>NW_024542736.1:9306666-9915000 GCF_018151105.1 Drosophila obscura | reverse complement strand
CGAGTCAATTAAAGTGCAATGCAAACACTGAATCCCGTCACGTGCAGATGGGTTTCGGATGCCCAGTGGCTGTTGTTTTCATGTTTCATCTTGCTTCTCTCCCACTCAGAGTTTTATTGTGTTTATGGCGCAACCAACGAAAAGCGTTAAATGGATTTGTACATTCATTTGCGGTGAAAGGTCGGTATTTATGGACTTTATTCCACTTATTTTCACATTTCACAATGGCAATCCGTTAAGGTCACATTGAATTTTTGCTTAAAGTGTTAAAACGTTTAAATAACGATAAATAAATGAGGTGATAAACTAGGAGAGTTAGAGAAGCATCCTTATGAAACTTAAAATAGAGATTATTATGATAGAAATATGATATAATTCATATTTAATTTTTAAAGTCTCGTTTGATTAGCCTGAAAAGAAAATAAAACGAATTGGCCCGTTTTTTTTGTGTCGGGCCGCATGTTTTATAAGTACATAATTTTCTAATTGATAAACTATGTAACGGATTATTATCAATCTGCATTTTCTTTATATTTTCATGGAAACACGTACAGATTTACATATTTTCGCCCATTTTTCGTGAACATCCGGCCATCTGCTAATTGGCAAATGTTGGGCATCGCTTTGAATGCTGACAAACCATATGCAAAAACCACTATCAACTGGGCCGGAACTCCTACGTACATATACATATATGTATATATCCGAAATAGCCAACGTTTATTCCCACCAATTCCGCCCGCCCACTTCCATCAAGCGGCAATTTCAACGACAATTTTGTATAGTTTGAATTTCAATTTGTTTGCGGTGGTTGGCAGAAAAAAATTGTGGCCTGCGTGAAAAGCCATCGATTTTTGCGGTTGTTTATGTTGTTTGTCCATTTTCTGGCCACGCCCACTTGATTGCATTAGCCCTGATCGCTTGGTTGCATGCAAAGTGGCGCCCCAGAAGGAGGTGAAGAGTGGCAAGAGGCCGGGCAACTCCCTTTTGGTTTTTTTGGGGGGGGGAAGGGGGGAAAAAAAAGGGAGGGGGGAAAAGAAAAAAAAAAAAAGAGAGGGGGGGGGGGGGGGGGCGCGGGGGGGCCCCCCCCCCCCCCCCCCCCCCCCCCCCCCAGGAAGAAGAAAAGGGGGGCCCCCCCCCCCCCCAAACCCAAACCCCCCCCCCCCCGGGGGCGCGCGGGGGGGGGGGCGCGGGGGGGGGGGGGGAAAAAAAAAAAAAAGCCCCCAAAAACTTTCTCTCGGGGGGTCACAATTTATTTTGCAACATCTCGTTATAAAGATTCCTCGCATTTGTTCCTTTGCCTCCAAGGGAATTCGCCCCGAGCAAAAGGGTATGTGCACGACATACTGCACATATGTATAGTATAGTCTCGATGCTGTTGTATTACGTGACGTTAAAGCAACACAAATAGCAACAGCTTGGCCTAAAATAAAAGCAGCAGCAGCAGAAAAAAAAATATATAAATGTTGTAAGTACGTGCGGCTAAACATGTATACTTGACTTGTTGGCCATATAAGGCAGAACGACCAGGCCATAATGGTTGTTGTTTCCCCCCAATTTGGGGAGCACAGATTGTGTTTTTTGCGTACACATCGTAAAAATCGACTGAAAAATTGACTGTCCAACTGTGTAACGAAGAAGATGGTGGCGAAATGCTTCTGAAGAGATTTTGGTTTATTTTCCATGAAATATTAAATTTAAATTTAAATCTTTCCAATTTCTAGGCTCATTGTCGTCTTGTGGGGCAATTGGTCTGCATTTCAACCATGTAATCTGCAAAGCGGCGTTACTGCATTCAGACCAAACAATTGGGCCCCTGCTTTCAGGTGTACTTGTAGCGTTGCGCTGTCGGGGTTACAATGGAACACCACCCCGTGGCCGACAACTGACTGCCTTCACCACATCCATTAGGCCATTGTAAGGCGAAGGGCTGACTGTTTTATGCCTCAACAAAAGGGACAGTGAACTCACATCAAACGCGGAAAATTACGAGTCCTAAGTGGTAGTAGGCGGCGACTAGGACTGTACATAGTGGGGTCTTCAGTTATCCAATAATTTGCCAGGTGGTTTATTACATGGAAATTATATCTATTTTCTGAAAAGGAAAACTTAAAACTAGAAAAGGCAGTGGTGGTCGTGGCCTTAAAAAATTATCAGAGTGAGAGGTGTTATCGATTTATAACAGTTTATCGGTTTAATTAAGACTAGTTTTTAAAAAAATATATACTTAATAGGAATACTTTAGGCAACTGCCATTTAAATAGGGTTAAAGTTGAGCTTCCAAAAATAGGCTCAGATTAACGTGGTAACACTTTATGCTGTGTATCGATAACGATACTTTAACCGATGACACATAATTAGTGTGACGATAGCTAATTAGAGAGCAAACAAGAGCAACTTAGCCCGTTCCGCACTTTCGTGCAGCAAGCGGATGGCGTAATTAGCGCCTGATTCCATTACAGATTCCGCTTTATTCTTGTTTATTTTTTGGGGGGGTTGGGCAATGGAAAGCCACTTAAATTTTCTGATTTACGATCTTGCTTTATTTGGCCCCTCTTAAGCTTTGATTACGTCAATTCCCTCCTACCACTCGTTCTCTCTCTTTCTCTCTCTCTCTCTGTGTGTGTGTGTGTTGCCCCACACTCTTGATGGTTGTTTTGTGGCTGGATTTCTACCATAAAAGTTTCAACTTATCTGAGTGTCTAATGAAAGTTGTTTGCCACACGCGCACACACACACACACACAAAATACTCGCGCTACAGCAGTGGGGAAAGTTTTTCCCGATTAACATTCTCCATCCCATTTTCTCTCATTTTTCGGATTTCGATTTATAGATGGATGGATGGTGGGGAGGATTCTCCCCTTCTCATAATATGTATTTTCTCGATTGCCCTTTTTATGTTTTTGGAGGTTATCGAAAACTTGCATTTCACACGCAACACTTGACAACCCCGGCGAGAAAGAGAAAGGAGACAGAGAGCACCAGAGCGAGACGAGCTAAATTTGGAAATGGAAATTAAGTTAGCGCCAAAGCAAAGGCAGAGGAGCAACAGCAGCAGCAGCAGCCGCAGCGGCAGAGGCAAAAGTTGAGTCAGGCTTCTGCCTCCCTCCAATATGGCGTCAGGTGGTGTCCTGGCTGCCGGGTGTTGCTGTGTGTCTTGGTGTGTGTGTGTGTGTGTTCCAGGGCTGAACATAAATTAAACTCCACTTGACAACAAGGAGAGCTTCGCTTAGCTTCTCTGCGTGCCTGTTCCCTGCCTACACCCCTCCCACACTCCTACTCTTTTTGGTAGTGCCCCTGTGGTTGGTCTGTGGCGCTTTTGTTGTTTCTGCTCATTTGCTACCCATGTTCCCCTCTTCCTCTCGCTCTCGTTGTTGTTGTACTCGTTCTCGCTTGTGTTGTTGTTTTAGCTCTCGTTGTTGTTGTTTATTGTCGCTCGCTAAACAAACAAACACTTGACTACACGCACGTACTCCCACCTCACACACACACAGTACCTCCCTCCATCCATCCCTCACTCCCTCCCACCACCTGCTGTGTGCTAATGCGCACAAAAAGCAAATTTACATTTAGTGCTGCATATATTTCGGGGTCTCTCAGCCCCCCATCCCTGATGAACACGTGCGAAAAATGATTCCCCAAATCGATTTGCAGAGAAACCCCTAAAAACCCAGACTAAAATTGTACTCCTACGTTTTCAATAATTAAATTCAATTAATTTCTGGAAAATAATTTAAAATTTAAAGAGATTTATTTGATGAAAAATTCTACATTTAAATCTGTTGGGCAGAAAACATTCATGCAATATGAAAGTATTTTAAAGAAAATAAATCATAAAATGCGGGGAAGTTATTCCATTAAATGTTGAGCAATATTTCAGTGAACATTTTTTATATTTTTGGATTAAAATCGTATTCATATTTTACAGTAAAAGTTGCAAAAATTTGTGTTGTGGCAATTTTTAAACAAGAAATACCAACTTAAATGTTGTTTATAATTATAGAAAATTGTGGGTTATATTTATAGAAAATTGTTTGCGCCCAAAAGTTTCAAGAATTTTGCAATTAAAAGTGTGTGGGTGGGTGTTGTGTTTAGCAGAGGAGAACGAAATTTTGTTGGAGTCTCTGCTGCTGCTGCTCCTCCTGTCTGGCAATACAGCCCCTGCCCACACTCGTGTTTTAAAGGAAAAGCACAGCGAAAGGGGAGGCTTAAATCAAATCGCATAAGTTGGCTGCTTTTAATGAAGGAACACACACACACACACACAGAAGGAAGAGGCGGATGAGCTCAGGCTTTGGCTCTGGCTCCTTCCCTCCTACGCATTTTCTTCTCCACTTCATCAGGCATTCAAAATCCTTAACTTTAGCCGGAGAGTTAAGTCCTCAGCCAGTTTAATCCCAAGTGCCACCGTCACCAAGTCTCCTAGCTTCGGCTACCCCCAGCTACCCCATCTTCATTCCACATTTTCCATCCTCGCTCGTGTCTCGCTCTCTGTCCTTCTCCTTGAGTTGATGAAACGAGTCCCTCCCGTTCCGAGGACCTAAGTCCATGTATTTATGTGTGCCGTAGGTTCTTTTGGGAGCTATGGAAAGGGGGGATAGGGGGGGAGGGCTTAAAACTTTTCAGCCTTTGGATTCCATTTAGCATAGCCTTGTCGGTGTGTGGGTTGGGGACATAAAGAGGTTCCAGGAAAGAGAGCAGCATTCCAACCCAAAAATGCTTGTCTATTTTTAAAGGCCAACTTTGGGCTGATGTGGAGGAGCAGGAGGAGGGAGCAATGGGAGCCACCAGAGCACCCAACCTCTAGCTCATAAATTGGGGCACAGTGGCAGCATAACAATAAGTCACAAACACACAACGGGATACAGTTTGCTCTCCACGCTCTACGCTCTCTCTCTCTCTCTCTCATTCTGTGTGAGTGTGTCTCTCCCTTTCATGCATAAATTTATGCGAAACCAGAAAGAGGATGAGGCGGAAACGCTTGACTTGGTAACAAGTCTGTGGCTCCAAGGTCCAGCCTGCCCGCCCGTCCGCCTGCCTGCCTGTCGCAACTGTTTTTTTTCTTTTTTTGTGGGCGGAGTGGGAGTGGAGAGGAGTGGAGTGTCGTCGCCATTTGGGCAAACATAAAAGCATTGTAAACAAACATGGCCAACGCTTATGGCCAACAACAGACCAACACACACGCACACACGCATCCCACAATGCGAGGGGACCAGGATCCTCATATATGTACGAATAAGCTGTAAGTTAAACTGGTAAAATTGGTTTACACAGACGTGAGCCACCATTCCACCATTCAGAGTAGAAGCCAGCTGCCGGATAGGTGACTCTTCTGAAAAGCGGAGATGCACGAGATGCAGGATCTGCCTCACTAAACAGAATGGAAATGTGAAAGCCAAAAGGCGAATGGATGGGGAGAGAGGTATACTGATTGTGGCGGGAGTATAGAGGAATAGGGATTGGGAGCAAAGGATAGAGAAAGGTAGAGAGGCGGCATGAGGATACGGATTGTGTACGAGAGGAATGTGCCACTGACAGGAGGAGGCACCTACCATTGTTGTCTGGTGATAGTAACCACCAACATCCCTCCAGCCCGTCATAGCCATTCCATGCCCCATCATCTTATCAGCTATGAGATGTTGGCGTTCCACTGCGAACGATGCGATGTGATGCCTCCGCTGCCACTTTGCCAACGGGCAAACAAGAACTCGGCCAAGTACCCCCAGCATTTCCAGCGTTTTACTACACTGCCAGCTAAAATGCGAGTACAGTCGTAACACGAGATGAATGAAGCAACCAAAAGTTACTTTGAAAATAATACAAGATAATCATTTGGCAATTATTTTACATTTTTCGTAGGTTCTGCAAACATTTTGGGGCTTTAAAACCGAAATTTACTTATACTATAGTTGTACCAGATCCGAATACAGATTTCCCATAGCCAATCTGCACTGTGGAAGAGGCCCTAATGGTTTGCCTGTACTCTTGCCTCTTGGCAGTTGTTTGTATGCCGCCCACTCCTTCCCACACACTCCTGTGCTCGCTCACCCTTTACTGCTTCTTCCCTTTGCTGTTCCGTCCCGTCCCTTCCTGTTCCTGTGCCGTTTCGTTTCCGTTCCGTTCCATTCCCTTCCTGTCCTTTGCTGTCACTTAACCGCACGCGCCTATAAGCAGGCAATATATTTTAACAGCTCCAAAAGCCAAAGAGGGTGGGAAAAGGAGCGCAGAAAGAGACAGAGAGTGAGAGAGCGGGAGGGGAGTGGGAGTGGTATAAGCAGAGAGATGGATAGAGCAGTGGAGCCCATTATGTGATTGTCCTGGACTGGAAAATCGAAAAAAGAGACAGAAATGTGCAAATCCTCCTGCAGTCAGACATATGTCATATCCGTAGTACTTATCCCAACCCACCCACTGTGATTCCCTTTAATAATTCCGATGATTGCAATAATAATGATGATCATGATGTACACACACACACATGTATATAGATGTATGTATGTATTGTCTCCCATCTGATTTGCATTTACGAGTGGGAGACAGAATGCATCAATCTGCCTGCAGGTTGTGGAGGCGGTGCAGGCAATGCAGAGCTGTGTGGGGTGCCACGTGTCGGACACAGTTTGCAATGCGAGCAAATGTCCTTGATGGTTCAATTTGATGCCAGTCAGGCTCGCTCTCTCTCTCTCTCTCTTGCTATTGTGTGGGTGTACACGCATGCATATGTATTTCCTATCCACAAGGGGAGGTGGTGTCTGGCTGGATGTGGGTGTGTGTGTGTGGCAGCGCAGTGCCGCCCACTGATTGGGGTTACAAGCTGAATTAGCCATGCATCCTGGCGCTGCCTGCCTGCCTGCCCCACGAGTGCAGTCTCCGTCGTAGGATTTGCGTATGCCAGAACAGAAACCCACATAAATTGTGATGTGTGATGGAATGTGCCTGACACCCACAACCACCCCACTGAAAGGTTGTTGAGGGTGGGACGACGAGTGAACCACAAATCCCCAGCATGCAAAGGAGTCGCCGTCCAGTGTGATGTGGCCAGGTGTGGGTTGCCACGTGTCCATCCTAGCCAAGCAGCTTACAAACACCAAACACTGAACCCTGTCCCTCTGTCTCAATTTGCTGGGCTGTGGTTTCCGCCCTGTTCCATTCCCGTTCGCGTTTTCTGGTTATGGCTTAACTTCTGCTATTCCTCCTACTCTCATATTCTCTATCTCTGTCTCACACAGTTTGGTTCAGGTGATGCCTAGGAGAATCCTTTCAAGCGCCTCCCATATACTCCTCTACTCCTCTTTCATTGTGTTCATCATTCGATTTGCCTTACTAACTGACTTCTATTCGGCCATTAACGCTTTGTTGCCAGCTCTGCTTCTCTGCTCCTGTTCCTGATCCTGGGAGACTCTTTCTGTTTAAGTTTGCACAATACAAATTCAAGTTGGGACTCGGCCACGTATTGTTTCGGCACGGCGAGTGATGATTGTAAGTTGGGGGATGGTAGAGGAGCTCTCTTGGAGTTGTGGCTTCTTTGGAGATACGTTTCCATGGTAGCTATTATTAAATTTAAGCTATTAATTGGGGCGAGACCACAGGAGATATCAAATCAAATCAATATTTTGAGCGTTGAGTATTCGTATGTATTTTTTCTTAACATTTCTCCAGTTTCAGAATATTTTCTGCCGAGTCTTTAACAGAACATCATTTCATTCATATTTCTAGAGTCTTTAAATTAGAGCTGGATCTTTACCCAGATCAATAAAAGATAATATATCGATATAAAATTAGAGCTGAACTTTCCTTTGATCGATCAACGATACGTCCATATAAAAATAAGATTAAATTGTCTTAGATCGATACACATTATCGTTTGTCGATATATTTTATTATATATCGATATAAAGTTAGAAATGAACTTGCGCGTAGATCGATTATTTGTAAATAATATTTAACTTTCAGCTCTGGGCCAAAAATTAGTTCCTTTAGTTGTCGTTACTGTTCCTTTTGCGCTCTACTGTGCATCTGGTCATCTGATGGCTACCCTTAACGAAAGCATAAATTTTAAATTTAGTCGAGGACTCTGAATTCGCCTCCCTACCGCCAAATGGAGCCGAGCCGCTGGAAAAGGGCAAGCCGTTACGCTCGACTCCACTCGATGTCTCCCAGGGAGACGGAACTAATTTGCATATTTTTTGAGCGCTCTCGTCTTTCCCTCTCTCTCTTTCACTGTTTGTGTTACGAGGATAAATTCTGGGGGGACCTTGGTTGTCCCTCAATTAAACTGTCATGTCAAAGTCTCGGTACTCGTCAATGGCGACCATGGAGATTGGCGATGGCTATCGGGCTGGCTATCATGGGATCTGTCGTTGTTCGGGGTTCCTTCACGTCTTTCTCTCAGACATGGAACGTTTTTCACTCTCTCTCTCTCTCTCTCTTCCTCTATTTCTGAATATCTATGTACCTATCTATTTTCCCATCTGCATATCTGCTGTTTCTATGCTTTCGCTGGCTTGGCTTTTACGGCCCCGGCACGTCACTGGGATGTTGAGTGCCAGCCTACCACAAGGAGGAAGGGTAGACATAGCCTCCTCCATCTTCTCCCTCTTCTGGCGGGCGGGATGTACGCCTCCTATTTGGCCTCATTTCGATTCAATTTTCTCCGCTCCACTCTGCTCGTGCTGTTGCTATTTCAGGCCAGGACTCAAAATGGCAGCCACAGAGGCACACAGCAAACATCCATTCGCAGCATCAGGCATCAACAGCAGCAGCAGCAGCCGTTGCCATTTGACATTTCAAATTGATTCCTCTGCGATTTATGTATAACATTTGTGCTCCCACACAACACAAACACACACAGGAGGCCCACTCTTTCTCCCTATGCAAACAATTATACTTATTCGATTAATTTATCGAATGTATTTCTATTCTTTGTGTGGGAATATTCTTGACCCGAAGTCAGTTCAATGGCTCTTACCATGGCAGTTCTTGGGTGTGGAATATTATAGTCTTAGTATGTCCTAGAGTTAAAGATGATCTCTCTCCCGAAATTCTATAGAAAAATGAAAGAAAAAACAATGTAATGTATCAACTTGCTTATAACTGAAAAAGCATTCAGTAAATATTTAAAACCGAGGTGTGCTACTGCATGACGCGTACTACGAGCAAACCCAAACATGACCCATGGATTTTTTAAGTTTCTTAAAATAAATAATAATAAATAATTTTCAAGCGCAAATTTCCTTCCTTTATCTTTTCTGAACTGATAAATATTTTTCCCTGAATTTGCAATCTGAAAATAGTTTTTTCCTCGAACCTTAATAATGGTTTTAGCAAATGTTTTACGAGCGAAAGTTTAACAATTTGCAGATTTCATTGAGTGCAGCCAGCGAGTACGTGGGAGCTGGAGAGCCCAGGGCTCAGAGCAATAAAAATAGTTGAATGCTTAACACAATTTGGGTGGAAGGTAGAAGAAGTACCTGAGCTGTGGCAGCTGCTGCCACCGTGGGGGATACACAGACACGACTGGGAGATTACTCGTAGGAGGCTGAGACGTCTTGCGGAGGTGATTCAAATGGCTGAGATTTTTGGTAGAAGGATGTCTACCCTTTACTCTCTTCGTAGAAGGTCCTTTCTTTTGCTTATTAAGATGCGGCTATTTTTAAACATTTTGTTCGTGTGTGGCTGCTGCTGTCCGCTAGAAAATGTCGCGACGGCCAACTGCAGTGACGCAAATTACGCGACATCGAGAAATCAACGCGGATAGGTGGGTGGTGGGCTGTGGCATGAGTGGGTCGATGGGTGGATAGCGCCCGCGATTCTAGCTGATGTCATCAGACAAGGACAAGGACCTGCCCCATCCACCGTCACGGGCTTCGTTTTGGTGTTGCCCCAAAGCCAAATTAAATAAATAGAAAATGTTCTGTGTGTGTCTGTATGTGTGGGGTGTGTTGGGCCATCGCTCTAATGAAATTCTAACACGCGCAACACATTTCCAAGTAGGCGGATGGATGGATTGGATGGAATAGCAACTAGCAACAGCGAGAGCAGCAGCAGCAACAAAATGTCCGTTGATGGCCAAGGCAAGGCAAGGCATCATCTGGTGGTTTGGTTCTCGGTTCGTAATGAGCCACGCATGCAAAAAGCATTCGAGGTCAGGCATCGAGTCCTCTGCTGTGACCTTCGCCAGAGAGAGACAATGCCAAGGCAGACCCCCAACTTCCCCATCCCCAGCACACCCCATGCGGAGCGAGGTGTTGCCTAGGCAACCGCATGTGGCATGGGGCATGAGTCTGTGTGTGGAACTCGACTTCCTGTTGCTTGACCTTTCCGATCCTTTAGCCTGCACCGTTTGATAATCTCGTTTCCGTTTTGCATGGCCTGTCGCCACAGGAAGTGGCATGCAACGTCCTTTAAAACACACATTCAGAGATGAACAGATGAATATTATTTCATAACACACGGGCATTTAGAATATTAAAAACCATCCCTTTATCGGGTCAATTTTCGAAATATCTTTGAATGTTTGATCTTTAGATATGTATAGGGTTTTCTCATTAATCGTAGAACGACAGAGAGAGGGAGCGACAGAGAGAGGGAGCGACAGAGAGAGAGAGTATATTTGCAAGAATTCCAGACTGTTTTCTTAATAATCACTTAACACTTTTCCCCACATCTTTTCTCCTTCTTCCTTTAGATACAAAAAAAAAAAAAAAAATGAAAAATAAGAAGCCCAAGCCAAAAGCAGTCACAATGCATACAAATGACTGGAGGAGCAGGACCAGGACCAGAACCAGAAGTCACGTAGCATGGAGGCAAAAGGATAGCCAGCGGAGGTTATAATTAAGCCAGACCGAGACGGGGCCTTGGGTCCTGGGCCAGAATTAATGGAGCCAGCCTAGAGAGAGCCGAGAGCCCAAGAGTTGGAGCAAGCATTTTCGGTGTTCGCACAAATTAAATTTCATCAAGTTTATTTGCTGTAAATGAGGCAACATCCAGCAGAGGAGGCAGCGCAACAGACGCTGCCGCATCCCCGCATACCCCAGTTCCCAGATGTCTCATAATTTAATTTGTGCTCCCGCCCCCCAACAAAACTCCTTCCGTTTTGCCTGATCTGAGAGCTAGCACGTGTTGCCATGTTACACTTTAAATGTTTCGAAGAGAAAGAGAGAGGTCACACTCACACAGAGAGCTACGAAAACACAGATACTATTTAACTATTTACGAGAACAATTACTTCGATTTTTTTCCATGTAAATAGTCATTATAATTATTATTATACACATAATTATAATTTCTGTTCTGCGGAAAAAGTGAAACTAAAAACTCAAGCCCCTTAATAAAAATATCTACATTTAAAAAGACAAATATTTATTACAAAAATTTCATATTTGTGCAACAAACAAAAATTATAACAAAACAAAAAAAATGGGGAAAGAGAATCGAAAGAAGCGGAGAAGCTGCTAACGGAAAAATCTATTAATTAGTAATTATTATAATGTGATGTTATATATAAAAAATCAATCGCTAAAGCAAATTAAATTTAAAAACAAAAAAGCAAAAAAATATGGAACGAAGAAGCGGTCAAGCGGTATAAAACAATTGTTAACCAACATAACAAAACTTTCATTAAGTAGATTTTTCGAATTACATTTAAAATACATTAAATTAATTAATAAATATAATGAAACGAACGAACGAGCGGGAAGGGAAACACAATCCACACAAAAATTTGCTGTAAACACGAAAGTAAAATGCGTTTTTCTAATATGTAAAATGATTTTTCCAAAATTTAGAGATTAACCCCCTATAATCGTAACTACATATATAGTAAACCAATTTATATATATATACGTATACTCTATGTAAATGTTGGAGAGCATCCTTATGTCAGAGATTTTTCAGTTATTTGTGTGTGTGCTATATCTTCTATATACCTCTTTCTATATCTACATCTATATAAATATATGAAGGAGAGAGCGCGCTTGGCTTTGTCTAGCAATACATTTTTGTGGGCCTTGCTCAAGCCGAGTCATTGTTCTTCTCTAGCCCCGAGCATTGTTCAGATATATACTATAAATATGTATATGTATATCCCACATAGATAGGGAGGAGAGCTACATATTATCCCTTATCCCCTACAATTGATTGTATTTATTCTCTATATCTCTCTCTCTACATCGATGTGTTCGTTTCTAAGAAAACAAAACAAAAATAAAAACTTGTATAAAAGCAGGCTCTCTTCTCTCTCTGCACTCGAGACACAACAAAATCTTTGTAAAATATTATACGAAATTAATGAATTGTACAATTGATAAGTGCAACAGAGAGAGAGAGAGAGAGCGAGAAAGGGAGAGGGAGTAAAGGAGGTTTTAGTTTTTCTACTTGAATCGCATTTCTTCCACTTTTCATCTATGAATCAGAATTTGAGTCTCTTTCAGACCTCAAGCTCAAAAACAAACACAGAGAGAGTAAATTCCCCAACAAATTGATACGAAATTTCGTAGGTTCTATTATTTAGTTGTCTTGTTATTTATACGTATGATTAAATCTAGTTTTGTGTCTAATTTACTTTTAAGTTTTGGCTCTGCAATAAATACAACAAAATACATACATACGACGACTATATATTTTTTCTATAATTTGTTTTCTTTGTTTTTTTGTTATTTTCGAACGATGGAATAAAGAAACTAAAACTAAAACATTTCTAAAACCAATAATAAAAATAAATTGCTAAAAATTAAGCGCAAAGTTCAATTAATACAAATTAGAATTTTAATATCAACATCATTTGGAATATTTATATATACACAAAATATATACATATATACAACTCGATATATGAATAATTAGTAAAAAAAAAAAAAAAAAAAATCAAATTAATTTCCATAACAAAAGATGAAAATATTCTTAGTAACGAGTGCAGCAACAGACACTCGTGCAATTGTACTTTAAAATTGAATAAAATTCAAAAAACCCAAAGAAAAATACAAAAAAAAAAAGCTACAGAGAGGGAAACGAAAGAAAGCAAGAGAATAGCATAAATGAAACAAAAGGAGTTGAGTGGAATACACAGGAGAGCAGGAGCAGCACCTTCTCAAGCCCGAGGGCTCGGTGGCACAGGGCCGCCTTCACAGCCTTTAAAAGTGCCACAGACAGACAAACACAAAACACACACAAGCAGACACACGCAGATAATACAACACCACCCGCGAGCAGATTTCGTCTTTGCCCAAAAAACTGAGCAGAGTGAGATGAGAGTGTTAGCCAGATCTTAATGGCAAAATAAAAGGGTGACTGCCGAAACGAGAGGAAAAGAAAGAGCAAGAAGTGAAGCCCAAGCGAAAAAAAGAAAGCCAGAGCCATGGCAACAGCGAGATCGAAAGCAAGTTGTAAGGCATGGAGAGCCAATAGCCAATAGCATAGTGAGGCAAAGCAGCAGTTAAGGGCCCGCGATAGATGATTCAAGAGCGAGAGGAAAAGAAAGAACGAGTGCCTAACAGAGCCTAGAGAGCCGAAGCTAGAACGAGATATAAAAAAGGAGCGAAAGCCAAAGCAAAAGCGAGAACCAAGTGTATGATTGATTGGCGGCTGTGTCGTGCATTGGGAGCAGCAATTGCAACAATAATTCCAGGCATATCGAAGCATTTTTACAAGAAAGAAAAAAAACAAAACAAAAAACACTCGAACGACAGCAATCAGTGAATCGGCACACAAAACTGACGGCAATAACAAGTAAAAGTTTAGTACTTAAAAACTAATACAAAAACCCATACAAATACAAAATTAAAAACCAACTTTAACAGCAACAGATGATGTGAACTTAATTAAAAAATGAACCAGAAGAGAGCGAAGACAAACACGAAGGAAGAGAGCCCACAGAGAACACAGAGAGAACACTAGGAGACGACACACAAACCACGGAACACGGAACATAAAACATAAAACACACACGAGACACAAAGAATAATTACTTAACGCGGGATTCACATATGTATATTCAAGAAGCAATAATGAAAATATATTTCCAAATATATAAAAACAAAAACAAGAAAACGCCCCAAAGAAAACTCGAAAAAACTAACATGAATATAATATTTATACATAATATATTTTAATTATAGTTACAAATTAGCATATATATATAATTATACATACATAAAACCGATATATGCATATATATATATTAATATATATATGAATATATATAGTCCAAATAAATTAGCAAACAAAAAAAAACGGAAAAACGAAGTAAAAGTTTAATATTTACAAAATATTAAAATATCAATGTGCAATTTAAAAAGCGTTTAAAACAAAACAAAAACAACACAGACACACACAACTAATACACCTATATATACACACACACACACACACACACACACACACATATAGAAGGATATAAACATTATATATATATAACAGATCTATACATTTATATAAACCAAACAAAAAACGAAACAAAGAACAAAACTTAGTGGCGACAACAATTTACATAGCACACAGAATCCACAGCTAAAACCTACATAAAACAAATCAAAAATTAATAAAAATAAACAAGAAAATAAACCACAAAACAAAACAAAAAGACCGTGCTAAATGCTATAACAAAAAAAAACACACGGTTCAAGTCAAGTTTTTGAGCAAATACTCATAATTGTTAAAAATGTTTAAATAAAGTAATAATAATAATGATACAAAAAAAAATGGGAAAAATGGAAGAAAAATCCATAACAAATTGCATATTACATATATTTTTTCTCTCCTTAGAAAATTTAGTTAAAAAAAAAGAATTACATTTAAGTGTTAGTCTTATATATAAAAAAAACAAATCTATATACAAATTGAAAGACAACAAACAGAAAATCATGGAATGTGCCGCCGACGAAAGACGTGTGTGTGTGTGCAAATTAAAAAAAAGCAAAAACGCAAACATGAGACATGCATAGAAAATCCGCAAAAACAATGAAAGAAAAAACTTAAATTAAGAACTTAGATTTGACTTTGTGTTTAATATCAAGTGTGTTTTCTTATTATCATCATTATTACCTATAATTTCAGCTCATTTTCAATTGGTCAGACATGAAATGATTTACTTATGTATTGATTGAGAAATAAAAATTATTAAACAAAAAGAAAAACAACCAAGAAATGTGTTTTAATCTCTGTTAGTCTTATGTGTAGGGGGGGTTCTCGTCTTGCGTATGGTTTCCAAGGTTCCAATATCCAATAATTTCTTATAAATAGTCCCATTAATCAACCGTCACATGTTTCGCTTTACAGGAGGATAGCTTATCAGTATGGAACCGGACTGCCACTGATATGACCAGTACAACACGTATCCGTGATACGTTACGCAGGATATTAAATATACCTATAACAACTACAATGGAGTATAAGATACACTGTGATAGCCTTAAATATGTTTCAATGTAAGTATTGTAGCCCCCATCGGTAAGGCGTGATAGGGAGATAAAGTAAACCATCTTTGATTATCTTTGTTATTGATTGTTTATCTTTTGAAACTAATCTAATAACCGATAATACCCACCTGTAGCTTATTCAGACCAAAGTGTCCACACCGAAGACCTCCGTATCGATCAAGATATTCATTTCATACATTTGATAGATCGCCAAATCGACCGAAATATGCGTTTCATTCATTAGCTGGATGTCGCTATTGAAACTGAAAACTATATATACATATATGAATATTTTTAAATGGGAGTTGGGAATTGCACGAAACTGATTTACTAAAGCCTCCAACTATATTTATTTTCTTATATTACAGTAATAAAGGCCCATTGAAAAGCTGAAATTCAATGAATAACTATAAACCACAAAAAAGAAACAAAAACAATAATTTTACAAACAGATAATACAAGTCACTAACAGCAACAGTATCAAAAACTACGAACACACACCATACCACACCGCCTCTACAGTGAGCGAGCCACAAGGATTAGGGGGAGGATCTTCATCATCACATCTGGATCACACTTTGTAGCTCCTCAAAAACACGCTCCGGAATCCCCAAGAAAAGCAGGACAAATTAATATTTAAGCGCTAATAAGACAAATCTTTGTATTTTGAAACGATAGTCTACAAAGTCTGTGTATATATGAAACGCAATGAATATTTTAGTTTGTATGTATAAAGTTTTAAATTAGGCATTCATTTCTCTATTAAGATCAAAGTTTAACATTCGACACTCTCTTTATTTGAAAGCATCCCACAGACACGACACACAACCAAGCCTTGTATTGTAGCCTTATATCGATTGTAGTAGCCCCATAACCATAGCCATCTGAATCCTTGCCTTCCCACAGAAACACACACTACACACCCAGGAGCAAACCCACTAGCTGATACTGTATTCATCTGTTTGCAATGATTATTTTACAACTACTGATAAACACCGAAACAGAATAATCAAATTGTTTGTTTTTGTTCTTGAAGAAATACACAAAAGTTTTTTACATGAAGAAAATGAAAAGAAAAAAGAGAAAACTAAAAAAAGCAAAAAATCCAGTTGTTTTACATATACTTTTATCCACCACATACAGACGCATCCCCAGACACAATCCATGCATCTACCATACACATCTGCATCTATCTTTCGTTCCCATAAACTTCCACCTTGATACAGCGCAAGACCCCCAATAAAGGAAACTATTAAAGTTGCAGACATTATTTTAAAATACATCTGAAACTGATGCTTCTGATTGGTTTAAGTGTAAGTATAAAGCTAATCTATAGTGGTCGATTTTTGTAAGCATCAGCATAGTGCTATCATTACGACACAATGATTTAAGGCAGTATCGTGTTGTTCTGTAGTGCTCTCAATCAGTTGATATCCGATGATGTTCCGTTTAGGCCTTCAACGTAAATCCAATCTAGCTTGGCCCAGATATTTCTAGATGTATATAGATGCTGTTCCAATAAAGAAGCGTTGAAGATCCATCAACGAGAGCTCTGTTCTTCAAAATTATAGACCCTATATCGAATTGAAAAGCAGCGATATAAATAAATCTTTACTGGCTTTATTATTGGAAATTCGCGACCGGTAGTACCTATAAGTAATAGATCAGTATCTTATGTTAATTGGTAGCCAAAATAAGTTCGCTAATTGTCCTCGTAGATGGTCAAATCCATTATGTAGACATTTGATATAAGACAGTCTCCCTCCTGGAAAGGAAGCAAAATAGTAAATCATAAAGAGGAGCACATCTTGAAAGTATTTAGTACTCACCGCTGGCGTAATGCCCACAAGGGCATCAGCATGGCCATAGAACTCTTCCTTGAGGGAAATGACAATAGTCTGCAGATTCGTGGTGTGATCCCTGATGTACGAGGCAACCTTGCCAATATTTGTGTTGTCCAAGGCGGCATCGATCTCGTCGAGCACAAAGAACGGCGCTGGTTGATAGCTAAGAAGAGACGATTCATCGAATATCAAGACGGAACAAATAAATCCCGATTAAGGCTTTCGGCTTACCTGTGGGTGGAGAAGAGCAGTGCCAAAGCAGCAATGGTTTTTTCACCGCCACTCAAGTTGCTCATCGGCTGGAAACGTTTACCGGGCGCCACGCAATTGTAATTGATGCCATCCAGATAGGGTTCTTCAGGATTATCAGGTCCAATGTAGGCCTGGGCCGCTTCATTGCGTGCCAGTTTCTTGTAAATGCCATCGATGGCATCGGAGATGTGCTGACAGCACTGCACAAACCGAGAGGAGCGCTCGTTTTTCACCTTTTCAAAGTTTGCCTTGGCCTTTTTGGCCTTTCGTCGTGCATTCTCGAACTCCTCGTTGGTCGATTGTACCTTCTCCGTGACGGCATCGAGCTTCTGCATTGCCTTCATATTTGGTGTCTGTATGCGCTCCAGGACATCCAGCTTAGCCTGCAGATCCTTCTGCAGCTGTTCATTGGCCCTCTTGAAGGCGGAATCATCCTTGAGCTTGGTAAACTCGCGTGGCAGCGATCGATAGTCCACTTCAATGCTGAAACGACATGCTCATGTTCGAATTGATAATGCCAGAAAAAACCAATTCGACTTACAGATTATCCATCGTCATGGACATGGTGCTGTTGTCCGCGTCGCTACCACGCACTGCATCGTCCAGCGAGCCACGCGACAAGGGCACCACAATACAATCGGTCTATGGCGGTGGAATACGGAATATAATTGAATTTTCCCAATTAATGGAAGTTCTTTCATTTTGGCACTCACCTTGGCCTGCAGCAGTATATTCTGGCGTTCGTTCTTCTTGGCCTCAATCTTCGACTCGACGGAGGACATTTGGCTGCCAACATTGTGAATTTCTTTGGCCAAATTGGCCACGTCTCGGCGCGCCTTGGAGATGTCCTCCTCCATGTCGTCTACAGCCTGCTTCTTGGACTGCTTATCCTGCTTGAATTTTTCCATCTTGTCCTTGTCCTCATCGATTTCTTTGAGATAGCGTGCCTCTGCCGTTTTGAGACCCTCCAAGGCATCCTCCTCATCCTGAACACTTCGCTCCCAACGCTCAACGTTCTCTGTGGACCAAAATATTAAATGGACAATTCTTGATTGTGATTGAGAAATACATGCTTCGCGTGTCCTTTTGCTTCTCAAAGTCCAGCTGAGAGTTAATCGCATCGACCTGCTGCTCGAATTCTGCTCGTTTTCGTGCCCTTTCCTGCTGCATGACCAGCTCGCGCTCCTCATACTGGCGAATATTCTTCACTCCCAAGCGGCGACAGAAGGCGGCAAATACTTTGTCCTCCACATTGTTCATGTTCTCCTTGATTTCCTGGATGTGCTCCTCGCGGTTCTGCATGCGACGTTCGATTTCACTGATTTTTGGCTATAAAAGAGAGGACACTTTAGAGCAATTCAAGCAGAGGAGAATTGGGGTGCATCTACTTACACCAAAATCATCCAGCTGGCTTTGCACTTGGGCCAGTTGATTGTCATATTGGCCAATTGACTTCTTGGATGACTCCAAATCGACCATGCTATACTTGAGGCGGTTCTCCAAGCCCTTGATCTGCGACTCCACAGTCGCCAGTTCGCTCTGCTTGCGGGACTTTTTCACCAGCTCTTTGAGCTCCTCGTTGAGTCGCTCTTTCTGCATCTTCAGCTGGGCCATGTGCTTCTCATCCCAACGTTTCGCCTTGCGCGCCAAATCGTGGCTGCCTCCGGAGATGAGTCCAGACTTTTGATAAAATGTTCCATCCAAAGCGAGGGCATCGAAGCGCGATCGATCAATCTCGTAGGCCACCTTCATGGCATCCTCGGGCGTCTCGCAGACCAACGCATTGCCGGTGGCAAACAGCACTGCGCGCTCGATCTCCTGGGGCTCGAACTTCAGCACATCGAAGACCAGCCGTACGTTGCGCGGCTCGCTGATGTTGCGCAGGCGCTCCTTCAGGGGCTTCACTTGTAGGTAATCAAGCGGCAGGAAGGTCTCAACCTCCAGCATTTGTTCTTTCAATATCTGCAAAGGCAATTCAAAGGATTTCAATGTATAGGGAGTTTCAATGCAAGCAAACCTGAATGCAATGGCGCGCCGTCTTCTCCGAGTCCACAATGATGGCTTCCATGAACTTGCCCAGGACTTTGGTGACGGCCACATTGTAGCGTTTGTGTGTGGGCTGACACATGTTGATCATGCGATCATAGACACCCGGCACCTGCTTCTTGAACAGCTCCACGACCTCCTGTTTCTTCTTGCGGCGCGCATCCTCGTGCTTGTCGCCCTTGGCGTCGCCCAATTGTTCCCGCACATTCTCCAGCTCTCGTTGCTTTTCGGCAATCTTCTCCTTGGAGCTGCCAACGTCTCGGCGCAGCTCATCCTTGATGCGATTCTGTTCTTCTAGCGCTGCCTGCGAGGATTTGATGTGATCCATGAGCTTGTCGCGTCGCTTGACGGCCTCTTCGCGCTGTAATGTCAGCTTCTTGAACGACTCCTCGACGGAGGCTCTGCGGTTAGTTTCGCCATCGAGAGTGTCTTGCTCAGACTTCTGCTCACGGTTAACCGAATCCAGCTCTGAGCGATACTGTGTGGCCGTGGCCTCGGCCTCCTGCTTCAGCCGGTCGTACTCCTGTACGAGACCCTCCTCCATGTTCACACTCTTGCCACGCCGCTGCGACTCGTTCTCGATCTCGTCCTCGAAGCGCTTCTTCAGCTCCTCGATATCGGCCAACTGCTTCTCCAGCTTTCGGATGTCCTGCTGATGGGCGTTGTCCGCCTCGCGAGCCGTCTCCAGGGTCTTTTGCAATGAAATCAGCTTCTTCTTGCAATGGGAGACCTTCTCCTTGGCCTTGATGTACAGCGGCCGCCGTTTGTTCATTTGCGTTTCGAATTCACGAATCTCTTGATCAATTTTCGCCAAATCGCGTGTTATCTTGCCAGCGTCCTTCTTCTTCTCGCGCAGCACTTCGTCGGCGGCTTCCTTACGCTGCTCGACAGCCTTTACCTCCAGCTGCTTCACCTCCATGTCGGCTATATACTTTTGGATATCCTTCTCCACGTGGAATAGGCGAAACAGTTGGTACTCCACCTGTTTGTCGTTCTGAAAGATTCAAGATTCATCTTAGAGGAGACGTTTGATTATGGCCAATGGATGCGTACATATTCATTCTGTAGACGTGTATAGCGCTCGGCTTCCATTTTCTCGTGTTTGGCCTCTTTACGCTCGGCTGCTATGCCCTTCTTCTTTTGGTAGGTAAACTGTGTCTCCTCCTCGGCCACAATCATTTCCTGCTTCAAGCGATTGTAGTCATCCTTGAGCAGGCCAGAGCTAGCAAAAGAAAAGCAATAAAAGTAGCAACATTACAGATCCGAGAAAGGGCACTTACCCGCTGATTTCCTCAAACAATGCTGTGCGCTCTTTTGGTGTCTTCATGGCAATATTCTCGACAGCTCCCTGGAAGACCAGAAAGTTCTTTGCCTTCACATTAATACCAATCTTTTCCAGCTTGTTGAGGTATGTGCTACTCGAAACGCTCTGAAATTGCAATAAGATTAGACATTAGCCATACGGATAAATGCTGGCGGGGATTGCTTTCCCTTACCTCTCCATTGATGCGGTATTCGGAGGAGCCACTGATCACAGCGCGCTGAAAGTCCATATGCTTCTCCTCGTTCAATATAAACTTTGCCGTCACATAGCAGCTGCGTGCCACTGGCTTGCCAATGGAGGAGCCGTGTATCAGATCGTTCAGGCGCTTCACGCGAAGGCTAGAGGTCTTCTCACCCATCACAAAACTGATGGCGTCCATGAAGTTGGACTTTCCGGAGCCATTGGGGCCAATAACAGCGTTAAACTGCTTAAAAGGGCCCACAAGAATGTGGCCGCGGTAGGACTTGAAGTTTTCCATCTCAATTGACTCCAGAAACGCAGTCTCGTCATCTGGCTTACGCACCGGCGGCGCCGCCACTCTGTGTGTGACTTCGTCGTCCTCGTCGGCCATTTTAGCAATTGGCCAATATTAAAACCACGAAAAAAAAATCGCGCGAAATTTATTTATTTTTTCTCAACAAATGCTGCAGTGTGACCGTGGGCCTATCGTTAAAATATACCCACATGAACCTCAGAAATATACCGAAATATACCTTCTCATCGTCAAATTATACCGTAAATATATCGATGAAAGAACGAACTTGAGTCACTTAACTCCTATATATCTCTGATTTTTTTTGGTCCTGTCCTGAACTTCCTTCAGGATGTCCTAAGCGATATTTTTTCTGATTTTAATTCAAATAATACGAGTTCTGTCCCCATCGATACTATCGATTTCGCCTACAATAGCAACACAGCGGATCGCCTTTGAATTCAACAAGTATATTTATTCACTATTTAACTGAGAAATTAAGACTAAAAAATGAGATATGAAAGCTGTGACCTGTTAATGTGAATGTGACTTGGCCTCAACCCGTGGCTGGAGCTCTGCAGATCATTCTTTGTCAATATTTTATTGTAATATTTTGTAAAGTAACAGCAAACCTCCGTTTCAATAAGGAATAAATCAACTATTTATTGAATTCAATTCAATAATTTTTAACTTAAATAATTTAAATTAATATTTGGCTGACATATAACTAATGCTACATTATATCTGCGGATTATGACTAGATTTAGTCGACTTCCTCGACTGTGGGTCCCTTGTAGCCACCCTTGGCGAAGCCTCCAGCTTGCTGGCCACAGTTGGGAGCCTGCGGACCACCACCTTCTCCGGCGCCCTGCTGCTGGTGCATCTTCGTCATGATGGGGCTGCAGAACTGCGTGAGCTCCTTCAGTTTGTACTCGTACTCCTCCTTGTCGGCGGTGGTGTTGCCGTCGAGCCACTTGATGGTCTCGCTGCACTTCTCGAGGACACTGCTCTTGTCCGACTGGCTGATCCTGTCGCCCCCATTGTCGGCGGCTTCCTTCACGCCGAACACGTAGCTCTCCAGCTGGTTGCGGGCTGCAATCCTCTGGCGGTGCTTCTCGTCCTCCTCGGCATACTGCTCGGCCTCGCTGAGCATGCGATCGATGTCGGCCTGCGAGAGGCGACCCTTGTCATTCTTGATGGTGATGTTCTTCGCATTGCCAGAGCCCATTTCCTTGGCCGTAACGTTGAGAATGCCGTTGGCGTCCAGGTCGAAGGTGACATCAATCTTGGGCACGCCGCGGGGTGCCGGCGGGATGCCCGTGAGGTTGAAGGTTCCCAGCACATTGTTGTCCTTCGTCATGGCGCGCTCGCCCTCAAACACCTGCACAGTCACGGCGGGCTGGTTGTCCGCGTAGGTGGTGAATGTCTTTGACTGCTTGCACGGGATGCGGCTGTTGCGCTCGATCAGCTTGGTCATCACTCCGCCAGCGGTCTCAATGCCGAGCGAGAGCGGCGACACGTCCACGAGCAGCACGTCCTTGATCTGGCTGCTCTGGTCGCCCGACAGAATGGCCGCCTGAATGGCGGCGCCGTAGGCCACAGCCTCGTCTGGGTTGATGGACAGGTTTAGGCTCTTACCATTGAAGAAGCTCTGCAGAAGACTCTGCACCTTGGGAATGCGTGTTGAGCCGCCCACCAGGACGATGTCGTCAATCTTGCCCTTGTCCATCTTGGCGTCGTTCAGGGCCTTCTCCACTGGCTGCAGGGTGTTGCGGAAGAGATCCCCGCACAGCTCTTCGAAGCGGGCACGACTGATCTTTGTGTAGAAGTCGTGTCCCTCGAACAGGGCATCCACTTCGATGGATGCCTCTGTGCTGGAAGAAAGAGTTCGCTTGGCCCGCTCGGCTGCGGTGCGCAGACGGCGCAGGGCACGTGGATTGGAGCGCAGATCCTTCTTGAACTTGCGCTTGAACTCCTCCGCCAGGTGGTTCACCAGTCTGTTGTCAAAGTCCTCGCCACCCAAGTGGGTGTCTCCGGCAGTGGCGCGCACCTCGAACAGCGATCCCTCGTCGATGGTCAGAATAGAGACATCGAAGGTGCCGCCACCCAGATCGAAGATCAGCACATTGCGCTCTCCCTTGAGATTCTTGTCCAGGCCATAGGCCAGAGCAGCCGCCGTTGGCTCGTTGATGATGCGCAGCACGTTGAGGCCGGCAATGGCTCCAGCATCTTTAGTGGCCTGGCGCTGGGAGTCGTTGAAGTACGCTGGCACTGTGATGACTGCGTCGCGCACTGAGGTGCCGAGGTACGCCTCGGCAGTCTCCTTCATCTTGGTGAGGACCATCGAGCTGATCTCCTCTGGGGCAAAGAGCTTCTCCTCGCCCTTGAACTCGACGCTCATCTTCGGCTTGCCGCAGTCGCTGACCACCTTGAAGGGCCAGTGCTTCATGTCCTCCTGGATCTTCGAGTCGTCGAACTTGCGCCCAATCAGACGCTTGGCGTCGAACACACTGTTCTTCGGATTCATCGCCACCTGGTTCTTGGCGGCGTCTCCGATGAGCCGCTCTGAATCTGTGAATGCCACATAGCTGGGCGTTGTGCGGTTGCCCTGGTCGTTGGCGATGATCTCCACCTTTCCGTGCTGGAAGACACCGACGCAGGAGTACGTGGTGCCCAAGTCAATGCCAATGGCCGGCATCTTGTGTGTGTTTGTGTGACTTCTTCTGTATTTCTTCAGCAAACAATTGGTTGATGTGGCTTTCGCTCTCTCGTTTGTGAGTGTTTTCTTGCTGAACTTTACTTTTGTATTTCAATACTTTTACTTAATTTCTTGTTTCACTTTTACTTGCTTGTGTTGAGTTATTGGTTTTAACTGTCACTTTTGGTTGCTTTGTGTTGTGCTTTCCGTTGCTTGAATTGAAATGTGCAGGGGTAGCAAACTGCACCGCTATTTATACTCCTGGCCAGTCTGCGTTGCCCGTTGCCAGAAGAGTGTAGAAGCTTCACGATTGCTTCTCGACGTTTCGCGAGGGAGCGAGAGAGATGAACGTAGTTTTGAAAAGGGAAAGATTATATAGAGGGAAAAGCGTTTGCGATGGATCTCGAGAGTGCGACAGAGATAACAAGAATGTGTAGCAGGGGAAATGTGGTGAATCGGAAAATTCAAGAATAATTAAGGGGAACGATGTTTATATATTCTATAATCAATATTTGCTCACATTCTAAAATTGTTCATTCAGCTTATTAACGTCTAAATAATATGTATTGTTTACAACGGTTTGGCATGGAGCTGACAAAAATGTTGGGTCCCGACAGTCCTTCGGCCCAGGACAACTTGATCAGTTTTCATACAACCGAAAATGTGTTATTGGATAATTTATACGTTCAGATAATGTATAATGTAATATGAAAAAAAAAATAACAATTAACTTTGTTCTAGAGTTCGATCTCTTTGGACAGGAGCCAAAATTTGGCAGCTCCATGCCAAACCGTTGTAAACAATACATATTTTTTAGAGTCTAAGTTTTAGACGTTAATAAGCTGAATGAACAATTTTATAATGTGAGCGAATATTGTTGATAGAATCTATTAATAGACGGAAAACAATTTAAAAATATTCCGCGCTCTGATTTAATGATGGGAGGCCACCTCCCAGCGCCTCGCTGACCTACGTCAATGCATCGGTTCGTTCCCCTTAATTATTCTTGAATTTTCCACACACTCACCACGATTCACCACATTTCCCCTGAAACACACTCTTGTTATCTCTGTCGCACTCTCGAGAAGCATCGCAAGCGCTTTTCCCTTTACACAATCTTTCCCTTTTCGACACTACGTTCATCTCACTCGCTCTCTCGCGAAACGTCGAGAAGCATCGTGAAGCTTCTACACTCTTCTGGCAACGGGCAACGCAGACTGGCCAGGAGTATAAATAGCGGTGCAGTTTGCTACCCCTTCACATTTCAATTCAAGCAACGGAAAGCACAACACAAAGCAACCAAAAGTGACAGTTAAAACCAATAACTCAACACAATCAAGTAAAAGTTATACAAGAAATTAAGTAAAAGTATTGAAATACAAAAGTAAAGTTCAGCAAGAAAACACTCACAAACGAGAGAGCGAAAGCCACATCAACCAATTGTTTGCTGAAGAAATACAGAAGAAGTCACACAAACACACACAAGATGCCGGCCATTGGCATTGACTTGGGCACCACGTACTCCTGCGTCGGTGTCTTCCAGCACGGAAAGGTGGAGATCATCGCCAACGACCAGGGCAACCGCACGACGCCCAGCTATGTGGCATTCACAGATTCAGAGCGGCTCATCGGAGACGCCGCCAAGAACCAGGTGGCGATGAATCCGAAGAACAGTGTGTTCGACGCCAAGCGTCTGATTGGGCGCAAGTTCGACGACTCGAAGATCCAGGAGGACATGAAGCACTGGCCCTTCAAGGTGGTCAGCGACTGCGGCAAGCCGAAGATGAGCGTCGAGTTCAAGGGCGAGGAGAAGCTCTTTGCCCCAGAGGAGATCAGCTCGATGGTCCTCACCAAGATGAAGGAGACTGCCGAGGCGTACCTCGGCACCTCAGTGCGCGACGCAGTCATCACAGTGCCAGCGTACTTCAACGACTCCCAGCGCCAGGCCACTAAAGATGCTGGAGCCATTGCCGGCCTCAACGTGCTGCGCATCATCAACGAGCCAACGGCGGCTGCTCTGGCCTATGGCCTGGACAAGAATCTCAAGGGAGAGCGCAATGTGCTGATCTTCGATCTGGGTGGCGGCACCTTCGATGTCTCTATTCTGACCATCGACGAGGGATCGCTGTTCGAGGTGCGCGCCACTGCCGGAGACACCCACTTGGGTGGCGAGGACTTTGACAACAGACTGGTGAACCACCTGGCGGAGGAGTTCAAGCGCAAGTTCAAGAAGGATCTGCGCTCCAATCCACGTGCCCTGCGCCGTCTGCGCACCGCAGCCGAGCGGGCCAAGCGAACTCTTTCTTCCAGCACAGAGGCATCCATCGAGGTGGATGCCCTGTTCGAGGGACACGACTTCTACACAAAGGTCAGTCGTGCCCGCTTCGAGGAGCTGTGCGGGGATCTCTTCCGCAACACCCTGCAGCCAGTGGAGAAGGCCCTGAACGACGCCAAGATGGACAAGGGCAAGATTGACGACATCGTCCTGGTGGGCGGCTCAACACGCATTCCCAAGGTGCAGAGTCTTCTGCAGAGCTTCTTCAATGGCAAGAGCCTTAACCTGTCCATCAACCCAGACGAGGCTGTGGCCTACGGCGCCGCCATTCAGGCGGCCATTCTGTCGGGCGACCAGAGCAGCCAGATCAAGGACGTGCTGCTCGTGGACGTGTCGCCGCTCTCGCTCGGCATTGAGACCGCTGGCGGAGTGATGACCAAGCTGATCGAGCGCAACAGCCGCATCCCGTGCAAGCAGTCAAAGACATTCACCACCTACGCGGACAACCAGCCCGCCGTGACTGTGCAGGTGTTTGAGGGCGAGCGCGCCATGACGAAGGACAACAATGTGCTGGGAACCTTCAACCTCACGGGCATCCCGCCGGCACCCCGCGGCGTGCCCAAGATTGATGTCACCTTCGACCTGGACGCCAACGGCATTCTCAACGTTACGGCCAAGGAAATGGGCTCTGGCAATGCGAAGAACATCACCATCAAGAATGACAAGGGTCGCCTCTCGCAGGCCGACATCGATCGCATGCTCAGCGAGGCCGAGCAGTATGCCGAGGAGGACGAGAAGCACCGCCAGAGGATTGCAGCCCGCAACCAGCTGGAGAGCTACGTGTTCGGCGTGAAGGAAGCCGCCGACAATGGGGGCGACAGGATCAGCCAGTCGGACAAGAGCAGTGTCCTCGAGAAGTGCAGCGAGACCATCAAGTGGCTCGACGGCAACACCACCGCCGACAAGGAGGAGTACGAGTACAAACTGAAGGAGCTCACGCAGTTCTGCAGCCCCATCATGACGAAGATGCACCAGCAGCAGGGCGCCGGAGATGGTGGTGGTCCGCAGGCTCCCAACTGTGGCCAGCAAGCCGGTGGCTTCGCCAACGGTGGCTACAAGGGACCCACAGTCGAGGAGGTCGACTAAACTCAAATATAATATAAAGTTCCATTAATTTACAAAGATCTCAATGTAAAACGAAAAATCGTTACAATATGATATTATGTAGTTCAATAAAAAAAACGTTTTAATTAAATTGAAATTTTATTGCATTTGTTATTCTTTTTCTCTACTTGGGCAATCCTTCGCGCTTGGCCCAGTCTGTCCAGGAGCCCTCGTAGTTTTTCAGATTCTTGAAGCCCAGGGCGGCGGCTGCTTCGGCAGCCTTCAGGCTCCGCTTGCCAATCATGCAGTGGAATATAATCTCTGTGCTGGCTTGTGGCTTTTCTCGGCCATATTTTGATTTGAAGAGTTCAGCGCTGGTGGATAGCTCCTGGCTGACTATGCCTAAGGGTATGTTGATGCTGGAAGGGATTTGGCCAGTCTTCGTAAGCTCGTCAGGTTCCCTGACATCTATGAGCAGTTTCTGTGGAGCAAGATTTTTCACCACATCGTAGTCCACAATTCCAATTTCCGGCACGTTGCTATAAAATCGCTGGGGTGCGAACAGGGTGCAGTTTGCAGGAAGATTTATGGGAGATTGAAGGGAGAACGCGGTCTTTGAGGCTCTTAGAGCCACCAGGAAATGTCTCAGCAGCATTTCGAGCTATTCCACTCGACAAAAAACAACAATTATTACGTAACGAATCAATCAAAACATATTCAAAGCCGGCAATCAGCTGTTCGACACAGGGTTGCAATCGATTGTGTGAGACAGTGTTAGACACAGTCATAAACTGCTTTTGGCACTAAAATTTGAAAATATAATTTTTTTTAATTGAAAGTGATTCTGACGCAATTATTTCATTCCCGATCCCAAACTGTTGCCAGGTCGGGATGCCATCACTCGCTAACTACGTGGTCGGCGTGTGTGTGTGTGTGTCAAGGCTCTCGGGCACAATCAAATTGTCATCGTGTGATAAGTTCAACGAACAAACAAGCACTTTGGCTGGGAATCGGCTGGTTGAATTGATTCAATTAGATGAAAAGGCGATCCCGGATTCAATTTAATAACAGAACATACCATATTGTGGCGCATCTACATATGTATGTCTGCCTGCTAGTTCATATCAATTCCCTTTTTCCATCTGCTGCTGTGCGGTGCGGCAGTCGTATTTGTGGGAAGAAAGTTCAGGTTCGTGGAGATAGGGTAATTACAGATTATGTTCGTAGTAGTAGAACATCCGGGAAATAATTAAAGATCGGCTTGCCATATACCGATAAGCATACCCCCAGACGGCCACCGAGTTCTTTAGTTTTGGGTTCAACGACTGAGAAAGTTTTAATCGTTTGCTGTTATAAAGTAAAAAAGATAACGAACCAAACCAGAAGCTCCCACCTCAACAATTATATGTTTTGCACTACTACCAGTTGTCGGCGCGTGCCTTACGGGTTGAAACCAGACACATTTTTATTGTATTCAACGATATTTCGACATTTATTATATAAAGACATATAAAATATTTCCTTAGGACTATAGAAATGGCAACAATACACACATACACACACACATAGCATAGCATGGCATAGCATAGCAGGATGTTCACAAAAAATACGTTAGGGAACAGCTCCAGTAATACAAAATGTGATAATTAGATTGGATTTCATTTCAATCTATCAACTTGCCGGAGACTTGCCAGAGTTTGCTTTGAACTGATTCTTGGATTGGCATCACAATAGGCTTCTTTCCGGGGGATGGTCATGGACATGGACATTCATCATTTACGCTCCACAATGTGCCCCAGGGACTCTCCCACACGGATCTTCTGTCCGGCAACAATGTCAAACTTGAAGTTCTTTGGCGCCTCGAAGAGAAGGACAATGGTGCTGCCCATGTTGAACTGCCCGACCAGATCGCCCTTGCCCAGCTCCTTTGGCTTTTGCTGTGCGTCCAGGGCCACTTCGTCGTACTCGTAGGTGCTCGGAGGATGCTTACCCACATTGAGACCCGTCCAGCGATTGGTTTTGAGCTCAGCATCCATGTAGATCTCCACGGAGCCCACATTGGTGGCGCCCACCGCAGTGTAGCTGAAGAAGCCGTGCTTCCACTGTCCCATATAGAGGACGCGCTCGTTCAGGCAGAACAGACCCGGCAGCCAGCCGGCCACCTTAGGGCTCACCGAGAGCAGTTCGCCGGAGAAATGACGGCGCACCGTCGGCTGCCAGGCGGTGGGTGAGTGAAAGCGATGATAATCTCCGGGAGCCAGGTAGATAACGCACTGATATAGCTCGGTGGTGCCATCGCGCTGCCGCTTCAGGGCCTGCGCGTAGCTGACACCCGACTTGGCCTCCTCCAGCGTCTGCAGTGGCCCCAGGAAGTCCTCGATGCTGTAATTCACGCCCTTCACCTGCTCGATGAGCGAGTCAGAGGCGCTGCCAAAGTGCAGAACTTTGCCATCGGCAGGCGATACGAGCGGTGCATGGGCATCGATGGTGCGTGCGCCCTCCTTCAGAGGACGCGTGAAGAACTCCGCTAGGCTGTTGTAGTGTTCGTATTCCGGATACTGAGCCTCGCTCAGATTCACATTAAATGCATTCGAGTACCAGCCGTAGACGTAGGGCCGCAGTGTCGTGGGCATGTAGCAGGCGGCCAGCCAGCCCCAGCAGCGACTGATGATCCGCAGCGGAAGCGAGCAGTAGACGCGAGACTGGAACTCCGAGGCGGTGCGTGGCGTGCCGTCACGTTCGCAGCGCTTCTTATGTAGCTGCCATTCGATGGCCCCGAACACGCATATGCCCATGGGGGCCCAGCGCAGTAGGAAGCCGGTCCAGCGGGAGAGCACATTGCGACGCACCTGGGCGAGGTTCTGTTTTGAGTTAAGCTGCTGTCTGTGCGGCTCTGGCTGGGGCTGCGACTGCGCCTTGAGGCGATTTAGCGGTGCATTCCCAGATGAGGAATTCGAGGAGAAGTGCCGGAAATGCCGCACCACTGGCCAGCTTCCATTTTGTTGCTGCGTAGGCTTCGCGGCTTGTAGTTGTAGTTGCTGTGGCTGCTGTGGCTGGACCACCGTTCTTAGGTTGCCGGCCTTTAGCAGTACACGACCGCGAGGTACAAAGTAGGAAACCATTTTAGTTGTAGTTGTTGTTGTACTTTTAGTAGTTGTAGCTCTTTAGTTCTTATGGCGACACAGCCACCCGGCCACCGAACTGATGATTACGTATTCTTAGATAGAAAATGGCACGTTGTTGAGCGCGCGCGTCTGTTTTGGAGGTTTAATCTTTTTTGGAGCACGAATTGGGTGAGTGGCGTGCCCTTAAATCCAACAATGGCCTATTAATAGTTACAAAACATGCGCATTCAATCCAGACCTAAGTCAGAAACAATACCATACCGCGGTGGGGGGATAACGAGAATATAATGAAATAATGAATTTGCCAATCAAGTTGTATGTTGGGGTCCGTGTGTGGGTCTTCCGTACCGTTCCGTGGGGCTGTTGTGGGCGAAATGAAATGAAACTTTTCCACAGCTAAAGAGGCGCACCAACTGCGTCTCATGTGCTTTTTTCTCACCTAAACAAACGGAATTGAATGCCTCTCCGCGCTCTGCTCTTATCACATACAAAAAAACCACAATGGTGGTCAAGGCTGCCTTCTGTGTGCGTGAGTGTGCCAGGGGGGGAGTCAGTCTCGTCTCTGTTGTAGAGCTCGCTTTTGGTCAATGTTTTTCTTTAAAACTGGTTTTAATTCTTATTTTGCTGAACCCGTCAATTGATTTGATTTTATCGTTTTGTTGTCCCGGGAACTGCGCCTTAATTTTGCGCTGTTGCAGACAGATGGGATGGCAACCCTGGCAGCAGCTGCAAACAGCTGATTAATTATTTGTCTTTTTCACATCCAAATAATACATTTATTATATGCAGAAAATTGCAGGAGGGGAATTTAAATATCCGCGACCATGAGCGAGGCGGAGAAACAGGCCGTGTCCTTTGCCTGCCAGCGCTGTCTTCAGCCCATAGTGCTGGACGAGCAGCTGGAGAAGATTAGCGTCCATGCCATGGCTGAACTGTCGTGTAGGAGAAGGTATACAACATTAGCAGAAAGCTTTGTAATCATGTTTTCCCTTTCCAGTGCCAATCTACAGGGACAATGGCAACACCCTGGACACACAGGACGCCAGCAGCTTTGACCACTTTGTGCCGCCGTACAGGCTGACGGACTCCATCAATGGAACTGGCTTCATGCTCGTCTCGGATGGCCGTGACAACAAGAAGATGAGTGCTGCCTTCAATTTGAAGGCAGAGCTATTCGACTGCTTGTCCTCCAACTCGGAGATTGACCATCCCCTGTGCGAGGAGTGTGCGGATTCCATGCTGGAGATTATGGATCGGGAGCTGCGCATTGCCGAGGACGAGTGGGATGTGTACAAAACGTATCTGGATGAGCTGGAGCAGCAGCGGCAGGCGCCCAATGTTGATGCCCTCGACAAGGAGCTGGACGAACTGAAGAAGAGTGAACAGCAGCTGCTATCGGAGCTGGGCAAGCTCAAGGAGGAGGAACAATCACTGAACGCTGCCATAGCGCAAGAGGAATTGGAGAAGGAGAAGCTGCACGACCAGGAGGAGAGCTACTGGCGCGAGTACACCAAACACAGGCGTGAGCTGATGCTCACCGAGGACGACAAACGGAGCCTGGAGAGCCAGATCAGCTACTCGAAGCAGCAGCTGGACAAGCTGCGCGACACAAACATCTTCAACATCACCTTCCACATCTGGCACGCGGGACACTTTGGCACCATCAATAACTTCCGCCTGGGTCGCCTGCCCTCCGTCTCCGTCGACTGGTCGGAGATAAATGCCGCCTGGGGGCAGACAGTGCTGCTGCTCTCCGCTCTGGCCCGCAAGATTGGCCTGACCTTTGAGCGGTATCGTGTGGTGCCATTCGGCAATCACTCGTATGTGGAGGTGCTGGGCGAGAATCGCGAACTGCCGCTATACGGCAGCGGGGGATTCAAGTTCTTTTGGGACACCAAATTCGATGCGGCCATGGTGGCCTTCCTTGACTGCCTTACCCAGTTCCAGAAGGAGGTGGAGAAACGCGACACCGAGTTTTTGCTGCCCTACAAAATGGAAAAGGGCAAAATCATTGACCCATCGACGGGGAATTCCTACTCAATAAAGTAAGTGCAGGGAAAAAGTCCATATCCTTTGACACACTGACTCCTCTTTCGTTTGCTTACAGGATACAGTTCAACTCGGAGGAACAGTGGACGAAGGCCTTAAAGTTCATGCTTACGAACCTGAAATGGGGTCTCGCCTGGGTCTCCTCGCAATTTGTGTCGCAGTGATGTTTTGTCTTTTGTCCTTTAATCATCTTTTTATTTATGCTCTTATTCCTCTTAGTGCTTAATATTAAACTTAAATCTTTCAACTTTTAATCGCTTTTTTCTTATTTGTCTCTGACTGCTCCTCTTCGCTGTCATCCGAGTCGGTGCCCGAGATATCATCACCAATCCAGAGTGCTCCCTTTTTATTCTTTTTGGCCTTGGTCTTGTCGTCGACTGGAGCTTTTCTCTTCACACCACTGACGGAGGGCAGTTCCGTGGCTGCTGCCTGCTTTTCTTTGACTTCCTCGGCCTGCTTGAGACCCTCCTCGAAGGCGTCGCTCACCTTATCCGTCAGATTGGCCCTGGCCTCCTCGTACTTTTCGTCTTTGAAGTCGTGCTTGGGCACGGCCAGAAGTTTCTCAATCTTGCGCTTCTTTCGCTCCTCCCGCTCGCGCTCACGCTCCGCCTGCTTGCCCAGCCAGGCCCGGACGCGCTTCTCCTCGTTGATGTCGCGCAGACGACGTCCACTCAGATCGCGACATGCCTCGCGGTTTGTGGTTTTTTCAATCTGTGCTCCAATCGCACGCAGCATGGAGCCGAAGCCACCCTTGCCGCCCACCTGGCGGAGGATGCAGTGGATGCTCTCATGTTGAGTCGTCGAGTCGCCAGTCAAACGTTTGCCATTGCTCACGAGATAGTAATCGTCGCGTTGCAAGTGCTGTGAAATAGATTATGTTTATTGCAATTACTTGTGCACGTGAATTTCACAATTTAGGTATGCACACTCACCGTGGACTCTTCGATTTTCGTGCATATATCATTATAGTTGATTTCATTGTCTAAAACAATTAACTGTTTATTGTTTAGGAGAATATTAATCACCATTTTTCTGCCTTTCCCTTTTGGTAGTGTTGTACTTTTGCGCTTCCCTTTTGTGCTGCTGCATCTGCCTGCCAGCGCGTGTGTTAGAGAGAGAAAACGTTTATCGGTGCAAACAGAGTTGCCACTTTTTATGATTTATTTATAAACCGACTTAAATGTGTTTAAACCTACTTGATTTCAATAGAAAAACTTCTGATAAATCGAGCTTTATTTTAATCTGTGGCTAGTCAACAAAGGAGTGCAGATTTGTGATAGTTTTTAATCAGTTTATGACCTTGCCGCCATTGCGTTTTTCGTGTGCAACGAGTTGGCAGCACTCTCTCTCACACACAAAGTGCTCATTAATTAGGTTCGCATTTTAGACGACGAAGGTAAAATTTTAGCGACGCGTTTATCGTACAATTTAATCAGTTTAACATAGCGAAAGTTGTGAAAAATTAATAAAAACCGGTAGCGGTTAATATTGTCTGGTGTGTGTTGTGTGTTTAAATAGCGGAGAGCTAGTAAAATGCGGTAAATTTACAACCGCAGCCACGTCACTGAGAGCATATAAAAAATATGAGAGAGTGCGGATTTTGAAAACGAATCCCAAATTCTAGGCAGCGTCGAACAATGGGTAGGACAGGACGGCGGTGGTGGTGGTGGTAGTTGTGTTAATGTTAATCCTAGCTTTCGGCATCGTCGAAGGGGCGGGGAACGGGAACGCTAGCATAAAAAGATGGCAGCACGGAATTGAACAAGATATGTACATTGCATGTGTGCGCGTGTGTGTGCATACACACATAAGTATAGATGGAAGCGGCAAGCAGAAAAAGCAAAGAAAAATCCCCATATTCGAGCTGCATTGGTATTGGTATTAGTTTAAATGTTCAATAACCAAAACCGAAAAAAAGAAGAAAAGTGGCAACTCATGTGAGCAAAAGGCAAACAAAAAGACCAGCGCAAGACGCCTTTTTGTGTGTGTGGTGTGTGCGAAAAACGACGAAACGAGGAAAATAAGCGAATAAAAATGAGCAACAAAAACCAACGCCCCCCGCCCGCCGTCGCTCCCTTCAAGGCTCTGTGACTTTGACTGACATTTTCTAGCGCCGCCTAAAGAAATCACATCAAAATCAAGTTTAGTGCCATGCAAATTTAAATTTTATTTCGAATTCGACTTGATTCGACCGAAATGAAGCCCGAAATCTATTTCGGCGCTGCTGCCGAACTGCCGTCGCTGCCCTGGCCGGTTTCGGTTTCGCAAATTTCCCACCTCTTTCTCCATGTTTTCCATTATGTATTTTGTTATCGACGGTCATTCATCCTCTCCTCTAGTTGATTTTCATTTTGTCTTTCGCCGTCTTTCGTGTCTCTGTGTGCGTGTGCGCCAGTGTTCTACATTGCGTTTGCTCCCGGAAAAAGAGTAGTTCCCGATACCGCTCACGATATGGTGTAGTTTTAGTTTTTGTATTAAATATAAAATAAATTGTTTTGCGTGGACTGCAATTTAATGACATTTGCTTTGTTAAATTGGCGAGGAAACGGATCTTGGGCAGTCCCTCTCTCTCTTTAGTTCTTTCTGTGCGTGTGTGTGTGCCTGAGTACGAGAGAGGGTGCGCACGTGTGTGCGTGCCCTGCACTGCTTTGCCGCCTAGTCGGCTCTTTGTTCCCTACAGAGAGACAGAGAAGACCGATAGACAGACAGACAGACGGAGCGAGCGGGCGACCACTTATCCATATCATTTGCCTACCTAATTCCAAATGTAACATTTGCCGATCATGTGCTACTATGTGACCACCGAACTGTAGACCTTGTCCTATATAAACTATAACTATAACTACTACTATAACTAACCGACAACTATGTACTTTCTTCTCTTCCCTCTATGTTTTCTTCTTTGCAGCAGCGATTCCAGTGTTCAGCTTCGAAACCCAACAGAAACACTCTTAACCTGCGAGAACTTTCATAGCAAACTAATTTTTGTACCAGAACCCCTTGATCCGATCCCGAATCCAAAATCCCGAACTCTTCTACATTAACGTAAATAGTATTCCATATACATTTATACAATTCGTGTATATTGAAGGGAAAACAGCAGCAGCAGCAAGAACAACAATTTATAATGCCAATCCTATAGATTGAGACAAGATAGAGAATTCAAGTTAAAAGTTAACGACACAAAATCCACATCCTCTCCCTCCCTTCGAAAGAGAAGAAGAGCAAAAGAGAGAAGATATAACAACAACAAAATTGTATATTCCAAAACACTCCATTAGCGAATAGTTAGGACAGATATATTTATACATATATACAACAAAACCAACAATATAGAAGTTTAACAAAATTTTTGCAAATTAGGCCACAAGATTTAGGGGAAAAGTAAAGAAAAGAAAAGCAATAAACGACGAACCTCAGCGTTAAATCATAAAGATCTACTATTATCATAAATCTCTAGATACGATATATAATTATATACCACAAAACCAACAACAAACGAAGCCAATCGGGCGAAAACGGGTCAGAATCGTAGTAATCGAAGTATTCAGAATTGTAGTAAAGTTTTCGTAGTCCTTTAGCAGCCTCCTCCCTTCCTCCCATATATAGAATATATATAAAGTGTGTGTGAGCATTGGATTTTTATATATACACAGCACACCATTAGAAACGAGCGTAGATAGGGATCTTCTGAATCAAGTAAATTATTTTTGATATCGATTTTTGTAATTGATTTGATGCGCATCATCGCATAGAGAAGAGAGTGTTCGAATATATACAGCCTTATCGCGCATATCGATCCGCATTCACACCTGATCGGAGCAGCCATCGACGACGAGCCATGGACGAGTCACAGCCGAAAACGTTGTATGTGGGAAATCTCGATAGCTCGGTATCCGAGGAGCTGCTCGTCGCATTGTTCGGCACAATGGGTGCCGTGAAGAGCTGTAAAATTATAAGGGAACCGGGCAACGACCCATATGCCTTCATCGAATATTCCAACTATCAGGCAGCCTCCACGGCCCTGACCGCCATGAACAAACGCCTCTTTCTGGACAAGGAAATCAAGGTGCGTCCAGATCGGTTCGATCGCGATCTACTCCCTCCCATCACGATTCTAATCTGTCTCTCTCCATTTCCATTCCTGTAGGTTAACTGGGCCACTAGTCCTGGCAATCAGCCCAAGACAGACATTAGCTCCCATCACCACATATTCGTTGGGGATCTAAGTCCCGAAATCGAAACGGAGACGCTGCGCGAAGCCTTTGCACCATTCGGGGAGATATCCAACTGTCGCATTGTCCGCGATCCACAGACCATGAAGTCCAAGGGCTATGCTTTCGTTTCGTTTGTGAAGAAGGCCGAAGCAGAGAATGCAATACAGGCAATGAATGGCCAATGGATTGGCTCGCGTTCGATACGCACCAATTGGTCCACGCGCAAGCTCCCACCACCCCGAGAATCGTCCAAGGGTGGCGGCCTGGGCGGCGGCATGGGTGGCGGGCCCGGGAATGGAGGCGGCGTTAAGAGCAACCAGCGGCACACCTTCGAGGAGGTGTATAATCAGTCGAGCCCCACCAATACCACAGTCTACTGTGGCGGCTTTCCGCCGAACGTCATCAGCGACGATCTGATGCACAAACACTTTGGCCAGTTCGGTCCCATCCAGGATGTGCGTGTCTTCAAGGACAAGGGCTTTGCGTTCATTAAATTCGTGACCAAGGACTCGGCGGCGCACGCCATCGAGCACACGCACAACACCGAAGTCCATGGCAATCTCGTCAAATGCTTCTGGGGCAAGGAAAATGGCGGCGATAACTCAATGAACAACATGAATGCCGCTGCAGCGGCAGCAGCCTCTGCAAATGTGGCCGCCGTGGCAGCCGCCAATGCGGCGGTCAATGCCTCATTGCCAGGCCAAATGATGACCCAGCAACAGTTAGCGGCGGCCACTGGTGCCGCGTTACCTGGCCAAATGATGACGCCCCAACAGCTGGCGGCTGCCACAGCGCAGTATCCATACGCCTATCAACAGATGGGCTACTGGTATCCTCCGGCAGTAAGTTTTCTCTACATATCTCAAGGCTAAATGGTGTTAAATGTTTTCTCCCCCACAACAAAACAACAGCAGGCTTATCCAACCACCCAAATGCAGACGCAGTATATGCAGCAGGGCTACTATCCTTACGCGTACACGACCAGTGCCCAGCAGGCGGGAGGAGTCCGTACGTAGAGCCGCATTCTTTATCTCCCCTCCACTTTTGTGTATTAATTCGTTTGCATGATCTTTACAGCTGCCGGGTATCGCATGGTGCCACCGAATGTGGCATGGGGTGTGCCTGGCACTGTGGTCCCTGGCATGTCGGCGGCCTCGTCTGCGGCCGCAGCAGCAAACGGTTCAATTGCCCCCCAGATGATGTACAGTGCCGCGATGCCACAATATCAGACCCAATGAACTGAGTTGTGACGCCCGCTTCGACGCCGTCTGCAACATCCGTGGAGCCGCTGCATCCAAGAACGTCTGCCGGCAGCAGCAGTGCAGCCACAATCGCAATCGCAGCTGCAGCTGTTAGCGCATTACGCACCCTTAGCTTACTTAGAATACCAGGTCCTTGCCAAAACCGAGCAGCAGCAGCATCCGTCGTATCATCCTCTGCCAGTCCCTAGCGATGAGAGCAACAGCAACATCAGCCTCTCCACGAGCCTCTTTTTCACGGCAGCAGGGGATTAGGGATGTAGGATTTTGCGGTATTTTTAGTTGCGGTTGCAGGCTACGGCTACGTTTTTTTTGAGACGTTTGCGTCATTGTGGCGGTCGAACGGGCGAGGCGGGGCGGGCGTTACGTTCGTGGAGGGCTCTTTCATCATACCCCCCACACATGAAGGCCGACCCGAAGCAATTCGTGGAACTAAAAGTTGAACCACGGGCGGCGGCAAGCGAGCAGGCAGGCAGGCAGACGGACGACAGACAGACAGACCGACCGACATATAGACAGACAACTGAAGCTCTGGGCGATTTCGGGGGGTAGCTGTAACAATCTAATCCAATCTAAGTACGTGTTAAAATAATTTAATGATTTGTAATTTAAGGCAAATATAGGCGTATAAACGAAAGCGGAAACAAAAATAAAAAATGAGAAATACAACAGAAACAGTAAAAACAGAAAAACAAAAACCAACCCATAGGCAACAACAAATTTGTTCAAATAAACAACAACAAATGAAATACAATCGAAACGGAATAAAGTGACAAAGCAAATTGTAATCGTAACTAAAATGTGGATCATATGATGTGTCAACGATGGATTTCGAAGGAGGAGTAGTCGGATGTAGAGTGGCAAGTGGCAACTGGATCAGCGAGGATGAGCCACACCACCCACATCGGTGGAGTCGAAAAGTAAAGCATAAACAAATTTAGACACTTAAGAGAATGTAAATTCGAGCAAAACACACACACACACATATTGTAATTGTATATTTCCAATGTGGAAAACGAAATGCGATATAAATATGTAATGTAATTGTAAAATAAAGAAACAAAAAAATATATAAAACGAAGTGAGAAAAACCACAGAGAACGACGAGAGTGTGTCCTAAATCTAAACTTTTGAGTAACGAACTACTAAGTAACTACTATAAAAAGATTATAAAATTGTAAAGTTTACCCATGCTCGGATCTATAGAGAAGAGATAGGATGTCTCTACAGCAAACCATGAGAATACCACAGAGATAGTGGGGCTAAACTTACTTATATACATTGGTTAAAATTGCCATTAACGTTCTATATGAAATGAGACAGTTTTTAAATGAAATTGGTATGCGAATTAGAAGATGCTGTTTATCGATCTATAGAGAAGACAACAGTGAGGTTTGTATTTACATTGGTTAATAGTTGAAGATTCTAGATGATATGAGAGAGAGAATGAGCTTTAAATTTTATGAGAATATTGCTTATATGAGCCGTTTAGGGTTTTATTTTCTGTCTGTACTCGGATATCTAATGCTAATACTCGCATATCTTTGCCGTAATTAGTTTTAATATTTGTAATTTTTCTGCACTCTTAGCTCTTTTTAGTTCTAACTTTTCTGGATCATTAGTCTCACATCTTTCCTACGGTTAAACCATCGCGCGTCATGCAGCAACGGCCCTTGATAGGTTGTGATGGAGGTTCTGCCAGGGATTTGAGCACTTATTGCATCAGATGAGAAACCACCCCTTCACCAATTTGAGAAAACATTCGAAGTACTAGCTACATTTAAAATTAAAATTCTTAGTGGTCATATTTCCAGGAATATAAATCTTCAATCTATAGAGAGAATATGCCCACAGAAACCCCATGAGAAATATGACAACTACCATTAGATATGGTTTAGGTTTTAGCTAGAATAAATTTTAAATCAAAGTTTTGAAATGGTTATATGTACATATGTACGGTATATCCCAGAATTGGATGCAGATCCAGTTCGAGCTGATTGAAGAAATAGCCTGATGATGTCTGTTGAAATCGATTTTATTTAGCGTATTCTATATATACTAATATACATCTATGTAAGTATGTATATATAGAGTATGTATATATATGCATGTAATTTTTCTGGATCTGTGTGTTGTTCAGTAAACTACAATTTAAACTGAAATTCTGTTGGCTGCATAAAAGCTAATTCAAAGTACCGCGATAAGCATCCGATTGTTGTACAATATATATATATATATATATATATATGTATGTATGTATGTATATAGTAGGGGCGTGTGTGGAGGAGCAACTTCTAGTTATAACAAACATTGGGATTAATCTATAGATGGTTTGTTCGGAGACACGATTGTATTTATGACTGCTGCAGTAGGTAGGTACATACATTGATTGATTGAAAACAGAGGAACTAAAACTAAACACCATCCATCCATCTATCAATCGACAGATAGAGACAGAGAGTAGTGTGTGATGATGATGTGTGATCTAAAACTTAAATCTGATCCTTGCTTTTTGTGTTGTGTTTCATCTTAAGGCTATGCTTATGTCTAGATTAAGTGTAGCGTATGGTTTCGATTGGATTAAATTGGACTGGATGATGTACAACAAAAATAGAAGGTTTTGGTTCTATTGATTCAAGGATGGACAAATGGAAGAAACTTGTGACACAGAAATAAATGGAAATACATTTACTTAGTACTAAATTAAATGTTAGGAAAGAGCAGTACCATACACGAACAAACATCTTGCTGTCTTGGCATTGAAAAGATTAGAAACAAATGCTAGTATAATGATTGTTCTTAGGCATACATTAGCGTTTAAATGATTATAACTTGAATGGGTTGTGGGGCGTTCTCGCTCGCATTAAAAACATTTGAAAATACATATATGGTAGATACAATATAAATCTTAGGCCTAAAACACACAGATTGCATGGTAGAACGAGAAATTAATCAATAATTCATTGGTTAAATACAAATAACAAAGTTTTGTGAAACAAAATGTAAGCCTACAAAAACAAATGGTTGAATGGAACGTGTAAAAATTAAGGATCTATGGAATTATCTCGAAACTAATGCGGTATACAGCAAAAGGGAGAGAAAGTTCTGTCACTCACATCACAGCGTGGAGCAGGGCACGGCAGGGCAGGGCAGGACAGGATTTTGGTGACAGGGCAGACAAACCTCTTCGCTGAACGAAGCCGATGCCCCATTTAAATGGTAATATCCCCATAGTCCTGCGACCATTTCTCATACGAATTGAGGCTCTGCGGTGCCACAGAGCGACGAATGCGCTTGAGAGAGTTGTGAAAATCCTTTTCGGTGATGTGACGCATGGCGCTTATATCCAGACACTTGACCTGCTCCACATTCAGCTCGCGTATGGGCTCGAGAGCAGCATCCTTGGCCAGGGCCGTCAAATCGGAGCCAGAATAGCCGTCCGTGATCTTGGCCAACCGCCGCAGAGCATCCGTATCCAGCGGCGAGCCCTGCTTCTGCAGTAAGCGATTCAAGAGCAGCTCGCGCGTCTGCTCGTCGGGCAGTGAAACATAGACGCGTTTGGTGAAGCGTCGCAAAGCGGCCTCGTCCAGCTCTTGAGGCCTATTGGTGGCGGCCAGCACCACAATGCGATCGCCATCGGGATTCCCGGGCAGACCGTCAAACTCCACTAGGAATTCGGTCTTTAGGCGGCGCGACGCCTCGTGCTCGCCGCTGCTACGCTCCGAGAGCAGCGAGTCGACCTCATCGATGAATATGATCGAGGGCTGCAAGTGGCGGGCCACGGCGAACAAGGCACGCACCAGTTTCTCCCCATCGCCCACGTATTTGCTGGTCAGCGAGGCAGCCGAGATGTTCAGAAAGGTGGCACTGCATTCGGTGGCCACGGCGCGGGCCAGCAATGTCTTGCCATTGCCTGGCGGACCGAACAGCAGCAGACCCTTGGCCGGGGCACGCAAACCTACACTCAAGAGGGAGAAAAAGGCAATGATATATGTACTGGGAATCACTCAAACTATCATCCACGCACCTGTAAAGAGTTCTGGACGAACGGAGGGCAGTATGACCATCTCTTGAAGCGCCTGCTTGGCCACCTCCTGACCGGCAATGTCTGTCCACTCCACCTTGGCACCGCCCTCGACAATCTCATCGAGTATTAGCTGCACCAGTTTTTGTTCCACGCCCTTGACAGTCACCACAGGTGTGCTGGCGCCACTGCCACTGCCGCTGGCCCCATTGTTGTTGATGGGCGTGCGTGAACGCTGTGGCGGTGTATTGCGACCGGAAGACTATGGTAGACAGAGTAATAATGATAGAGAGATTTGTCAAGCAATTCGATATGCGCTCCTTGAGCCACTTACAAACTGTCGACGCACGGCGGGGGGTGTGGCTGCCGTCTTGCCTGGCTGCCGCACAGCCCCCACGGAGGTCTTTGAGCCAAGATTTCGTGGCAAAGTTTGTGACTTGTTGGCGGCCACGGCCAGGTTTCCAGGTCGCTTTGTTCCGATTGTCAGCTTTCGGCCGGAGGCTAAGGAAAAGATGGGAAACGATCAGAAGGGCAAATGGGCAAAGCTACAATTCTGTTTAAGCTACAATTTGGGGGCAAGCATAAAGTAATATTGAAACGAAATAAAAGTGCAAAGTGAGAGGGTGATTGATAGATAGATAGCTCGATCTGTTGTCGCTGTGTCGCTGGTTCTGGCGTTGGTGCTGGGCTCTTTTTAGGCCTGGACTGCAACAGAACTTACCCAATGACGACGACGACGGTGTTGTGGCTGTGACAGTGATTCTGGGTGTACTATGACCGTTCTTTGGCCCATAGCCGCTGCTGCGTGTTTTCAGCTTGACGGGATCATTGGTGAGATTCGCCAGCATTGGCTGATTGATTGCCGCCGCTTCTCTGGCCTTCTGTGGCTTGTGGGGTTGCTGCTGCTCCTGGCTATAAATTGGTTTTGGTTTCTGTTTTTCCTTCAGCGAGAGACGATGCATTTGGAAATCTTCCTCACGCAGCGCTGTGGCAGCGACAATTTGATGGACAAACGCAAAAGGAAATGCGAGGACAAAACAACAAAGTGCAAATAAAAAAAAAATCAACAGAAAACACACAAAATAAAAATCATTCCTGTAGGGTTTACGAATGCGCCTGCGGCACCGACTTACCGAGAAAGTGAAGACGATCCCTGGCCATCGAAAGATTTGTTTGCATTTTATCGTGCAGCCTTTGGGCACGGTCCCAGACATCGCCGCGACCACTCCAGCAATCGACGGCAATGCCATCTTCGAGCTCCTTGATACCCTTGCGATATAGCTCAATGGCCAGCTCTTTGTGACCTGCAGGCGGGAGGAAAAGGAAACGATGTCAGAACATTTCACTCTTCGGTCTTTGTGATTATTGATTTGCACTCGACAGACAACAAAAGATACACACAAGCACACAGTACACAGACGGAACAGCCGCCGCCAGCCAGTGGGGCGATGACTCATAGAGAGCACTCGAAAGCACCCCCAGCGCTCAGCGCTCACCGCTCAATGCTCACCTTCATTCTCTTCGTCTATTTTGAGCGCCTTGGATATGTACTCGAACGCTCGACGATGGTGATGCTTCTGTTTGGCCAACAAAGGATCTCCAGGGCCGGGGGAGTAGCCTGCTCCAGATCGATTGGCCCCTGCCATTTCCAGGGGCTGAAGTGCGCGATAGCGTTGCTGTGGCAGAGGTTGCTGCACTTGCTGCTCGGACGCTGCCTCGCCGCTGGTCACCTCCAGGGGGTAGTTGAGGGACTGACTCGCCGTTAGTTGCTGGTGCTGCTGATCCTTGTTGTTGGAGTTGTTTTGGACAACAATCTCGATGTTGCAGTCGCGTCTGTGGGGACTGTAAATCACCTTTGTGCTGGCGCCGTACAAGTAGCGAAAAATGCAGAACAGCTGATAAATCAGCGAGCGAAGAATGTTGAATAGGAATATAATGGGAAATGAAACGACGTAAAGGTTCTGCTTGTGCACAGAAGAGGTGCCGCCAACTTTGCTTCTTGGCGCGCTCGTTGATGTTGGGGTCAGATCATCGGTGGTGGTGGTGTCGTCGTCACCGTCTCCGTCCGGCGAGCTGCCCGGAGTTGTGCGGCGGTTCGAGGAGGACGACACGTTCGTGCCAGACTTGCGGTCATCGATCGATGTTCGATGCGACGACGACGACCTGCTTAAGTTATGTCCGCCTGCTGTTCCTGCGGCTGCTGATCCGCCGCCGCCGTGCGATTTAATTGGAGATTTGTGGCTGCTGCTGGCGCTGGAGGAGGACGACTGGTTTTTGGTGCGTACCATCGATATCGATTCCGCGCCGCAGCACGCTTACTAGCTTTGACCCCCACTCACACTCACTCCGTTTTGCTCCACTCTTCACCCTCTCCACCCACTGCGACGAACGTGCAAATTTATGCAAAGGACTGACTTTGCTTCCAATTGGCGCACACAAACACACGCAAACGCGACACTGGAACGCTTTCAAAGTATGACATAAAAGCAAATAGACGATTTTTTAACGAGTTTTAAACAATTGCGCTATAAACTGTATCACTTTTTGGGGGACAGGACAGGGGGGGCTCTATAGCACCCAACTAGAGGTGTCAAAACATCGAGGGCACCATCGATAGTATCGATGTTTTGCGACTATCATGATAGTATCGAAATTACAAATTTGTAAACAAACCGACTGGTGGCATCTTATTTTTACAATGGGAAGTTACTAAAAGGCCGGACAAATTATTTCGGATCATAGATCCGTGGATTACCGATTACAACAAATAGTAACTTAGTACATAAGGATTAAAAAAAACTATGAAATATTTTATATTATATTGAGACTGATATTTTGAGAGTTATATTTTTAGGGTATGAATAAACTGTTCAATTTGGAAGAATATTTGCTTATTTTGCTTAAAAAATAGCGTTTAATAGCAATAATAGTAATGGTAATAATTATATGAGTCCGATACTATCGACTGTTTTTTTCAAAACATGCCAAACTATTGACACCTCTAGCACCCAACGTCCATCAAATATACCGTCTGACCCTCAAAAACATACCCAAATATACCTTATCATTTTCAAAATAAACCATAAATATACTGCGCACCAAACGCGTCAAAGCTGCCAGAGGACCCAAGCGAGCTGTGGACGCTCGTGCTTTTGGTTCTGCTGCAGCAGTGGGTCTATATCAAGCGCTGCCTGTGGTCCCACTGAGGTGCCCGTTCAGTCTGTTTGTATTTGTAGACAGCAGCATTTGCATTTATAACTCTATACTTTTGAAATTTGTAATTCTAGTTTTTAGTCCTTTCACACCTAATTCGCTGGATCTGGCAACTGTGGATTTCATAGGGTTGTCTTGCAGCCCGCTTTCGATAACAAATCGATTGATAAAAACAGCTGAGCTGCACTGCATCTCCATTTTTGCATAACAAATTCCGAAAATTTAAGTAATTTATTGACCAGCAACAACCAGACGAGGACGGGATAAGTAGGATAAGTAACCCGCAACGTTCCGGGTTAAGGCAAGCGTAGCACACACATTGAGAGAAGGGCAGAAAGTCGTGTGTTTCGATTATAGGCATGGGCCAGTACACAGCGTCAACGCGAAAGAATGTACGAATATTGCTGGTCGGCGATGCCGGGGTGGGAAAAACGTCCCTAATATTGTCGCTGGTGAGCGAGGAGTATCCGGAGGAGGTGCCGCCGCGTGCCGAGGAGATCACAATACCGGCCAATGTTACGCCCGAGCAGGTGCCCACCAGCATTGTGGACTTTTCAAGCGTCGAACAGACGGAGGAAACCCTCGGCGTGGAGATAAACAAAGCACACGTGGTGTGCATTGTGTATGCAGTGGATGACGATGACTCCCTCGATCGCATCACCTCGCACTGGCTGCCATTTATACGCTCCAAGTGCCATGCGTCATTGGATGGTGATGCCGAGACTGAGGCGGAGACGGAGGCTGCCGGCGAGGGTCTACGCAAGCCAATTGTTCTGGTGGGCAATAAGATCGATTTGATAGATTACTCAACCATGGACAGTGTGCTGGCCATCATGGAGGACTTTCCAGAGATTGAGAGCTGTGTTGAGTGCTCGGCCAAGACGTTGCACAACATTTCCGAAATGTTTTACTACGCACAAAAGGCGGTGCTGCATCCCACATCGCCCCTCTATATGATGGAAGACCAAGAGGTGAGTTCATAGTTCAAATAGCAGGCAAAGCACACACGTGACATTCCCCTTTCCCTCTCCCCTGCAGCTGACGCCCGCCTGCAAGAAGTCGCTGGTGCGAATTTTCAAGATATGCGATATCGATGGCGACAATCTGCTGAACGATTACGAGCTGAACCTATTCCAGCGTCGCTGCTTCAACACACCGTTGCAGCCGCAGATACTCGACGAGGTGAAGGCCGTCATACAGAAGAACGTGCCCGATGGCATCTACAACGATGCCGTGACGCTCAAGGGCTTCCTATTCCTCCACTGTCTGTTCATACAGCGCGGCCGTAACGAGACCACCTGGGCGGTGCTGCGACGCTTCGGCTACAACGATCAATTGGAGATGTGCCAGGAGTATTTGCGTCCGCCGCTAAAGATTCCGCCTGGCAGCAGCACAGAGCTCTCGCATCGCGGCCAACAGTTTCTGATTGCCGTCTTTGAGCGCTACGATCGCGATGGTGACGGTGCTTTGTCGCCCGAGGAACACAAGATGCTATTCAGCGTGTGTCCCGCCTCGCCCTGGTCGTACTCCACGGACATACGCAAGTCGTGTCCCATCAATGACAATGGCTGGGTCACTCTGCATGGCTGGCTGTGCCGCTGGACTCTGATGACGCTCATCGATGTGGTCAAGACCATGGAATACCTCGCCTATCTGGGCTTCAATGTCCACGAGAATGACAGCCAGCTGGCGGCCATACATGTGACACGTGAGCGTCGCATCGATCTGGCCAAGCGGCAGAGCAGCCGCTCCGTCTATAAGTGTCACGTCATCGGCCCCAATGGATCTGGAAAGACAGGCCTGTGCCGCGGCTTTCTCGTCGAGGAGATGCAGAAACTGATTGGCAAGGAATTCAAAACGAATGTCGTGCACTGCATCAACTCGGTGCAGGTGTATGGTCAGGAGAAGCACTTGATATTGCGCGACATCGATGTAAGGCATGCTCTCGATCCGCTGCAGCCGCAGGAGGTGAACTGTGATGTTGCCTGCCTCGTCTTCGACTCGTCCAATCCCCGTTCCTTTGAGTATGTGGCCCGCATCTACATCAAATACTATGCGGAGAGCAAGATTCCGGTGATGATTGTGGGCACCAAGTGCGACATGGATGAGCGCCGTCAGGACTATCTCATGCAGCCCGCCGACTTTTGTGAGAAATACAAACTTCTACCGCCCCATCTGTTCAGCCTCAAGACTAACAAAAAGGAACTGTACACAAAGCTAGCCACCATGGCCGCTTTTCCGTGAGTATTTTCTTAAGGAATTGAATGTTGAATGTTTTTTTGGGGCTATTGTGGTTCAGGGTAACAGATCTAACCCAAAAACCCACACACAAAAATCACCTCAATCGAACACTAACCAATGACCTGAGGGGGTGTGGATGCTACCGCAGTTCCATTGGATGAATAATTCGCGTTCGCAATTGTTTGGGGTTTGTGGATTTTTTTATATAAAAAATCTTAGTACACCGAATGGTTTATTTAAATGAATTTAAAATTTGCTATGACTTTCCTATGAATCGCATGATTTGGAGTCCTTTCGCTCAGGCGAATAATTGTTCAACGAATGGGCTCTTGTGGAACCGGGCCCACTCCCTCGGGGCAGCACATTGTAACATTTGGGCTTAAATTATAGATTAAATGGCTAATGGTTTTTATTTATTTTTATCTTCTCTTCTCCTCCTTCCCACCCCCTTTGTGTATATATATTTTTTTTGGTTATGTTTCACTGTTGTTCTCGTGTATTGTTCGATGTTTGTCTACTTGGATTACCATTCTTCGTGGCTTTGCGGCGATGGCTTTGGTGGCTGTGGGTGGCGTCTGCAGGCGATTCCAAGCCGCCTGGATACTGTTCTACAAGCACAGGTTGGTACAGCTTTGGGAATCGGCGTAAGTGTTTACCATTCAAACTGAACTTGTTACTAATGTCAGCACTCTGTATTGTTTCCATATATATGTATATCTGTACCATGGTGCCACAACTCGAGATCCACATACATAAGATACTCTACATAAGATTCCACTGCTTACTAAAAACGTGGTGTTTGCGGCCTGTAGTTTAAAGCCTCTTCTAATTAATATTTGTTCTTCTTTTCCTTTATCCGCTGTTTTATCCAACTAATCCAAAGACCTTTTTCCCTTTCTCTTGTCCCGGCAACAGACATTTGCGGCATTTCGGACTCTTGACGGAGGATCACAAGTTGTTGTGGAAGGCCGGTCTGGGTGTCGCAGCTGCCACAATGCTTGGTTTCATTGTGCTGAAAACCCTCAGTGCTGCCGGTTCACATTCGCGCTAGAAGAAGGCCAGGCAAACAGTCACACAGGACAGGAAACACATAAAGAAACTGCGCAAAATACACAAAACAACAGACACAACAAAAAGGAGTTAAATTGTTTAATGAAATTTATGTTAAATCCAAATTTATTGTTACGAAGCAATGAAAAGAACTAGTGGCAGATAGACGATGAAAGTTTTTGGTTTCCTGACATGTAAATAAACTTCTGAGAGCCAGGAGACGCCGCCAGGGCACATAGAGAGTGGCCTCTAGAGAAGAGCCAGAAGACGGCTCCAGGGGCAGGCTCGTAAGGGCAGCATTTCTTAATATCTATAAACCATAACTTAAACCCATGTACTCTCTCTCGCTCTACCGATATAAGTTCTACCACGAATGCACACACACATTTTGTGCATATATGTGAAGATAAACATAGTTATACAATTAGTTATTTATTGGTTCTACTATAAACACATAGATATTTATCGCACTCTTGTATATACGCGCAAAGAAGAAGAGCAATTTATTTATTCAATATATGTGTGTATGTATATTCGACATACAATGCAAAGACTATAAAATATCGAGATATTGCACCAGGAACAAAGGGCGCGCGTGGTCTTGGTACTGCAATTCTGTTGTGCGCTATTTTTTACTACTCCTGCCTACTCGCGTTCGGTCGGTTCGTCAATCTCCCTCTCTCTTTCACAGTCGGGCTTATCAGATCATTCTTCAGAATCAGAAAAATCAGAGAACTATACTCACATAGCTATCATAGGAAGAATAGACAGTTGCAGTCTAGAAGTTTCTAGACTCTCCCAGTGTGGCTTAGTAGAAAAGGCAGGTCTAAGTACGTATATCCATCGTCGCATGGTCGGGTAAGATCTACATTTATTGGACAATGGGTATACAAACATCGGCGCTCTTACTCCGAAGTTTAGCTGCCATCCCTAGAGTTTATCTTAATGTTAGTTACAGTTTAGTTTTGAATGCCATTGATGCTGGCCGATGCATTGGCTGCCGCCGCAGGGGACATGCAATTGCCATCGGGATAGCGCTTCTGGAATTGCGTGATCAGCTCGGGATCGACCAGGCGTATGCCATCCAGTTGATTGCCCAGCGTTATCCAATTCGGTTGAATGTTGTGCGGGCGGCCGAAGAGTTCGATTTTGCGTGTGCCCGGACTGAGGCGCTCGATGATGCCATAGATCTCGTCCGGCTTGTGGGAGGTGGCGCGCACTTCGGCAACGATCACATCGCAGTCGAGGCCGCGATTCAGATTGGTGGGATTGCCCTTCATGCCCACCAGGCAGTGCTCCTTGCCGTGATTCAGCCAGTGGCCGGTGCGTCCAGTGCGGATGATGCGCTGCAGCTGGTTCGTCTTCACCCAAATGAGTTCATCCACCCGCTCGTAGCCCCACAGCTTCAGGCAGTCACGTCCCAACTCCATGGCACGCCCAGTTACCCAGAGAAAGATCAGGCCATCGTCCTGTAGCGCGGGCACACCCAAGGCACGCATCTCATCGTCGGACATGGTGCCATACGGCAGCTCCATGTGTATGTCCCAGGGTGGATCGGCCATTACTACCGCAAACTTTCCAAGTACGGTCATGTCGAGGAATCGCAGATCGCATTGAATCCACTGCGGCGGGTACAAGGTGCAGCTCGGGTCAATGCTGCGCTTCAGGCTCAGCTTCGTTTTCACGTCGGTGGGCTTGTTCGTGTTGATGTGCGGCAGGGTGTCCACCTCGTAGTGCACATACTTGCAGGTGGCCATGTGGAAGCAGGTGTTCAAGAAGCTGCAATCCCCCAGGGACTCGTCCGTGTGCGCCTGTATGATCTTCTTGAAATGGAGCTTGGTGCACTTGTCGCGTGTCTCGCCAGAGGCATCGCTCCCATCGGTGGACTCCTGGGACTCGCCCTCGCAATTTGTCAGCGTTTCGGGTATGACTTCGCCATCTTCCGATGTGCTTTCAAGGGGGGTTCCGGCCTTTGGTGGCTTTGTGCTGCTGCTGTCGCCCGCATCCTCTCCTCTCAGTGCCTGCTCGTCTAGACGCTCCTGCTTTTTTTTGGCCGCCATCTCTGCAGTGGCCTGCTGGGCCTTGAGGCACTCCACTTTGGTGCCGTGGGAGCAGAACTCCATGACCTGTGCCCCGCCATGCGACTTGAATTTCTCTGCCACGGATCGCTCTTTGGCGGTGGGTTTTGTCAACAGCTCTAGGATCTCCTCGCCCACCTGTTTGCTCTGCTTCTCGCGAGTGGAGGGCATCGACAGCAGCATCATTATGTCATTGGAGGCATCCTTGCGGGAGGAACAATCAATCTTCATCGTTTTTTCCAGAGGTTGGATATCCTCTTCGGCCTCCACAAGCTCTGCCACTGCAAATGGGTGGAGGTGGATTATAGATCGACTGTGTGGAGTCCTAAGGCGGGATGGATAGACTCACACTTTCGCTTGGCCTCCTCCTCCTTCTGCAGACAGGTGTCGTTAATGTCCTCCAGAATCTCCTTTAGCTCCTTGGGCTGCACCGAAATGATTTCACAGCCCGCCTCCGTGCCAATGGTCACATTTCGAATGGATATGGCGCCCTGGTTGGCAAGTTTTCCCAGAATAAAGTTGACCATTTCGAGGCTGCTGCCGGCAGCAGCAATCTTCTCCATAACCTGCGTCGAAACGATGGGCAGGGCCAAGGAGCAGGCACTCAATGCCTGCAGCACTTCCTTCTGCACCTCCAGGTCAGCCTCAACTGCATTGATACAGGAATTAAATCATAACTATTACATTTTTATGGCAATTTCATACCGAGCTCTTTTTTCGGATTCGTTTGATCCTCCTGTATGTCGGACAGTATCTCGATCCGCTCCTTTTTCCGCTTCTCCAGCTTCTCGCGGAGTGTGTTTCGCTTCGTCTTAAGCGTTTTTATATCCCACGCATCGGCCATTGCTTAATAATTTAACTTTTGCGGACAAAAGTTAAATTTCCTTTTAAAAGAAGTAGAGATGGGAAAGCATCAGAAATGGGAAATGCTCACGCGACCATCCCTAACCAGTGTTAGTTAGTGTATTTACTTGAGAGCGCGTAAGTATATATTTTTAAACCTAACTTGTCTTCACATTGCGTGTCTTTCTCTATTCCCACAAATAGTCCATTTCTGCATGTTTTAATACAAAATTTACAATACTAGCTGATTATATTTGTTAACAAACACAAAACAGTGTAACTGTAGAGCGAAAAATATGGCACTTTCGATCGAGTGTTCATAGCCGTCGAAACATCGATGCATCGATATTTTTAAACATTTTGGAAACATCGGTGTTCTATGGCGACTATCGATGTTTCTCCACCTCTATCCGTCACACTGCTGTTGATTTTCATAAATATTTAATTTAAATGAAACATAAACAAATTGTGCCGCGTTGCCAATTGTAAATATTCGATGTATATATATCAATAAAAGAGAGAACGGGAGAGTGAGAGAGAGTTGTTGTTTAGTGTATCTTGTTGCTCTTGGCGCTTCTTTTTTGCGGGCAAGAGAGCATAAAATGCGCGAATAGGTACACACACTCAGATCCACTCGCATGCATATACGAAAATTTGCAAAATCAGGCTAGTGTGTGTGTGGTTTTCTGTATGTTGGAGCAAACAGCAGCTCGCTCTCTTCGCTCTTTAGATTTTTGCGAGTGTATGTGTTTGTGTGTGCGAAGTGTTGGGGCCCGACTATGAGATTTATAAAGCGACATTTGCAACGCCACTTTGGAGCATGACGGTTGTCTCTCGCGCGCAGCAGCTAAAAAAACACCCGCATAAACGCGAACTACGTGACGCCTGGCTGCAGCAGCAGCAGCAGCGCAGCAGCAGTCCCGAAACCGATTACGATTCGGTTACCGTTCCCGAGGAGAAGTGTAATCCGCAACAGATTCCCGTGTGTATTGATTCTGTGCAGGAGTGAGTGCAGCAGCAGTCGCAGCATCGGCAGTATATCGCAGCCCCAACATATACTCCCACACTGTCTTTCTCACTCTCTCTCGGTGTGTTCGCGTTTCGTTTCGGCTCGGCCCAGGCAGCGGCACGCCCTTTCATTGTGTGCGCGCAAGTGTTTGAGTGTGTGTGTGTATTGCCCCAACAGCAGCAGCAGCGGCGGCAGCACTAGAAAAAGGAGATGCATCAGGAGCAGCAGCATCCATTCCAATTGGAAAAATATTCAAATCAGCAAATATCAACTTGAATTTTGAAAAAATTGTCAAACCAAACAACAGTTATACATATGTGATAGAAATTAACAGAAAGACACTCTCAAACCAACATGAAGATGGTCGATAAATCATCGAAACTGGTCGATAAATTTGCTGTTATCAGTGGTGCTGGAGGAGGAGGAGTGGGCGGCCTACCCATCATGCCAGGCAGTGGATTGCCCCCCTCGGGTGGCACACCTGGCCACCCAGCAGCTGCCTTGTCGGGCATCGGTGGATCGGGCGGCGGGATCAGCAGCGGCTCGAATGGACAGAAGCCGGTGCCCATGAAACTGTTTGCCGCCTGGGAGGTGGATCGGACGCCCCCCAATTGCATACCCAGGTAAGAGAGCAGCAGTGCCCCAGTGCATTTCGAGAGAGTGCACATACAGTTTTACATAAGAGCAAAAAGAAGAGCGTGAGCAAGTCCGCGTCAGTGGAGCGACATCGGTTTTTGTCTATTTCTTTTCACTTTTGCTTCCGTTCGATTTAGTATGTTTGCTTTGGTTTTTGCTGCTATTGTTTCCTACTTTTAGGCGAAAGAGCGGTAACTGTTATTCAACAAAGTTGCTTGACTTTTATTTATTACCTTTCTACCTGTGAAAACATTAAACGACCCGGCTCGGTGGGAGGGAATATACCTGAAAAGAAAGAACAAACAAAAATAAAGATTGGAATGGCGCAGATGGTGCAGAAATGCATATCGAATTTATTATGCATAAATCCATTTCTATACTGTTTACATATGTATAAATTGTTATACATCGACCTCTATACGGTTATAGAACTTTTGGGAACTCAAATATTTAAGCATGGAATAATTGATTTCTAGAATGAAAACCACAGAATACTTGTTTTCCATAGGCTATGTCCCTGATCCCCCCGGTTGAGATAGCAATGATCGATCCGTTGCGCCACAACAAAGTGTCCAAATTTAGGCCTCAGTTTAACAACAGGCGAGAAGGCGACACGACAGCGTAAACCTTATACAGATTAGCTAATCGATAGGTCAATCGTTCAAGATTTCAGCTACAAATCTCTCTTCCTACCAGAACTCTGCTTCTTTCATTCATGAATTCTTGAAATTCACGAACTCAATCTTTAATTCATTCAAACACCTTTATTGTCTGGTAATTTCTAGTTAAATTCATCTTTCGCGCAAATAAAAAACGAGTTTTGTTTTGCTGTATATATTTCTTCTATCTTTGTTTTCGTATCTGCGCTCCGTCTCTTTGTCCCAGTGACCCCGAAAATCTCTGACTAATGTCAAATGTTTTTTTGTTCTCTCCGATATTCTTGTGCGTTTCTGTTTATGTTTCGTATACTTTCTTCTACTCTTTCTTCTTTTGTTTATTGTTTGATAAGAATTCTTGGGTTATTTGCATATGAAATGATTCACCCTGTGGGGCGATCCGTTCCCCAAAGATTCCCCCATTGCGTTGCAAAATATTAGACATTCGAAAAGGTTAGGTTATCAAGATTAAGTCAGTATAAGCCTTTCAACTGACAATTTAACGATGAGAAAGTACTAAAGATACTTTAAAAGAATCTAAGCAGAAGATTATAGTCTTTGATATTTGTTGAAGTTTTCCCTTTTCTTTCGTTTTATAATTATGCGTTTGCATGGCTTGTAATTATAATTGGAATAACTAGCAACTGAAGAAAACTTTGAACTTTTTTCCCTCTTCGAAAAAGCAACGACAAAAAAGAGGGGCAAACTTTCCCCTCCCCAAAGAGTAGCTTCCCTCTGTTTAGTTGCTAATTAAACATTTCTTTTGTCTACAAGCTGCAGCTCCCTTCCAGACATCCTCCCTTCCACCCTTCCTTTGCCATTCCTCCTTCTTTCATGACCATTCATTCCATTCATTTGTCGTCGTCACAGTTTGTCAAGCTTCAAGCGTGTGCTGCTTCCTCCATGTGCCACCATGCCACCACATGTGTAGCATGCCCCCTCAATCTCTTTATGTTTATATGTTGATTTTATCTACGCCTCAATGCGTCACGTAGTACCATATCCCAGACTTTGATTAGGGCCTCAGATCGGGCGTAAAGGAGTTTTCCTTGTGGTTTTTCCTTTTTTTGGACATTTGCTCGGCCTATGTATGTACGTGACGTCTGACCCCAAAATGATGACCACCGGAGGGCCGCGGGGCATAGAGAGTCGTCAGTGAGCAATGAAATTCGAATCAAATCAGTGGGGAACTCTACCCAAAAAAAAAAGGTGCTGGGACGGGACGTATGTATGGAATGCATTCAACTTTGAAGCGCACAAAATTATTATTATGGCAAAAGTTGAAAGGGAAATGAAACTACCCAGAAGCCCCATCCCTATGACACTTTTCATGGAAGATCTCACAGATTTTTAGTGTTTTTCTGTCTAGAGCATATGATAATAATTATATGAGAACAAGGAACTGGAAGTTAGATACAAATCTCTACAATGGAAATACATGGGAAAAGAGTGCAGCAAACTGGAAATGGTAGAACATTTTCCTCTGTCAATTCATGGCCAAAGCAGAAGAACCGAACCTACACTCCAAATGGAACCCGCCCTACACTCTCTCTCTCTCTCCGTCTCTCTCCAGGCACTGCCACTGCAACTGGCACTGCCACTGGCCACTCCACTCTAGAGACCAGATTCAAGAGGCCGCCTTCGTGTCCGTGGATACATCTACGTCTTCGTCTCCGTCTCCTTGACCAATGCCTAGACAACGACGACGACGACGTACTTTGTATGCTAATAAATTGCACTTTTATGAACAGCTTTCGATGGAAGAGGAGGGAGGAGATGCACTATCTTTTTTAGGTGGGTGGGGAGGTGGTGCATGCAGCCGATCCCAAGCGTGAGGCAGGGAGCGGGCTGCCCCAACGATTTATGCAGCTCTCTGACATCCGTAGCTCGTTTCGGACGTCTGCCTCTTGCCTGGCAATGGCTTTGGCGGAAGTTTTCACCAACTTTGTTGCTGGTTGGTGTGTGCCCCTTGCTGTTGTTGCTGCACTCCACTTTCGGTGGCAGGTTGGCGGACAAGTCAACAAACTTGACGTTGACATGACTCTCGTACTACGATGTTGTTGGTTTTGGGTGCCTCCGCTGCCTTCGTCTCGGACTTGTGTGCAAACAAAATAGAAAATCCAGGCACTGGCTGCACCACTGAATGAGTCAATGCTCTGGTCAGAAGCGACTCCTGCCACAGGGAGCTGCAGTCAGACAGCAGATAGCAAAGTCTTTGTTGTCGCGGAAATGGTTTTTTTTTGGTTTTTTTTTTTTTTTGTCCAGCGACTGATTGGAGATTGCAGAGGGACATAAACGAGTTAGATTAAATGGGAATGGAAGCTTTTAAGATCTTTAAAATCCTTGCGAAAGTTATGCATTAATTGCAGATATTTTGTATACAAATGGAAGCTCTTAAAGATTTGTAAACTACCAGGAATATATCTTCATGTCTTTCAAATAAAATTAGAACCCTTCTTAAAACTCATTCTACTCCATTCGCTTATGGAAAGTTGTGCAACGAATCCACATATTTATATCTCTAGAGAAACTATCTATAGTTTCCATAGCCTCAAAAGATTTACAAACTTAGATCTCTCTCTCATCGGCAATGCGTTCCTCCAGCCAACATCTGTCGAGAGGCTTTTCCCCTCTTTCCCATTCATGGCATTTAATTGACTTTCCTGCTGCACTTTTTCCTACAATCGTACACTCCTCCAATCCCCCACCACCAACACGACCCTAATGACCAAGAGATTTGCCAGATGTTTGGGTGTACAGCATAAACACCCCAACAACAGCGGGAGATCGCGGCTAATGCGCTTAAAAGACATTAAACCGCGTCACTCCTCAAAAAAATTCCTCTGGCGGGGGCTTCTGGTTACAGAAGTGGGGAATTTTCTTTAAGCTGAAAATTTGGGTCAGGCGGCAAATGCAACAGGAAATCGATTCGGTTATTTGAGGTTTCGGTTTCGGTTTTTGTTTGTGGTTTTGGGTTACTGCTTTTGGGTTAAGAAACTTGACCGCTGACTTGACCACACTTTCCCTTCTCTTGTGAGGCAATTTTGTTTTGGTTTTCCACAACGGTGGCCCCTTCCCATAAGGGTTTTTCCTCTGTGAACAGGACAGACACGGCCATGAATCAACGTCGTTGTCGCTGGTCTCTTTCGGGGGCTCTCTCTACCGTCGGTCATGACCAAAAGGCGTCGTCAATTGGCAATCTGAAATGATGCAGATTGCAGATAGGTAGGAGCCATCACAGAAATAATGTAAAGTCACACTATAAACTGACTGGGAACATCAATTTTTGTGTACCCTGTACAGGAAGTACATGGCAGGTTTTGGAGGATTCATAGATCAAGTCCCTTTTTAATCCCGATGAAATGCCGCATTAGGATGCAATTACAATATATACTATTACGGGGTATCATTTATTCTGTGCATTTTAGACTCTCAGCGAAAATCTCTCCATCGGCAGTGAATTTCATTTGACAGCAAAATAAAAATTAAATTATTTCAATTCAATGCAGCAAAATGTGAAATGGAAAAGGGATTTCAATTTGTCACATGCAAAAAAAGATAAAGCAGATACAGATACAGCATATATTGAGTGAAAGATACATTGAAATAGGGGAAAATAAGCAGATAGATAGGGAATAGATACACTCGCATGTGATGCTGATGCTGTTGATGCTGCTGATGAAGCTCCCTAGATATTGTTTTGTGGGGACTCGAACAACAAGCCGAACCGAAAAAAGTTCAAGGCGAACACTTGGTATGGCAACAAAACACACATGCGCCCAGACAAGTCAACAAATAAAAAAGAAAAGAAAACAACTCATTTGAGAGTCGATTGTATTGATACCCTTTTGAGATGTATATTTTCCATCCATCAGAATATAGATAAGTTCATTCATATATTCGGAAGGGTTTAAATATATTCAAAATCAAACAATGGAGTTTTGTATATTCGTAATCGTAATACCCTATAAAGAACAAGAAAACATCAGTCGCCGCCGTTTGTCGCGCCATAAATTCTACTTGTAGATACAGATAGATCCTCCGTTCTTCTTCTGGCAGCCGCATCCCACCTCTGCAACACACTAATCGCCAACAGCTGTGCCGATCCGCAGAAACAAATATATAGATACAATATACATACATACATATGTCACCGTCAATTCTTTCTTATTTTCCTCGTGCGCTGTTTTCTGTTTCTGTTTCTGCTTCTGTTTTGGCTTTAGCTTTGAATTTAATTATCTAGTAAAAACATTTATTTGCGGCAGTTTATAAATTACACAAAAATATGTTGTTTTCTTGTCACTATAAATACCAGAAATAGGAAGCAGAAAAACAGCTCAACAGAATGCTATCTCTAGGGAAAGAATCGACCTACATTTGTATAGGTACAACCACTCGTATAATGAGAGGCCATATCGTCAGTCAATCAATCAATCGGAAACCTGTGATACTTCTTAGTGGAAGAACCGAAGCTATAGATACAATACCCCTTGCATAGATAGAGATACAAAACAAAAACCAAAAGCAAAACAAAATATATTTTTTTTTTGTGCATGTAGTAAAAATAAAACGAATGAACATCGGAACCTATCCCAAGTGTATTTTTATTGCGTTCGCTTGCTGGCCATAAAAACATTAATCGTACGCGAGTAAATGGACGGAAAATGCAATTCAATTTTCAGGTAACCACAAGATTTAACAACTGCGCAAACAGCGAGGGAAACAGAGTGGAAAAAACAGCAAGGGGGCAAAATGTGGTACTAGATAAGCGATGGTACGACGGGTACCAGGTGGATTGTTGATAGGACGAGGATTATAGGACCCACATTTATGATTTGTTTGTCGAAAGTGCATTTGCCAGCAACAGATAAGCTAAACAAATTGTTTGCCAAATGCTTTTCAAATGGATATAGAAAAAAAACAGAGAGATACTAGAATCAGGTACAGCACTCGTAGATACTTCGGAGAGAGGTGTGGGCTCCGTTTGCTTTTGGGAAATTTCTACAACGACTCAACATCAAACAGAAAGAGGATATTGTTAGTTTATTTAGTTTATAGTTCATTTAAACTATGAGCTAATACAAATAAAGCCAATCTAATCGTAGTGTTACCCATGAAAGACAATTGATTGCCCTGCGATAGTGTAATCGATTAAATAGAGCATTCATTATTTAATACTTGAACAAAACTTTCTCCTCTCATCATCGAATGTACTCGGAAATATTCCCACAAACAGGGTGTGGTAATATCGATTGAATGTGTACATAATGATGCATATGAATGGGCATTTGAATGAATGTTCGATTACTTCACCAAAGAATCGATTTATTATCAGATATATGTACATATATGAATTCTATCAATTGCATTATCGCTTTTAATTGCCTTTTGTTTTTTGCAACTTTTATGTCTTTGTATTGGCCATATTAATTTCAATCTTTAAATAAAAAAAAGAAAAAGCAGGCCTTCTATTCTGATGCCATAAAATGCTTATCGAAAATGAGTAAAGGCAATAAATGAATTAACAAATGCTTAAAACTTGATAGGGAAAATAGGATAATATCTAAAATTACTGATCACACGATTGACTGATTAAGCTATCGTTTCTGAAAGCATTGATTAGATTAGCAGATTAATCTGTTTAGGGCATTCATTTCCAACTGAATTTCTAAGTGCAAACGATCTAACGAATTAAGTAATTCTCCGTTTCTGTATTCCCATAGGTAGATTCATTGATTGATCCAACATTTAATTACACAACAAACACTAAGCAAATGCAAATGCAAAATGGAAAACACATTGATTAAGACAAAAGTGTAAATTGATCAAAGTGATGACCGATAATTATAATCGATAATCGTATCGTTTTGAGCGTGTGCGCCCCTCCTCCACTTCCATGGCTTGTGACTCATTTCGAAGCCACTTATCGAAGAAAGCCACAAAACCATTTGAAATGAAAGTGAAAGGTTTCTCGCTGTTGTGCCCCCCCAAAAATGTAAACGCTTTGCAGCCAGAAACGGCAGAAATGTTTGGCCCCCAACGAAAATTATGGAATTGGAGCGAACGGCCAACTCTTTGGTGTAGGAGAGAGAGAATTTGCGAGTGCTGTTCAGCGGTTCAGCAGTTGAGTGTTTGAGCGGTTGCCCCACAAAGCCACAGGGCCGCTCACTCAAAGAAAGAGTCGCCCCCGATGCTAGATGGATTTTCATTAATAAATAAAAAAAAAAACAAGTACACGAGTAGGAATAGTTTTTAGTTTTTGCAGAACTTTGGCTTGAAAGGAGGAGGAAAGCGGTTTAGAGCGCGAGGGTTGCCCTGCCTCTGCCTCCCACTTGACACAGTTTTTGTGGCTGAGAGAGAGAGAAAGAGAGAATCAGGAGAAGGCTTTGTGGTTCGTCTGATGTGCGGAGAAGTGGCTGTATATCCGTAGCTGTAGATGCTGTGGCATGCAGTAACTCTGAAGGTTTGTGGCGCTGTGGTGCCACTCGATTCCATCGTAACTGGCACTTAAACTGGATTTGCGTAATCTTCTTTAGAATTTTTGTGTAATTAAAAGTCAAAAGATTCCTTTGGGTTTTCTTTGTGGAATGTGGAATATTTACAAAAGATTGAATGTAGAATTTCATTTGAGTTTCCTATGGGTCTTAAAACTTAAGCAAGCAAGAGTTAAACCATGTTTTCCGTGATCCGATATCTCTTATTTTCATTAAAAAATGTATGTACTAAATAAATGTTTCCGAAGCTTCAGACAGCTCATTTGTTGCCTTGTTTCTCAATAAATCCTTTTAAAAATGATTCAATTGATTACTTCATGGTGAAATACACGCTGATATCACGCGATTATCATCATGATTTTGCAGTCCCACACCCCAGTAAGAGAATTTCCTGATAAGAATGGTATCCCCGCGTATCAACTACAGGTTGAAATTCCAATAGTCCAATCGTGAGTCAATCCAATTTTTGTTGGGACGCCAAGAACACTTTCCATCTTTCGTTTATTCGATGTGAAATCAAATGGAATTCTATTTTCGTTTTGCACCATTTAAAATGGGAAAAATTTGAAGAATTCTTGTCGGTTTGGTGTGGCGGCTGCAAGAATATAAACAAAAAGGCTTTCATTGTTTATTCCTCATGCATGCACATTCCCTCCCTCTTCGAAATGTATATGTTATGTATATCTGTGGCATCTACATATATCTCAGCTTGTATCTATTTGTATCTGTATCCCACACACACACATACATACATTCACTCGCTGTATAAACAATGGCGAATGGTATTCATAAAGTCAAAGCACTACGCCCTAACAGATCATAATTTTTGGTTTTATGGCCATAAAATACAGTCCGTGTTTTCTCTGTGGAATACAGAGAATCCATTATCGGCGTTCAGAGAATTGGTTGTTTGGAATTTTTGTTTGGAGAAATATTCTTGCCTTCTCAAGAACATGGGATTATCGTTGGGATCTTTTATCGAATGAGTTATCGAAGTGCTTAAGAATGATCAATAGATTGTTATCTTTTGTAAAAGCTAAAACATTGAATTGAACCATTTACTGACTCAAAATGGTAAGAGATTCCTTCAAATTTATATTGAGAAAGAAATTTCAGTTTCTAGTATAAGTTATTAATATTTTTCGATAAATTCTATACAAAAAAAAATAATATAGAAATGTAAATATAATAGAAATAGTTAAATTTGTTAACTCCATCGATTTTGTAATGTGAATCGATTTACATTGGTGAAATGTACCTCAGACCTACCTACCCATTCTACGATTATGCAACGCACTGTAAATCTGTTTATATTTGCCAAAGGAAAATGCAATTAAAATGTGAGAAATGGGCGGCCAAGAAAAGGTGTTTGGGATGCCATTCAGCCTGCTGTGATGCCAATGCGACCACACGCAGTGCCTCCAAACGATATATGGGATCGAAGGAGGAAGAGGAAGTGGGAGCCAAAACCAGAAAAGTGTCAGTCCGATAGTTAATTTTATGGCATTGCCTTACACTTCTCTCTCTCTCTCTCTCTGTGTCTACTGTCCAGCACTCCAGCTGCGAACACTTTAAGATTCTCTGTCGTTTCTGTGGTTCTGGGGTGCGGTTCAGGCCATTAACTCAACATGGTGCCCGCCCCGGCCCACCTTTATCGTTCGCTCTCTTTGTTTTCTCCTTTGGATGTTGCAAGTGGGGAAAAACTGTCGCCTTAAACCTTAAACCGTCTAAATGCCACGCCCTTACTTGTGTTTACCTTTTCCTTCCACATATTGTACATTTTCCTTTTCCGTTATTCCTTTTTGGATTTATGTCCAGTTTTTGCTTGACACAAGAGGAGTATTGATTCTTGGATTAATAGCTTGTACTCGTGGAAGGGGTACAGAAAATATCTTATCAACATTTCATATGCTTTGAAAAATATTTAAAACAATTTGCCTCAAGTTCTGGGGATATATTTGGATATGCATAAATAACTTGGCTACTTTTTGTGGCAAGATTTGTTATTCGAAATATAGCAACGTTTGATGATTCGAAGGAGGTCCCTCGTTTAAATGAGAAAGTTTCTATTTTCCCATAATAGATTTTCTTGGTTTTAATATTTTAATTTTATTGAGAAAAAGTACTTGTAAACTAACCCTGTATGTGAGTGGAGAATGAAAACTTTTCAAGTGTGGCTTAGCAGTAAAGCAAGTTGCTGACTGCTAACTCTCTTCCAACTAAATATAATGTGCACTAAATGTGTAAATTTCAATCAGAAATTTAATGAAATTAATTTCATTTGTTGCGTTACGAAAGAATTCTAAGAAGTTTACAGTTTCCCCGTCTTATTTTCATTGCCTGCTTTCATCTCAAAATATGAGACATCGACATCCCCACCCACTGATATGCTATTGATGGAACGAGAGCTTCAATCGGCTTATGGCATCAATACTTTTATGCAATCAATCGAATGGCATTCACACAAATTGCTTTTCTAAGCCATGAAATGGAAGTCAGCGAAGGCAGAGAGCCACGGAGAGACAGAAGCCGCATCAGTGCCTTGAAGTTGTGTGGGCGGATCGTATCGTGTCGTATTTGGGAGGGTCGGGTCATATGATATATGGGTCATTAACGAATTGTTCAGCGACTTGGAATACGAAACGAACGAACGAAATTTATAATAATAAATACAAAACAAACAAAAAATAATAACAAACATGAGAGACATGAAAGAAGAGGGAATGGAATACGTACGTACATCCAATGGATTACTCATTGAAATACTCGTAGAAACCGCAAAAGATCACTCAATTGAAACGAAATATATTTCATTAGATATTGAAATATTTAATCGTTAGTGTGTGTGAATCATCGGAAGAGTGAGAGTGGGAGTCGGAGTGCGAGTCGGAGTGGGAGGGAGAGCGATTAACCCACACGTTTGTACACTTTTATGGATGGGTGGTGTTATATGTGGCAGCTAATTACATACGTGCACAGTACTACCTCCGCCATTAAGGCCACGTGTCATATAATTTTCAATTATGATGTGGGCAAACAAATGCGAAATGAAATGAAATTACATTATGCGACTTTTTATTGGGGGTTGAAAAAGGTGCAACATTTCCAGGAAATGTGGGAATGGATAACACGGAACTTCCTTACGATAAATGGAAATAGCCTGCAGTACTAATAATGTCCCAAAAACAGGTCGAATGTTTTTAGTTGCGGTACTTTCTCGACATTTTAGGTGGGACTCTTTATAACTCTGTAATCTTTGTAAATAGAGATTTCGTGATGTGAGATAGAGAGATGTCGTGCCAAGGGACAAAGGACTTGTTTAATTTTGATAAACTAACTAATATAGTATTGGAGATAACCAGGATTTCCCATCTATTTGGAGTTCTTTTAAATTGCAAAGTAGCTATCCTATAACCATTCTCCAACTCGAAACTTCTAAATAGTTCCCAAGCTAGCTAGTTGCCGATAACTTGTACGATTCATGAATGAATTTTATTTTTTTTTCTCTGCATATTCTATGATTATTTTTACATCTTTCTACAAATAAAATACTATTCGAACAATGACCCTTGGGTGATACATCTATTATATTTCCATTGCTCACTCACCCATATCTCACACTCTCTCCCTCTCTCTATCGAATGGTTCCCCTATTCTGGCACTCGTGTAACCCCCATCTGCATTCCCTTTTTCCATTTCCCATCGACTCATGAAAGATTCAAGTGCACAAAGTGGAAAAATGCTGCAAAGGTGTGAAAATAATTAGAAAACTGCATTCCTTTCCACCCGTCGCCACTTAATTGATGTATTTTCAATATTTATTAAAAAAAAAAAATATATATACATATACACATATGTACATATAACCAACGAATGTCTGAGGGGGATCGTGGTTGAGAAAGTTGCCTTGGGGCACATATCTCTCTCTGAATAATTGATGGACTGTTCTGCATTCATACGATATTCCATGGGTGAATACTTTTGCTGGCAAAGTGAATGAACCGCAGTAACCTTTGGCGGAGGAAGGAGGTGCTGGCCAGCAACAGTGGCAACACTCGTAAAAATTCATACGTATATGGTTAATGGGGCTGGAAGGGAAGAGTGTACGAAGGAGTGGGTGTGGGTTCTGGGTTATGTGGCAGGCCACACCCCACCATTGCTTGCTACCTTTTTCCCCTGCTGCTGCTGCTGTTGTTGTTGTTGTTGTGTTTGGTTCGCTACTTGGTAGAATGTATCTGTAATGTGCAATTTAGTTTGTTAATTGTTGCAAATTACCAACTGCTAGTTGCATCGATTTTTCTGTACCCCTTACAGAATTATAGGGTTACTGAACTCCTTGGGGCGCTTCGGCACCTCACGTAAATGGAGTACTTTCCAGGCCTGAAATAGTGTTGATTTTTACTTAGCAAAATAAAATTTAAAAAAAATTAAAGATAGGGTTGATAGTCCCTAACAGCAGCAGATCTCAAATAGCGCCCAGAATTTCCTAGAATTTGCACTAGTAGTAAATTTATCATTCGCGAATGTATACCCCCGAATGGTTACTATTATTTCTTTAAATATTGGAATATTTATCATATTTGTGTCATTTTCAACACATTTGACATTAAATTGGCCGAATTGGGTTGGGATATCTATTTTGGATTTTCATCGCGTTTGTCTCGTGGCGTATTTTCTTTTATTCAAATCGATTATAGCCTTTTGCCTGGGGGACATTTTTGACAGCGAATCAACGTCAGTCAAATCATTCATTCCGAATTCATCAGTATTAAACGAGTCTAAACTCCGCCTGCTAGTAAGCGAATTGAATGCCCAGTTATTAGAATTTAAATGGACAAGCAGCGTTTAGGTCTCTGGGAAGGAGAGGCAGCAGAACTGTGGCACATTCTGTGAGTTTGGGGGCTCTGGCTCTGTTATTGTCCCCGAACACACATTCCCATTTTCCATTTCAAATTCATTTCCATTCTCCATTCAGTCTGCCTTCAGTGGCAATAATTCCCCATTGTTCGGCCACTGTCCGTTTCCGGGCATTGTCTCTGCCTCCCTGTGCCTCTGTGCTGTCTGTGCTGTCTGTTTGTCTGTCAGAGTACATGCGTAATTCTTGCATAAATTAACTATGTTTTTGTACAGAGCGGGAGAGTGATAGGTGCTGGGTTTACTAGTAAATAAGTAAAAGTCTCTGTGCAAATGCATTTCGTTCGATAATGCAATGAGGGGGCTCCCAAGGGTACGACCAGACGGGCGCCATAGGGTCCCAAAGTAATGCCTAGAGTTTCGCCACTAATTAAACGCCCACAAGGCCTCCCCACACCCCCCAAATTGCAACTCTTCCACCAATCCGGAACCTGTTTTCATGCTTTCAATTCATTTAAGCCAAAGAGTTGGAGAGTGAGAGCTGGAGCTAAAGCTCCTGGTTGTTGGCTTCTGGTTTGGCCATGACTCATAGCTGGGTGGAAGGAATCCTTTACTTGGGCGAACAGAACCCCTAAGCTCCATGCTAAATGTGAATACTAAAAAGGGGGACCGACCGCGCGAATAAAACCAACTTAAATGAAACCGTAAAAGTTGCCCATAAGTCGCGACAGAATGACATAAACTTGCTTCGATGTTGATTACGAGCGCGTGGGGTTCGTTGAAAATACCCTATAAATAATAGGATAGATAGGGGATCTTATCTCAACAAAAATAGAATGTTTATAGTTAAAACTGTTTGAACTTCTACAACTTTTCACGAAAAAAAAAACGTGAGATATGAATATTTGGCTCGACAAAAACGATTCGAGTTCAAGCTGAATTTTAAAGAACTAATAGCGAACAAAAAAAGTTAAATCTTAGCTTCTAAACATTTCAAATACACCAAACTGTATCTAATTAATTTATTAGCACTTGCATATCTAATCTTTGTATTCTCTATATCTTCTTACACTTTATATTTGGAACTTTGCATTAAATCTACAGTGAAAATGTTACTCTTAAACTGTTGGTTCAGTTCTTTGATTTGTAGAATAAAATATCTTTATTATTTCTTTGTTGCTTGGCTGTTTTTTTTTGTCGCTTAACCACATATAGTCATATTATTTCCCCGATGTCTTCCATCAAGTTTATTTTTTTGCCACAATCTTAAATGCATATTCTGCTTGCATGAATGATTCACAGACACATTCAGTGGGCATCAGGCATTCGAGCAGGCCCTTTAGTCATACTGTTGTTTACCCACTCGTGCATGTAGATACGGGAATTATCGGATTCGCACTGCTTGCTTGTATGAGTAGTAAGTATGACAGCGATTTGGTTTGTCATCTGAACCAAGAGCTGTCCTTGGAATGGCGTCCCCTAAGCAGTAGCAGCAGCAGCAGCAGCACCACCACCAGCATCAGCCGCAGCTTTCTTTGTTGTCTAGACTCCAGAGAACAGAGAAACAGAAATGAACGGAACACAGACACTTGTCACACATTACAGGAAATGCAATATGCAATTTGCATAGAAACGAAGAGAGACAGATCTCGCGCGCCCCCGCTGTGCTGGCTATATAGTTTGTGAATCATAAACACATCATTTTATTCCACAGAAAAGTAAAGAAAATGTGTTATGAATAGATGGAGCACGCAAGGGTCCAGAGTTAAGAGTGGCAGTTAATTTTTGCAAATTAACATGTTAACAAAACAGCCAGTTATTGCCATCCATTCATCTGTGTTTGTCCATCTACTTGTCTCTGGGGTGCTAACAGTCGAATCAACGAGAAAGCACTTGTCAAAATTGTGCGGCAGCGGGCAAGATCACGCAACATGGGGGCAACATGAGAGGCAGTGTTCGTTCTCGTTTTATTATTATTATTTCTGTAATTGAAGTAAAAGGTGCCTGCATGAGCCATCAGTGGAGAAATCTTATCTATAGGGTAGAGTATATCACACTCCCTGTTTTTACATTTTAGCCAGGAAAGTGAGAACACTGGATTGTGTGGGTCGCATGGACGGACGTGTTTATTATGAAGCTTATCAAGTGCACTCCTCTCCAGCAGCGATAGCGAACGCGACTATTTATAGTAGTTATTGATTAAGTAATTAATATCCCGGGGGCATTTGCCAGACCTGTCGAGTGCCTAGGTGCCAGGTAATTGCTATGATTTCCAATTAACGAAGCTTATTAGTTCGCCAGACGAGGTAACTGGTGGGGGGAGGCGGGCGTGTTTTAAGGTGTTGAAAGAAAAGCGAAATTAATGAAGTTTCTATGGGAGATTAGAGATTATCCTTTGGGCAGCAGTTGATCAATTTAATTTCATATATGAAACTCCACCGATCATTCGCCATTCTCTTTTCTCTCTCCATTGTTCAATACCTCAATTGGTCATTTATTAAAGCCAATCCACAACAAAGAAACTCATTGTTCCCGGCGGCTTGATGCGGAGTCCATTGAACTGTCGAGAAAAGGGAAAGAGGAATGTCGGAGGAGAAAAGGCCATCGCGCGCGAGCAGATAAAGAAAGACGCGAAAATAAAGGCATAAGAAAATACTTTCCGGCAGCCTTCGACGTGTGTCATTCACAAGAGTAAAAAAAAAAAAAACAACAGAAAAAAATTAATGCTAAAAAACAGAGATAGGCGCAAGAGGTCGAAGCTGTTGATACCCATTTAAAATGATATGATCCATATCTCTCTCCATACCTCAAGGGTGTACAGTTCAGAACAATTTAAGGCCACAACCAAATTATGGCCAAAACAAAACTCAAACAAAAATCAAAGCTTTATTTGCTGTCTCTCTTTTGGCCAGTCAATGACACTCGGGGGCCCACAGCCCACAGCCCCAAACGAAAACAGAAATCAAAGCAAGTAATTCGCTAACAACAAATACGAATACGAATACAAGTGCGAGTGCGAGTGCGAGTACGAGAGTACGATTACAATTGCGAGTACAACAAACCGAAACGCGCCCCTTGTTTACTCTTGTGTGTTTATTATTATTTTCTTTCTTTCTGTACTCGCTTTTATATAAACATTTAAAAATAAACCACCAAAAGCAATAATCGAACAACCATAAAATGTCAGCTTATTTTTAACAAACAATTCAAAACGAATGGAAGAAAACATGCAATGGGCAGATGTCAAGTGCATGCCACAAGCCAAAAAGAGTTGGAAACTAAATAATTGTTGAGTCGTGCAGGGGAGTGCTGGGTGTGGTACTCTGCTAGAGATGGCAGCGTGACAGGAGGGGGGTGTGTTAGCGAAAGTGGTAAGGAGCAAGAGAGTAGAGTTTTTCATTAAATTTAAAGAATTAAAATACATATATCCCAGTTGGTGCCTTGGTTTTTAATTAAGTATGTATAATATGTATGTGACAGATTCATATTCGATAACTGAATATTATACCAATAACTACAATAGATTTGATTATAGAATCTAACAGGTCTCAAATATAAATTTTCTAAATATTTATATGAACTTTTTCGTTATCTGTGTTTATTGTACAACTTTTAAGTTTTTTTTTTATTCATTAATTGGCTTTATTTCATATCTAATTTTATACACTTTACTAATAAAAATTCTTAAACTACTCAGTTGTTTGGTGAGTGAGGGTTCCATTGTCTGGTGAGGTTCCCTTTTTGGAAAGACCTTCGCCAGTTCTAGAACTGTTGTCGGGTGGGCCGAGTCCGCCTGGTGCCATAATTAGTTGTGATTTGTGAATGGGGAGACCAGCCTTTTAAGTGACTACTTTAATGGATAAACTGTCTGGCCAGAGACCGGACAACCGAAAGCCATGCATACATATACATAAAATATAAAATATATATAGAGCCTTGTCCTCGTCTTGTCACCCAAACAGCCCACACCTCTCCCTCTCGATCTCTCCCCATTCTGTTCTCCCTCATTTCTCCCTCATACAATTTGCATGAAGAAACGAGACGAATGCTTTGAATTATTAATTAAGAAATTAATTGAGCGACGGCGATGTCAATGAATCCGAGAACTTGTTCACCCACCATAACAGAGCAACAGCAGCATTCCAGGCCATGCGCTTTCATCGGGCTGATGTCTGGGCTTAGGTGGCAGATCCAATTAGCGAGTGGCATTGTTGGAGTCCGAGTGGAAGTCCATTCCCTGCACCCAATCCCCATACCATACCCATACCCTGTCTGAATCCAATTCATTGTTCCTTCTCCCTTACCTCATACCCCATGCTGGTTATCTGCTTTGTTAGCGACAAGATGTGGCTGTGGATACATTTGCATATCTCGCTCGGATATGGTTATTGCACCTCCATGATGAGCCATCCCTTTACACTATACAGCCCATAATACGAGTACCTCTTCCTGCTGTGACCGATTCGACCAGATGAGTGCGCATAAAGTTCTTTCCACACAAAAAGCTTTCTTTGGAATCTCTTTCTCTGAGTGGAGTGGCATTGCCTGGCAGAAATTAATCAGGAAATAAACTGTATTGTTTGATATATAGTAAATTGCACAACCTACAACAAGACTTGCATTATTTTGTAATGCCAAAAAAAGGGGAAACAAAAAAATTAAAGAAAAGAAATAATATTAAGGAAAGAAAATAAATTTGAGTTGGGTTTTGTGTCGCATTTTTGTTGTTTCATTTGCTACTATGACAGTGCAATAAAACTTGAAACTAATTTCCTTTAAGGCTTAATTATAAAAGATTTTAATGGATATTACATCTGAAGAGAGAGAGAGTGAGAGAGAACGAGAGAGAGACACAGATGGCATTGGAAAATCGCCAAGCAGGAGAAAACTTTAATTTTACGAGTAGTCTCTCTCTTTTTTCCTTTCCCCCCTTCCTTATTCCACTCTTTGGCAGTATTTGATTTTCATTTCGTTTTTCACATTTGGCATGCATGACTTCCTCTCCCCCCCTCCTTCTCCTGCTCTATCTTCATTGCCTTTTGTTTTCGTTTTCCATTATTCAGCTTTTATTTTCAGCTTGATTGCATTTTACTTTTGATTTTTTTCCGTGCTTTGTGGCCTTTTCGCTGTTGCATTTTTGCAGTTTGGAAAATCTCTTGGCGTTAAATTGTTTTCTCGCCATCATTTCGATGATCGATTGCGTTCCGGTGCATTGGAAATGGGCTTTAACGAGTTTTCTTGTTATTTTCTTTTATGTACTATTTTGAATCCACACCTCTCCCTCCCCCCTTTCGCCCCTTGACAAATTGAACGACGCGGATGAATGATTGATGTAAAATCTCACAGAAAGTAATTTTAGTTAGTAAGATGCCAAAGTGGATGGAGTGCCTGATTTTAGCATTGCTTTTCAGACCAGCCTCAAACTGTTAGTCGGTAGTTATCGATTGAATGCACAGTCATTGATTTATTATATAGTTATCAAGTGGTTTCCCCGTTATCGATTATATAATATAGTTAAAGTTTGAAACGGCTTCCAATTTCTAAGAGTAATCCATTCTATTATAACCGATTTTGCTGGAAATAACTCAACCATAATTCTCGTTTCTTCTTTTGCAGACTCTGCTCCCTTACCATAACGCGTCTCTCCATTTTGACACCGCTACCCGGGGACACCACCTCCCTCTCGCTGGCCGTTAAGATGCAGAGCTCGAAGCGGACACTCCGCAGCCATGAGATTCCCATTAACGGGAGTGCCCTGACGGCCTTCCAGCAGGGAAACTCCCCGATGGCTGGCGGCACAGCTGCCGCTGTGAGTGGCTCATCGCCTGGAAATGTTGGTGGGAATTCGGGCACCGGACTGGGCGTCGCTGTGCCCCTGACAGAGACCGAGCTGGACTTGCACTTCAGTCTGCAGTATCCGCACTTCATCAAGAGAGATGGCAATAGGTAAGGGGGGGAATTATTCAATTGATAAAAGTGCATATTCTCTACCAACAAAAATGTGCCTCTGTAATTTCCACAGACTGGTTATTCTTTTACAACGCCGCAAGAAATACAAATCGCGCACCATTCTGGGCTACAAGACGCTCGCCGAGGGCATCATCCGCATGGACGCGGTGCTCCAGAAGTCAATGGACATGGTCATCGAGCTGACCGCCTCCGGGAAGAACGGCAGACCGGGCACTGTGGTCGCCTGTCTGCGGGCCGAGCGTGTCTCCTCCATTCCAGTGGATCATGACAATAAGAACAACAACAGCGTCTTGTTGGCAGGTGAGTGCGAGTACCAAATACCCAAAAAGTCGCCAAAAATCAGTGTTAAGTCCTCGTGGAATCCGTTTGCCAAAATTTTAATCTTCTATTTTAAGTTCTGGGCTAAAACGTTCCTAAAAATGTTAATCTATGCATTAAAATTGGTAATACGAAAATGGTGTCTTTATAAGTGATTCCCAGCACTGTACAGAATATGGAAAGCAACATATCGAAAAGGGAAAGCGCTTTCTATGTTTCAAAATCTATCTATTAGTCATCCCATTGGGGTCCCGTGTCCATTCACTCCGATCTCGAGGCATCGCTAAAGAATTTATTGCCAAATCCATAAAGCGGCAATAAATAGAGCCACGAGCCATGAGCCACGAGCCATGAGCCATGAGCCATGCCGGGGCCCCAGAGGCATGGTCCAAGATTAGTGAAGTGCTAATGACGCACAAACTGGGCAATTAATGCCCCAAGTGGTGTATGGGGGTGAAAGCAGAAGGAGGGAAGCTGCTGCTGCTCCACCATCAGATGCTTCACATCATGACGGATGAGTTCTTGTTCTTGCTGTGGATCAGATGATGCTCCCAATTTGAGTTGATGTTTATGGTAATTGCTTGTGAAACAATACCCCAAAGAGGCGGCTCTGCCTGCCCCGCAAGGTGGTGGCAGCAAGTACTACCGCACAACAAAAGTAGTGACGTCAACGGCAGCAGAGGTGGCTACATTTCGTATTTATGCCATGAAATTTCCTCATGATTACAGAGAGATAGAGAGAGACGCACAAAACTCATTGGCCAGGCACGCTTGGGGATTTGCCCCACCACTGCAGTGGCAACACTCATCTGTGTGGCAAGAGAAGGCAAGGAGCTTTAACTGTTGAACTTTTCCGAACAGACAAAAAGAGGTTGAAGTTTGCAGTCACCTGTTCAGGGCCAAGGTAAAGGTCAAACTCTTTCCAATTTAATCTCTTCTACCCTCGCACCTCTTTTTATTTTGTTCTCATTGCAATCTCCTCTGCACTGGCTCCGCGTTTCTCGTTTCTGCCTCTTCTTTCGTTGGGTATAAAATATGCATGACATGCAGAATGGCATTTGGCCGAGTTGTTTCCTCGAAAATTGTTGCAGTTTCTAATGGCAAATATATAGATATAGCCCCACAGGGACCAAGAGAGTCGCCAAACGAAGTGTTGAAAAAAACACACACCAGCTATGTACATAATGGCTATGCCGTCACGAGTGAAATAAATCATTGTACCCCGTAATATGGGGTGTGCTATGTTCGGGCAGAAAGGAAGCTTAATATATATACCAAAGTGATCGATCGGAATGTGTCTATTTGCTTATGGGAAGTTTGTGCAACGAATCCAAATCATTCGGAATCAGGAAATCTGGCTTGAGGCTTGCTGTTTCCACATCTTCTTATGTTGTGAAATTCCCAAAGAAATAAATCTACAAAGATGGGCATCTAATAGTCTGATTTGTTTGAGGATAGTAAACCCCTTCGTTGACTCGCGGCTGCCTGTCTGCATGCCTGCCACATCACTTCACCTACTCTGATGACTGCCACCACACTGGGCTGGGTTTGACCATCAAAAGTTCATTTGTCGCGCACTTGGCGAGGGGCCAAGGAACGTGGATTTTGGCCTGCAATGCAATCCATTTGGGAGCAGCCATCAGCCGAGAACAAGCGACCAGCCGCTGGCCAACAAACACACACAAAACACATTGGAGGTCAGCACTTGAACCCGAGAATCGGACGACAGACAGCGCGCTGAAATTACTTTGGGGGTCCCGCTTTCTAATTTGCAAAAATGGAATTTAAAAAACATAGAAAAACAGAATGGGAAATGCGGTGGGAGCGAGGGGCGAAAAACATTTTTACCTCAACCTCAATTTGGTTTATTGATTTTTTCTCTCTCTTCTACTACTGCTGGTGTCCGGCCTCCAAAAAGCTGCTGCTGCTGCTGCCGCTGCTGCTGTTGATGGCGGTCTTCAGGGGATGGTCATGGAAAGTTGGGTGGGTGTGGATGTGGGTGTGTGTGTGTGTGGCAGGATGCCTGATTGCCGCAGGGGCATATTGCTTGTTGAATACGAGCATGCTCCAACGTCTCTCCCACTCTGTGTGTAGGTGCCAGGCCGAGGCAGGCACTGGGACCGCTCCTTCATCGAGGAGGAGCAGCAACAGCCACTGAGCACGGAGCCACTAAGCAACGGGCGTGGCAGCTGGCTGGTGTTTGTGGGTGGGTTTCTCAAAAGTGGGTGTTCATCGTTCACTTGGGTGAATTTTACATGGAATTGCATGGGTTCCATGGCCACGCGTGGGCTGTGTATCCCAATCATCTTGTTTGTGCGCAGTGCTTCTCTGAAAGGAAACGCTCTGTAACTCTATGAAAATCAATCAATAACTAGTCGCTTGTGCAGTCGCTACCGAGAAACTGCAATCAAAGAGTGGATTGAATTCCATTGAAGACTGTAATGAAGAATCCCTAGAAAATGCCACTTTTATGTGGATTATTTTCCAAGAACTTGAATTCCATTCAATCCTTATTAGAGCGTGGGCAATCATGTGATATCGAATTTCATTGAAATGAACCAAGCATCAGGAGCATCCTTTGAAAATCCGACTTAATATGGATATACGTACTTTCTGCTCATTGGATTAGTTCCACGCCATATAAAATCAAACATATTTATTGCATTTGCTCCTTATTGAGTTCACTAAAATATAAACTTGAATTTATTAGAATTTCCTCTCATCCAAAATCTGGTTCAACTGTGGGCCTCATTCAGTGAATCGCAGATAAAACAGCTGTTCAACTGATTGGCAATTTGACAGTCACACGTCAACGTTGAAGGCCACCTCTTTCTTGTGTAAAACCGTATCGTATCCTTCTTCTCCTGTTTTCGCTCTTACTGCTTGTTGCTGCCTTATATTCATATTCTTTGCGTGCTTCATCGTTATTTTCCTGTGCTTCCAATCCTTCTTCTTCTTCTTCGTCTGCTCCTGCTTTCTCGCATTCTTCCCCCGCCGCCCCCTCTTTCGCATTCCCTTCTGATGTTGACAGGCTCCCTCCCACAACTTTTTGTGTGTTGTATTGCGCTGTGCAGTGTGCGACAACGACAGGAATTAAGTCATTTGTCCTTGAGTGCCAGAGATAAGCGCTGTGCAGAAAATGACACAGAATTATAGAGCAGGAGAGAGAGAGGGGGAAAGCGGAGAGAGAGAGATAGAGAAAGAGGACACCAAAATAATGAGATAGAGAGAGAGGGAGGAAGAGGGCCCATGGTCATAAAGCAAAGTGGAGACTGCTCAGATGCTGTTTCTCTGCCTAATGACCAGTGTTTTCTCCTCTCTCTCCCTCGCTATGGTGTTCTCTACTGCCATTCCTGCCCCTCCTCCTCCTTCTCCCCATCAACCATTGAGTGGTTAATGGCAAAATGCGTAAATTATGTCGAGAGTATCCTCTCCATTCCATTGTTCATTTTTCATGATGTTGTAAGCCCATCTCCTCCCTTCCTCTTTCTCCTGCTCCTGCTCCTGCCCCTCCCCTCTCCTCTCCTCTCCTCTCCCTGTCTGTTCGGCCGTCATTTAATGACAAGATTCGTGTGTGCTGCCCAAGGTCAAACCAATGTACCCCTCCTCAGCCCCACTGTGCCACTTTTCTCTTCTCCTTTGGTTCTCTTTCTTCTCGTTTTTGGGTGGTGCTGTGGTGGTGTTGATGCGTTGTTGGTTTCCATGCCATACCCTTGGAAAAGGGTATTAGTCTAATTCTATATTTGGAGGGCACAAGAGGATAATGCATTTCCGACCTTCTAACGTAGGTACACACGAGTATATGGATATACATAATATTACAGATCAGGATCAACGTCTAAGTCTAAAGAAGCATGTTCATCCATCTGGAAGATATCCCTTTTTTCACCTATTATTGCATAGGAAGAAAAAAAAAAAAAGCAATTCTATAGCAATCAGAACCATTGCAAACATCTTTTAGTTTTCGTACATCAATTCTTGAAAGGAAAAACTTTGCCACAAGCAAAACAAAACAACCTGACGAATTAGATCTTAATCGGATATGAATATCATAGATGAAGTTACAGGTAAAGATATGTACATATACTTAATAAGTATTACTTATGTAGGACTGATGCACCTTAAAGGGTATTCAAATCTTCGACACTTTGTATTGTTTTATTTTCTGCGGTTTATCTCTGGAAGGCCTCCCGCATGGCTGACGGGGGCATAAGCCACTAAATCAATGTCGCTCGCCTCTTTTCAATACGCTTTTCATTACTCATACGCAGCGGTGGCACACGAGCGGTGGAGCGTGGGATGGATGTTCCGCGTGTGGAAATGAGATTATGGTGAGGTGAGAATAAATGTGGTGGGGGGTTGGCATTGGACGAGGAGGGCCTTTCCCATGACACACACATCTTTTGTGCGTGTGTGTGTGTGTGTGTGTGTGTGTGTGCTGGCTGCTGGCTGTCTGCTGTTTGTTTATCTCCCATGTGGGAGGCACTCTCTTCGTGGAAAATTCTCCTCCCGCGGGAAAGCAGGCGAGTTGTGTGCACAAATATTCACTTTTCTTCCTGGAAACACACTCTTCCCACTGTGCAAATGCTCTCTCTCTCTCTCTCTCTCTCTGTAGCTCGTTGGAAAAGAGGTCCGTCGGTCAATTAGAGTGCTTAAGAATTGCATGCAGTGAGGAAGGGGAGCAGATGGAGGCAGGGGGGATCATTAAGCTGTCTGCCTGGCAAATTGTATCAGAGTAAAAAATGAAGACTAACAAAATAATTGCTCTCAAGTAGGGAAACTTTTTGTTTGCTCTCCACTCTTTACTCTACGTTACTCGACTCTCCAAAGAGGATGAGTAACAGGGAGGAAGATAGACAGACAAATAATACACGATAAGAAGGAATGCAACTTCTGCTTTGGCCCCAATTAATCATCGCTCTTACTCTCTCTCTATCTCTCTCTCCCTCTCTCTCCGTATGTATCTCTTGCGTTGTAGTTTTTCACGGTTTAATCTTCTATTACACGATACGTTTTCCAATGATGCTTTTTAATTGTCATTCAAACCATTGTTGAACGCATTCTCATTGAATTCCCAGACGGAAATGCTTCAGGTTCACAGATTCTTCAATTTGAAAGTAAGTTTGTTGATGTTACTTGAATTGGATTTGTTCTACATGTATGTATTTTATGGGTGTTTGGTTGGCTAAGATAGGAGGGCATTGGTGAAAAATATTAATTGGTATTTACTAAATACCTTCGGTGTAAAAGGTCTCGTGTAACATCAGTGTCCTTCCTCCTTGCTCTTAAACTTATCCTTCCAATCTAATTCTTCTGCCTCCCATTCGCTGTTTACCAACTCCCAACTTTCCTTGTCCTTCTCCTACCACCTCTCTACGTATTTAATCAGTACTTGTACTTGTACTTGTCACTTAACGGCTTCGTGGCTGTCAAAAGTTACACTTATCCAGAGTTTACTCTGCTCCCACACTCCCGGGGAGGATGGTGCCCACCAATGAGCATGTCCAAACACGCACACAGGAGAAGCTACAGAGACAGAGAGGGAGAGCGGCAGAAAGAATGAGAGCTATTCCCACACTCACTCGCTCCCCCTGCAGCAGACAACAGAAACCGGCCGGTGGAAGATAGAGAGAGAGAGGGCGAGAGCTTTGGCTTTGGCCAAATGATAACGGCCCCAAAACATGCCAGCGAATAAACAAACAAAAGAAACAGATGAGAAACTCAATGAAAACAGAATGTAAGTGGGAGTGGAAAAGAGTCTCGTGGGTGGAATTGGGGGGGGAGAGGAGGCGCGTTGTAGCGCTGTAGTGCAACAAGTGCCAATCGAAAGGTGGCACCGACGACACAAATCTTATCGAAAAAACATTTACTGAAGGGGAACTGCCACAATGCACATATGTACAGACATATGTACATACATATTTATGTATGTAATTATAATAGCAGTTTTGTTATTGTTGGAATCTCTTCTTGGTACCAGTTCACACGATCAACAGGAACTAAAAGCTCTTCAATAAACCAGAATGCACAACAACACACAATCGGAATCGGAATTCCAAAATGCACTGCACACACACACACACACAGGCACTCATTTCTGATTGTAATCAATAAAACAAACACCTAAAGTGCGATGAGGGTGCCTGCCTGGCCATACATAGGTACACACTCATAAGTGCTCAGTGCTCCCCCTAATTCTGCCATTTACCCGGCTTTACCTCAGCTCCTCCTCCGTTTTCCTCCCCCAAACGGCAGTGGCTGCCTAGGGTCTTCTTCAATTGCCTGAATCGAAGCGTAAAAATAGCTTTAATGAGCATTTCCCCATGCCGCGTGAGCTTTTGACACTTGTATAGTTATATCGAGACACTCATATGTACATATGTACATATATACATACATATGTATGTACAATAGATAAACGGTATTATCCGAAGCGAGTGGTTTGTTGGCTCGACAATTTCTCATATTGATTTGAGTAATTTCGCTCAGTGCGCAAGCAGCTCATTGCCACCCATCGCTGCTCACTCATTGCTGCTGCTGCTGCGCTCCCTCGTTCTGCTGCTCTTCACACTGACAGGTGTGTGTGTGTGTGTACCCTGTAACTCGCAGAGAGCACAAAGTATATTGTATTTGAGGAAAGTACATGAAACAAAGAAAAGGATCTTTGATCTTGAAGATTTTAGAAGATAGAGAAACGATTTTTATTCACTATTTTAATTTATGCATGGTTCTTCTCGATACCACCAATGCAAAAACAACCAAAAAACACAACACTTGTAAAAAGTGCATTAACATATTAAAATTTCAACAAAAAGCCTTTGAATCTGAGAATCATTAAACAAATTCCACTCTACCGGAGGGACTGAACAGATGCGGATTGGGTTTTATATGCGTCACTCAATAATGCAAAAGCTAATTTCAGAAGCTCATTAATATCTGTGCAGCTGAGTACCAGGTAACTCATTGTCGATGCACTCAGCCATAGCGGTCTCTCTGTCTCTCTCTCTGGTGCTCCCAGCCCACTCTCTTCTCCCACCGGCCCACACTTTCGCCCGTACACACTCACGTCAAGTACACAAAACGTGCGGAGCCGTGCCGCGGCCCATTCATTTCACTGACAAGCGCTCGACGAAGCAGACGACGAAACGTGCAGCAGTGCTCGCGAAATAGGAACAAGAGAAGACAGACGAAAGAAAGAAAGCAAAGCAAAGCAAAGTAATAATAAGAGAGATGAACAGATAAATCAGACACAACAACAACAACCAAGAGTTACTATCAGTGATTAATTTTTACAAAGCAACCAAGCAACCAAAAAAAAAAAAAACGAAAAAAAAAAACAGTGCGTGTTTTTTTTTTAGTTTATGAAAAGCGCAGTTAAATATTAAGCAAACTCCCATTAAACCGAGCGACATTTAGCGGCGCAAAAAACGTTTCTCAGGCACGTCCCAAAACCCTCCCACCTCCAAATGCTGCCCCATAACTCATTCAACAACAACCGAATCTTATCATTGTACCACAGATCGCGTTGCGGAATACTCGGACGAGGACGAGGAGGCCGAATTCAGTTCGGGCGAATTCAACGACGAGGCCACAGAGCTGGGAATCATCCGTGGCTACGACCAGAAGGGCGACTATAATCCGTCATCCAAGCATGATATGCGCAAGTATCGCAACAAGCTGCAAAGATCGGGCATCGAGGATATAGGCGGCGGCGGACACGGCCATCATACCAGACAGCATCATTCGGGAGTCGGCGGCGATAGCGACAGCGAGTTTGAAATGAAGGACAAGAGCTCATCACGGGCCAAGTTTAGCCGGGTGAGTCATCTACATATAATCGTGTAATCCTCAGCAGCTGTTTTGTTTACCCGAAGGTTCCCAAATATGTATCTATTTTCAATTTAATAATTATTATTCGATATAATTGCGTGACATCAACGAAATTCATTGGACAGTTCCAAATATTTCATTATGCAAAGTGAATATATATATGTGTGTATATATATATATATATATATCACTTAGTAAGCTATCTATAAAGATTACACACCAGACCATTAAAAAAAAAAAGAGCGAAGAGAGGGGTGTACGTACGCATATCTACATATGAGGCCCCCACCCCAAAATCCATTAAAATACGAGTATCCGCTGAAACGCTGAAAAGAAACGGAAATATTTCTGTTTTTTGTGATTCACTTTTGTGAGGTCGAAAATCAGAGGGTCAATTGTGTAAATTTATGCAAAAACTACATACATACATACATACATATGTACATTTATGTGTAGTAAATGTATTTGAATCATAATACCTATCATCACGGATAACATTTTACATTGGCTTTCATTTGAATCGTGCCCTTAATGCACCCTACCCTTAAGAAATTACTTCCTATCTTCATTTATTTATCTTTAAATGTATGACAAATTATTATTTATCAAGATTGGCCTTGTTGTTTTGGCAGACAGCTGCAATGGGCGGAGAAATGTTATAGTTACACACCCAACCATGAACAAATTCTTGTGGGTCACCATCATCTCCCTTGGGAGTACACAAATACGTGTTTCCCTGCACAAATGGCAGCTCTTATTGTTAATGAAATTTCGCTAAAATTACTAGAATTATCAGATCATTTTGACCCACATTCATTTACAGTTTAGGAACAGAGAGCAATAATGGTATTTCCTGGGGGTTTTTTCTTCTGATCCTTTAGATTATTGCGAAATGTTGTCAGGTGCTGCGCAGATCCGCATACCAAATGCTGACAAATCAAAATATGTGTCTAATATGTTTTGTATATAGTATAGAAATGGCATAGATATGTACTGTGCATGTTATTATAGGGTGGATCGGGGTGGCCAAGAATTTCTGTAGCAAATTGTTGACAATTGTTGGGGCGGTCGGCCTTGGCGTGTCGTTTAGTTGACTCAATTCCCATTGATTTGGTTTTTGCTTGGCCTCAAACTGTTGGCACACTTTCGATGGGCCGCCTATTTCTTCAGGCATATAGCCATCGAGGGCAGCACATCGAACCACGTTCTGGAAATCAAGGAAGCAAGCAATGTACTTATGTTTTTTTCCAGGGAAACAGACATGAGAAATGAACAGAAATAGATATGAAGACGATTGCCACCGCCCCAAATTTTGTTGACTGCCTGACGGTCAAAGGACACATTAAAAATGCTCTCTTGTTTGCTTTCGCTAATGCACAAAATAATTAGAAAATCAATGTTTTATTTATGTGCGTTTATTTTCAAAGTAATGCCAGTGTATACAAAGTAACCGGAGGACAATTTTCCTAAGCGGTTCGCTTTAATATTTCAACAGCTTTCCTAGGCTTTTAGCTTTGTTTGGGCCAATTATGGAATGGCCATTTTTTCTCTCTCTCTCTCTCTCTCTCTCGCCTGCCTTGCACCTGGCCACATCCGTCGCACAGGTGTAAAATTGGCCTGCGGCTTTTATTGTCATGGCTTTTTATCGCAGGATCATTTTGAATGTCTGCCGTAGATAAAAACATGGCTAATGACAGCCACCAGAACCAGAACCAGCAGAGAGGACCAGAAGAGAACGGGATGAACAGAATAGAGGCGAACAGAGAGAAGGAGCAATTAAACCAGAACGAGGCATAACATTTTAACAGCCGAGTTGTCGTCGTCGTCGTCGTCGCCCCTCTAGGCAGTCCTTGAGATTTTGTTTAATGGCCAATAAGCAAGTTTAGATTAAACTTGTGGCAATTAAGAGGAGCGGATAATGAAAGGAAGTACAATATGCAGCTAATCACGAGGGGTGGGGAATAGTAGCTAGTACTCTCTTTTCAGATGGCGCTGCAAGTGGGAAGCTGCATCCCCTCTATAAGCTATCTGTCATCTCTTAAGAGTCAGCTCTGTTCCCCCCTGTTTCTCTGCGAGTTCTCCCCTCTCTCCTACTCTTGAGAAGGTGGGGAGGCAACCATTCGTATCTTTATTTATTTATTTTTGCTAAATCTCAATTCGATTTTCTCTTACAACCTTACTAACTCTCTCTCTCTCTCTCGCGCTCTTTCCTTCTGTTTTTTTTTCTCCTCTCTCCTCCACAGACAATTTCGTTGCAGCAGCGAAACTTTAAGCAAAAGATTGTGGCCCTGCTGAAGCGCTTCAAGGTCAGTGAGGAGTTGGAGGGCGGGTCTGGCCACCAGGGCACGGCTGCGCTGCGCGGAGAGCGTGATTTGGATGCACTCTTCCAGGAGCTGGAGTCGCTGTCGTGCTGCGAGGGCGATGACTCCGGCCCGGACATGGACAGCATCTCGATCGGCTCCACGCCAAAGCCCTCGTTGCGTCCGTTCTTTACCAATTCGCGGATTATGCTGCACGATGCCGGCAACGGTTGCCCGATGCTCTTGGCTGGCGGCGGAGGTGCCAGTCTCCTTATTGGAACTATGGGTGAGTACTTACAGTGAGTGTGTGTGTGTGTGTGTGTGTGTATCTGTTGGATAGATGGATGGATGGATGGACGATGAATGTTTTTAATTAAGCGACTTTTGCTCTGTCTATAACTTTGATTCATTTCATGTTTTGGCTCTTCCGTAATACGTTGCGTATAGTTTGCGTTGCGTTCCATTACGTTTCGTTTTACGTTGCGTTGTTGCGTTACGTTGCATATCACACAACAAAATAAAAAACAAAAAACACACACGCGAAACCGTTACAGCGTGGGAGGGGGTTGGGTTGGGTATTGTTCCGCTTCCACTGCGAGAGACTCGTCTATTTTCGGTCACACTCTTCTCTCTCTGTCTCTCTCTGTCTGTCTGTCTGTCTGTTGTGCTGTTGCTGCCATTGCCGGCAGAGTTTGGGTCAAGGCTGCAGAGGAAGTAGGAAAACAAGAAACGGAAGGCTAGATGCGGACATTGAAACTTTTGATACCCTAACAGGGGAGCAATCGTTGCCATCGTTGATGATGCTTCAGTTGAGTCCGATAATTCCTGTATGCTATAGCAGTAAAACACAATTAAAAGTAAAAAGGCTTCTCTTTATATATTTCAAGCTGTTTGCCAAACGAATACCAATACCCTCTCTCTGGGTATGCACTCACACACGCATACGCGCAGCAGACCCACACGCATACATACACAAACACACACACACACACACAAACAGCAGCAGGACAAATTGTTTTGCATGGAAAGTGTGAGAGTGAGAGTGAGAGTGGGAGTGGGGGAGTGTGGGGAGCAACAGAGACAGCTAGCAAAATATTCTCTTGACCATTGTCCAAGGAGGCGAGTCGCTAGGGGCGTGGCCTTCGACACTGTCACACTTTCCAGGCAACAACAAGTCCCTGCTGTATTTTAAGTCAAGCCTAAAACTCTGCTTCCTGTACAATGAATATTATTTCTTTAATGTTTAGTTTGTGCCTAGCGTAACGTAAAGTTGGAAACATTTTGATATATACATACATAATTATACACACCACTTACAAAAAAAAAAAGAATGAAACAGAAAAGATGAAACATGAAACATTTACAACAGCAGATACAATACAACAACAAGAAACATTTTGCATGGCTTGAACAAACAAACAAAAATCTCTCTTGCAGGCAACTCTGAGCGCCGATCATCGGATAAAAGCGACCAATTGACAAATTCATCTTACAATCTTGAAAATAACAAACAAAACCAAAAATGCATTCATTTAACAAACAATAACAATTCGGCAACAACACCAGGTCTGTGTATATTACAGCAAAATCTCTCTATACATTATTTTTTCCTTAAAAAAAAAAAAAAAAACAAAAAACCATAACTACCACATATCAAAAATCAAAATTCTAGAGCAGAAAAAACCACCCAAAAATTGCAATGAAATACGAGTATGCTACCCCCACCTCCCAGAAAAAAAGTCCACCCACACAATGCAGTTTTCCGTTGTCCAGTCCAAAAAACACACACCTGTGAAACCACCCACCCCGATCCATGCAGACTGTACATAAGTTAACGGTTCTCTTCCAGAGCAGAGCTGGACTTTTACTCCTCGTCCTCCTCCTTCTGCTACTTAATCCTTTGCTATGCCGCACACTCACGCACAGCCCACGCATTGACACACAGCAACACACACACACGCACACACACACACACTGCGCCACGACACATGTACATAGATACATAGATATATGTATGTATGTCTCTGTTTTGTATGCTGTATGTACCTTTTAATCGTTGCACAACACTTTTTGCATGAAACTGCCACTTGGGGGGTTTTAGCTGTGAATGGGGGGAAATGTGATTTGTGCGTCAATCTCATTGATTGCTTATTTTGAGTTTAGTTGGATATATATACTACCCTATACATATATAGTATGTACATGCTTTCACTCAGGTGCATCCATGATGTGTGGTTTCTAAAATAAACCCCTGAAGGAGGCAACGCATGCCACATACGTACATTGTGCGTGTCTCTCTACTCGTATATTGTGACAATTGAAGCGACAACGCACTTGAATCAGTTTTCCAATTAAAACATACGTCAAGAATCCCCCACTCCAACCCATCCCACCCACACCCACACCCCACAATAATGCCCTCAATCACACAGCCTTGTTGGACCTGTATGTGTCCACCCATTACCCCCATTCTTGGATTTGTTTTTCTTGCCCCCCGACTTATTCCTGCACTTTCATGTCGTGCGTCTTTTGATTAATTTGGAAAAACATTCAAGGGTCCCTTGTAGCGTGTGCCGCCGGCTACAGAAAGTAAGAAATTTTCGACCTCAAAAATATGGCCACTCCGCCTCCATCCACACCTCGCACAACCGTTCCGCACACCACCCTTCAGCATGCCACGGCTATGACGGCAATAAAATAAAGAAAGCTTTAATTATATTTTCGGGCCAGCGTTTTGATTATTATTTATTTACACGACGACGACGCCATACGGCGGGGGGAAACTCTTTCTTTATGGGTTCTATTTTTGGGAGGCGAGCGACTATTTTCGTAGTCGCCACCGCCAACATGTCTCACGGTTTGTGTGTTGTGTTGATCTTCATGTCATGTGTGTGCTTTCGGTTTTCTCTTCCGCACTGCATGTCTCCCCATCAGTCCACCTACTCAGCGCACACCCCAGCCACCAATGCCCAGCCCCACTCTGTATCTCTCCCCCTCTATGTTTCCCCCTCACTCTCTGTGCTTTTGAGATTAAAGATACACTTGAGTGACCCTTGCTACCCTTGCTATCTTATCACAGATCGCGGTGGGAATGATAGCTCCGGGAATGAGGGAAATGCCGGATATACCGATGGCCAGAACTCGGATCCACAGAACAGTCCGCCACGTGACAAGGACTACATGCGGATGCAGCAACAGCTGACGCCCGTGAGCTCGGTGGCCACCAGCATGGGCAGTGCCGCCGGACTGGTGACGCCCGTCCAGACCGAGAAGCGTTCGCGTCTGTTTCGCACATCCAGCAATACGCCAGGTACAGCGGCAGTTGTGGGCAGCGGCGGTGGAGCGCCGAACAGCGCTCAGAGTGGCGGCAAGCGGAAGCACACGTTGAGTTTGAGTGCGGAGCCCAGGTCCGTGCTGGAGACATGTTTGTCGCCCACCAATGTGGAGCCGCGGAAGCTGCTGCTCGACCAGCTGAGCCGCGTATTTGCTGGCGAGGACAATGCCATACCCGAGGTGGTGACCATCATCAGTCCCCCCGAGGCCCTAGGGGGCAGCAGTCTGTTGGCCAAGTTGGTGACGCTCTTTGCCAACTCGTTCAAGCCGGCCTTTGTGCCGCAGAACACCGCCGAGGTGAAGGCCGTCTTGCAGGCGCTCATGGCCAAGATCCAGAAGTAGTAAGTGGATGCGTGCCACTCCGCACTTAAGCAAAGGCTAATCATCATCTCGCCTTTCTCTTGCAGCTGCAACTCGAATGCCAAGCCGCCACACACGGTCAAGGTGCTGCTCATTGGCGGCGACTGGCTGCAGGGGGCCACACTGCGGCATTATGTGGAGCTGATGGGCGTCCGTCCGCCCGACTGGCTAAACCATTTGCGCTTCTATCTGGTGCCCATCGGCGGCAGCTGCGGCAGCGTGGCCCGCCACCTCAGCCAGATGGATCAGGCATACGCCGCGATGTTCGGCTCCGAGAACTGGATGCAGTTGTGCGAGAGGGCGGCGGCCACAGCGGCGGCTGTGAGTGCGGTGACCACCGTGAATGCCACCGCTCTGACCGCCAATCTGGCGGATGCGGCCGGTGTGGCCAAGTCGGACATTGCCGAGCTGGTGCAGCGCATTCAGCGATATTTGCATGCGGCCGGACCCTGCACCCAGATACCCATTGCCGAGGCCATGGTCAACTACAAGGACGAGGACTCTTGCCAGATCTTTGTGCCGTTCGTTAGTGTAAGCAAAAAGCAGGCAGCATGAAGCATGAAGCCCTTGTTCCCAATCGTTGTTCATGTGTAACACTTTCGTTTCCTTTTTGCAGGACGTACGCATTGGCTATTTGGATGGTGCTCAGGCATCGCTGGATCTCGAAGAGAATGCTGCTGGCTCGAATGCAGCGCTTTCTGCGCTGAACTCTTCATCCGCGAGCAGTTCGGCCATACCCATTGGCAGCCAGAGCTCGCCGAATGTGCATGGCGCCGTATCGGGATCGCCGCCCCAGCAGCAGAGCATGGGTCGCATCTCACCGCCGCTGCAGACGCCACCGTCGTCGGCCTCGTCGCATCGGGAGCGCAACACCAGCGAGTCGCTGAGCACACCATCATCGCTGCAGCAGCAGTCATTCAGCGGTGCTTTGGCCGCCGTGGAGGCTGTGGAACTGCAGGTGGACTATTGGCCGCTGGTGCGGCCGGGCGAGACGCACGCAAAGGAATCGAAGGGCAGCACGTCGAAGGGCAGCGATGCTGGCGGTGGCAAGAATAGCATTAAGAGTACGTTTAGGAATCTGCAGGTGTGGCGTCTGCCACAGCATGCACAGCAATTGGGTGATATGTTCAATGGACTGACTGTTAGTTTCGCCACCAAGGAGAAGAAGCAGAAGCAAAGTAAGTATCCCAGAATGGATACTGGAATCGGAAAGGAACTCCCCATTCATTCATTCCATGCTTTGTTTCAGTTATGCGACTGGGCAAGAAGAAGGACAAGGAGCGTGATCTCGAGAAGGAACAGTGCGTCGAGGGCGTGGCACGCCTGATTTGCTCACCCAAGCAATCGCATCCAGTGCCACTGCGTGGTGAGTAATCAAATCCCCCTTATAAATATAAAGTTAATGATGATTTAATTCGAATTCCTTTTATATTCGTAGTGTATATCGATGGCACCGAGTGGACTGGCGTCAAGTTCTTCCAGGTCTCGTCACAGTGGCAGACGCACGTCAAGAACTTCCCCATAGCACTCATCGGGTGCACGCCCATGTCGTGTGCTGAATTATCCTAGTCATTTTAATCCTCAAGCGCGCTCACATGGTGGGATCCCCATCCCCCCCGTGAACCATAGAGAGACACTAAAACACACAGACACACTGATCCCGATCCCCCACATCCCTCGTGCATGGCGAGCACTTGCGCGGCAATAATTATTACATATTATTATACACTGAAGAAGAATGATAATTTATTTTATAATTAGAATTTGTAAATTTTTAGTTAATAAAACCATTTAGCATGTAAAATCTTCTTTAAGTTCATTTCTGCATACAAATTTGTGAATTCAAGCGATTCGTTTGATCCGACCCCCCCCAGTCACAGCAGCCACACATCACACAACACAGAAGCAGACAGAAGCAGGACATACCCACAGACACTCAATCTATTAACTAAATGAAAAGCTTCAAATGGCTTAATTATTGAAATCAACAACAAAATATGAACAACGCGTATCAAAATATCCTGTACAAGAACTAGAAGAAAACAAAAACGTAAAAACGTAAAAAAAAAAAACTTAAAAACTTAACTTTGTAGTTGCCGTTTCAAGAACTTCTATGAACCTCGTGTTGCTCTTGCCCGTTTGGCATGTTATAGCAGATAGCCTACCCTACCCCTCCCAATCATAAGCCGCTGGATGGGTAACCGTAACCGGAACCCTTTGGGAGATCTCACAATCTTTGCGCCCAAAGGCGGAACAACCACTGGCTATCAAGAAAAGTATCTAAATGTTATGCAGCCTACAACTACTTGACATATTTAACCAAACCCGTCGTCTATATACTACCTAAATCAGAAATATCTGTGTGTGAAATTATATACAATATATACATATATATATATACGAGTATATAGTATACCTATCTAACCAAGCATATACAAAAATCATGTGTGTACTACTCTTATTGTTGTGATTTTTTGAAATTTCAAATTGTATTAGCGAAAGTTAAACAAAGCATTAAATGTATATATGCATACATATATCTACATATATGTATGTATGCATGTGTGTGTGTGTGTACGAGTATACATCAGGCGCGACAGGAGACAGTGACAGTTTCGATATCATACATATATATATGTGTATATGTATATTATAGTATATTCTATGTACTCCCATATCCACCCCCCGCCCAGTAATCGCATTCGTATTCCCCCACCCATTCCCTTTGTGTAGTAGTTGAATGCTAAAAATCGTCTGCGTGTTTCCCACAATCCCCAACCCTGTTTGAACTGAAAGCTAGGAATCGCTTGCGATTGCGTTGAATAGAGTGCAGAATGCGTTGCGAAGTGAAATATTGTAAGGCGTGTAATTTATAAATGTACTATTAAATATATGTATTAAAGTTAAATCCGAAACGAACTCGAGTCTTTATTTAAATGGTGTAAAATGGTCAAATATCATCGGACATGTAGAATCTGTTGTGGCAGACCGTTGATGAGGATGGCGCGCTCCCTGAGGCCCAGGGAGCCTCCCAGGCCTCCTGGTGGCTGAAGGAAGGCGAGATCCGGGTAGCCCTTGGGCTGGGCAAACTCGCGCAGATTGGCGTTGCTCTCGCTGAGGTCGTCCAGGGGCCAGACTGCCAAATTACGAGTCTTTCCGTGACGTGCCAATACGTAAAACTGTGAAATAATATCAGATGAGAGCTTAATGGATATCAGACAGAGTTGCATCCACTCACCTTGTCGTGGGCATCCGCTAGGTAGCCCACAATTAGTGCCCAATGGGCACGGTGTCCGGACTTTAAGCAAGGCGCATGGTTGACATCAGCATCGTAACTTTTAATCATAGATACATTATATACAAGTGTTAAGGAGAAAACCAACAAAATATTTCAGCAGAAACTTCATTGAACGTACAATCTCAAGTGATTTTTATTATGAAATACAATTCGTATAAAATGCAGGTGATCTTAATTAACAGAATAGGACTCGCTAGCCCACCCTCATGGGTGGCGATACCAGGATGACGCCATCGCCACGCACAAACAGCATGGGAATGGTGCGTTTTGTGGTCTTGTAAACCTCCTCGTACGTTTCTTCGTCGATCTCCACGGTGGTGACGGTCTCCTCTGCGTCGCCCAGCACCATGTTCAGATGCTGATCGAAGGCCTAACGAGCAGAGGATTATTTTAAGCTTATGGCTATGGTTATTAGAATGTGGCAACTTACATGTAGACGCCCTCGCAGCTCCCGCTCGTTGCGCATCTTCACGTACACCTTTTCATCCAAGCTCAGGCGAATCAGATCCAGCGGTTCCTTCACCGGCAAAATTACCTGACTGAGCTGAAAGTACGCGAATGAGATATCCTTCACTGTCATTTGTCCCTGCTACATACCTGCTCCTCTTCGGTGGCCATTTTAATAACCAAATAACACTTTTTGTTAATAAATTAAGGTTAAACAGGAGAATATTTTGCAAAACTTGCTGTTTGCTGTTTACGATATTTTAGCACTAAAAAACACCACGGGGCATCTGCGTAGGTTGGCAGCACTGCGGCTGTTAACACAACAGCGCTGTTAACAGCGTAAAAACCAGTCACGAAATAAACAGGAACGACTTAAAATAGGGGATTTCTTTTGAAAAAAGGATACGGCACAAGCAAGCAGCCACCAGCTCGCAGGAGCTCTTTGACTTTGTCGCACTCGAGGCGACCCTCGTGCAGTTGACACGCACCATGTCCGTGTCCGTGGAGATGCTTGCGCGTAAGTTCGTATAAATATTGGGCACTGAACATTTCACCATTGATAGTGTACTCCTGCGCAATGGCATTTTGTAGAATTTCTGCTGCGGTGGGGTTTCCATTGAGCAGCATACTCAAGGCAGTCAAGCCGCATGTGGGTCCCACCTGAAACAGCACGTACCCAATCATTGTGGGAGGCATGGCATGAATGACATAGTTTTTCATTATTACTTTCATTACTTACTTGCAGTATACTGGGCACGGAATAGTACTGGCACCGCTTTGGTGGAGTATATTGGCACACACGGTTGAGGTAGCAACCAAGGTGGAGCTCTGGATATTCCCAGGCCCAGCCACATTCGTCCCCTGATATATTAATCACAGCCGGGGGATCCTTGGTCCTTGATCCTGCCACAGGTGCAGCAGCCTTAATACCTGACGGTAGTGGTGGTGGTGGCGGCGGGGCAGAGATATGTGGCATTGAAACGAAATAAATCAAAATATTCGTCTGGTCAACAGGTTAAAAGCATTCTAACAGTTCTATGTTATCACCACAGCTGTTTTTTCAATGGTGATGGCAACAGAAAAGAATGTTTCGATATATCAATTAAATTTCATTGATAGTTTCATTGATACCGATAACTCGTTTCATTATTTCATTGATAATTTCATTATTTTCATTGATAACGATAACTGCGTTTCATTATTTCATTGATAATTTCATGCTTTTTTCTTTGATAGAGTGAGGGCGGAGGGGCGGAGGGGCGGAGGAAATGCCCAACGCCACAGTCTGGCTATGATTGGGCTGAATTATATTCTGGCAGCCAACACAATGAAGCCTCTGCTCCACGTCTGGCCCTTTCTCCACATGAACACTGGCCGCATGCTGAGCACCCTCTCTGGATCTCACCTTCTCAGTTGCACCGCTGGACAATGGCAGCCAGGAGGGCAGTGAGGCTCCTACCTATACACAGTGTCCCTAGACCGCTGCTGCAACGTATATGACTTGAGCGGTGGCATCATGCTCCTCAGCATTGTGTTCCCAGTAGCACTGCACAGCGTGGTTGTCAATAGGATGGAGACTAGCATTTATGTTGGCTCCGCCGAAGGCAAGGCGTTTGTGTTTCACAATTGGCGAGCGCCACGGATGAAGGTGAGTGACTCCAATAAAAATGACATCATGGTTAATCATGGTTGTTTACAGGAATTCCACCTGGAGGAGGACGAGACTCAGGCCTTTTGGCGGTGAGGATAAGCAAGTCTGCGTTCGGGATGTTGCGAGTCGGCAGCTCATGAAGAGTATTCCCCAGAACGGGGTGATCACCAATTTGAGAATCCGTCTTCTCAGTCCCGGCATTTTCCAGCCGCAACACAAGCAGCCACAATTATTCGCAGACAGTCTGAAGCGTATGATCAGCCCTCCGGATCTCAATGATTACATTGAGTTGTTCGTCACCAAGGAGTACCCCAAAGAACGTGGCAGCTCGTAAATCTGTGCGACGATGACGATGCTATTGACTTTGACGAGGAGACGTTGGAGTTAACTGAACAATCTCCCAAAGTTGCAGATGTGCCTTCAGCGGACGTTGGCGAAGTTGATTGTGATAATATTGAAGAGGAAGACTATGAGGCCCATTCCAATGCCCCTGCATTACAGGAACTTATCGCCAAAACGAAAACGTCAAGGCTCCGCCGGAGAGAAATCGCCAGAAAGCTCGCAGGAGCTAGGCCTGTGCTCCACCCTTTTGTTTACTTAGATTAAAATTCGGTAATGTTATCAGTATCAATATCCGAGTCCATCTTTTTTTCCGTCTTATGTGAAGCCTAGTTCTCAAAGACTATAAGAGGTGGAGCAGCTGTATCTGACGCGTAAACTCCTGATATCACACTAAATCAAATAATAACAAAAAAAAAACTGCCCATCTAAAATATTGTATACAGAAAAAAACTAATGTCGACTGTTTTTTTCTGTTAGTCTATCCGACCGATCGGGTTCCAGGGGCTGCTTAAGTCGGAGGAGCAGCGGTTTCGACCTCAAATTAAAGATAATTTTAAAAAAGTAGCCACAAAATATCCACATAACTTCTTATTCAACGGCGAGTTCAATTTCAAGTTTGAGTTTTTAATAAGTACACAAAACAAACAAAAAAAACAAAAAAAACACAAAGGAAATTATCTAGGCGCCCTGTCATCATCGGCATTCTCCTGATCACCAGATTTGGCCTTCTGCTCCGCGAGCTGTCGGCGGATCTCGTTATCAATGATTTGCATTGCCCCGAGTCGCTGGACATTGTGGGATCGTGGTTGTTCTTGGGCGACATATGCTAAATACAATTTAAGTAAAGAAATCGGTTATCTATTGTTTTTAAATATATTTATTTTTGTATTCGTCTTTATCGATCTCGTCAAAGATTTCAGGGAGCCCCTGCGACCAAATTCGAGTCACAGACATTGGCGACACAGGTGTGGTTGGGGAGCCTGGGAACAGCTTCCTGTTTACATTTTTTTTAAACGCTGCCGCGGTGCACTTATTTTTATAGCGAATATATATTTTTCCTCGCCGATCAGTCCTGTAATCTGATTCCTCTTCTCCGGGAAATAGGTTCAGAAGCTGACTCTCAAAATCACGACATTCCTTGAGGGTGAGCTTCTGCTCCCTTTGGATGAAATGGTCGGCGATGGTGTTAATCGCCGTCTTCCTCATCGCCGGTGTTAGTGGCTCTGGCTGCCACGCACGCAGCAGCAATGATCTGGCCCCGGCCGTCTTAAAAATTTTCAGCACGGTCATGGTCTCCTCCTCCTGCTCCTGCCGGATGGACCCACCGGTGAACGCGCTGTATCGAGGGGAGGGGGTCCCCTGTATAACACCAAAGATACTGCTGCACGCGTAGGATGGTGTCCTGGCCTCTATTGGTCGAAACACTGGGGGCGTTGTTTTCGGTACGCCAGCCCGTTTGGGAGTTTCGTCGCGAGGGGGAGCTGCAGCTGACGATTCCCTGGTTAATAGAACTGCCGGTGTTCTTGATTCCATCGGGGATGCCGGGGATGCCGGTGATGCCGGTTCTTCGCTTGCCGGTGTTGTTGGTTCTGGTTTCCACATGGCTGGGGGTGTGGGTGGGACGCTCCTGATAGACTCCACTTCAACTTTTTTCCCATTTAATTTAACTATGCCGGCGTCTTGTTGGGTGCTCGGCTTGAGTCCTTCAGAAAATTTAAGGGCAAAGTCCAGTGCCTTCTCATCCGTCTCGAATGGCAATGTGTACTTAACGATGCTGCCTTTGCGGGTCACTTCGATCTCCAATCTGTGAAAATTTTAAGTGTTATTTTAAAATTATTCCGCTAAAATTTTCAACAACTTACTTCTTCATGGTTCAATTTGAGTTTTAAAAATGGTGCCTTGGAGTGCCGTTGTTTCTGCCATTTCCCTTTCTTGTCCAATTCTTTCATGCCATGCCACAGACCGTCGCTCCGAAGACGAAGCAGCACAAAAAGGATTGCGCAATTTTCCTTTCGTCGCAAGTTCGATCTGGGAGCGGCACAATGGGCAAAACGGGCAACTTCGAAAGTACAGGGCGACTGTAGGTTTTTAACAGCTATATTGACCGTTTTTCCCACTGTGTCACTGTTTGCCGCGTAACGCGATTTGAACACATGCAACACTCTGCGAGTGGATTCTGAGCGTTGTGTTTTTACTCGTGATTTATATTTTGGTGAAATTTAAAAAAAATGAATCTGGAAGAAGTATTCACATGCCACCCACTATTGGCTGGAAGAAGAGACGACGTGCTCAAGGCCATAAAATACGTGGAGCGGGAGTCCCACATAATGGAATTGGACTCCGGGGTTATCAATATGGTGTCGAACTTGATCTATTTTAAGGATCAGCCATTTCTATTGATATTCGACGAGTATCATTTTACCCACATTCCCAACGTAAGCTTTATTATCTTATTTTCCCGTCTGTCCGTCTGTCTGGCTACAAGTCTCGTAGGAATGACCATATCTACCAGATTGCCGAATCTGAATCAGATCGGGTTATTATTTAATTTTTATTTATTTTTTAACTTAATAACACTAGTCAACACTAGAATTAGGCTGTGGCCCAAAATATAGTTTTTTAAAAAATTAAAAAAAATTACACCATAATATATATGTATGTATATATATACTTTCAGGTTCATTTCAAACGTTGGAAGGCGTTGGCAATTGCTGCGGTAAAGGTGGATGGTACAAGCCTAAAATATTTGTACATCCGCGTTATGTCCACCGACGCACACATTCTGGGCGCCGAAGAAATCAAGGCTGGACTTGCCGTTGTTGTTAACTCAATTTTCAACCTCGGCTTGGCCCACAATGTGTGCGCGGTTATATCGGATAGATGCAAGGCTAATTTGCTCCCGTTGCAGTATTTGGCCAATTTTTTCCCGCTCCTCTGGGACAAGGTCCACTTGCGGCAAAAAATGGCCAATAAATACCGCAACGTGGACACAACTCTAGAGAATATGTATGCAGCGACATATAAGCAGCAGACTTGGGAGCAACAGCTCGACGCAATGGACATCACCCCGCCGCCAGCAAGCTTAAAATCTTGCTACGACGAGCAAATTGGAAACCTAAGGAAGCTGTTGCGAACATACTTTAGTCTGTCGACAGCCCCCATAACTTTGGAAAAAGTAAATAGCTCAGATTTTGAGTTTAGGGGGGTTGTCCTCCGAGCAAATGTGGGTGATGTGCTCGAATTTATTTTCTTGTCACACGCAGCTGATTTTCACGATGAAAGATTGGCAACAAAACTTTTCGCCCGCGTTGTTGGAATCCTGATATCAATTTTTAATCATTAGTTTTACTTTTTATTTAATTAATTTCCATTTTACATTAAATTAATCAAAACCCAATAATCACATTTTAAATTTATCAAATAAAAAGCCCTTAGGCCTTGAAGTTATCTTTCTCCTTGCGCAACTTGCCCATGGTTATAATGGGATCGGTTGCTCCTCCGGCATGCTTCTGAACAGAAGCTTCGTGGACACGCATAAACGGATTCCAGATCTTCTCCTCGCCAATGGTGGAGGGCACTGTGGGATCCTGAGATGCACGTCGCAGCTTGGCCCACTCAATGCGTTGCTGTATACTCTCGTTATCGGGCTCCACATGGCGGGCAAAGCTCATGTTCTGCAGTGTGTATTCGTGGCCACAAAAGACCTTCGTGGTGTCCGGCAGGGCCGATAGCTTAGTGCACAGAGCCTCGTACATCTCCTCGGGTGTGCCCTCGAAGAAGCGGCCACAGCCTCCCTGGAAGAGAGTGTCGCCAGTGAAGACAGCTCCCTCGCCGTTCCCATCGCCGGCGGTGACATGATAGCAAATGTGCCCGGTGGTGTGGCAAGGAGTGGACAGGCAACGTACGTTGAGACTGCCAATGGTAAAGCTGTCATCTTGGCGAACCTTTTTGTTCAACGCGCCGATACGATCGTCGCCGCCATACACCTCCAACTCCTTCTCCCACAACTTGACGAGCTTCTCATTGCCCCCGGCATGATCCCAGTGATGATGGGTGGTCAGCACCTTATTGAGCGTCACATTCTCCTCTTGGACGGTCTTGATGACCAGTTCGGGATCCACAGGATCCACCACAGCTGCCTCGCGCGTCTTATTGTCCACAATCAAGTACATGTAGTTGTCCTGCAGAGCCGGCAGGATTTTCACCTGCATGCCCTCCAGATTAACGTCCTCAGACCAACTTTACGCAGTTTCTGAACTGAAACGAGACACAGAATGGGTTATAGCTCATGGCGGGGATACAGCAATCAGCGGTGCAACAAGCAAACATTCCGAGCACACTCTCTGCACACTGAGTGCATCCGGGGGAACGGTGGGAACTTGTCCATTGTAAAAATTAGATGCCACCTGTCGATTTTTTTTACGATGATGATTTTATGATTCCTATATCTTCAAATATTGCGGATGACATGACTTGGATAGCCAAGTGATTCTGATCAAGCTTCCTTCTGTCTGTTGCATACATCTACACGAATATAGTATATAACAATAAAGTAAAACAATTAATTTGTAGCTTATTGGTGTACTTGTTTATTAATGATTTTTCCTTTTTTATTGTGTAAAGTAAACCGAAAAGAAACGCATAAAAACGGAAATTAATCAGTGGAACAAATTACATACCAAATTACATGCCATATAGTAGTAAGAATATGTATTATGAAAAACAAGGAGCAATGTACATAGAAGCTATATATTGTACGAGTAGTATATATACCAGTAATTAACCATAATTAACTAATCAAAATAACGCTCGATTCTTATGCAAGTGTGGATGAAAGTTTTTTTTTCTGGGAACTGAGCAGATCCGGATCGTTTCCAAATCGATGCGAAAGTGCAGGGAAGAGGGAAATAATTATATGGTTAATTACATACAATAAAAAAATGTTTCGTTTTATTAAATTTACAATCACAAGATTTTGTTGGTTTGTTTTGCTTCGAAGATACTTTTGTTACTGTATTCCTAATGGTGCCGCCTGTTGTTTGCAAAGCCCAGTAGCTGCTGCGTGCATTAAAATTTGACTAATTAAATGGCAAAAATAGTACTAGGAGAGGCGGACACATGCATATGAATTATGTTATGTAGTTACGAGTACACAGAGCATACTTATTTATTGAACGTTTACTTAGAGTGTAGGTAGTAGAGTCGAATTGTGTTAGGTATTTGGAGGGGTGGGGGAGGAGCAGGGGCCATTGCCAGGGGCCTTTAAAACGAGTCTGCTGATGCTGATCTGTACTTCTGAACTTTTCGTCCTAACAAATAATTACTATAATTACTATGCTGTTTGCTGAAATTGTTTTACTTAATCATAGAACACTTTCTGTCGGCTCGTTCTCCGTGTGTGTGTGTGTTTGTTTTGCTTTTCATGTTCATAATTATGTTTGCAAATATTATTTTATAATATAGATTGTGTAATTATCCACGTTGCGTTGTTGTTTTTGTTGTTGTAGTTGTTACATTAGCACTGACAGTTGTCTGGGTTTCCAGGACGACTATTTTGAGAATTCAAGATGATCTGATCGGGAAAATCGTTGATAACTTCAGCCTGAAAAGATAAATTGGTTAAGTCTCCGTTGTACATCGGCAATTAGCAGAGCGTGTGCACTCACCTCTGCCTCTTGCTCCAGCGCATTCTTGGCAATAGTCTGAAACGCCATCTCCACATTGATGCCCTCCTTGGCTGACGTTTCATAGTAGGGTATATCGTTTTTGGACTGACACCATTGCTGTGCCCGGCGCGTGGACACTTGGCGGTTATCCAGGTCCACCTTGTTGCCTAGCACAACGAAGGGGAAATGCTCGGGATCACGTGGACTGGCCTGTATTAAGAACTCGTCACGCCAGGAGTCGAGATTCTTGAATGAGTTTGGCGCCGTCACATCGTAGACGAGCGCACAGCAGTCAGCGCCGCGATAGAAGGCCACGCCGAGTGACTGGAAGCGTTCCTGGCCAGCAGTATCCCAAATCTGCAAATGAATCGCATGGATTTAATCCCACATGAAGGATGCTTCTTTCTATTAGCCTGCTTACCTGCATTGTGACCACACGGTCGTTGACAACCACCTCTTTCGTGCAGAAGTCGGCGCCGATCGTTGCTTTGTATTGGTTGGAGAAGCGTTTGTTCACATACTGATTCATGAGCGAGGTCTTTCCCACACTACTGTCACCCAGTATGATGACTTTCAGCAAAGATTTCTTACGGGCGGCCATTTCAATGTATTCTCTGTTGTCGGTTGGCTTTCACTGCCTCTCTTAAGCTTTGGCAATTGCTGTAAAATAAACAAGTCAAGGGTATCGATTCGACGTTAAAAATAAACAATGCATTTCTTGTAATTCGATTACGGGCGGGCGGAATGAGTGGTTTAGCTTTAGCCCAGCAACAGCTGGGTTGGCGTCCCATCAATGGACCTGTTCGGCAACGCAGACAACATGACAAACCACTGATAGGAGCAATGGAGCGTTGGGTTGTGCTGTTGATAAACCAGCGGCCAGGATGACTCATGGTGGTCAGGCAACAACATGAGTGATCGTTGAGCTGTGATACCGCGTGTTTTAGGGCAAGGGGACAAGCGGGCACCCGCATCAGAGCGTACAAATTTGATCTGGTTTATTAGCTGGCAAGAGTGCAGTGCACAACGGTGAAAGTGTGACGCCAGAGCAAACAAAGAGCAGCCATGACGAGGCCACTGCGTAATCACAGTAGGAACACTATTCTCGAGAAGGGAAAACGCCCATTCCCATACTCCCAGTAACCCAGGAGGGGGAGTAACTATTAAGCAATCGAAAAATAATGCAAAATGGAATCATTTCGGTCAGTGTCAGTGGAGATACCACATAAAACCCCACCCGCCCGATGGACCCCACGAATTACTTGTTTTTGTCTACCACTACCAGCGTTCCAACTGCCGTTGTGTGCCTATGTGTGTGCCTTTGTGTGTACATTCGTGTGTATGTTTGATTGGGGGGGCTCCAATGGCATTTTCATGCATTTTTTGCCTGCTGCGTAACACTATTTTACACATGTTTTCGCCTTGTGTTTAATATTTTTCGCACTTTAACTTACATTGAACACAGTTACACAGTCTGGGAGTAACCTTTTTTGTCGTGTTTTGGCTTGAATTGGTCAAATATTTAATTAATTACGCAGCGCAGTGAATTTTGTTGTTGTCTTGTTTTTAGAGCTGGAAAAAACATCGATGTAACATCGATAGTATCGATGTTGCTCAAAAATGTTCAGCATCGATGTTTTTCCCGCAAACATCGATTATCGTCACTTACAACCGTTACAAGGGAAGGGATTATTTTATGCGAATTTGCTTACAGAAATTAATCTATTCTACTTACTTTAATAGATAATAATTTGTGGTGTTGGCGTGGATCGTGGTAGCGCCATGGACAAGTTTGTAAAAAGCAAGTATAATGAAATACAGTTAATTTTGTACAATGTGCACACATATGTATGCGAATAAATTTGTATACATGCATATATGTACATATAGTGTTTTCTCACTTGTTTGCCCGCATACTTGTTTACACGTGTATGTATTTAAATGTGTAAAAAATTATCAAATTAACTATTTTAAAATAATTCCTTTAAAACAGTAACGGCAACTGTATTGGACGAGGTTGGAAATAACGAGGAGGACATCATATATCGGGCCAAGCGGACCAAAAAGGACCTCGCTAAAACCTAAAATAGTTAACATTTTACTGTCAATCAACAAAAACAGCTTCCTATCAGATCTCAATTATGAATTTAAGCCGCAAACAAATTTTTGTATTTTATATGTCGATATCGATTACATGTCATCGATCATTTAAAACATCTCGGTGGTGGCAAACAGTCGATGTTTTTCCGTCTTGTTGAGCACTTTTAGTGTTTTTGTTTTGTTGCGCCGCAAGGTGTGTGAGCGTATGACGTCACAAAATACAGTGCGTTTCAAGAAAAATCCCACCTCACCTTTTAACTCACCGTGCGGGATTTTAGTTCTTTCGCGCAAACATGGTACATATTGATTCAGTCGGGCCTTTATGGTTAGGTCCGTTTCAAGGCCCTTAAAATGTCAGCCAGCAATTAGAATTTTTCGTTTCATTTCAGTCAGCTTTTGTCAGAGAGCAATTATAATATTTCGTATCATATCAGTCAGCTTTTGTCAGTGAGCAATTATAATATTTCGTTTCGTATCAGTCAGCTTTTGTCAGTGAGCAATTATAATAGTTCGTTTCATATCAGTCAGCTTTTGTCAGCGAGCATACATTTTTGAGTGTTGCACGTACACACATACATGCTTGCTGTCCGTCGGCTCATGTCACGCTCATGTCATTCCCAGAGCCGAACGCGATCGGCCCCAGAGCCGAAGACCTGGGAACGTACGCTGAAACCTGAAAACGCCACTTTCGTTGTATGAATTGGCACATCTATATCAGAGGTCGGCAGCGTCGTATGTCAGCGAGCAATTAAAGTATTTTCGGGCTAGCGCAGTCGGCACACGTACAGCGTAAAGACTTCGTGTGGATTTCGTTCATATCTGCCTGATGACGTACCAGCAGAGAAAATTCTGCGTCTTGCTGACGTCGCGGCAGAGAAACATGCTTCGGCCTGTGCACAAACGGCTTCATATTCTGCCCGCTTGCCTCAGCGGCAGAGAAGCATTCGTGTGCCCCATGCACAATTCTTCGGCTTTCGCAGCTGCAGAGACGTAAGTAACGTATTTGACTTCGTGTCTGTTGATTCCTGCACACAAACGCACCAAAGTTTGAGTCTGTATGCCGACCCACATCTATATACTGTATGGTTAGTGTTTAAGTTCATAAGAAGGTATATTTCAGTATATTTCTGAGGGACAGGCGGGTATATTTTACTGATAAATTCGCGGCCACACTGTTAATTGTCCAGCAATCCTTTGTATTTTATTAAAATTATAACTGAAAAACCTTTAAAAGAAACCGCCCAAGTCGTGCCAACCACGGTCTCTTCTCTTGCGACAACAGTGGGCAAAACAATTGAAGATGGCAACGCTACCGCCCCGTAAGAGTCAGACGCCAACACGGATCTGCATTTCCAAGCAGCATTTGACTCCGCTTCAAACATTGCTTCAAATGGGATTTCCACGGCATAGAGCGTAGGTTTCCATAGCTATCCAGTGGCAGCAAACTAAACTCCCATGCCTTCACCGGAGGCTGGGGGATGTGTACCCCAAACAACAGCGGCAAGCAGGAGGGTCCGGTCGTGTCGTGTATTGATTTTTTTTGTATTTACACCCACAGGGAGAAAGCTTTGGCTTCGACAGGAAACCGGGGTGTGCAAATCGCTTCGGACTGGCTTTTGGCCCATGTAAACGACGCCTCTTTGGATGAGTGCGCCCCACGCGAATACATCATATACGCATGTCCCACGGGTCCTTTCCTGGAGCAGCTGGAGGAATTCTGGTCAAAATCGCGCCAAATGTGCGGCTGGAATGGTGCTCACAACTACGTGCCCCACATCACACTTGTGTCTTTCTTTAAGGTGACACGCCAAAAGGAATTTATACCCTCATCAGATGTAATAACATTTGCTTATCTATAAACAGGCACCGGACGAATGCTCGCTGCAGCTTTCAAAGGCTCTAAAGCAAGTGGTCGACATGACGGGTGCACTATTGGATCGCCCTCTCAAGCTGGAGCCGTATATGAGCCAGAACTTTATGGGCTTCTTTGTGGCCGAAGAGGATGCAAACTATCTGAAGCGTTTGGCTCTGCAATACGTCAAGGAGGTGTCCAACTCAAGTATGCCCATGTGGTTCTGTTGGTTGCAGTTGCACTCTCTTTGGGTTGTTTTTGTTTTGGCTATCTTTTTACGTTCATTTGGCTCGGTTCGGTTCGGTTGACTCTCCTTCCAAGTTTCGGAGTGGCTTACGGTTATGTTCTTCTCTTTTCCTGCCTACCCCCTAATCGTTGGCAACGGAATTCACTCTAATGGCAATGGTAACGATGCACAGTCATTAGTGATACGTATGAGCAGCTGGACGCCATTGTGGCCTGCTTCCCCTGGTGCGGAGCGGTCTCCTCGGGCACCCGCTGCATACCACGCAGCAGTCGATGTAAGCTCCAGTAGTATTAGTATCTAAAATGCTTCCCTTATCACCACGGCAACATACACACATACCCACACTCACATATCACCTTATCTGTCGATGCATGAATAGCTCACACTCACCCGTAGACCATAGATAGCTTAGTAATCTACATATATAGACTCTGATGACGGGGGGTGTTTATAGCAAACCTCGCCATGACTTGGCGATATGTAGTTCCATTCTTATTGGCATTTAAGTACATATAAACAGCACCCGCATTAGTTGATATTTAGTAATTGGTTGTCTGCCGTAGCGTTTGGTCACTAATTGCCTCTGATTCCCCGTAGCCATCTCACTCGAGCCCCACGTAAAGAGCCTGCACCTGACGCTCGCCTATCAGTTCCCGCAGTCAAAATTCAATGCACTGAAAACAATCGTGGAGACACTAGACGCCGGCTGTGCCTCCAATTGGGAACTGCGCCTGTACTCCCGCGATCCACGGCTCGCCACCAAACAAGTTAGCGCACCTACAGCCGCCCGATCGCCAACGTATGGACTCTAATCCCCAGATTCTTTGATTGCAGGTCCAGAAAGTCGTTTACCCGCACAATCCACACGAGACGGATGAGCTGGAGCTGCGCATTGGCGACTACATCTACTTGAACAGCGACGTTGTCGACAGCTCCAGTGACGGCTGGGCCGAGGGAATCTCCTGGCTCACTGGCAGCACAGGTCACCTGCCCGTCAACTACACCGAACGCACTGCCGAATCAGACGCCTGGACCCTGCATCGCGTTGTCCAGCTGTCCAAGAGTGTGGCCTCCTCGCTGACATCAGCCGAAGATCTGGACATTGTAGACGGTCGCAGCATATCCACAGAGCCCGAGGAACGTAGGCGCCAAAGTATGTAATCCAGCCACGAAGTGATAAGCGCTGACACTCCAGTTTATTGACACTCTCTGATCACTACGTCGCAGTAGCCGCTGTACTTACTTATTTGTCACTTGTTTTTTGTGTGTGTTCTGTAGGCACAATACATCCCGAGATAATTGAGGGCTCGTCGTTTGAAGAGTCTGAGCAGAGTGTGGAGAAATACTTGCGACAGACGCTGAAACCCTGCCTAGAACTGCCATCGGTGCAATTGCTCAACAGCCACAACTTGAGCCATCAGCACAATCCGCACACACCCACGATTGAGATTACGACTAATATGTCTTCCTGCTCCACATCGATGTCCAAGCAGGTGGTAGACGAGATCCTTGTGGAACCACCGGCAGCGCAGCCACCGCGTCCCGACGACACGCTCAGCGTCCACTCGGATCACTCGATGCATCCGTGCTCGCTGGATGCCTCGCAGACGAAGAACCGCAAAGTGTACATCATGCGACATGGGGAGCGAGTGGACTTTACATTCGGCACCTGGATACCCTACTGCTTCGATGAGTTTGGCAATTACATGAGGAAGGACCTCAATATGCCCAAGACCCTTCCCCGTCGCAAGAACAGCCCCGAGGGCTGGCAGAACGACTCGCCGCTGACCAATGTGGGTGTCTTCCAGGCAAGCCTCATCGGCCAGGCTCTGTTAGAGGCAAACGTTCAGGTCGATCATGTCTACTGCTCGCCCTCGTATCGCTGCATTCAGACCTGCACCAGCGCCCTGGAGGGCCTTCAGCAGGGCGGAGAGCACAAGATCAAGCTGGAGCCGGGCCTGTTTGAGTGGATGGCCTGGTACCCCAGCGGTGTTCCCGACTGGCTGACCAAGAATGAATTGCTTGAGGCCAAGTACAACATCGATTTGGAATATGAGCCCGTTCAGCCCTCGGGAGAGCTGACCGCCAGTCTCAAGGAGTCCACAGAGCAGTTTTATACCCGCAATCACGACGTTCTGTTGCAGATGCTGGAGCGTACAAGTGTGTATCCACATATTTATGAATATTCCCTTTTAATTTACAATATTGATTTAATTTTCTTTCAGCTGGCAATATCCTTGTGGTGGCCCATGCAACGACACTGGACACTTGCTCTCGCCAGTTGACTGGTGGAGCTCCCCGTAGCACCAACGAGTTGCGACAGGTTATACACAAAATACCCTACTGCAGTCTGGCCACTGTGGAGCAGGTGGATGGCGTCTGGAAGCTGGTGGAGCCTGAGTGCCTTCCGGTGACGCACTCGAAGAACCCGCGTTTCGAGTGGAATGCCCTGGCGACCACCTAGTGCCAGTGCTTGGAGCAGTTTCAATGCAAGCACTGAGACTGATCGAGCGATCGCGAAAGAATTTCCTCACGCTTATGTCTGCTTTTTTCGCTCGAACATTGACGGTGAAACCAAAATTGTTTTGCGACTGCCATATACACAAATACGGAAGGAATACTGCAAGCTTTGTAGATACACAATGCCACGATATATTGCGATGGAATACGGTTTTGTTGCGATACAATAATGCATATTAAATATAAACTAATTTTGCTGCATGTTCTGCCATCTGCCATTAGCCAGTTTGAAGGGAATCGAATCAAGAGAGACGAGACCCGTTACTTTATTGCAATCAATATGCAAATTCACATATATTTACGCAAACGAGTATGTATACCATATACCACAGTACTTTTTGGAGCATTTGCTCAACGCTTTAGAAACATACAAACACAAATAGTTTAGCTTGCCCTGTTACTAGTTTAGTTAGACCACTCGTTTAGCCTTTGCTGCGTAGCGCAGTGTTTAATTAGCATACTCCTAATAAATGTTCTTACCCACACAAATGTTGAGATTATATCCATACGTAAATCCCCCTATAGCCAGTACACTATATATTGTAGGTATATATCGATCGTATCGAATAGTTTTAGAAGTACAACATAATGGAACAATAAACTACAATACATTTGAATACATTTATGCCAAATTTTCCTTTTTTCCTAATGATAGATCCACCCACCCCACACCCATTCATCTCCATATAGAACAGACTCCACATGAATATATCGCAGTGTCTTGCACGACTCTGAAGGGGTCGATTCTTTATTTATTGCGCATATAATTAGATTAGTAATGTAATTTGTTTTAGTTTTTAAATCTATTAATATAATTGCTGAACGTTTTGTTTTACTTGAATTACATATCATCTGCGTTTTGTATTGATTCGGTATTCGGTAATATATATCCCAATATATATGTATAGTATATATATTTATATATATATTTGTTGTGGGTGTCTGTTTGTTTCTGATTTGCAAGAGGAAAGCAAGGGAAGCAAAGGCCTCAGGAGGTGGGGCCACAACATTAATGAACGTTAACGTGAACTTAAACGAAATCCGATTACAAAGATCTTAAAGAATACGAAAATATGCAAAACATTCAATTTTTACTTTCAAAATTTCTAATGGATCCGCGCCTTGTGTGGGGGCGACTGTTAAGTATATAAAGCATTTAATTGTATATGTAATAAAAAGGCGACAAAGTAGAAGCTACTTGAAATCTTTTGTGTGTGTGTGTGGGATAAAAGCTTCTTCATCGAAATAAAGAGCTAAGAACTCGGAACAAGCGAGCGGGCGCCCAGCTGGTGGGTGAGCGGCACTCCAATGGCACCCTGGCTCAATTCGAAGGCCAGCAGCAGTAGGAGCACAACAATCACCACGCCCGCCCTCAGCCAGGATCATTGCCTCGCCGCCGGCCTGTTTAATTGTTAGCACTGCACCTTGCCGAATTGTCCGCTGCGACGTTCCAAGTGCTCGCGGTACTCCTTGTAGTGCATCTGGATCTCCTGCGAGCGATAGCGTGTGAGCTTGATAGACTTGCGCATCTCCTGGGTGATGGCTGCGCGATAGCCGCCCTTCCGCAGCAGCGAGTCAATGGTCTGCAGCTGATCCCAGCCCTGTTCGGTGGCCACCTGCGGTAGGTAGGTGGCAGTGCGCTTGCAGCCGCGCTCCGTGAGAAACTCAATGCGTATGCCGTGGACGCCGAGCTGCCAGTCCAAATGGCCCTGGGTTTCCTCAAAGTTCTGCAGAATAGACACGGAGACCGTCAGCCTGGAGAACTCGTCGCGCGAGATGGGGGCAAAGCGCGAGTCCTTGAAGGCGCTGGTCAGAGCGTACTCACGCAGGCCGTTGTGCAGCTCCATGGCGCTGAAGGTGCCGATGCAGCCGCGCAGTCGCTTGTCGCGCCCGATCTTCCAGGTGACGAACAAGGGATAGGCATCGTTGCTGAAAATCGGCACCCCCGGCCCATCAATATTGTTCAGCTCGCAGTCGAGCACCTCGAAGCAGAAGAGGCACATATCTGGCACAGCAACGCTCTTCATACCATGGCCGTTCGAGTAACGCTGCTGATGCGGTTGATGGACCATCTGCTGGTGCTGGTACTCGTCCCCATTGCTGCTGGAATGGTGCGGCTGCTGCTGCTGGTAGTTGTTGTAGTGGTTGGAGTTGGACATTTCCTACTTGCTGATTTGTGTTACGTTTAAGTCTACTAGCTACGTTAATATATATATTGTATATATTTAGGTATACAGCTAATGGCAGTGCACGTTGATGATCTAAGTTCAATTAACATAAGAGAACAGCCGAAACGAACTTTATACACTTCACAGACAAACCAAAACGCCAGCCAAGCGTGCCTCTCTCTCGTTCACTATTTCGCGGGATCGCCCTGAAAGATAAGCCCTATCACATCAGTTTCAGGTTACACGATTGACGCTGCTGCTGCTGCTGTTTCTGCTGTCCAATGGCTTACCTTCTTCTGCCGTCTAAATTAGGTCACCTGCCACCCACGTGAATGCAGTTGCCTTGCCGTTCAATTTCCCCAATCAAGTTCCTTTAGCTATCCGCTACGTATCGCTGTGGGCTGCGCTTCCAGATCCAGACATCGGCCTGTCCCCTGCGTGTTCCTTGGCTGCCGTTTTGTCTGCTAGCTCATAAGCACAACATCGAATTGCAGTCGCCTCAGATGCGTCAGCGTGTCTGCCGTCAGCCTCTGCTTCTGCGAACGACGGACGAGAGGAAAAACGAAATTGGTTTTCAATCAATTTCCAATTCACTTATGCGATCTTCACCTTTCGTTTCACAATAGCCTATTGCCGTCTCATTGCCCTGCTAGCTGAGAGGGAATGCGGATGTGTGGGGGAGAGAAAGCAAAGCAGCAGTGCTGCAGTTATTCCGATTCTTCTTCTCTGTTCCCCCTCTATCTTTTTAATTGCTCTTTGTTCACATTGCAGCACATTGCCATGGCCGCCACCCCACCCCTCGTTTTGGCGCAGCCACCTCACACCCACATGCACACGAAAGACCTCTCGATCTGGGGGCTTTGGTTTTGCACTACAAGTGCTGTTTAAATACACTCTTTTACCTTTTTTTAAAGTAAACAAATTTTTTTACAATTTTTCGAGTTCAGTGCGAACTAGAGATGGGGGTCCGAAAACCAGGGCCTCCTCTAACTACATATGACAGTGCTGCGAAACAAAATTTGTCTTTAAACTGTACATCATCGTTCGATAGTTTAGGGCTACAAAACCATTCGCGCTCCGGACGGTGTTTTGTTTTGAGACGTCGGACACGAAGTGGAAATTCCTTCGACACGACGTATTTTTTTTAGTAATTTATGTAACTATTAACGAACTTCTTGGTTGCCAGAGGGGACTTTTCAGCCCTGGAAAATCGAATATCGATTGTCGAAAAAGCATCGATATTATAGATGTGCCATCGATGGTTGTGCAGCCCTTGGGAACAATAAAAATAATTTGTTGAATTTTTGTTTGTGGTTTGTTAAAAAGCCAAAATGGCCCTGGCAAACGTTCTCCTGCTCAGTCAGATCGCTGGCCATGTTATCCTGTTCATACTGTCGCTGTGCATTGTGGTGCCGCTGTTTATAAATCTCGATCAATTTTGGTACACAAATGCGCAGTACATATATCCCTCATAAGTTATTAACAATGTCTTACCCTCCTTTTGTCATCCCACAGTGGACACTGTCTCCTCTTCACGACGGGAAAATGGCGCGAGGAGGACGGCATGTTCGATGTGAATTGGGCATCGAATGGCTTCTGCAACTTTCCACTTATCACAGGGTTCTTCCTGCTCATCATATCAGTGGTGCAAATATATCGGTATGTACCTGCTACACTACCTTTCGAACTCCACCATCTGATTCATTTGTTTTGTCAAACAGATATGCACGCATGAAGGAGGAGGCTTCGTTTATTGCACTGTTCATTGATGTCGTTTTGGGAATTTGGATGCTGGCCATGTCAATTCTGTCTGCCATATTCATTACCCTAGGCTTTATCGTCTGGTGCGATGGCATGACCGAACGCTTCCCATCCTGCGAGATATCCGCTGGCCAGAACATTATACGCGGCGACACGGAGAAGATTAATACCTCGGGTTTCTACATTGAAATGGGCACCACACAGGTGAAATCTGCTAATACTTAAGATTCTTAAGAACACCCCTTATAACTTTTCTTTGTCTTTTGTAGTTTGGAGCCTGGGGATCATTTGCCATTTGTGTGGGCATTGGCGTCATCGCCTTGCTGAAACTCATCGACAACCATCAGGTGCGCAACATCAAGGTTTCCATGTACCTGGAGCGACAGCGCCTGGTCAATCAGCAACAATTCGATGGACGATCCACGCCTCCCATTGTCTCGAACGCCTCCTCCGATTCGGATAACAACAAATAGTTGGCACCGGAGACGAGCCAGCAGTTTGTAATTCTATACGTATTTCTCATCATGTGCGTTATAATCATAGTATGTCACTTAGTCCTCGTTCTTACCATAGAGGTGGAAATTAAGCAGCGGCACACCTACACTCCAATGCGCATGTAGTGTTGTGCCCAGTACTAACTAGAGATATTGAATCTATTATTTAAGCCACTTACGTGATATGTATTGTATATATTATATTGTATGTATTTTATCAAATATTCCATGTTATACATATAGCCAAATAAATTGAATAATATTAACAATGTTTGTGTGGGAATCAGAAATATACCACCGCGAAGCTTGGAATGATTCATCAGTTAGGTACACATACATGCATACATATAACCAAATAAATTGAGTGATATTAATAGAAATATAAAGACTACAGGCTGTATGCACTTTAGCTGATACTTTTGTATGGTTTATTGGGAATAATCGTTTCGGCTAGTTTTAGGCATCCTCCAGGCAGGCGCCATCCACGCCGTCCAGAAGAAACATTTGCTGAACGAGTCCACCAAGTCCATGCACCATGGGAGATCCAGCTGGATATGCTGCAGCAACTGAAGTTTTCGGCCAAAATTCGTTACATCAATCGGAGCAAACATCTTTGCACAACCAACGTTCCGTTTTTCTTTATACGCAATATTTCTACATTGTTCCCTCCCAGAGGTAATACAAATGGGCCCTCCCTGGTATAAAATGGGTCACGCTCGCCGACTGAGCGATCAGTTTTTTCTTACCCGTCGAGCGGTACACATCGTAACGAAATCTGCAATATGAAAGGAACGAAAATGTTTACACTACTGGGCCTCATGATCGTGGGTTCTGGTGCCTTGGGTTCAGCCGAGCAGGCAACCCTTCTCGGCGGCGTCACACAATTAAGCGGGGAGAGGAAAGAGCAGGCACTTACTCTGCTGGACACCACCTTGTCGCAGCTCGCCACTGGAGATGGACCCACCTACAAGTGAGACAAGTGCAATTAATATGTAAGAATTCTATAGCTAGAATGTTTGTACACTTTCAGAGCTGTTTATGTGACCTCTGTGTCGAGCCAAGTTGTGGCTGGTACTCTCTATACGTACCAGGTAGAATTGGACAATGGATCGGACAAGAAGGACTGCACCGTCAAGATCTGGACCCAGCCATGGCTAAAGGAGAACGGTACCAACATCAAGATCAAGTGCGAGGGCGATGATAATGAGCTGGATCGCACCTGGTAGATCAAAGTGTATTCCCACCAGTCTTTACCTTTACTTTTACCTAAGACTGGCAAATTAAAAACAATAAACAGAGGTGTTCCTAAGCTATTACTTTTTTGTGTCTCAATGGAAGGTGGGAGCAACGCATCTTCGATGAGATTTAGGGATTCGTCTTTCGATCTATGTCCATCGTCTATAGTTCTTCGTAAATTCATTATGTATTTATTTGCATTGATTTCAGTAGCCAAAAAAATGTTGATTTTAATTATCCGAAGTTTCCTTATCAGAATTGAATGTCAGAACCCAAGCACAACCTCTGGTTGATAATGCTTTGTCAGAGGCTGCTTCCCGTCAAAAAATATGCATTTCTGTTGATAATATTTGTACATAAAAAATATATATAATATATAAGGCCCCAAGGAAAAAAAAAGAAGCTGCGATTGCAGATGTTTCAAGAGCACAATGAAAGAATGAATATTAAAGCCATGATTATGAAAAGCTGAACAATAGCAAGAAGTTTCAGAAGTTAGCACTAGAAAAAATTCCGGGCACTGAGCAAACGGCACTGCGGTTTTGCCTTTCTATGTAATGACTCAGATGAGTAGTACATATACGAGTATACGAGTATACATTCTGTATGTTCTTTGTTCGCCTCGAATGTCTCTGTTTTATTGACACAAAGACACAATAAAATAAAGATTTTGATGAATCGATTCTCACCCAGAGCTAATGACCTGGGCGAACAAATCAAAATCAAATTAAACGAGGGGGAACGTTGTGAGGAGCGACTAAAGACACGCCATTACTTTTATACCCGGTACTCAGCTAGTCAGGCTCAAGAATATTTTATCTGTTTCCATTTTTTCGCTTCATCTGTCACTATGTGCACTATATACTGAAAGGATGTCTAGTATTTAAGATTTTTTTTTGCTTAATCAAACAAAATCAATATTTCCAGTACATATACATATGTACTTACCGACATATATACCTAGCCCGCAATCCACAATATAGTACGAGTATTGGTGAATAAATTAACACAATTTTGTTATTTCAGTTACATTTATTTTGCTGTTATTTTCCGTTCGTGTGTGTTGTGTTTGTTGATGTCTCTCTATAGAATCTGTTGTAATGGCAAACGGAATTGTGGGGGTTTCTTTGGATTTCTTATAGACTTTAAAGCGACGCTATTGTACATTTTACATTAAATTCCGTATTTGCTTGCGTAGTCTGTTACAATTCAATTAACAATTTTATCAGGATTCTTCTGTTGCACTTGTGGAGCTCTCGCTCCTGCTAATCTTCTCTCTTCCTTTCCTTAAATCTTTGCTTGCATCGAGAGTTTAATGTGGAGCAAAAATGGTGGAGTGGAGGATTGATTTGTGGTTTTTTGTTTTGTTTTACTTTTGTTTGGTATAGAGAAAAATAGTTTACTTGTACATTTATGGTATTTTTTCTTGTTGTTACTCGTATATATGGTATCTGTATGTATATATGTATCGGCGCTCTGCTTTTAGGTCTTTGGTTTTCTGGCATCCATGAACAAATTCTTTACTTCACTTTCTTTTCTTGGCGGCTCTCTTCAAATTTTGGGTTCTCTTTGAAATATAATCTTTTTTGTTTTTTCTTCTTAATTCTAACACTACATCAATGTATGCACTATAATTAGTATTTTTAGTTGTTGTTGTTTTTTTTTTTGGTTTTTTTTTTCTTTTCTTTTCTTGTTTGTAGTTTGTAGAGTTTTGGATTTCTTTGAATAGCATATTATAGTAATTTCTCTTAAACTTAGCCTAGACTTTTGTTTTTTCTTTGTTTTTTGTTTTTGGTTTTGTTTTTGTTTTGTTTTTTATTTGAAATATATTTAAAAACATAATATTTTGTGTTGTTTGTGTCATAACATAACTAAAAGTTGTGTGTTGTTGTGTGTATTCTTGTTGCTGTGTTTCCTTGTGCGAAATGAGGCAAAATATCAAATCTCCTGCGGGCTGCGATTCAAATTGCCGGGGGCTAATCGATCCAAGTCGATTCAAGATGAGTCCGAACCTTGAATAGTTGACGGGGACTCACGTCGCGGCGCCTACGGTGCAGAGGGTCATGCAATATCGGCTGAATAGTAGAGGAGGGTCCGAATTCGTAATGGTCAAACTTAAGAACAAAATAATAAGTCAACTGCGCTGGCGTAGGCGCGCATTTTAGTCAATCCATTGCATGGCCCACTGCTGGGGCAAGCCGCGGCGTGGCCCCCGCTCGGAGAGTGTACGGAAATCGGTGTGTGTCTTCTGATTAACCCCAAGCACTGAGCCCCTTAATCGCAGCCGGTCAAAGGTGATTTGCCGAACGCAAAACGAGTGTCTGGTGATAGGTCGAATTTTTGGGTGTGCATCCCGATCTCCAGTGGCCAGTCCGCAGCCTGGTTTGGATATCGGTATGCCGCGATTTTTGCAATTTTGATGTCCACTGTTATGCGATTTCCGTGCTGTCATAACGGTGCCTGTGATGGTGAGACGCTTCTCGAAAAACTCAGTATTCTTGTGGTTGTGTGGCGTGTATTGTGGTCTTTGGTCGGGGGCCGCCAAGTGCACTCCGCCGTTATTTTTCCGATATTCAACAAAACGGAACCGGATATTCATGCACCCAACGGCCCCCCACGCGTGTGGTGTGGTAGGGATGAGCCGAGTGCGCGGCCGAATACCCGCTTGGGCGGAGATCGAGTACTCGACCCATCCCTACGCGATGGGGGTCTTCTTGTTATCTTGCACATACTCGTACTCTCGTATGTCAGAGACGTAAACGTAAAAATTAGTATATAAAATTCTCAAAAATTGTTTTCATTATAAGCGTTTTAAAGTTGAAATTGTAGTTTTCGGATTTCCATTCTATCCATTCTATCCTTTCCATCATTTTTCCTTCCATCTACTTTCGCTACCTAGCTTTGCGTTCTTTTTCTTTTTGTTTTCTTTGACATCCATTAAAGTTTCCTTTTTTTACTTTTTGAGACAAATGCAAGTGAAATACTTACGCGCCGCCCAGTGGACTGACAGACAGATAGAGAACAATCTGACTGAATTGACAGAAAGACCGATCTGTCTGACAGCTTGTGCTCGGGCATGACGCCATTTCAATACGCTTGAAAATGCATTCGTTTTCTTTAATTTTGTTGTTTGTTTGTGTGTGTATGTTTTACTTTTAGTTGGCGCACAGCAGCGGAGAAAATTTATACCAATTGCACAATCCAGACAGAATTTGCATTAAGCATTATGACCGATGCGTTTTTTGTTTTTGTTTGTGTGTGCTATGTGCTATGCACTATGCCGTACGTAGTATCCAATTATTCCAATGGTTGCGTCCCAATTAGTAGTTTAACAAACTATGCAATTTGCAGCTTTTTCCATTCTCGTAAGTGAATTCGAATAGCGAATCGAATACGGAAATCAAAAGTTTCGTATAAATTTTCTCGCATCTGCTGTACGTGTGTGTCTTTGTCCTGGCCGGTAAATTTTTTTTTTTTTTTTCGTTTTTGTGTCCTTGTAAAATCCCGAGGGACCTTTTGCACATGGCACAATATTGATTTACCTAATTGGTTTTCTCAATTTCTTGTCATTATTTTGTGGTTTTCTTTTCTGTTCAGTTTTCTCTTTGGTTTTTTGGGTTTTTTTTTTTGCATTTTCATTTAGTTATAACAAACAATTTTCAACAATTTTGTACTTTTTGTTTTGTTTCTTTTTGGTTTTTCATTACATTTTCCCTGGCTCTTCATAATCTTCATTTTTTTCAATCATCTCAAATGATTCTTCATCATTCATCATCCATCATTCATCATCATTCCTCTCACGGCTTGCGGTTTTCTCTGTTTAACGGTATCACTAATCTGTTTCTGCTGTTTCTTACATAGGAACAAAACGGGAAGGAACATAATATTGAACTTGAATTTGATACAACTTTCTCGGACTATTGCGCTGAGTTTTTGAACAAAACCTCTCTCCTCTTCCCTAACATCTGCATACCAACTGTATACATATGCACATCGGATTTATGTTACTGGTTACTCTGACTGGTTCTGGACTGTATCTATTCCATACATAGGTTAACTTTCGTAGAGTTGGCTGCACTGTTAGGTACAGTTGTGTGTGTGTGTGCTTCGACTCGAGCTGTTTGAGTTTAACGTACTTCTTTCAGACACATGCGGAAGTGCGGAAGGAAATGCGCTTGCGGTTGCGGGTCTGCTGAACTTTTGAACTTTTGGCATGACTTGGGATTCTTTATACATAGTGGAGTTTTTGTTGTAGTAGAGTAGATTATAAGAGTGTTGTACGAAGTAATTTTGATTACAGCTTTTGATTTGATTTGATTCGATTCGATTTTGAGCTTGGACTCCGGCTATGGACTGTTTTGCTTTTTGCTGATCCTGGTTCTGGTTCTTTGGGTGGGTTCTGGGTTCTCCTGCTCCTGCTGCTGCTACTGCTGCTGCTTCTGCTGCTTCTGCTGTTTGGCGGTTGGTGGGGAGGGTGCTCAAGATGCGTTTTGTGCGGCTGGTTTTTAGGGTTGGCTGGCTGGAATTAGCACGTTAAATCAGACGCTCGCTATACCATATTCAGAAATCCGTATTATTGCCCGTTCCGCCATCGCCCACGGCCCCATCGACCACCTCGTCCACGCTGGGCGGCAGGGCCAGCGACAGTTGGGGCGTCGCCGAGGAGCCGGCAACGAGCATGGTGGGTTCCGTGTTCCTGCGTTTCATTTTCAGTTTGTTCTTTTTCAACATCGTGGCCTACGTTAACGGTAGTTTTTTGTTTTTTTTTTAAATTATTTTGATATCGATTTGAATCGTTTTGTATGGGTGCATAATCCAATCACATTTCCATTAATTGTTGGATGCAATTTGTTTAGAAATATTGATTTGTTTTCATCATATGTAGATTTGATTTAAGAGTTAGGATTACAATACAGATATCGTGTGTAAATCGGAGCGCATAGATCGAATAAGAAGAGAGTATATAGAGTAGAATATGTAGAGAAGTAGGTGGTGTTGTTGTTGTTGTGTATTGTATTTTTGGAGAGAAAATAGAGAGTAAGAAAATATAGAGAGTTAACGCAAAGGAAATCATGTTTTGATCCTAGGATTATAGTTGTTTTCAAAAAAGCTAGATCTCAATTAAAAACTGTCTGGAGAAATCAGGCAAAATGCAACAAAACTCAATAAATTAAATGGTTTTCATGTGATTCAATATTATTCGTTTGTATTATGATGAAAAGAAAAACGCTTGCAAGATCAAGAAACAATATATGTATATATCTATGATATGGCATTTGCATAAAAATGTTTCTTCTTTTTGTATATATTTTTTGTTTTGTTTTGTTTTTTGTCCTTTAAACAATAGAAAAATTAAAAGCATGGGGATAACTGAAACGAAATTGTAGACAATTTCTAGGCGCTGTGGGGCGGTGTCTGTGGTGGGTGGGCGTGTGTGTTGGTGATGTGGGGTGGGTGTGTGTTTGTGGTGTGTGTGTTTTTAGTTTCTAATTCAAGTTCAAAAGCGGTGGTCACTGTTCTTTTTTGTGCAGAGTGGTGGTTGGGGTGGGCGGTTGTACTGGGTGTGTACTGTGGAATTTTTGGTGGATTGTTCTCATATAGAGCTTCGACGACAGCTTCTCATAGGTCTCTCTCTCGCTCTCGCTCTCTCTCGGTTTCTGTTTCTATGTTTTTTTTCTGGTTTTCTCAAATCTTGGCACCAATTGATTATTTACAGTCCCTTCGCTTGTTAGCTATGTATGTATGTATATTCAACCTTTTGGGTGTATGTATATTTTTACTTGTAGCACTTTTGTTTTTGTTTCTTGTTAATTCTATACGTTTCGGTTGATTCTCTTTAAATGGAAGATTAAGTTTTAGTTTGCTTTCGCAATTGGAGTTTTGCTCTTGTTGTTAAACATTACAATGATTACAAGATGTGATGCTCGCTGTGCTATGGATATGAACGCCACGCCTCTGTTTCCCTGTTACTTTTTGTGTGAATTAAGTTTACTGTTGCGTTTCGTTTCGTTTCATTACTTTGACTATGGGAAAAAACAGGAAAACCAATATCTCAGGCCCGAGGCATAGGCGGAGGGTAAGCTCTAGGTGCTGCCAAAGCTAGGGGGCAGCACCATTGATGATGCCCCCGCCGCCTCCTTATCGCCGTTCTCTGGCAGCTGTTGCTGCTGCTGCTGCTGCGATTGTTGCTGCTGCTGCTGTTGCAATTGGAGTAGTTGCTGCTGTTGCTGCAATTGCTGTTGCTGCTGCTGCTGCTGTTGCGCCTGCGCCTGCTGCGACTGTGCCACAGAGAGACTCAGGACCGCTGGCGAGATATGCGGCTCCGTGAGGCGGCGCTTACTCTTCGTTTTCTTCAGCATGGTGGCCTGGATGTAGCATATAAAACACACACATGGGTCAAAACCAACATACACATACGCACACACACACACGCACACACACATTTAACAGAGAGAATGCTACAAAGATTTTGATTTAATTTCTTTTCTGATTTGTCATTAGTTTAGCTTTGGATTCTCCTCCTTCAATCTCCGACAATCAATCGAACAAATGGAAAGATGCACAAAAACGTTGCTCGGTTAGGTGGCTATAATTTACAGGGTTTTTATTTTGTTTTTGGTGGTTGGGTGGTGGGGGCAGGGCAGGGCAGTGGCATGGTTGTGCTCTATTTAATTACAACAAAGATCGGGCGGGACCAAATGGACAAATTACATATGGAAACATACAGGAACACGCATATCGAACACACACACAGAACAAAGTACATAATTCTAAATCAATGACAATCGGTTTGGTTTTTGATCTCTATAAAATATTTTAGCACTTCACTTAATTAAATCTCCATTGAACGTGACGATCGTTCAGTTTTTCGGAGTTTAGCTATTGAGATCTGTCAACAAACGTACAGCTTTCGATTAATCAGTTATCGTTTCAGTCAGGGAAATTGATTGCGGAATAATTTTTGGAATTTTGAGTCATCTACGGACATCATTATAGCAAAAAACAAATTCATTTAAATGAGAAATAATCATTAATGGAATGATTACATGAAAATCAACTATATTTGAACTATCGATAGATTCCGATAACTAGAAAATTTAGTTTTTAATCGAAAGTAATCGATGTAAGCAATGAAAATCGATTTTTATTTTTATTTAATATCTAAGTTAATCCTTAGTCGAAAATAATCAATATTAAATTAAAACTGATTGCAATTGAGACGAATTCCGATTAAATTGAATAATATTCAGTTGGAAATCCTGATTAGACCAATCCAAACCAATCCAATTGTCATTTTTTCTATAATTATAATTTTCAATGAATTTCTCAACTTTAAAGAGTTTAAACTTTAAAGCTAAGAAATGTTAAATATTGGACCCCGATTGTGGCGCTTTAATTTCCATTTACCATCTTTTCCTATATGTTTTCTTAAGCTATACCTATAAATATTCTCTAATTTTAACTGCCACGTATACTCTTAAATTTTCTTTTTCGTTTTCTTTTCTAAGGGGTGTAACAATCAAATGCAGAGAAACTTTTTGTGGAGGGGGAACATAAAAGTGTGTGGCAATGGAACCAATAGCGTTGTTGCTTGTTCGGCTCTGATCTGAGTATCGTATGTATGAATCCAACAAAAATATATGTGTTCGAGTATATTTATGTACACAACAGAAAATGTGGTAAATCGTAAGAAGCAGGCATGCCATAGAATTCGGAACGAAGGAACAAAGGCTGGAGGACATGCAAGGCAACCAGAAGAACAATGGAACATACCTTGAGAGCCGACTTGAGAACCACAACATCGCCGGGACTCTGGATCCAGGGCTCGCCATCAACCTGAACGGGCATGTCCGTGTTCAGATGTATTTTAATGTGACCACCCTAGGCGAGAGAGGATACCGACACCTGTTAGAATAGATCCCTGGATAAATATAGATAGAGTCCCAACGAACCTGTGCTATGCGCATGGCCGTGCGAATGCCCGACTGGATCTGGCCCAAATGCACGACGCCAGTGACGCCCACCACCTCCAGCATTCCATCGTAGTGGTTCGGGGTGGAGAACTGATCATCCTTGTCGGGACCCCAGGGATTGGCGCCGCTGCCCCAGCTAAAAGGTCGCAGAGAACGAGCGTTAGAGGAGGACTGAACGATGGTTTTTAAAAGGAAAAAGAATGCTTGGCATACCTCAATATATTCAAAATGATGATGCCATCAACTGGCGGCAGTTCGACAATCTTGCCATCGACCTCGAGGCGCAGCTCCTTGTGCAGATCCTTGACCGCTTTGCGTCCGACAATCTTCCGGAGACCCATCTTGACGTAGTAGCCCTTGTTGCGGAGCCGAGAGTTGAATTGATTGGGATTCTCCTCACGAGCATTGTGGAAGTCCAGGCACAGATCGGCATCGATCCCAATGCCAAAGTAGTTGTTCATCACAAAGATCTGTGAGTTGTCCTCGTTCTGGGCGCCACCTGTATGCCGGGGCGGGGGGATACACCGGAATGGAGACGAATGGGTTAGGTCACTTGGGCGCCAAAGGGGAGATTAAGATTTGAGACATAGACACATGACACCGAACATACAATAGACACAACATCGAGATGGATATATTCACAAGTCAGGGGGAGGAGGGGAGATTGAATAAGTTACCCAGCAAATCCTTGATCCTCGTGGGAAGTCTTGACTCTGGCTATGAAATACTTTACCTTCTGGGGGTACAAAGAGAATAGAGAGAGCAGAGCTAGTGTTTCGGGCATGCAGATCGTCTGTACACATCGAAACTAAACAGCATTTATCATCATCAGATACCAAACAGCTACGAAACGCTTGGCGTATCTGAAAGGTGGGGGCTTTCGGTGGGGGTGGTGGGTGGTGGGTGGTGTTGTGTGGTGAAGGGTGATTTTGCAGGCTACAATAAATGTATGTTACAGCCGGTATATCGTCTGATGGAGAGACGACCAAAGCACAGATGTAATTACAACGAATGCTGGGAATTGATGGTTTCGGGCTGGGTTTGAGAGTGTTTTTTTTTTGCTTTGATCAGTAGTTTTTGGGTTAAGACACTATAGACATCAATGTGGTTGGTGGATTGGTGGGTGGGTGGGTTTTTAGGGTGTTGGGGTGTTTTGGTTGGGCGGATTTGTCTGGGGTGTAGATTGTAGTTTGTAGATTAAACAACGAACGAACGAACGGATTGTTTTGTAAGCACCAAATGACCTGATATATCACTCGATGTCAGAGCCGGTAATTGATGATGCTGATTGGTTTGTTGCGATTGCGATTGCGATAGATGTGCTTGGTGTGCCTTCTTCTTCTTACCGGTTGTTTGGGACGGCGCCTTCATGGCCGGCTCTTCGGGCTTATCCTCCGGATGGAAGACAACGGTCCAGCGATCCAGCCGTATCTCCTCGGCCTCGATCACATCCCGCAGCAAATTCAGCGGATCCTCGCCGCCGGTATAGCCCGAGCCCCAGCACAGGACCCGAGCCAAATCATTGCCTAAACGATTCAGTTGAATGTTTTGGTTGTTATGTCGCTGAAACATCTCCCCGAATCGATTTGCACTTACCCGTTCCGAGTGGAACAATGGCGCACGGTGGGCTAGAGCATTCCGAGTCCTGGCCAACATTGTCCAGACACTGCAGCACCCATCCAATGGTGCCGTCACCGCCACAAACCAGAATCTTGTAGTTGGTTATCTGGCGGAAAACATACAGACTGAAAGGCGGAGGAACATACAGTATGTGGATTAAAATCTGTGGCGAGTGGATTGCTGTTGCGGTCTGCTGTTCTCGACTTACCCTGGCAGAGGACCTCCATTGTCCAGATCGAAGACCTGATAGGGATTCAGCAGTTTCCTGAAGCTGGAGATCAGCTCCAGGCCCTGGCAGCCACCAGACTTCACGTTGACAAAGACCAGCAGCGGTCGCACATCGGATGGCACCATGCTGGGCTCAATGTTCGGCAAGAGCAGCACCAGCAGCTTCTTGTCCTCGATGATCGTCTCGCGGAGATTGTAGAAGGCACGAACCTGCATGATGACAGAAATGGAACCCTTTAGAGGTATATCTGTGAGGGATCCATGAGTTTTCCGAGACCTACCGCCTTCTGGGCATCCTCGAAGGTCAGCACCACAGAGCCATACTCGTAGTAGATGGGTCCGATGCTGATGAACTTGTTCTCATCGGTGACGTACTTGTTGAGGATCTGCTCGTAGTTGCGCTGCGAGAGTCCTGTGGGCAGATTGCCCACAAAGAGGGCGATGTTGGGTCCATGGGGATCCTGCTTGTGCTGCATGTAGAAGCGCATCAGCTCCATTTGGCGTATGGAGTCCTTGCCCAGCTGCTTCGTAATATCCCAGGGTCTCTCGTTCCACGAGAGGATGCGTTCGGTCACGCCACGATCGAGCAGCACCTCCGAGCATCTGAAAGGTACACACAAATGGGTACTCAAAGGATGTTTGGATGTTTATATTCAACGACTGCCCCACCTGTAGTCCTGTATCTGGTTATCCTGCAGCCCGAACTTGTCCAGAGCGTCGCGTATCAAATCCTTGATGACTGTGTTATTATCTACAGGAACACTGACATAGGGATCCTCCAGGGCGCACTGCAGCTTCCCGGGATACACACGGACATGGCCCTTTTCCCTGTCGTGAAACCGAATGTATATCGCCGGTCGCTTGCCCTCCAAGTGCACAAGACTCAGCACTGGGGTGGGGTCCAGCATTGGGGCATCCTCCATGCCCGGGGGGGCATACAGATCGGTCAGATAGAAGGCCTGCGGATCGCGCGTGATGTGGAAGGCCCGCAGTGCGGTGGTCAGCAGCTGCTCCAGCGTATACGTTCGCTGCACGATGATCACGCGGTACTGCTGGCGTCGGAATGAGTTGTTGCCATCGAATACCTTGATCATCTCTGCGGGAGGGGGAAAAACGATTGTCATTTAGTTCCTTGCGGCGCTCTCTCTCAGGTTAGGGATCAGGGGTTTTGCGATCTTACCTATATCCTTCTCCTCGCGCTCCTTTTCCTTCTTCTCTCGGTCTCTTTCCATTTTGGCATCGGACTTGGCATCCGACTTGTGGCCAGCGGAATCGGGCCTACTATAATGGCCGGAGGATCCTCCTCCTCCACCGCCGCCGCCGCCGCCGCCCGACGGAGCCGCAGATCCACCAGCAGTGCTGGAGCCTCCACCGCCCACTCCACTGCCACTGGCACCACCGCCTCCTCTTTCGCCGCCTCCACTGCTGGGTCCATGGCCCGATTCGGTCTTGCTGGCGGACTCTTCATCCTTGAAGCGAGGCGTATCGCCGCTGCTGAACTCCTCGGATATGCTGCGTGCTGTTCGATCGGTGGGAGGAGAGAGACTGAGAGCTTTAGTCACTGGAGGGAGATTGGTGTCATCCCGCGTGGAGGATGGCATTGATTTTAGTAGCAACAAAAGCGAATCAATTCGCTTGAACGATCCTCGTGTTAGAGACATTTGAGCATGCAAGTGAGTGTTAGGGATTAGTGGGTGATGCGGATGCGAATGCGAATGTAGATGGTGCAGACGATGGTTAGTGGATGGTTAGTGATCCGAATGATGCAAATGATTCGAATGGTTCGAATGGTTAGTGATTCGAAATATTCGAATGGCTCGAATGGTTAGATGGTTAGTGATTCGAATGGCTCGAGTGGGTTAGTGATTGGCTTGGCTCAAAATGAAAGGAAATAACGAAAACCAAAACCAAAACCAAAACAGGTGTTTATTTTTTTTTTGTTAGCGCAAAACTAGAGAACGGAACGGAAAACAGGAACCAAGACTGCAAACGAAACTCGAGCGGATCTCCGGCACCTGTCGCCAGGGACAGAGACGAACAGAGACAGACAGAAAGAAATAGAGAGAGAGAGAGAGAGAGAGCGGTTCACCTCTGCGCTTCTGGTAGCGCGGCTTGCGCCAGCCGACGGAGAGGCCCCGCACATGTCGCAGGAGTCGCCCCAGGACATGGCCATCGCTGGCGTCGCTGGCCCGCGATCGACTGCTGGCACCGCCATCGCTGATGTCGCCGGCAAAGGCCGCCAGATCGTCGCTCTGACCGCCGGGCCGATCGTCCAGGTAGAGATCATCGAAGCACACATCGTCATCCACATCGGTGGCATCGTGGCCGCCAGTGCGTCGCGCCAGCATGTGGTAGTTGTCGTCATACGGCCGGTAGTTACCATCCTCGTCCTGGATGGTGATTTCTATGTTCTGCGACAGCCTGTCCAGGCTGTAGTTGCTCTTTACACCGCCTCCTACACCCGCCACGCCAGCGCCAGCCGTGTTCTTGGGCGATCTCTTGGATCGCCGCCGGAACAGACCGCGTCCATACTTCTTGTAGCGGGACACACTGACGCCCGGCTCCTGGAAGGACTTGCTCCGTCCCACGGGCGACAGCTGGAGCAGTGTGTGGGTGAGGGAGCCGCTCGCCGGGGCTGAGGGCGAGGCCGAGGAGCAGTCGCTGGAGTTGGGCGAACTCAGGGATCCGCCCTTCCCGGCCACCTTGTGCTTGTGCTTCGAGACACTGAGTATGGTCTTGGGCTTGGGCTTGGCCGACAGAGCGGCCCCAGTCTTTGGATTTGGATTTGGATTTTTACCAGTCGCAGTCGCAGTCGCAGTGGCAATGGCAGTGGCAGCTGCAGCTGCGGTGCCTGTGGCAGCAGCAGCGGCAGCTGTGGGTGGGTGGGCAGCTCTGGAGGCATGGGAGGTGTTACTATTACTACTATTATAGCTAAGGTTGCTGATCAGATTCATGCTGGAGTCGAGCTCATCCGTGTTAGTCAGCTCGCCGCCGGTGTCCGAGGTCTCGTAGCAGCTCTCCCGCGGCGCCGTTTCCATCTCCACGTCGCCGTGGTAGTCCGTCTCGCTGACCTCCCGCGGCTGCCGGCGTGCGGCTCTTTCACGCCGGCGCAGGGCCACGTCACAGTGATCGTAGTCGTCGCTGATGTCGCCACCGCTTATATCACAGACACCGCCATCCACCTCGTCTTCGTCCTCCTCCTCCTCCTCGTCGTCCTCCTCGCTCTGAGAGATGCCACCGCCGCGCTTCCGTCGCCTCCGGCCGGTCCCCAGCTTCCGGAAGATGCTCGTGTAGAGCAGATGCAGCGATGAGTTGGTCGATGGCGACTTTTGCAGCGGCCCCAGGACGTTCGAGGTGGATGTCGTCAGCTGCAGGGCGCTGTCCGCCTCCGTGGCAACGTAGTCATCGTCCTCATCCTCCTCCTGGTCATCCTGGTCGTCGGGGCGCTCCTGGTCCGGTTCCAGCTCGGTGCTCGTCTCTCCCACTGTCAGCGAGGGTGTGGGCGAGTGGCAGAGCGAGACGGAGCCGCAGGATGTGGGCGTGGGTGGTGATGAAAGGAGAAAATGTTGTTTCGATTGCTCAAGACGCTGCCGATGGAGCTCGAGCAGCTCCCTGAGGCATACCACACCTGGCACCGTTCCAGAGCCCGGTCCGGAACCAGCACTCAGATCCGGACTGGCTGCCAGACGCACCCACATACACATATTCACATTACACAACCGAAAAGAGAGACATTAACGCAAGAGAGAGGAGAGAGAGAGAGAGAGAAAAAGAACAAACAAATAAATCAAAAATCAAAAATCAAAAAAAAGTGAAAACAAATGCAAGGAAAAAAACGCAAGAGAATCTTTTGGTGGAGTTTCTTTTTTTGTTTGTGGGACAGATTGTGGGTTCTGCAGATGATCTGAGAGATGAGAGGGCGTGGATGAGAGCTGGAGGGAGGCGATGTGAGATTCTGAGTTCTGAGTGTGAACACAACATCGAGAGCTGCTGCTTGTGGGTTTTGGGTGTAGTGGGTGAGTGGAAGATATTGTACGAGTATCTTGTGGCATGTCCCCCATAAATAAACATTTGCTGAATTTCAGAAATTTCGATGCCAAAGCAATCAGAAAATGGTCCATGCCTCGTTTTCTGATTGCAAAACTATTCTGAAATTCAGAAATAATTCACAAAATTCAGCCCTTCGGTTTCGGTTGATACTTACGACACGAATAGTCGCGCACGAGCGTCGTTTTCGACTTGACCTGAACGCCGATGATCGCCTCGATGGGCACCTCGGTGCGTGGTATCGAGACTGAATGCGGAGGTAAGTAGATAGGTTGTAGAATACCAAAATTACATTCGGTTGGCAGGTACATGCGACATCCGGCATGGGTGGTCATGCCACACCACTCGCAGCGATAGCCTGATCCAAAAATTAATATTTAAATGCCATCATTAAGCAAGAACTACTCGCGAATCCACTCACCAGTGAGACATTCCGAGGACCAGCAGGTCTTCTTGCAGTATGCGCATTTGGACGTTGATGGAAGATTGCCCTCTCGCCAATGGTGCTGTTGTGGAGGATAACATTGTACATTGTACATTGTACGATCGATGGCGGTGGGCTCCACTCGATTTATACTCACTTGATGCTTCACATTAAGCAGCTCCTTGCCGGGCACATAGGTGGCGTTCTCTGTGCAATCGGGCACGGCAAAATCTTGGCACTCAGTATGCGCGAAATATTCGCAAACTGTGAAGAAATAAATCATTAGATGGGGGCTCTCTAATAAACGATTTGCTACAAAAAAAAAGGTGTTCCCATAAGCGAACATCCAGCGATTGCCAGTCCCATTGGAACTACTATCATTCGACAATTAACTGAAGAAACTGTAGCATTTGTTGCTACACAAACATACTCTTTTATTGATCGCTTTTCAACAATGGATCATCCTTCAATATAGCAACTGACATGATGACTGACACACACACACACACACAGTCGAGTACTGTGGCACCTGGTGATGGGAGGGCGTAGGGGGAGCCTGTCACTTACCTAGACAATGCACCGCTGGCGTTTCATCCAATCGCTTACGGCAAACAGTGCAGAATTTCCTCTTGTGATGGGTTGGCTCGGACCAACAATGGGCAACGGGATTCTGTAAGCAAAGACACGACATGACAGTCGACACAGTTACATATATATATCATACATATATCATTTGAATGGCAAGTAATGCATGTACGTACCTTTATAATGCATGGAGCGATGCCGGAACAGGGTGTTACCACATTCGTGACACATCGTTCGTGTATGATAAAGTTGCAAACTGCAAGCGAGAAAAGAGAAAGAGAGAGAAGTGTCAGTGGAAGTTCTCCTTCATTTCACAATGGTTCACGTTTATCTAAATGGAACAGACCTAAAACAAAAACAGACCAATCTCTTCCTCCTTTTATGCGCCCGACTAAATTGGTATTGGTAAAATTCCAAGTCCCTTAGCCCCCCGCAAAAACGCAACCGCAAAGTCACCGCATCATTGCCAGCCAGCAGCCACCAGCAGCAGGCTGCAGTGTGCGCCCCATTCATGCGAGTAGTTGCCGTTGCCCCGAGTTCATGGACAAAGACACATTCATTGAAGTTTGCCATGCACCCACATGCCACATGCCACATGCCACACCACTGGCCTAGCGTCTATAGGCCCACAAAGGAACAGAGGCAGGGCACTGTCATGCCCTGGCAACCACCGAAGGCAAAAGCGAAAGCGAAAGTAAGGTAAACGTGTGGGAGCTGCAAGCGAAAAAGTTCTCCTCTGCACTTGCTCTTGCTTTGAGTACTGTCGAAACGAGGCAGCACTCAATTTATGGCTAATCCCTGAACACACTTGTTAATCCACTTGTTACCAAATCTTGCCCAAGAGATGATAAGCCTGACAGCAAGTGCTGTCCAGTTTGGGCAGGGCTCAAACTGTCGCGCTCTCCCCTATGAATGCCAAGCCAAGAGAGGATCAAAAACCAAAAAAAAAATGGAAACCAAATCTGGGAAAAAGTGCAGTACATAAAACTGATGTATGTACAATATGTACATAAATACATATGTACTAATAACGTGTGTGGGTGTGTGGGTCTTTTTTTGTGTGCTAGCTGGCTTAACATAGATATCAAAGTTCTATTTTTGGCATTGCGTAAAAGTTGTGCGGAGGCTACATATCCATGGGTAGTGTGTGTGTGTGTAGCTGCACAATCATCTTTGTGTGCAGCACCAGCAGCAGCAGCAGCAGCAGAGGGAAGAAGCAGAAAACTAGGCCGCTGACCTGAGGCGCATCTCTGACGTCACAACTGAACTTACGGACGCCGCCGCCGCTGCCAGCCAACTTTTAGTTTTTGTACAAACATACATATGTATGTACATACAAATAAAGCAAGCAGTGCACGACGGAGGACAAACGTGACGCGCGCCATGGACTCAATGCAAGTTGCATGCGAAAATAAAATAAAAGCAGCAAAATTTGTATATAGAACTGTAAGCTGATAGCGTGTCCTCTCGTCCTCTCGCTCTCTGCTGGGTTCGCTCATGTTCTCTTGAGTTTTTGGCAAATAAAAGCTTACCCTTGCGGAAAGGGTATTGTGTTTTAGAATATATATTTCCAACAAGGAAAAGGAACTCCTTTAGTTTTGAAAGCTATATGCTGGAAACTTTGCACTTGATACTTTTTACACTGCATACAGCAAAAAAGAAAATCGTGTAAAAATGTATTTTTTTTTAAAGATAATCCAACCAAGTTTAAATCTGCTAAAGGAACGGAATGGCGGAACTGAAAGGGTATAAAAACCTGCGCCCCTGAAGCTGTGCTTCACTTTCATGTTTTTGTGTTGCATGTGCATAAATGATGGAGCAAGAGAATGGTAGGGTGTGTTGGGTGCTGGCTGCTCGAAGACTACCCTGCAAAAGCAACAGCTGAGTCAACTCTGCCGCCGCGTATACACGCCCCTGTGGGGGTCAGAGCCAAACGGTACGGTACTTTTTCTACTCATTCGCCCATCATTCCCTTCGTTCGCTTTGTTGCATACACTTGCATTATGTATACCAAAAAATTGTGTGTACTTCTCTCACTCTCTTTTGCTCTCACACGCGCTCTCTCCCTTTCTCTGTCACTCTCTTGTAGATAAGAATAAGCAGACAAGCAAGCAGAGAGGAAGAGAGTCGAGAAGCAGCGACGCCAACGCATGGGGAAATTTTCGAAATGGCTTTTCTTTGCCTTTTGTTTTCCCGTTTTGTTGTTGTTGTTGTTGCTGGTGCGTGCGTCTGTGGGGAAATTTCTGTCTGTGGAAACTCAACACACTTTTGCTTTTACAGTTTCCTTTGCTTTCGTTTCGTTTCGTTTCCTTTCGTTTCGTTTATTGTGGGGCAATAAAACCAAGAAATAACAAAAGGGAAAGCAGAATAACAAGAAGAAGTACCAAAGGCAGCACAAAGCCAAATTTTAGGCACAAGACACGCACACACACACACATGTAACGTTCTCTCTTGCTACTTGCCAGAAGAAGATGTGGCAGAGTGCGGGTGATGAAGAGGCAGAAGAGGCCCGAAGGAGGGGAGAGGGAGTTTTTGGAGGTTAGGGACAATTGAATATACGCACAAGTTGACATGCGTAGTCCATGAAGAAGAAGAACAATTAAAATGGACATGTATGTGTACGAGTATTTGCCCCAACGGGCGGGGGGAGGGAGAGTTATACAATTCAATTGTGGAAGGAGCACAAGCAGCAGCAGCAGCAGCACCAGCAGCAGAAGAAGAGAAGAAACAACTCTCCTCCAGAACTTAAAAATAGCTGTTCATACGCAAACATACATACATACATACGTACGTACGCACATACATGAATGTATGTAGATGAGGTGACGCATGACGGAGAGCATACATGTTCTATGTATTTGTCCCACTCCCACACTTAGTGGCGATGCTGCTGCTGCTGCAACTTCTATGACAACCAAATTCAATTTCGTTTCAATCTGATTTCCCCTTTTGATTGAAGCATTATTCATCAGCCCACAGATTGCAGCACTAATGTAACATCCGCTGCTCCTGTTGCTGTTGCTGATGCTGATGCTGCTGCATGCAAATTGCGGTTTATTTTTAGAGCCCCCCTCGAAATAGCAACAACAACAAAATATTAAATATATGTAGAAAAAACATATGTATGTACATATGTATGTATGTATATGCAAATTGTAGGTCTAATTATAAATGAGGCAGCGCTTTGCAGCACTTGAACACACACAACCACAGCCCACACACATACATGCACTGTACGGGTACCGCTGGGAAAAGGATGCAGCTTGACGTGACGTTACGTTGATACCGTTAGCATCCTTAGCATCCTCCTATCGTATCCCATCCCCCATCCACTGCTGCACACAGCACAGCTCTGCTCTACCCATGCTTGACACTGCTTGACTGACATACAATCGGATTTTGGTTTTTTTTTTTGCTTTTGTTCTGGCGAGGCAGGACCAGGCCAGGCGCACCTACGCTGCCAGTTAAACCCTTCAGACGCTCGAGTGCCTGTCCTTTGTCGGTCGCTTGCAACGTCAGCAGTGACTTTCCTCTCCCAGTCGTTCACTCTGCCTCTCACCCTCTTCCCACCGTACACCTTCTGCTGTTCGCTGTCGAAGTGCCAGCCAAACTGACGACCGCCCCGACACCGAAAAATCTCTTCTTATAGCTAATATGCTCTTTCCACGGGGAAGTACACCAAATTTCAAATAAAACTTGAGAAATATTTACGGAAGATGTTGGTACATTCCAAGGGAATCGGTAAAGAATATTTCAGAAGATCTTATTCATTTTGTTGATGTTTTGAGAACAGACAGAGGTCCTCCTAGGATTCTTTTATACATGTACTTAAAGAACTTTCCATTGCAACATCTATCCCTACACTAGGTAATCATTATCTTTCTCTTCTTAAGAATATAAGCACCTATCCCATCTATTTAAAAGTGTATCCCGTCGATAGTGTATACTTGCTTCGATTCCATAAGTTTCCCCCACTTTGCATGCTCTCGTTTTTCCATTCAGTTGGGTTATGAATGAACAGCGCCGAGAACGAGGCAATTAACAAGGCAAAAGCCCCCGTCCAACCCCAGGCCCCAATCTTCATTCCCCCTCCCCTCCATTCAACCTCAACCTCAGGCACGACCGCCCCGTTTGGTTTTTGGTTCCGCTGTCGCCGTCATTTGCCATGGCGGCCATTGATGACGCACTTTTAGCCCTTCGCTGCTATCGGTGGCAGCACTCTCTCGCTGTCGGAGGTGGAGAGGTTGGGTGGGGTGGTTGGGGGTGCTGTGTTGGTTCAGGGGCACTCGAAGCGGTGGGGGTGGGTGGTAGGGGTGATACGGTTTGTGCCTAGCCGGCTTGCAGCCAGTCCACAGCCCACATGCATCCACAATTGGATTTCGGTGCGCACCTGCTGCTGTTGCTTCACTGAGAGAGGCAGCCTCTCTGAAAAACCAATTGAAATGTTGCCTGCGGCATGCCACTGCATCTGTGTGTGTCCCTGTGTGTGTGTGTGCGTGTGCATTTCTATCTGTGCACTTCGCATTTGACCTACTTTCGCGAGAGGCTGTGCCTGTGACTGTGACTAGGTCCGAGCCCGGATCCGGGCCCTGAGCCTCGTCGTCGTCGTCCTGGTCGGTCCTGGACCACAGAGCGATGCAGCTTCGGATTCAGGCTCCTGCTGCCGGTGGGGCACTTCGCGTTTCGCTTTGTCCAATTAAATGTGCAACTCAATTATCCTCCTACACACCAGCGCCTCCGCGTCTGCTCCATTTCCAATTCCAATTCTCATTTACATTCGGACAACGCTGCGTATGCGTGATGATGATTTCCCGGCAACCAGAGAGACGCCCCCGGGGGTATGCAACACAAATTTAGCTCGCAAATATCCATCATTTCTATGGGGATTATCCTGCCTGCTTACTACGCTGTGGATAACTGTAACTGCGTTTTAGGGTTGCTTTAAAGAAGCTTACTGGGGAATTACATTTTTGGTCAGCTTCAACAGTCTCTTCAAACGTGGGAATCTCTAAAAATGGCACTACTTTTGCACAATCATAAATTGAAGCAGTATATAGTAAAAAGTATATAGTAAAAATACAGAATATGAAGAACAGAACACCATTTCATAGCTATGTTAGAAATATACAGAAAATATGTTCCAATTATATATGTATGCATGTCATTAGGTTAGAAGACTGTAATCTTCTAGGGATCTGCCTTGAACACTGAACTGAGAACATACTACGAGTATGTGTTGCACTGTACTTCTATCAACCGTTGGGTCTTGGGCGTTTGAGCACTTGCATCTTGATTGCATACAAAAATAGAGGAGCTTTAGGAATTTTTGGACCCATTTTTTCATTTTCTTTCTTTTTATTCTTGGTTTGCAAAACCCTAAAGTCTAGTATGTCCTTCTCTTACAGGATGCATGGATCTGTTCGTACTGTAAGCTCTCTCACAACATTTAGCTTCCAATCCAAAATCTACCAATCTTGAAGCGCTTCCATTAACAACTTTGGGGATCTGTTTGGTAAGTTGTTAATAGCTAAACGGGGTCGGGTCGGGCCGTGTCCAACTTGTGGCAAATGGCAGCTAATTGAGTGGGAAATGTATGTGTGGTCAAGGGGCAAGAGCATGGCGATGAAGATGGGGCGCGCGCTCGCTCGCTGAAACTATAAACATTAACACGCTGCCACATAAAATGAGAAGCGCGATTCGCAAATCGCGATAATTATAATAATAGCAGCAACACAAATCGCCTGCAAAAATAAACGAAATGAAAATTGAAAGGGGCGGGGGGGGGGGGGGGCGGGGCAAACGGGGCAACACAGATTCAGTTTGAGGCGAGGCGAGGCGCCCAACACGCTTCCAATTGGGAGAGTCAAATAATCCACTGACTGGCCTCCACGTCCAGTTCGTTCGATACTCTGTTCTCTCTTCGCTGTTTTATAGAGATTTCCATGGCAATGATACATCGATATATACCGAGCATTTGCACATACATAAGTATTTATTGTATACGGAGAATCGGAGCTGTCTATGACGTCGTTGGGGCTCTGTGCTCACGTCATGGCACGACACGGCCAACAGCCGCACAATTTGGAAAAGTTCAAACGCGCACACTTCTCGGCCACAAATAGACCGATGATGCTGCCTGCCTGTGCCTGCCTGACTGCCAGCCTCTTTATTGTAGAATATATTGTACGTAGATGCCACTGCTGATTCTGATTCTGATGCTAGATGCTCTCCTGAAGTTTTGTCGGTATTCCCGCTCTCAAAATATGACCAACCGCCCGCGCCCAATGACGCTGTGGCCTGTACAGACCGAAAGTCTTTGTTTTTACAACATTCCCCCTCCTGCCGTCACTATCCATCCATCCATCCATCGATCTTTCCATCCGCATTTACATTTCCAAGTTTATGGCAACTTAAAAAGTATTTTCAAAACTAGACAAAATGTATTTTTACATCTGCCGTTTGCCACCGAAGATGCTCCTCTGCCGATGACGATGATGATGATTTGCGTGCTGCTGTTTTCTCGCTTTTTGGTTGTGTTTAGTGCTCGTTAATTACAACTTATCTGTGTCTATTGCTCGACGGTACAGGAGCGCATCAGAGTGAAGGGCGATTTGGCAACAAAAGTTCTACGAATTTGACTAAAGAAAACTTTGTTTCAAGAGTTGAAAGAACTGATTTTTGTTGTGAAATGTACTTCAACTAAATATTATTCTCCACTTTCCCAGATCCTAGAAAATTATGCTGGACCCCTTATCGGCTAAATCAGGCGTGGATTTGCACAGTATACTTCTGCACAATTAGATTATATTTTAAAAGATTTTAGCACAATTGTTCATAGTTAATTAAACATGCTTGCAAAGTGGGATTATTTATGAAGAACTCTTCCAGATAATTCGAAACTACCTTCCCATTCTTCCCATCAATCTTCAGTCTTCCCAATCCACATATATAGGATACTCACTAACTTAACTCATTATTATGGATTGATCCCACAATCAAATATGAAATTTATGACCTAGGATTTTCCACAAAATGCACTAGCATAAAGTTCTATAACTAGATCTGATGGCACGTTAAAGACGACGAAGCTTGAAACAAAGTTTTCCCCCTACTTGGGCTGAAATTATCAGAATTCATAATATGGATTACTCACCCTCGCATATGTAGCCCTGCTGGATGAGGCCCCAGAGCAGATCCGAGCAGTGATGACAGTACGTTGGCTTATGAAATGTCTTCTTCACGAATGAATGCCCACCATCCGCCATTTTGTTTGTCAAAATACCGCTGCGGCTGCCTCCTCTCCTTTCCTTTTCTTTCCTTTAGTTTCGGGTGAGGCTATCCAACTGTTCTTCTTTTTTGTTTGTGTTTCTGTTTCTGTTTGTTCTGTGGCTTTTTGTCTTCTGCTTTTTCTGTTTCTGTTTCTTCAGTGGCTGCTTCTTCGCTTCTCTTGCTTCGGTGTATATAACGGTAGTGTCGTCTGGCGCCCTCTAGAGGATGCCGGCGCAACTTAGGCGGCCGCTGCAGCTTCTGCTGAGCGTCTGTTGCTGGTGAACAACGCCAGCTGAGGCAGCGCTGTCGTTGGGATCAGCGCGTTGGCGAAGGCTAGCAGATCCCTTTGCTCCTCCTGATCTGCTGTTCTGCTGCTGCTGGTGCTGCTGCTCCTGCCTCTGCTGCTGCTTATCCTGGATTGCTGCTGCTGCTGCTGCTGCTGCACTGCCTGCTCTGGATGCTGCTGCTGCTGCTGTTGCTGCTGCTGACGACAAAAGCTCTGACAAATGGAGGACAACGACGACGACGACAAAAGTGACGACGACGACGGCTGCATTTTCATCCATTGGTCCTCCAGGTGGCGTTTCCTTATCCAGACATTTGCTAGCCGGAAATTCGATTTTCTTTTCTTTTGTTTTATTTTTGTTGTTTGTTATTTTTGATTTTATGTTAATTTTGTTGCGTTTAGAAGGCTATATATCTATATACATATATTAAGCATGTCTGAGTGTATAATATTTATATGGTTTTATGGCGTTTCCTATATTCGGTTTTGTTTTATTTTATTTTCTTTCTATTCTGTTTGGGTGGAGTGTTTTGGTTTTTGGTTACTTATTTACAATTGCTGCCAAAGATTTCTGCACTAAAGAAAAATATAAAAATTCATTATTTGTCTTGTTTTTGTTTGTTTTAATTTCACTTTTTTTCACACACGCGAGGAGGCACACACTTCATTCACATTTTGTGTCAAATTTTCGACTGAGTGCAGCAGCAGCGAAACTGTGTTTTCTTTCCGACTCTTCTCCTTTGTGCCTGTTCTCCTAGTGCTTCTGCTAGTTCTTCTGATTCCTCTTTTTGCTGCCTGCCCTGCTGCTGTGCTGCTACGTGGGCGCCATTCCACCGCACCACCCCCCTTTAACAGAAATAACCGTTTCCAGATAATAAAATCCTCACAAGCGGGAGAGACAGAGAGAGAGAGAGCGAGAGAGTGTGAAAGGAGGAGTTGGTTGCTGTGTGAGAGCACTGCGCAAGAGAGGGAGAGGGAGAGGTAGAGAGGCGCAGAGAGTGCGTCGCGCGTCATGCGTGGTGAGTTTTCGGCCGAAAGTTCCCGTTATTCCAAGCACCATAAAAAAAGGCAGTAGACCATCAATATAATAATAGAAGAGGCAAAAATATGATATCAACAGCCTGTCCCTCTAAAATGAGAGCGAGATAGCAACAGAGTGCAAAACGAAAGAGATGGATCCACTGCACTTTGGTTTTTGCGTTTCGTTTTTCTTGTTTTTCAGCAACGGTTTTTTTTTTTCACTGGCTATCGCCCTTAAGTATGCAACATGTTTTCCCACTGCGAACAGCACCACTCCTACAGCCGCCCGCTACACACCCACAACCCCCCTCTTTTGAAGGGGAAGGACTCGCTCTGCCCCAAGGACAAACCAGTCAAATATTATATCATCCAGCGCCTAATAATAGACAAGCAGAACGTTAACGGCACTTGAAATTATTCAACTCGATGACATTAACCGACAGGCCTATTAACGGATAGCCCCACACAGACATTCGAGATGCTCTTACAATTTATCTACTAATGCCAGCAGCCTGACGACGTGGAATGTGTCCATATCCGAGTCGCAAGCAAGTCCATGTCCATGTCTTAGCTGCTGCTGGGTCCTCAAGGAGCGCGTCATGCGCACAATGGAACTCACCTCCAACCCAAAATCCACCACAGAGGCACGGCAGCGGGGGTCCTCAAGTTTAAGGACAAAGTGTATTTCTACAAGGTGAGGAGCATTCCACATTCCAAAGTTGCTTGTTTTCTGAGCCACTCTCTCACTCTGTGGTACAAAAAATATGCTCTAATTGCAAGCTCTCTGAGCACAGGATAAATCACAATTTTGTTGCAGACTTAGTTTTATCTGCCGATCTGATCGGAAAGAGTTAGTGAGAGAGAGTCACAGCAGCTAATGTCAAGGAGGAAATTATTGATGCTGGGAAGATCCAAAAGAAATATAGTCGAAGAGATGAAGGTACTTCGGGTGCTTGCTGCTGTGTGCTCGTATGTAGGAGCTATACAAACACGCATCACTGTTATAGATGTGGATGTATGTGTATCTGTAGACAAAAGCAGGCGGCAGTACTTCGCACCCACTGCGGGCGCCCATTCGAATGCCTTCCCCCTGCACCACTCTCATAACAGTACTCCCTCCCTCTCACTCTTTCGCTCCCTCCCTCTCTTGCCTTGGCGCAATGCTGCGCGCTTCGCTCTTTTCGGGTCGCATGAGCAAATCGCAATAGATAGAGAATTTTTTTTCTTCCTCCTTCTTTGGTGGCGCGGCCTGCTGCTCCTGGTTTATTCCTTGCCCCAAACACACACACACGCACACATAAACTCTGCATGGCCTTGTCTTTGATGTGTTTTATTTTTTTCAGGGCTAATCACTTGAAGAACAGGTGAAAAGCAGGCAACGAAGGCAAGACTTGGATAGAACTTTTATGTCTAGATCTGGGAGTTGGACCCTCTCGGCGGCCACTGCCTGGAATTTTTTCTTTTAGCCTATGCTCCCGCACTTTGCACATATGACAACGTAATTTTCACACAAACACGCACACAACACACACTCCCCCTCCCAGAGAGTGAGTGAGAGAGAGAGAGTGAGCGAGAGAGAGAAGAGTCGGGAATTTTATGTACCATATATTTTCCACGGGACTTCAGGGGCCAGACAACGGTCGCCACAGAAGCTGCAAAATTTTTTTGCACACACAATTTTTCACATTTTCATAATTTTTACACTTTTGCTGCTGCTGCAAAGATTTTCACTGGGGTTTCCACTCCGTCTCGATTTTTCTCGATAGGCGTTCCGCACTACAGTTATTCCCGTTGCCCCGTTTTGCCGTTAATCTTTTTCTTTTCTTTTTTTTTTTTTGCTGCTGTATTACATTTTTTGTGCGATCTGCGGTTGATGCCACTTATGCCACTGACACTGGAGGGGCTGTGTTCTTTTTTTTGTGTGTGGAAAATTTTCACCGATTCGAGCAGAGTTTCCTTCTTTTCTTGTACATTTTTCTTTGCTTTGTGTGTGGTGTGTGAAAATTTTCTTCTTCTCTCCTGTGCGCTGCCGCTGCTGCTATTCTGTGCTGTGAGTGGCAGTGCCCCGTAAACCGAAACTGCTGGCTAGCTGGCTGGCGGTGGCCTCTCGCGCTGCAGGAAAAATGGGCAAACAGTTCGTTCGGGCCGTAAAAGAGCGCGCATGCGCCTGCTGAATCACTAATTCGCACATTTCTTATCACCGAAGCTGTCAAACTGACGGAATTCACGGCGCACAGTGGCGCCCTTTCCCGATTTTCCAGTATCGATAGGGAAAGTATTGTTGATTTTTGTTCCATTCTTTAAGCTCTTGTCTTGCCGATTTTCACTTTCAGAACATTTCTTTCTCCATTTTTGATTTAGCAACGATCCCACTTAAGATTTGAAAGCTTTCTGGCTAGTTGTACCTGATCCTGAGCGTATAGCGTTATTATATTCAGGGAAAACATGAATCTATATATTGAATCCAATCCATTTAAAGATCTTACTCCATTTTGTTAATACAGTTTTTGATATTTAGTTGTTACCTTTGTTACCTGTTAATATACCTTGCGATTGGAATCAACTCTCCCGCTCCCACAGCTCTCTCTCCCGTTGTGCTGAGAGAGAGAGAGACGCAGCGGTGTTTTCTCCCACACCCCACCACACTCTCTCGAATAAAAATGAAATCAACAATTTGTTGGCTGCTGCAGGAGCTGCCAACTTGTGATCCCACACAGCCCCAACCGCCCACCACCCCCAAAAGTGTGGCCAGATTGCTGCAAAGGGACACAACACTCGATATGATTTTTATTTGATATAGGAATTGAATATAAAATGCAGTAATTAAAGATCTTTTTGTTTTGATTAGTTACGTTGGGATATATATTGGATATTGTATATTTTGTATAGGGTGTCTTTTCATCAGATTTATCTTATATCTCTAGAGTTGAGCACACCGTCGATTATTCCTTTCGTTTCGCTTTGCTTATCCTCTAAGTTATCCTTTAAAAGTATGAATGTGTGTGTAAGGGGAGGGGTTGGGATTGGTAAAATGTACTTTTGCAAATTGCATTTGCCAAGCGATAGTGGGAGCATATTCTATAATAAAACTGATGCACTTTTAAGGTTAGATGTGAATACATATACACGCATACATTTTAAGGCAAAAGAAGTACTGTTATATTTTGATGGGGCCCTGCCAACTTATCCCAGGCCATGATCATCGAAGAAACTCTGCGGGGTCTCATCCTGTAAAAGGGAGAAGGCTTTACTTCAGTTTGGGCTTTAGTTTGGTTTTTACTGAAGCAGAGAGATGTACTTAGTACTTAGAAATCAAATCATAAAAGCATCGGCAACTTTTGGGCTAGCCCTCAATAAATATGCTATAAAAGAAAGGTTAACAACTAAAAGAACAGGACACAGATAGAATAATATATATATAGAGAGAGAGAGAGAGAGAGAAACACAGTGGAGAACAGTGGAGAGAGTCAAGGTCAGAGGCAGTCAATGTGACACAACGGCAACAACATCAATTCAATCAAATGAAATACTCAAAAACAAAAGGACATACGATACATATTAAATAATATACTAGAGACTCTGGATCGGCAGTTCAACGTTCTTACCATTATCCATACATCAAAATAGACATAGTGGTATACGAGTACTTTTATCTTTTTGAAAAATACTTTTGTTTTTTATTTTAAGTTTTACAAAACACACAGAAAATTTGGCTAAAACGTACAACACACATACATGAACAGATACCATATATTGTGGATATATATATATTTATAATTGTATATAGACTATAGTTTATTCAGTTACCACTAAAGGATGAATTTTACATTATTATTATTTTCTTTTTTTCAATTATATATTTTTCATGTTCCACATTAAAGCTTACTTTTTTCTATGGTAAAAATAGTATTGCATATATCCCCTCTCTAAAATTTAAATATTGCCCATTTTGATGACTGATTTGGAATGATCTTTCATGTAGATATAGTAAAAGAGGAATATTAATTTAATTGCTGGATTTGGTTTAATGATCGATCGATAGGTAAGGTAACCCCTGGATGGTTCTACGTGAGTTTGAGGTGTTTTGCATGAACTTTTTGCCTGTCTGTTGGATCTACATATGTTATGTGTGTGTGTGTGTGCGTATATTCTTATTGATAGAATTAACCAAAAGATGTGTAGGAACCGTGTGCCAGTATGGATGCTCTGCCATGGGAATTACTACGATATCATTTATACTTTATTTTGCTTTTCTCTGTGGGTTTTATTGCTTTGGAGCAGCCTCCCTTGCTTCCTCTTCATCAGCTTCATGGTTTCAGTGCTGTACAACAGCCCCAACTCACACACACACACGCACATACGCATACACATTGAGCTTTTAAGTGTTGGCAAGTGTCACAAGAGTGCTGTGTGCATGTGTCTGTGCGCAGAGGATTGCTGTTCGTGTGTGGGTTGTGTGTTTGTGTGTGTAAATATCAACTACATGGATTCTACGGAATTTGTCTTGTTTTTTAGAGTAGTCCAATATCTCTTAAAGTGCCCTCAACGGCTTCGTCCTGGAGTACACAGAATAGAGAGAACAATAAGAACGAGAAGAGTAGATGGAAGAAATAGTAGTAGCAATAGTACATGTGTATGTATGCGTGTATGTAGTTTCAGTGGCTGTATTCAGATGTGTTCTGTGATTGGTAAGTAGTATTATGTTTTGTTTTTCCGATTTTCACGGCACATTTGTGAGTGAGCGAATGGTGAATGGGCGATGCAAGAGAACACGAAACATCACAGCGCAAAGAGGGGAAAGAAGCTTTGCATATGTTGCATACATATATGTATAATATATACAGCTCGACTGATCTGACCTAGACTCTCCACTACCCAACCCTTTTGTCGGGGTGGAGGCCCCCCTGGGGCAGGTGCTCTACATCATAGTATATTTTACACAGAGATTTACACATGTTTTTTTTTTGGGTATGGTATGGGATTTTCTTCTAGTTCAGATACTCGTTGAAGTCCTGCGATTGTTGTTGGTTTGTTGGTTGGTTGGTTGGTTGGTGGTGGTGTTACATCGATTTATGCAGTGGCGGGTAGGGAAAGCGTTAATAATAACAAGAGAAAGGGTATAATGGTTACACACTTGTATGGCTTATATGTATACAAAAATTATTGGATGTATGTAGGTATGTCTAGTTAGTAAGGAAAACAAACTATCAAACTACGAAAGATCATGCAAAACAATCCAAACTACAACGTTACAATTATGATATTCTTATGGCTAACAACACGCACAAAATTTGACTACAGATCAATCCGGTAATCCGGTAATCCGATTATCGGTAGGTAGGTAGGTAGGGTAAATGGCAATCAATTGTGGACGGAACTACGTTGGCTTTTTAGGTTTTACGTACAATAGTTAAGCAATATCTATGGCAAGTTCAATACTGTATAAATAACTCTTGAAATATTCTCACAATTCGTTTCGTTTTCGGCGGAGGGCAAGTGTTGTGGCACACAGCCGAGGCATGCAAGTTTCGAGGCGTTTATAACGTGTGTGTGTGTGCTTTACAATATCTTCAGTATTTAGGAGTAAGTTATTAAAAAAAAATATGAACAACACACACAAACAGTATCGTATCTTAGGATCTATTGCAGCGAGTAAAAGAACTCTTCTTGCTTCGATTGTTGGTTAGATTTGGTTTTGGTGTACAGTAGGTGTTTAAAAATATTAGTTTCGATTGCACAAATTAGAGAAACAAAAGAACAAAAGTAAGTAATAGTACATAAAGAGAGAGAGAGAGATTGAGAGAACCATGATATGCATATATGTATGAGGTAATATTATGATTCGGTTCGGGGTTGCAACAGGCTTTTAGGAAATGAATGGCATATAAAGGCATATATAGTAAATATAGATGGGAACAAACACTAACAAGTTAACGAAACTAAAGACCAGCGATTCGAATAAATGTGTAAAACAATTTACAATATCCGGCATATGTCTATATATATATATAGATTCGACACAACCGCTAGGCATTACAGATCATATGTCTCGGGTGTACTGACCTCTTGTAGCAGATCCTGTGAGGCAATCGCTTTAAGTACATTCTTCTTTGATGTCTCCTGGATCTCGCCGCCAATTAGCAGCTCATCCAGGATGAAATACGCCTTCTCGAAATTGAATATGATGTCCAGCTCGCAAACCTATGACAAAATCAATCAAATTTAAATGCTCCCTTCAATGGCAGCTGTCTTTAAATGGTTCACTTACGCTGCCAAAGTACTTATCCAGCAGCTCCACATAGCGATGGATGATTTCTAGGGTCAGCAGCTCATTGTCGTTCTGCTCGATGGCACAACAGAAGTACAAGCTGGCATATCTGCAGAAACAAAAAGAGCAAACGGATCGGTCAAAGTGGCCTTTGGAGAAGGAAATGCCATCGACGCACCTCTTGTATACGATTTTGCAGTCCTTCCACTCCAGGAACGAGCACATCTTGGGCTTGCGGGCCAGTATCGTGGTCACCAGCTCCCGGGTGATCTTCTTTTTCACCTTATCCGGATAGGCCATGTACCACTTCTGCAGCCGTAGCTTGCCCTGCCGACTGAACAGCAGCATGAAAAGCATCTACAGCGTAGGAGAGGACAATTATCATCGATTTGTTACAAAACTCATTAATTTTTTATATTCTTTAAGCCACAATTTTTCCCACTGACACAGTCATCAGGCACGGCACACATACACATGGACACATGAGCTGAGCCAACATCAACACCAAAAAAAAACCCAATGCGAAAACCGTATTTTTCTCTTTAGAATCCCCGATTAATCTATGATTTTATTGACGTTACCATTCTTTGGGGCTAAGCCTTGGTGTGGTTAATATCTGCGGCCCCTTTTTGTTCAAATTGAATAGGAAAATTATATTTTTTCCATGAACAGCGAACTTGTCGACGTATGGTAGCGAATAGCAGTCACTGGAGATGGGCAGAAATAAATATTCATCGTATTACACTACTTGTTAAGTGCAGACTGTGAGACCAGATCGATCTGGTGGTTGCGCAGCAACAAAGAAACTATAAACTAATATTCTGAAATTATATGAATCGTGTATTAATCACCTGTGAAATGATGAACACAGTGTGAATCAACACTAACACCAACAAATATGTATCCTCGCGACGTATATGTTTTGTGGCATGTCAGTATTGGACTGAAGTAATTTTAGTTATTAATTGAAGAATTATTTATGAACAACAGTGGTTGTTAGTGAGGTCTCACTGTATCTACCCTTGCGATATTAACCATTCCCAGCGAACTATCGTTTAGTAGAAACCAGCCAGATTGTCCATCCCTACTGTGCAGACGTTAGCAGCTGGCCGTACCGTACTCGTGGAATTTCATCAAATCGAATTTAAATTGCAAGCAAAGGCAGCAAAAATGTCATTAAAGCTCACAGCGAACATCAACAGTCCGCCTATAAGTAAGTGTCCCCTCGCATCCTTATCCGAGCATCGCAAACATATGCGGTGCACGTTGTGAGGTTATATCGGAACGCACCGCAAAGTCTATTTATGTACAAAATGTAGCACCGATTCGTTTGGTTATTGCATCAGTTTTTTATGGTTGGATATTAATTGACGCACATCCGCAGGTGGGCTGGCAACGGCGCATCTTATCAGCGGAACGGTGCCCGTGGAGATAGTCTGGAGCAAGGAGGAGACCTCGCTGCAGTTCCCGGACAACCGCCTGCTGGTGTGCCACTCGAACAACGATGTTCTGCGCGCCCTGGCCCGTGCCGCTCCCGACTACAAGCTGTACGGCGAGACGGCCATCGAGCGGACACAGATCGACCATTGGCTGTCCTTCTCGCTGACCTGCGAGGACGACATCTCGTGGGCAATGTCCTTCCTGGACAAGTCCATTGCGCCGGTGACCTATTTGGTGGCCAACAAGCTGACCATCGCCGACTTTGCCCTCTTCAACGAGATGCACTCGCGTTATGAGTTCCTCGCCTCCAAGGGCATCCCCCAGCATGTCCAGCGCTGGTATGACCTGATCACTGCCCAGCCGCTGATCCAGAAGGTGCTGCAGTCGCTGCCGGAGGAGGCCCGCTCCTCGGCGAAGCGCTTGAAGCGCAGTCCAAATTCCTCCAAGGAGCAGACGCCAGCCAAGACCGGAGAGCGCAAGCAAGAGGGAAAATTCGTGGATCTTCCGGGCGCCGAGATGGGCAAGGTTATTGTCCGTTTCCCCCCAGAGGCTTCGGGCTACCTGCACATCGGACACGCCAAGGCGGCGCTGCTCAATCAGTACTACGCCCTGGCCTTCCAGGGCACACTCATCATGCGCTTCGACGACACCAATCCGGCCAAGGAGACGGTCGAGTTCGAGAATGTTATTCTCGGCGACCTGGAGCTGCTCCAGATCAAGCCGGATGTCTTCACGCACACCTCCAACTACTTTGATCTGATGCTCGACTACTGCGTCCAGCTGCTGAAGGAGAGCAAGGCCTATGTGGACGACACACCGCCCGAGCAGATGAAGCTGGAGCGCGAACAGCGCGTGGAGTCGGCTAATCGATCCAACTGTAAGTCCAGGCCTCCACTGTCCCTTGAAAATTAGAAAATACTTTGTGACCTCCCAATGACAGCTGTGGAGAAGAATCTGTTGCTGTGGCAGGAGATGGTCAATGGCTCGGCGGCGGGACAGAAGTGCTGCGTACGTGCCAAGATTGACATGTCCTCGCCGAATGGTTGCATGCGTGATCCCACCATCTATCGCTGTAAGAACGAGCCGCATCCCCGCACAGGCACCAAATACAAGTGAGTAACCCCCTTAAGCATCTCACCTAGAACTCCTAAAGAACCTGAACCTGAACTCTCTTGCAGGGTCTATCCAACATATGACTTTGCCTGCCCCATTGTCGATGCCATCGAGAATGTTACCCACACACTGCGCACCATGGAGTATCACGATCGGGACGATCAGTTCTATTGGTTCATCGATGCCCTGAAGCTGCGCAAGCCGTACATCTGGGAATACAGTCGCCTGAACATGACCAACACGGTGTTGTCCAAGCGCAAGCTCACGTGGTTCGTGGACTCTGGCTTGGTGGATGGTTGGGATGATCCTCGTTTCCCCACAGTGCGCGGAATCCTCCGGCGCGGCATGACCGTTGAGGGTCTCCGGGAGTTCATTATTGCCCAGGGCAGCAGCAAGTCTGTGGTGTTCATGAACTGGGACAAGATCTGGGCGTTCAACAAGAAGGTGATCGATCCCATTGCTCCGCGTTACACGGCCCTCGAGCAGGAAAAGCGTGTGATTGTAAATGTGGAGGGGGCCAAACTGGAGCACATCCAAGTGCCGGTCCATCCCAAGGATGAAGCACTGGGCAAGAAAACTGTCACCTTAGGACCTGGCATCTACATTGATTACGTGGATGCCGAGGCCCTGAAGGAGGGCGAAAATGCCACCTTCATCAACTGGGGAAATCTGCTGATCAAGAAAGTCCACAAGGATGGCTCCGGCAACATCACGTCCGTCGATGCTGCCCTCAATTTGGACAACAAGGACTTCAAGAAGACCCTCAAGCTGACGTGGCTGGCTGTGGAATCCGATCCCGCTGCCTATCCACCCACCTTCTGCGTATATTTCGACAACATCATCAGCAAGGCTGTCCTTGGCAAGGACGAGGACTTCAAGCAGTTCATTGGCCACAAGACACGCGACGAGGTCGCCATGCTGGGCGATCCCGAGCTGAAGAAGTGCAAAAAGGGCGACATCATCCAGCTGCAGCGTCGCGGATTCTTCAAGGTGGACAATGCCTATGCTCCGCCCAGTCCGTACTCGAATGTGCCCTCGCCCATCATTCTGTTCTCCATTCCCGATGGCCATACCAAGGATGTGCCCACCTCTGGCCTCAAGATCAATGCAGCGGATGCCAAGACAACGGTGAGTACTATAAAGTTATGTATGGTGGGGAGAAGGGAAGAAATAACAGAGATATCTGTGGAGACTTTTTTTGTTTTAAAGGGGAAACGGAATATCTTGTATTGTGGAGATTGTTTAGATACTTTCTGCTTTATTCATCGTCATTATTTTAAATGTATTCTAAAGTAATTATCAAGTACAAATGATGCTCCCCCATTTTCCGAAAGAGAACAAATTGTTCCCATTCATCCAATCCATTACTTTTGGTAGAGTATTCAAAGAGCGACCTGTTCTACCTGTGGCTCTGTCCCTCTCTCTGCCTTCAATTTACTCTCCACTTGTGTGCCGCCCTCTGTCGGAGCGAGCAGGTACTCTATGCGATCTGCTGTCTCTCTTTCGATAGCCCTTGCCACGAGCCTCTGTAAGCGACGAAAGAAGAAGAGCCAAGAGCTTCATTAATGCCTTCCATTCCATTCCCACTTGCTGACGTGCCCAAACGCAAACAAACTTGTGAAAGTGGAAACCTAAAGCCATTTGTTTACCTTGCAGAAAAAGTCATCCTCTCCGGCAGCCAGCACTGTATCTGCTGGAGCTTCCAACGACAAGGCTGCGGAACTGGACAAACTGATTGGCCTGCAAGGCGATTCGGTGCGTGAACTGAAGACCAAGAAGGCCCCCAAGGAGCAAGTCGATGCTGCGGTGAAGAAGCTGCTCGGCCTGAAGGCGGACTACAAGGCAGCCACTGGCAAGGACTGGAAACCAGGACAAACACCTGCCCCAGCTGCCGCTACCAACGACGCAGAGTCAGTCAACGCCAACATAGTCAAGCAGGGAGAACTAGTGCGCGACCTCAAGGGCAAGAAGGCGGCCAAGCCAGAGATTGACGCTGCTGTCAAGGTGCTGCTGGAGCTGAAAGCCCAGTACAAATCCCTCACCGGACAGGACTGGAAACCAGGCACTGTAGCACCCGCTACAGGACCAGCTGCAGCTCCTTCCACTGCCAACGATTCGGTAGGCAACATCCTAGCTCAGATCACCGCCCAGGGCGACAAAGTTCGAGAGCTGAAAACAGCCAAAGCCGACAAGGCCGCCATCGACGCAGCCGTGAAGACGCTGCTCGGCCTGAAGGCGGACTACAAGGCAGCCACTGGCACCGACTGGAAGCCAGGCACCACAGCCCCTGCTCCAGCCCCGATGGCAGTCAAAGTCAAGCAGGAAAAGTCTCCGGAGCCGGCTCCCCCGGCAGCCGTTATCACATTGCTGACAAAGATCGCACAGCAGGGCGACAAGATACGCGATCTGAAGGCTGCCAAGTCGGAAAAGTCGCTAGTGGAGCCAGAAGTCAAGCTGCTGCTGGCCCTAAAAACGGACTACAAGTCGCTGACAGGGCAGGACTGGAAGCCAGGCACTGTGGCACCCGCTGCAGCGGCCACTCCAGTGGCTACTGTCGATCTGACGGGAGGGGATTCTGACAACGATATTTCATCCGTTTTGACGAAGATCCAGGCCCAGGGCGACAAGATACGCCAACTAAAGTCGGCGAAGGCAGCAAAGGCCGCCATTGAACCCGAAGTGAAGACACTGCTGGCCCTCAAGGGTGAATACAAGACGCTGAGCGGCAAGGATTGGACACCGGACGCCAAGGCAGAGCCCGCAGTCGTGAAAAAGGAAGCCAGTCCCGTGGAGATGGCGTCGCCAGCCAAGGATCAGCTGACGCTGGAAATCAATGCCCAGGGGGAGAAGGTGAGGGCGGTGAAGGGTGGCAAGGCAGCCAAGGAGGTGGTGGATGCGGAAGTGGCCAAGCTGCTGGCCCTGAAAGCCAAGTACAAGGAGGTCACGGGCACAGACTTCCCTGTGGCCGGACGTGGAGGCGGCGGTGGTGGAGCTACGAAAAAGGCGCCCAAGGAGGCGGCGCAACCGAAGGCGGCAAAGCCCGTCAAGAAGGAGCCAGCGGCGGATGCAGCGGCGGGCGGTGCCAAAAAGCAGACACGCCTGGGCCTGGAGGCCACCAAGGAGGATAATCTGCCCGATTGGTACTCGCAGGTGATCACCAAGGGCGAGATGATCGAGTACTACGACGTGTCCGGGTGCTACATCCTGCGCCACTGGTCGTTCGCCATCTGGAAGTTCATCAAGCAGTGGTTCGATGCCGAGATCACGCGCATGGGCGTCAAGGAGTGCTACTTCCCCATCTTCGTCTCCAAGGCGGTCCTCGAGAAGGAGAAGACGCACATAGCGGACTTTGCCCCCGAAGTGGCATGGGTCACCAAGTCGGGCGACTCCGATCTGGCCGAACCCATTGCCGTGCGTCCCACCTCCGAGACTGTGATGTATCCCGCCTACGCCAAGTGGATACAGTCCTACAGAGATCTGCCCATCCGCCTCAATCAGTGGAACAATGTCGTGGTAAGTGGGATGACACCTTTCTGCAGTGGAAAAACCCTTAATCCTCAATCTGTTCTGTCTTTTCTAGCGCTGGGAATTCAAGCATCCGCAACCATTCCTCCGTACGCGCGAGTTCCTCTGGCAGGAGGGCCACACGGCCTTCGCCGGCAAGGAGGAGGCCGACAAAGAAGTGCTGGACATTCTCGATCTGTATGCTCTGGTCTACACGCATCTGCTGGCCATACCCGTGGTGAAGGGCCGCAAGACCGAGAAGGAGAAGTTCGCGGGCGGTGATTACACCACCACCGTGGAGGCCTTCATCTCTGCTTCGGGCCGTGCCATCCAGGGCGCCACCAGCCATCATTTGGGGCAGAACTTCTCCAAGATGTTTGAGATCGTCTACGAGGACCCGGAGACGCAGCAGAAGCAGTATGTCTTCCAGAACTCGTGGGGCCTCACCACGCGCACCATCGGCGTGATGGTCATGGTGCATGCCGACAACCAGGGCCTCGTGCTGCCTCCCAATGTGGCCTGCATCCAGGCGATCGTTGTGCCCTGCGGCATCACCGTCAACACCAAGGACGACGAGCGTGCCCAGCTGCTGGATGCCTGCAAGAAGTTGGAGCAGCGACTGGTCGGTGCCGGAGTGCGCAGCGAGGGCGACTACCGCGACAATTACTCGCCCGGCTGGAAGTTCAATCACTGGGAGCTGAAAGGAGTGCCGCTGCGCCTCGAGCTGGGTCCCAAGGACCTGAAGGCCCAGCAGCTGGTCGCCGTGCGTCGCGACACCGGCGAGAAGATCACCCTGCCCCTAGCCGATGTGGAGAAGAAGATCCCCGCTCTGCTCGAGACCATCCACGAGAGCATGCTGGCCAAGGCACAGGCGGATCTCACCAGCCACACAAAGACCGTCAAGAGTTGGTCCGACTTTTGCAGCTTCCTCGAGCAGAAGAACATCTTGTTGGCACCCTTCTGCGGCGAGACCCCGTGCGAAGACAAGATCAAGGCGGACAGTGCCCGCGACGAGGAGGCCGAGCCTGGTGCTCCCTCCATGGGTGCCAAATCCCTGTGCATACCCTTCGAACAGCCGGCCCCCATTGCGGCCAGCGACAAGTGCATCAATCCCGGCTGCACCAACAAGCCCAAGTTCTACACGCTCTTCGGCCGCAGCTACTAAGCAGCAGAGCGCCGCTCGAAGCATGGCTTCCTTCCTTTCTATACTCTATAATTCTATAACTAAATTCGATATCCCCGCGATTGATAAACCAACCGATCAACCGATGTGTACTCTTATCTTGCAACTCTTATCTTTTAATAATCAAATAATCGATTAAATGTTTAAACAAATTTTTAATTTTAAAGCGAAAGTTTAGTGGTAACTTTAGGGTATTGGGGCGTACGATTTTTACGCATGAATTTCAGGGGGAAATGTAAACGGCTAACCGAAAGGCGCTGCTGCATGACGCGCACTACAGGCGAAACTAATTCTGTGAATCTAAAATCTACTCCCAGTCGATCTTTCACTATATTCTATAGAAGTGAGTATTTCTGTTCGGGCTTATTTTTTGTTTACTTGCATAACCCTGAACTCCTGGCACACATGTAGCCATGAGTATTCCCATCCCATCGCATGAATGCGGCGCACCTAATGTTAATTGGCATTTTTTCCATAGAGTTTGTCAAACTATTTAGCTGAGAACGACCCCAGATGAACCCAAGGCAGGTTGGCTGGGAAACGCTCAACCGCTAACTGGAAATCCAAATTAAATGTCGCTTATCGCCCGGATACCTTTTTCATTCTATAGAATAAAAGGAATACATTATTTATGAAACGGAACACTTGGGTGAAATACTTTGCGTTTTAAAAAGGTATCAATCACGTCCCAAGCCAATTAAAAGTATATGTTTTATTTAATTGTTTCGTATCGTATTTATGTACCCCGCAAATATCGGAATGAATGGGGTATATTAGTTAGAACCAATGCGAGTAGTTAACACTTGGGGGGCTGCAAAAGTTCTGTGGCACTTACAACTAGTAACTTTCGTTTGATTTCTTATGCCATTAAATAACTTAAAAGTATAAAATACTGAAACCATATTAGGTCTTGCCACGTCTACCGTTCTGAGTCTCCTAAATCAAAGGGTATACGACCACCAATTAACAACTTAAAGAGTCGTTCGACATGCTGCTCCCAGCAGCTGCATACAAATAAACTGAAAATCTTTCATTGACAGCCAATCATGGGATGCCTTCTGGATACAGTTTCCTACCACCTTTCATAAGATCTGTAACAAGATTTATGGTAACAGTAAGATAGAGGTGATGCACGGGCGGTGCAACCAAATCCCCCTCTCTTCGCTGGGCGGCTTCTACAATTATTGTCATTAATGATAAATAAAATAATTGTGACACTTGCAGCTGGAGCAGGGCCAACCAGAGGGGGTGAATTCAGTGGGCATCCAGAAGGGGTGAGGGGACCAGAGCGAGAAGCGGTTTAGGAATTGCCTGGAGCTGGTGCAGCTAATTAAATGCATATTTCGTTGAGACTTGTACGTCAGTAGACAAAGCTGCTGACTTGTTTTGAGTGGAAAATATAGGGGAAAATATATGTGGAATGGAATGGAATTCTACATATGTACATGTACATCTACGGCTATCTACGGCCGAGCCCACGCTACGGACCGGTCGACCGGTCTCCGGATCAAAAGCTCCGCACCCCCACCCCCAGACACACAGACACGACCTGGACAATATTGCGTGCTGATATGCGTAAACATCAACATCGACAGAACAAATGGAAACTGCGAAAGGCAAACACATACAGTGCGTTTCGTGATTGCAACACTCAGTGTTTAGGCTCTGCTGCTAAGAGTAAATGTGCTCAAAATCTTTGTAATCCCTGGAAGGAATGGTTATGAGAATTTCTATTATTATTTTTATTCTCTGATGATAAAACCTGTTAAAGTTCTCTGAGGGCAATTTATAAGCGGAATGTACATATGTACTTGCATACAACCTTACAGCATCGTTCCGCCCTGTATGTATCATATGTAAAATATCTTTGAAAGAATTCTGTTTCCATAGCCTGGCTCTGTTGACTCGGGTCAAACCTTAATGTGTTCTACTTAGCTGTTAATCGATTGGCGAATAAATAATAAATATTTACCCGTCGCCACAAAGGCTAAGAGAATTTTTGCAATTATGCTTGATTTATGGCGCTATTCACTTGATCCCGATTAAGCTAAAGGGGTTTCTTTTTTTTTTAAAGGCTTCAATTCTCAGAAATCCATTTTGGCCAAGCTGGGGGACTCCAACTACAGCTTTAGATTCCAGCCCCCAGCTTCAAGTAATCAATTGCATACAAAATTGCATAATATAATTAATTCCGAGTTGAACTTAAAGGCAACCCGTTTATATGTAATTGCATGCATATTCATCGTTTCGTTTAATGGTCATAGAAGGAGTGTCAGTGGACAGTCAAATTAGAGTCACCACCATTTGGTGGGATGGAGTCATTTCCGCATCGTTACAATTTAATCCAGAGGACAGAAAGAACTTAGGGAATACCCTGAAGAAGAGATTTCGATTAGGAGCTCAAACCTAACACTTTAAATGAAATATTTTGAGACACAACAAAAAAAGATGCCAAGAAGACCCTGGCAAGGGGTCGTTGCTCGAGAGTCTATCTTTTCCGCATTATTAGAGCTCCGCCCCAAAATAGAACATGGTTGGAAGTTCCCTTTCAGCGGCAATTTGCAGGGCAGTGCCAAGTAATATTTTCCTCCGGTCTGACGTCTACAGAATCAATTAGAGTGAAACCATGAATTGGGATACTCCAGAGGGCAGTCCAAAGAGCTGTTGTTTGGTTTTGTGTGGAGCTGCCAAAACAAATTATGTCATCAAAGGAAACGAAAGGGAAATGAAACTGAAAATGAAACTGTGGCTGTGGCTGGGGAGCTGCTGCTCTTGCTGTTGGTTGTGGTTGATTATGATGATGATGTTGTTGATGAGCCCGAGAAGCCTGTTATTAACCGCAATGCCCTTAGAGCCACAAACGAAAAGGAAAACGTAACGGACACGTTGCTGAATCAGCACAAGATTCAAGGTCGTCACCGCGTGACCATTATTTAAAGGGGATATGCTGGAGTTTATTTTGTTTTTGTTGTGTCGGGGAGTGGCGGTTCGACTGTTGTGAAACTCCCTGGCGATCCTGTGCACTGATTGCATGCGACAGCCACAGCCACAGCCAGCCTGCCATCTCCCGTCCATTACCACAGCTGTAACTCTGCCGCACTTCGTTTCGTACCCCTCATTCCGGGTGAGTAACTAACCAACCAGACGGGTCAGCTTTTTGCCTGGCTATTATTGACTTGCAGCCCGTGAATCAGGTTCCCAAACCAATCAAGTAGGTGCATTTTACAACAGTATTACGACTGAAAGATGCCTAATGCTGGGCATTTCTCTTTTAGAGAATATTCTAAGACTACAAGAACTATTTTTAAATCTGAATACAAGTTGGTGCATGGGTGGACATTGATTTTAGACAAGATTATACAAAGTTTGATAGTCATATTCATATTATATTCTTGTGGCATCCATGGCTATTTTTATGTTTCTGGAGGATAACAAACAACTTTGTTTACGCTATTGAAGGAAATTCTACCACATTTGATAATCTTACTAGAGTCCTGCTAAAGCGCAAAAATTCTGGAATATCTATATTGAAATTACACCTTATCTTCTGTTGCATTAAACATAAATACATTACCTTATAGCCCGTAATATACCCGAAAGTGTTCTACTCGTCCAGGGTATGCATATATTTTCTGCAGCCAAAAATTGCACGATTGCATCCCAATCTGTGTGTGTATATATATATATTTATGTATATATGTACATCTGTAGTATATGCAACTGTTTTGTTTCCATGGATGACATGCAGTTTTTTAGGGCCATGCCACCGCATAAAAGAGCCTCTCCATCAAGTGGCTGGCCTTGGTTTGGTCCGACTTCGTCTCTTGAATCTGTCCTTTTTTTTCCAACATCTGCTTGGGGGGGAGGTGGTAGTGGGCTTTTGGGGAATTTCTGTTTTGGATATTTCTCGGAGTAGGGTTGCCAGGCTGCCAGGTTGCCATTAGCATTGCCCTTGCCCAGAGCGGAGCGGAGCGGGACATCGAGATTGCTTTAAGCTTTTTAAGTGCCGTTTAATTGGTTTCAATTTGAGTGTAATAATCGTACTCGGACTCATCGTAGCACTGCCCGAGTTTCGTCTGGGCTTTCGGTTTTTTATGGGTCTGTCTGTCTCTGGTGGAGGGCAAGATCATCTTACGGTGTTTTCGGCACACTCTACCCGGAAAGACACCGACAGCAGACACCTGCCTGCACAGAGGAGCTCCACTGCTGCTGCTGCTGCTGCTGCCGCTGACATTCGTATCTGTGTTAACTGTTAAAACTATCATCTGTATGTGTGTGCACTGGCGTTGGCGTTGGCGTTGACTGCGACGCTTACAGCGCGCGCGGTGCTGCTCGGTCGAGTTAAGTTTCCTTTGGGCCGAGTATAACTTCAAGCCAATTGCCCGCTTCCCATTCAGTTGCCGCTGAGTATTCAACAGATTCAATTCGCGATACGGAAGCCACTCCACAGAAATCCAAGCCGAGTCGTATCCGCACCGAAAGTTCGAACCCTTGGAAGTGAGTACCCCCCCACTCGTAAGGGCGCTTATCGCTACGGCCAATCCTCCATCGAGTATGTGTGTGTGTGTGTGTGTGTGCGTGTGTGTGCAGTGTATATGTGTTTGGCTTTACAATTTACAAACAAAAAATCAACAAAAATATGCATAAGACAATTCAAAGAAACAAAACTGTGCAATGAATGTCTCAATTTGCGTGCCACACATGAGTGGCAGTTACGTGAACAGAAAGTCCATTTCGGGAGGCGTCGTGTGACATGATCATTGTCTATATCTCCATCTACATCGTGTGTGTGTGTGTGTGTGTGTGGAAAATTTAAACAATAGCTAAATTTATGGCTGGAAATGAATGCAAGTGCCCCCAGAATAGAGGCAGGAACCAAAGTGACCGAATGCAAAGTTTGTGTCTCAAGTCTTTTGTTTGATTTGCAAAAAGCAAGGGGAAAATGAGTCTGTGTGTGTGTGTGGAAATGGCAAAGGAAACATATATTACCTCTATTGCAGCCATTGTCCTGCTTTTTGGCATGATTTATTTTAATATGCAAAATTGAAATTTGAAAATATAATTTTTCGAACGATTTTCTGTCGATTTTTCTCTAGAGATTTATTTTGTTTTTGGTTTGTAATTCTATTTAGAGAAGTTGTGAAATTTCGAAAATAATTTTTTATGGCTTGCAAAAAAAAAACTATTTCAAAATACATATACATAGAAAAAATATAACTGCAGCGACTACTTGAGTAAACTACATAAAAATATGTTTATTACATTTTGATTACAAAATCCGTTTCACTAGTGACCCACACACCCAAAAGTAATACCGAAAGACAGGCAATATGTTTATTGAGTAATAAAAAGATCCCCATGAAGTTTCCTTCCCTATAATTTTATCAAATCCCCATTGAGTTGCCTTCATTTTACTAAAACCAAAACCTTCCATTTATGCCTTCCTTTAACATATAACATAACTCCCCATGGTGCTGCAAACTCCTGGGATTGCCACCAATTAAAGAAATACTTGTGGGCACCTGCACATTTAATGATTGGTGCATTTGCTTATTCAAGATCTTTAAAACGCTTCCTGCATAAAAAAAACACTAACTAGCATGGGCGTAAAACTAGAGTGAAATGTTGCAATGCATTTAAAGTACAGAGAAAAGTATGAACGTTGACCCGAATGGCTAATGGCTGGGAATTGCACCCACACACGGATTGCTTAAGATCTTAATGTACACTAAAAAGAAATAAACAAACAGACAGACATTAAGCAAACAGACTCGACAGGCACTTTCCCAAAAAAATAATATTATTATTATTAGCAAACAAACAGGGGGGGACCGACAAATGGATGGACTGCTAACAGCTAACAGGTCTTTAAGCTCATTGCTATGTTTACCAACAGCCCAAACAGATGATACGAGCATAGCATCCAAGAGGTGCAAAAGAGGCAGCCTCTCGTACCCTCATCTGTGAGGTGAGGGCAAATAGAGACTACGAACTAGTAGCTAGTACAAAAATCCCAATTGGCCACGCCAATTACATTCGGCTGGTCAACATACAGTCACTGCCACTGCCCACCGATCCGATTTTATTTCATCAGACTCTGTGGCATTGAAATAGAATATGTCGCCGGAGTAGGTTAGACAAACAAAACGGCCAAACCACTTGAGCAGGGGGGGAATTCAATCTTGAAACTTGTAATGTCAACTCATAGCGAATTTGCTTTGATCACAGATCATCCGGAGTCCGCAGAGATCACGTAGCCATGGAAATACTGCGAAGCGATGCCGGTAGCGGCGAGTCGGAGATTGCCAAGTTCTATGCCAACAAAACGATCCTCATCACTGGAGCCACTGGCTTCATGGGTAAAGTTCTGGTGGAGAAGCTGCTGCGCAGCTGTGGGGATCTGAATGTCATCTATCTGCTGATACGCACCAAGAAGGGTCTGGATCCCAGCGTGCGGAAGGAGCAATACTTCAAGTGTGTGGTAAGTGCCCTCCCCTAACCGCTAATCTCCTCATCCCCATCGTATCCACCACATTAAGTGCTGTTAATTGTGTAATTTATTGGCTCGTTAATAGTTGCCAATCACAGGCACTCTCTTATTAGCGGCTACCGGGGTTGTTGTTCTCAAGGGAACCACGTGACGTATGAGTAATTCTTCTTCTGCCTGAGTGACTCCAACTACTTGGATGTGTCAGACAACATGTAATTCCCACTAATAAGGAACTAAAAAAATATTAATCAGCAGGCGGCATTCGCATTCCCTCCTACATATATCGATACGGAGACTGACCGCAAGAGAAGAATTTTTATTTTATATTCCGCTGGAAATTTTCAACTCATTAACTTACCAATAATTGCAGGTATCACGACTGAAATTTAACGAAGCAAAAACAAACAAAAAAAAGCTTATACATTCCCTTGCTCTTTGCGTAAATGGTGTAATTAGCTATGGTGTTAAAATTACTCGGAAGACTAAAGTTAATCTTAAATTGTTTAGGGCATGTGGCACAAAGTGGCCTTTGAAATTTGATTTGAGAGAGTAATTGACTAGTGAAATATTTAAGTACATACTCGTACTATTTGTAATGTATCTTATTGATACAATTATCCCTGTGTGGCATCTAAATTGTTGCCATCATTATGGGTCATACATAATGATACGAATATCCCACTCAATCCCAAAGCTTATCCCATTCATTAATCGACCTTGTCCCATAGCCATAATTTCCTCTTTCAACTGCTTTACAGCACCCAAAACGTGCTCGAATAATGAGCTTTTGGTGCTGTAAAAGCAGTTGAAAGACGAACAATTATTGCACGAAGTTATAAAAAATAAATTCTATATAATTTTATGCCATTGCTGGAACCACAGCATCTGAACTAATATATCGTTTGCCCTCCATTCGGGGGAAAACTGTGACGAAACCCGCGACTCCCCCAAAGTGTTATTACCAAATTATCGCAGCACTCAAATGTACAAAGCGACCCACTCATAGACATTTAGAGGTGCAGAGACAGAGGCAGAGACACAGACACAGACATAGCCATAGCCACCATCCATGGCGTTTATAAGTCAAGGTGATCATTATTGCTTGGAAAAAAATTCGGAATTACAATGACTTTTAATTGCTGTTACACCAGGCCCGGCGCTCCAACCGCCGACATGGACCATTAGGCAGGCGATTCTAAGCAGTCGGACAGTAGCCCAAAAGCAGCCAAGAGATCCAACTGCAAACTCCAAATTGCAATTCCAACGCCATGACACTTAATTAATGTGTCTGAGGGTCTGCTGCCCCTGTACCCTGCACTCTGTACCCTGCACCCATGTACCCTGTAACAAAACAGATGTAAACACATTTGTCTGTTTTTTTTTTTTGTATTCATTTCAGAGTTTTAGCAAGCTGCTGGAAAAGAATCCCGACATTGTGGACAAGGTGCAGGTGGTAAAGGGCGATCTGCTGGAGCCGGACCTTGGCCTGAGCGCCAATGACATCAACACACTCGCCTCCAATGTGGAGATTGTGTTCCACTGTGCGGCCAATGTGCGCTTCGACCAGCCGCTGCGACCCATGGTGCTGATGAATGTGGTCGGCACCCTGAAGGTGTTGCGTCTGGCCGAGAAGATGAGCAATCTGCAGTCCCTGGTGCATGTGTCCACCTCGTACTGTCAGTGCAACGAGAGTGTGCTGGAGGAGCGCGCCTATCCAGCGCCACAGAATCCCTTCTCCATTATCGAAATGGTGGAAACAATGGACGATGCCGCTCTGGCGGAAATAACACCCAAGTAAGTAATAAATTAATTGCAAAAATAATTAGAATTTGCAATTTATAACCCAAACTGCATCGATTTACTTTTGCTTTTCAGATTATTAAATGGCTTGCCCAACACGTACGCTTACAGCAAGGCACTGTCCGAAGATCTAATTTGCAGATACAACACAAAGCTGCCCATTATCATCACACGGCCCTCGATTGGTTTGTTTCCAGATGATTAATTGCCTAATTGCTTTATACTTAAATTATGCCCTGCACCCGTTGCAATTTTGCAGTGACGGCGGCCATTAGCGAACCGCTGCCAGGATGGATTGAGGGCGTGACCGGACCCACTGGCCTGATGATTGGCGCCGCCCGAGGCGTGATACGATCGATGCACTGCAATCCGGACTACGCCTCCACCGTGATACCTGTGGACAAGGCCATCAACGGGTTGATTCTGTGCGGCTATCAGCGCGCCAGGGCCAGCAGCCAGGAGAAGGCGCCCAGCAAACGGCACGAGGTGCAGTTCTGTAACCTGTGCATCTCGAAGAAGGCCCTCACTTCGTGGGGCGACAGTATTGAGACGGGGCGTCGCTTCTTTTACGAGACACCGCTAAGCTTCGCCCTGTGGTATCCCGGCGGATCCATCAAGAAGAACTACTACCATCACATGTTCTGCGTCATAGTCTTTCACTATCTTCCTGCCTACTTCATTGACTTCTTGATGCTGATCTCTGGCCAGAAGCCCTTGTAAGCTCTCTATGACTCTATAATTCGGCAATCCGCAATCCAAGTATTCCCATTTTTCGCAGCCTGGTGAATGTTCAGCGCAAGGTGTCGATGGGTCTGAAGCTGCTGCAGTACTACACAACGAAAGACTGGGAATTCCGGAACGAGCGATTCCAGCAGATGAGCAGCCAGCTGAATGCGATTGACGAGGAAATGTTCGACACCTCTGTGGGCCAGCTCAATTGGGAGACGTACATCAGCACCTACATCATGGGCATGCGCACCTACATTATAAGAGAGAGCCCGTCCACGCTGCCGTATGCCCGCAAAGTGTTGCGTCGCCTCTACATCCTGGACTGGGTCGGCAAGCTGCTGTTCTTCACGCTCACCTTCTGGTTCTTGTGGACACACATGGACGGCTTCGTGGAGAGCGGTGATGCCTTCATACGATCATCCCTTAGCAGTATCTACCACGAGCGGAACAACACCATACATGCATAAAGTCTTTTTTAATAATGTAAATCAAATATAGGCCCCAAGATTTTTCTTGTTTTTAAGTTTATATCAAATGATCTGGTTTTATTATTCAAATTTGAATTTTAATTTCAGTTGGGCACTGGTTCTTTTGTGAACCGAACTAGTTCGATACTATATATCTGTAGCGAGAAAAACAGGGCTGGACTTGGTCTTAAATACCAAAATATACCTAAATACCAGGGCTGATACACAATAAGCGCGCGCGTGCAATTCAACGTCAAAAACTGTTCATTTCGGTGGCGGTTTCTGAGGTTTCTGAGGTCACTTGAAAAAACAAATCAAGTGAAATATTTATTTTTCCAAATATTAAGACACATTTCAAATTGACCGCCAAGCTCAATTTAGCGCACCAAAAATACTAACATTTTTCGCTCTCAATTCGTGGAGAGTTTGCAAAATTTGCTCTCAATTCGTGGAGAGTTTGCAAAACTCGCTCTCAATTCGTGGAGAGTTTGCAAAATGCTCTCTTTTCAGTGGAGAATAGAGTGTTTTTTTGGAGACTTTCCCCTCATTTTCGTGGTGTGGCAGCATGTTGCTGAAATTTTTCCCATACAAAATCAAATGTATCTTACGGGAACGCGTATGGAATAAAGATTCATTGTTGCGTCATTCCATACGCGTTCCCGTATGATACATTTAATTTGTATGGGAAAAATTTCAGCAAAAAAATACAGCCAATCCAAACATATCAAAAGCGCAACGGCTGTAGCTCGATACTATCATGATAGTCGCAAAACCGTCGATAGTAGAGACTAGCAGTAAAATATCGATACTATCGATAGTGCCCTCGATGGTTTGACACCTCTAGGACTTGGTCTTAAATACCAAAATATACCTAAATACCAGGGCTGATACACAATAAGCGCGCGCGTGCAATTCAACGTCAAAAACTGTTCATTTCGGTGGCGGTTTCTGACTAGAGCGAACGTTGTTGAGCACATAGTCCAACAGCAAGCAGCAGTCAGCAGAGCAGAGCAGAGGAGGAGAGTAGAGCAGCAGAGAAGTCTAACCCAGAATCGAGTGCGGTGTTTTGTGTGTGTGTTTTTGCCATGTATCACCTGAAGAGTTTGGCCCGTCAGGGCGCCTTGCGCCAGCAGGAGCTGACCACCCTGGTCAAGGCACTGCCCACCGCTGCGCTGCAGGCACGCGGCTATGCCACCGAGCACCAGATTCCCGACCGCCTCAAGGATGTGCCCACTGCCAAGGATCCCCGGTTCTTCGACATGGTCGAGTACTTCTTCCACCGCGGCTGCCAGATCGCCGAGGAGAGCCTCATCGATGACATGAAGGGCAAGCTGACCCGCGACGAGAAGAAGCAGAAGGTGAAGGGTATTCTCATGCTTATGCAACCCTGCGACCACATCATCGAGATTGCATTCCCCCTGCGTCGTGATGCTGGAAATTACGAGATGATTACCGGCTACCGTGCCCAGCACAGCACCCACAAGACGCCCACCAAGGGAGGCAAGTACCAAATAAAATCCAAATCCAAAATCCTCCCCTCCTCCTCCTCCGGCCAACTGTTGTTGGTTTGCAAAATCGATTTTTCCTCGGCATTTCCTGCGATTATTTCTGGCCTTTTTCCTCAAAAATTATGTAACCGAACTCCGCGCGCGCACACTCCTCGCCTCGCGTTTCTGTCTTGTTTACGTTGGCACAGTCATAGATAGGCCCCCCAGCCCAGACCAGCCCCCCAAATCATATCGGCAATCCTCTCTCATGGGTTACACGTGTTGCCATTTGATTTGCAAACCCTTCAAGTGTTGCAGCACTTTGCTTACCCCACCCCCACCATCCCCAATGCAGAATCGCCAGATGTCTTTTCTATGATGACGGTGTCTCCTCCCTCCCTTTTGCGCCTTCTTCTTCCGTTCCTCGTTTTCTTTTCACACAGTTTATTATTTTCGAGCTTGGCGAATTTTGTACGTACGCCTTTTGTCCGATGTTTTTGCTGTTTTTACTGTTTGTTTCTCCTTTTGGCTAGGTTCTATTTTTAATGTTTTTTTGCTGTTGCTTTTTGTTTTGCTTTCTAATTGAAATTAGAGCACCGCACCGCACCAACCAGCAGACGAGCAAGTCCAACGGTACAGTGGTGCGAGTGTTGGGCAACGCCCCCCAAAAATAGGTTTGTTCCGTTGTCAAGCACAAAAACCTTTATGTTGGGTCTCACGTACTCCTAAAATAATTATGGAATCGCTTCGTGAGCATTTAAGTGCTTATCAATTGTTAGCTTGCTGCCAAAAATACAAAAAAAAAAAAACGTAAAAATACTTGACGGGAGTCTTATCTGACCTTGGACTGCTAAAATTTATACATATACATATATGTATATACTATATATTTCATATGTGTATACTTTAATACTGAAAACGAAAACAACCCGAAAAAATAATTCTTTGCACCGAGGCAGAATATTTGTTGGTTGTTTACGATTATTGCCACGATTCTATCCACGCTTATTACTCTCATATTTAATGTCAGCATAAGAGAGGTTTCCTTTCCGTTTATGATCTTGTTTTCGATTTGCCGTAATCGATCATGTGGTCTGCTGTAAACGGTGTGGTGTGTGTGTTTCTAGGTGGACTTTTGCCGAGGTCTTGTTAATGATTCACTTAAATACGATGGCATCGAGACTCGTATAAACCTATTTTAGTTGCAGCTGCGGAGGTGCTAAAAGTTGTCTGCTTTTATTTGGTTAGTATCAAATGGGGGAATAGACTTTTAGTTGGCATTCCCCATATGTATTATATTTGCTCTAATTAATGTTAATTTACGCTGCTGCCTTTTCCATTTAACTCTTAATTGTTTAATACATTCTGCACACATTTTGGTGTTCAATTCGCATTTAAATGCCGCTCCGCTCGCCGCTCCGCCTGTATGTATTTCGTTTCATTTCGCGATTCTTCCATGCCGGTTCTGACGTCTGTTCAAAAACAGGTTTGGTTTGAATTGGCTTTATAGGGTCTGTCTGGGGAGTGGACTGGGGACTGGAGTAGGAGATCTCTGGGCTCTGCTGTTCACGTGATGGTCACGTTGTGCCAAAAAAAAACAGTGAGAGAGGCGGTGAATGATGGATGAATGCGTCACATGCTGTACGTATCCAATGTACCCATTGGAGACTGGTCGAAACTGATTCGATCTGGTCTCTCTCTCTGGCTCTCTCTGTGGCACTTTTCATGTCGTTGAACCACAATGAACAGACCAATGAATAGACAATTGATGGGCCCCTAGTCCCAGACAGCGGCTTTCATTTCATTGCTTTCATAACTTGTAATTGCCTGGGCTTTCGTATCGATGAGGGCTGCTGCTCTTTAGAGCTCTGAGCTAATCTCAGAAAAATACTTGGCTTTAGTCGCGACTGGGAGGGGGTGGGCAGGGCACATCTACTGATAGTCGTGTATGTGGTAATGTGTCCAAAGTGTTTGCCCCCATAGCCTGTGGAGTATGTACATATGTCACATGTACTTCGTAATGCCCCAATGTAAATATCATTTCGCTCGACTATTTAGCAGTTATCTTATTGACAAACACGTTCTCCTCTCTCTACTACTGTTTACTTCCCCTTGAGAGTTTTGCTCTGCTCTCAAGCTCTCAAGTATTCAAATTTGTGTCAAATCGTGTACCAATCACACAGATATATACAGTGGATATTGCTTTTAGAGCTAATGATAGATCGTTTTGCTCCCAGAGATCTTTCACTGTAGTTCTTCCAATTGAGAAATTAACTTGTCACGAAATCGAATGTTAGGTCTCCCCACCAAAAATAACTTTGCTGGGGGTACAGGTACAGCCCGCAATTCTGATAAGCGTTTATTTATGCGTCATTTCCTGCCCCTATCTTATCCAAGCCAATGCTCGGGGAGATCTTGGTTGGCAGTTGTCGAGGCCACCAACAGAAGATTTCGGAGAGGCAACAACAGCCCAGCCCACGCCAGCAACAGTTTTGCACTCAACAAACATCATATGGCGCAAAATTCTGGTCAGCTGACCAGGCGCGGACCGGACAGGTTTGGTCTATGCGAGAGATTGTGCCGACGCCAGAGACTGTTGCCAATGGGGGGTATGCTATTGATGGGGCTGCTTATAGACGTGGCTACACACGATCGAGCCCCCAAATAAGTTATCGCACTGATTGTATAAGCACGAGCATACACATGCACATACATACATATCAATTAATAGCTATAGAGAACTACATATAGCATTAATAGATTCCTATGGCGTGGTATAAAATGATATGTCAGCTGTAGTTTTTTGCGAAACAAATAAGAACAGAAAAACAAGTGGACCGATACGCCCTGTTTTTTGTTTGCCTGATAAAGCCGGTTGCTAATCGTCTTGAGAGCATACTCCATATGTATTTCTGCTGCTGTTGTTTTCGGTTTCCTGAAGGTAAAAAACATAATATGAACGAAAAGAAAGGCCCCGAACCCAGCGGTGAGGTGAGGCTAAGGTAAATAGAGTTTCGGCGTCGCCAATCTTTTTCGCTGTCGTCAAGCGCGAGCCGCGGGTACAGTCAGCTCAATTTTGCCTCTGTCCCGATCAACGCAAGGCGATTCGGGGATCGGCTTAGCGCTTACTCAGCATAAAGTCAAAGAGCAGAGGAAGAGAACAATTAGGAAAAGGGTGTCCGTCCAGACCTTCAGATACCTGCTATCCATCCACAACGACAACTCTTGCGAGTTTTACCAAAAATAAAGATCTGAAATATTCTTAGATATGGATTTTAAATCGGTGTATTATTATAACTAGATATTTATTTATCCCGAGTATTTTATAAGTATTTGATGTATTTGATGTATTTGATTTCAAAGATTTTCAGTGCATAAAGTTCCCAAATTCAATTTATTTTAAATACAACTAACTCTTAATGGACTAACTCTTAATTAAACTAAACATTTGGCTGCTGTTTATCTAAATTATAAAGCCCCAAACATCCATAGAAATCATATACCTCAAGCACCCCTGAAATGAAACAATGGAATAACAAAATGTAAGGAGTAGCAGCTAAGGGCGCAATAGAATTTTGTAGTTGGCAAATTTGCACTCTCATTGAATTTTTTGTTGCTTATAGAACTTCTGTTCTCAGAACAAACACAGTTTCACAGCTGATAAAGCAATGATCTCATTGGAATAATGATTTTTTGTACTGCTCGTAAATGTCACCAAAAAAAAAACCCCCGCATAGCAACCGCAAATGAGGCGGCGATTCAAAAATCATTTGTGCTAATTTTAGTTTTTATAGTTTTGTTTTTTGTTTTTTTTTTATTTGGGGGCTCGTCCAACTTGTCGACAAAAGGAAATCCATAAACTGAAGCCAATCGATGGAACTTGCACATTGCGGTGCCGCAAACGCGAGACTTTTTATCGATCCATAAAGTTGGGTTTGGGGTCACTTTGCTGTTGCAAGTTTTTACAATGGATACTTGAAAGCTTGTTAAATTCGAATTATGAACTTACAGCCAAGTACGTACACAAAACACACAAAGAGCCATTCGGGTGTCATTATCTAATCGGCAATTTTCTTAAGAGATATCTTTATTTGTTCGCCACACTTCGCCACACTTAAAATTCTGATAAGGTCTATTGGGGTTTATGGGGTCTCACTTTTGGGACATTTGGGAATGTTGTTGCGACATCGGGGGAAAGGTTTCCCCCATGCACCGATTTCTGGGGCACGTGACGTGCGTTGGCAGCCAAGAAAAATTCTTCTCTCTGAGTCCACGAAACTTTTGCTTTCGGCCAAGAATTCTTGTAGTCTGGTTGATATTTTTAGCACATGTCTATTGGATTTAGGCCAAAAATGAAAGCTGCAACACACTCCTCCCCCCCACCCCCATCCCCAGGGTAGAGGGCTGTACTTTCAAGGTTTCACGAAACGAGCTAAACCAACACCTGTCGTATACGTAATATGCTCATCTGTTGTTATGCAACCGTTTCCGTTCTGCAATTGTTCAGGTATCCGCTTCTCGTTGGATGTGTCACGCGATGAGGTGAAAGCCCTGTCCGCCCTGATGACCTTCAAGTGCGCCTGTGTGGATGTGCCATTCGGCGGTGCCAAGGCTGGCCTGAAGATCAACCCCAAGGAGTACTCCGAGCACGAGCTGGAGAAGATCACCCGTCGCTTCACCCTTGAGCTGGCCAAGAAGGGCTTCATTGGACCCGGCGTCGATGTGCCCGCCCCCGATATGGGCACTGGCGAGCGCGAAATGTCGTGGATTGCGGACACCTATGCCAAGACCATCGGCCATCTGGATATCAATGCTCATGCCTGTGTCACCGGTAAGCCCATCAACCAGGGCGGCATCCATGGACGTGTCTCGGCCACCGGTCGCGGCGTCTTCCACGGTCTGGAGAACTTCATCAACGAGGCCAGCTACATGAGCCAGATTGGTGAGTAGTATTTCATTGGTGATATCTGAAAACGAAAAAAAAGGATTTTATCTACATATATATTTCTTTGACCATTAGGCACCACCCCCGGCTGGGGCGGCAAGACCTTCATCGTCCAGGGCTTCGGTAATGTCGGCCTGCACACCACCCGCTACCTCACTCGTGCCGGTGCCACCTGCATCGGTGTGATTGAGCACGATGGCACTCTGTTCAACCCGGAGGGCATTGACCCCAAGCTCCTGGAGGACTACAAGAACGAGCACGGCACCATTGTGGGCTACCACAACGCCAAGCCCTACGAGGGTGAGAATCTGATGTTCGAGAAGTGCGACATCTTCATTCCAGCTGCCGTTGAGAAGGTCATCAACAGCGAGAATGCCAGCAGAATCCAAGCTAAGGTAAGCAGCAGAACAGAACAAAGCTTTATGATATGCCAAATACAATGCTAATCCCCGTGAAATTATTGATAATTTTTAGATCATTGCCGAGGCTGCCAACGGCCCAACCACTCCCGCTGCCGACAAGATCCTCATTGATCGCAACATTTTGGTCATCCCCGATCTGTACATCAATGCTGGTGGTGTCACCGTCTCGTTCTTCGAGTGGCTCAAGAACCTCAACCATGTCTCGTACGGTCGCCTGACCTTCAAGTACGAGCGCGAGTCCAACTATCATTTGCTCGGTAAGTCTATCCACTGATCCATCTATGGAACAGCCGCTATACATTTGCCATTCTGCTCATCATCTAACTATAATTTTTCATCGATCGATCGGTTTATGGTTTCTTACGCTAAAACCTTTACAGAATAGCCACTGCTCTATAAGCATTTGCTCTTCCCAGTTTGGTTACCATTTGGTTTTTTTTTGGTTTTCTTCCAAAATTATCTCTTTTTTTCGATAAACCACACCACCAAACCACACCACCCTATCCAGAGACTCTAAGATTCTGGCTTAATTTTTAAATATCATCTAAGTAATTCGTTGTTTATTCTATTTCTTCTTTTTCTGTTTCTCTATCACCAATGTAGCCTCAGTCCAACAGTCAATTGAAAGAATCATTAATGACGGTACATTATTATTATTATTAATAATTCTTTTCGCTTACACCCCCCACCATCCCCTCTGTACAGTTTCTTAAACACTCTGTACCTGTACCTGTATCTGTTATCTGTAGCTTGATCCTTTGATCTTTGGTATACCTTTTTGTTTCTTTCGTGTATCGTGTTTGATTTTGTTATTGCATTTATCCTCATGCCCCCGCAAGAAGATTTATAAATACCATACTAAGATCCATTATACCTTCTGCTTTAATCCTGCTTCCATCCCATATATTTCTAACCAATTCTGTGTAGTTTTATCCCCTAAACAATTGTCTATCTGGCATGTTGCAATCTCAACTAATGGCTGTTCTCCCTCTCTCCATTTCTCCATGTGCCTGATCATATTATAGAATCCGTGCAAGAGTCCCTGGAGCGTCGCTTCGGTCGTGTGGGCGGCCGTATTCCCGTCACCCCATCTGAATCGTTCCAGAAGCGCATCTCCGGCGCCTCTGAGAAGGACATCGTGCACTCTGGCCTCGACTATACCATGGAGCGATCGGCTCGTGCCATTATGAAGACGGCCATGAAGTACAACCTGGGACTGGACCTGAGAACCGCTGCCTATGTCAACTCCATCGAGAAGATCTTCACCACATACCGTGATGCCGGTCTGGCCTTCTAAGCGCCAGCGGAAGAGACGAGCCCCGCAGACTCTTAATTAATTAGTTAATAAAGCATTCGAACTCAAGGGCAACAGCTAATGCTATTGCTCCATGCACCGCCGTTTTTAGATGAACTAAATGAAAACAAAAAAAATGTCACAAACTAAAATGCAAAACAAAAACCAATGTAATTTATAATATAGTACGGCAAATGGAGCGCTCGTGCCGGAAGAAATTCGTTTTAAATCGTTTTAAATCAAATCAAAGCAAAACAAACTTCGCCAGTGCTCTCGTGTTTTGTATTAAGTTGAACAAGTTGCGAGCTTATTATTGTTGATTTTTATTCTGTAATTTTTAAGTTGATGAACGTCCAACTGAAGCAATTGCATTTTCAAATATGTATCGTAGCGTATCGTAATGTCACGCGCGTATCGTACGATCCGTTGCTCCGTTGCCGTAACATTTAAAAGAATAATCAAATATACACAAAAATCTAAACTCTACAAAAAACCAGTGCGTACATCTTTAATTGTCTTGGCTGAATCACAATACAATACAAATTTGTTAGTCTCATCATTGATATACATATGCATATATACATACATATATATATACATATTTTTGTATATGTACGTTTGATTGGAATGTATCAAAATGATTGGTTCTATAATACTATAAGTACACTTTAGTGGGCAGATAATTGTAGAGAAGGGGGGAGGGGATACAGCATCAGTATCGTATAAAAATTGGAAGATCTACATATTACGAATTTCAATTGTAAAAACTCTTGGGCTTACTAGCTAAAGGATAAGGCTGTAAATGTCTTGTGTGCATATCAACGTAGTGCTACCGAATGGTTCAAATGGAGAGTCAAAGCGTCAATGACTTGGGGAACAACTGCTGCTTCGCATAGTCATCGATCATCTCCATGAGTAGGTCCCGCGTGAGGCGCGGGTGCTGCAGCACATAGCCAAAGTCTTTCAGTTTAGTGTTATCCAAGTAGAGATGCTTGTGATGGAGCTGCTCCTCGTCGAGGTATGGCGTTAGCGGGGTATTCTCAATGCCGTTGCGTTGACAAATCTCTGCCCAGGGTGCCATATGCTTGTCGTTGATCTCCCCCACCGTGTCCGTGGGGTAAAGCTGAACAAAACGAAACGATTGATTGGGTTTAACCAGCGCTTGGGTCTGAGCATGGCAGAGATGGCACCTACCTTGGTCAAGCTCGACATGACAATGCCAAAGTAGTCCACATTGATGTTGAAAATATCCACCAGCAGGTTGCTGATGCTCCCCTGCGTTGATGCTGAATCATCCACAATGTTGTAAACCTGGCCATTGGTTTTGGGACTCTGCGCCAGTTGCCAAATCGCGGCACACACATCCGATACGTGCACCGTATTCAGGCGCATGGCATCGTTCCAAAGCAGTTTCATTGTCTCGTTGAGGTATTTGTAAATGGCAGCGATTATAATGCGCGGCACTGTGTATGTGGGGTTGAATGGAATGGAAGAATGGGTGGGCAAGTGGTTAAGTTTCAATGTTGTTTGCAAATTGTACAAAATAATTATCGACTATCAATGCGACGCTGCGACTCACTTAAGTAGCGCTTATCGCCAATGCCATAGACAACGGGCAGGCGTACCACTGTGTAGCTGAGATCGTTAATGGCTGACAGTTCCTTTTCAACCTTCAGCTTCTGCTTGGCCACACCCGTCCAGGGCTCCAGTTTGCAGTCCTCCTTCAGCGGCGCCTTGTCGCTGCTGTTCACGCAGCCAGAGCTGAGCTCCACATAGCGCTTGACCCGCTGTGTGGCCGCCTCATTGGCACAGTGTAGGCTCAGCTTGAGAATGCCCTCCTTGTAGACGCTATCGTCTTGATTGGCACGCGTCTCGGCCGCACAGTTGATGACCACATCCCAGGCACGGCCCGTCGTTGGGTGTGGTGCAAACGCCAGCCTGACTGAGGCTGTAAAACACAAAAGGGATCCAAAACCAGTTTAAGTCGCGTACGTGGTGGTGAGCGTGTGCGTGAGAGCGCTAGGGCTGGGGCTGGGGCTGTTACTGTGACTGCAGCGTTGCATTGCCTTTACTTCCGCTGCAGTTGGAGTTGCAGCAATATTACATACCGGCATTTATTAAGTTGGCGCTGCAAAACTCAACTTTATCACTCTCAAAGGCCCTGGTCTGCTCCTCGTTCAACCAGGCCATTTGTGGCGGCGTCTTATCAGCTATGCGTATTTCCTGCGACAGTTCATTGTCCAGCAGATAAGTGAGCAAGTTGCGCCCAATGAATCCGCAGCCTGCAAGCACCACCATTAAGAAAATTAGCATTGCCAGTGCAGCGTTAGTCAGGTCAGTGATAAGCGGAAGCGTAGGCGTGGGAGGTCACTTACCACCCAAAATCAAAACAGTAGGTTTCTCAGACATGCTGCACACTCCACACAGTCCACCAGAATGAGTCAATCGAATCGTATACGGAAGATATACACAATATACACAAGATATACACTATATAATTTTTTATATGCAGCGCTGCCGCGCTGCGTCAGCGTGACCGTGACGATAACAATAAAAAATACCATCCGGCCAAAAAATAAATACCATTAAATACCATTTCAGTTTTGAGAAATACCATTTAAATACCATACTATAAAAAAACCAGGGCAATTTGGCGATCAACCCAGACTTAACCCACTTAACACCCCTCTATTTATTATTTATTTAAACAATCTGGCTTATTTAAAGCACAACCATTTATTGGATTACTTATGAAAAAAGGCTTAAGCAAAAAATCAAAATGAAAACGGAATGACACGTTTTAAGCCATGAGTATGGATGTTGTGTTTCGATACGCTATGTTCTTTAATTTACCGAGAAAGATCGTAGAGGTTGGAAAATGTATTCATTCAGCGTCCTTTAATAGAGTCCCCACTGGATCTTTTATCCTCCCTTGTTCTGAATGTCGTACCGATACGACTGTTTCATGTGACCAAATGCAGTACAACTGACATGGTCACACTTATGGCTTGAAATCCCGCGGCCATCATTGCGAATCCGCCATTTTGCGTAAAGCGCGCTGCCGAAGCACAATTTTTTTTACTTCAGAGAAAAGTAAGTGAATTTCAATCACGAAATTTTGTCCCCCATCATTGTGAATAATCTTACAGGAAATATTCTGCACGATGCCGGGTGTTACTGTGAAGGATGTGGACCAGCACGTTCTAACCAAAGTGCTGTCTGCTTTCTTAAAAAAATCGGGCAAGATTAATGTGCCTGAACAGGTGGACTACATTAAGACGGGCAAGTTTAAGGAAACGTCACCGACTGAACGCGACTGGTTCTACACTCGTTGTGCCTCCATAATGCGGCATCTGTACTTTCGTAGTCCGGCTGGTGTAGCCGCCTTCACCAAGGTGTACAGTGGCCGCAAGCGGAATGGGGTGCAACCATCAAAGTATTGCCGCTCATCGGATGGCTGCATTCGTATGGTAAGTACACACTTACCAAAACTCATAAAGTAAAAACATTTTCATTGGAAAATTGGTTTGCTTGAAGGCTTTTCACGCACTCGAAGCGGCACGCATGATCGAGAAGCATCCAGAGGGGGGCCGCAAGCTTACGCCCACTGGACAGCGGGACTTGGACCGCTTGGCCAACCAAATTGTGTTCAAGCAACGTAAAGTCGAGGATAAACCAGTAATCTGTATTGGAGACGATTAGAGCTAAATACGGCCAGGAATATAAAATAAAATGATTTGCGACTTTATTCTTAACATGCATAATGGGGGACGAAATGTGAGTACAGCAAATGTTAGCTGGTCCACAAATCGCACGACTTCTGGTTGGGTGGCACCTTGAAGCCACGCACTATTACATCCGACTGCCACCAGCCGCCACTCTCCTCAGTCGTTTCGCCACATTCCAGCTGCTTACTGCAGTCTTTTTCGGTGCTGTCCAAATGCATTAGACCCAGATCTCGGTAAATGGCCAACTCCTGGCAGCATCGCAGTGCGGCCGGTGGATTATCACTGGCATACAAGAGGTGCAAGTGCACATTTTTGCAGCAGCGCGGCAATTGACTCGGGATGGCTTTTGGAACGAGACTTGTGTGTTGCTGGTGCACTCCAGGCTCGTTGGCTGTCAGCAGTTCCAGCTCCAGAAACACATTCGTAGCTGTCAGCTGTGTGGAGAAGATGGTATAGAGCTCTTCGCAGGTCAACAGTCGGAGCAGTGCCTGCCTTATGCTGTCTTCGGACAGGGCATGGTTCTCGTAGTGATGGTGCCGGGCTATGGATGCGTGGGGGATGTGCAGAGTGTAGGCTTCCGTGGGCAAGAAAGTATTCGACCCAAATAGAAATCGTAGGCTCTTCACTTTCGAGGACTTGAAAGCTTGCCGAATGATCTGAAAGGAGCGTTGTGTTGTAATGGAATTTCTCTAGCACAAATATGCCTCACCTCTCTCATGTCACTGATGGATTGCCTAGTGGCCTTGGCCTTGGTGCGCTGCTGCTTGACCTGATAATTGGCAAATGACTCCTGCTTGCTGCATGGCTGCGCCTCGTCCTCCCATTTGTCGATGCAATGCTTATACATTTTGTACACGAAGGGAATCTGGCTGCGTTGGTAGAGCAGAAAGTCTAGAATGCCATTCACGAACTCCGCCGCAGTGCCCGTTGTCAGAACAGCTACATTGTCGAGCCTGAGGTCGATGTTCTTGACATTTTGATCCATTACAATCCGGATAATACGAAAATTTAAAATAAAAACAAAAATGCGCGACAGAAACAAAAACAAATTCTGGGGGTTGCCAGACACCAGACAGTCGCAACATTTAAATCGTGACTTGTCACGAATTGTCACAGAGCAGTTGCAACGACGGTCCAAAAAATTAGTTTGAAAATTAAAAATAAATTTAGATCAATCAAATAAACATATGCAAGGATTTAACCTTCAGAAATACACGAAATAATGTATTTTCTTATACAAAATCGTGCTACCAGACATTTTCATTTCATGCAGTGTGCCCGCACTGATATCGCAGCCGCAGCCAACTTCACATTGGCTATGACTGGTAAAAATCTGTTTGTTGCCGACAACATAAAAGAAAAAAGTGTATTGTATTAAAAATCGAAGACCACCAAATACAAGCTACTCAAAATGGTAAAGTGCAGCACATGCCCTCATGGTGCAACCTCATCAGTAAGTTAATTGGTTATGCTTGTGCGTTTCAGGGACAAAACCAATCGGCCCAGGGGGGATCTAGTGACAAGAAGGATGACAAAGACAAAAAGAAGAAGTACGAGCCACCAATTCCGACTCGGGTTGGCAAGAAGAAGCGCCGCGCAAAGGGCCCCGATGCGGCCATGAAGCTGCCCCTGGTGACGCCCCATACGCGTTGCCGCTTGAAGCTGCTCAAACTGGAGCGCATCAAGGATTACCTGATGATGGAGGATGAGTTCATTCGCAACCAGGAGCGTTTGAAGCCCCAAGACGAGAAGAACGAGGAGGAGCGCTCCAAGGTGGATGACCTGCGCGGCACACCAATGTCTGTGGGTAATCTGGAGGAGATTATCGACGATAATCACGCGATTGTGTCCACCTCTGTGGGCTCCGAGCACTATGTTAGCATTTTGTCGTTTGTGGACAAAGATCAGCTGGAGCCTGGATGCTCGGTGCTGCTGAATCACAAAGTGCACGCTGTTGTGGGTGTCCTCAGCGACGACACCGATCCCATGGTTACTGTCATGAAGCTGGAGAAGGCCCCACAGGAAACCTATGCAGACATTGGTGGCCTGGACACTCAGATTCAGGAAATCAAAGAGTCTGTCGAGCTACCGCTAACGCATCCCGAATACTACGAGGAAATGGGCATCAAGCCACCAAAGGGTGTTATCCTCTATGGCCCACCAGGCACAGGCAAGACCTTGCTTGCCAAGGCCGTGGCCAATCAAACTTCGGCCACGTTCCTGCGTGTTGTCGGCTCGGAGCTTATACAAAAGTATCTGGGCGATGGCCCCAAGCTTGTGCGTGAACTTTTCCGTGTGGCCGAGGAGCATGCTCCCTCCATTGTGTTTATTGACGAAATCGATGCCGTCGGCACCAAGCGCTACGACTCGAACTCTGGAGGCGAGCGCGAGATCCAGCGAACTATGTTGGAGCTGCTCAATCAGTTGGATGGCTTCGATTCGCGCGGCGATGTCAAGGTAATCATGGCCACGAATCGTATTGAGACGCTCGACCCGGCGCTTATACGTCCGGGACGTATCGATCGTAAGATCGAGTTCCCACTGCCCGACGAGAAGACAAAGCGACGCATTTTCACCATCCACACGTCGCGCATGACCCTGTCCACAGATGTGAACCTCAGCGAGCTGATCATGGCCAAGGATGATCTCTCTGGCGCCGACATTAAGGCTATTTGCACAGAAGCTGGTCTCATGGCACTGCGTGAGCGCCGCATGAAGGTGACCAACGAGGACTTTAAAAAATCCAAGGAGAGCGTCTTGTACCGAAAGAAGGAGGGCACGCCCGAGGGATTGTATTTATAAGTTACACTAACACACACGAAAATATATGTTCAGTTAATTTTGATAATTCCCAATCATATACATTAAAACAGATTAACGCTAGAATCCCTGGATACGAATAAATTCGCAGTTATTGGCAATGATGCGGCACATTGACCCAATAAATCGTCTATATAGGTGTCCTGTTTTCCCGAGACCACGTTTAAGGGCTCATTTTGATGATCCAAGTATTTAAAGTGCTGTTTTTCTGTGGCTTTTGCCAGTCTCAGCTCTTTGTATGCATCCTTTTCTTTTAATAACTTTTCATCATCCTTTGTGCCAGTTGCTGCAAGTGTGTCGAAAAATGAGCTGAATTTGGCCAATTCCAGGCCAACTTTTAGTCCATCCGCATATCCCTGATCGAAGCTAGTTTGAAAGACCCGCTCCCGTCCATCAGCAACACCATCCGCATAGCTTATCTGTTTGGAAAAAGAGTATCCTTTAATTCGTATACAAATTTATGAGTGTCAGCTGATTGTCACTCAAGTTGGCAGCGCCATGTCTGTCTATGGCGTGTCTGTGTTTTTACGTACCTTTTTCAACTTTTTCCTGAACGCGCTGGTAATTTGTCGAGCTTACCACTTTAAAGTCGAGTTCCTCATCAGAACTCGATCCCTGTGACATTATTGGAAATCCAAAAGGTGGCCAACAACTCAAATATCACTTCAAAACTGCAATGAACATTTCCCACACCACACCAGTGCTGCCAACTTTTCATCAGGAAAAAACGCCAATGGCCAAGAGACAAATAAAACTGAAAATTTCCAGAAATAAAGATAAATAAAATAAATAAAAAATAAAATATATGGGCTTACTATTAACTTCAGTGTTAACTCCATTAACTCATCACAGAATGCTATTGGGATGTAAATGTGGCAACTTAAAACAAAGCAGAAAAAAGCCAAACGCATTTCTAAAAAAAGCCAGAATTTCCGCTTCCCGCAGCTGGTTTACAAAACAGCCGATTGTACGGGAAAAAAGCGGACTTGGCAGCACTGCACCACACTTGGTGCCGGGCCACAACCATTCGCTACGAACCGTTTGTTTTGGTTTTTACGCTAAATTTGCTTTTAAAGATCCGAGACCTCTTCATGGCCGCTGAGGTGGCCCAACTGTTGCTGTCGGTTATCCAGGGAATACCCGCTGGGGCCACCAATGATGATCTCACCAAGGCCCTATCCGATGTGTCGGCAGCCACCCGAGTCGAGGGCCTCAACATATTGCTACAACAAGGCGGCATCGAGATCCTTAAGAAAGGAGAGAAGCTGGTCTATCGTGCCAAGGATCCGGAGAAGAAGAGCGCCCTGCCAAAAGATGCAGACAATGAGGAAAAAATCGTCTACGGGATTGTGGAGGAGGGCGTGAACAAGGGCATTTGGATACGAGACATTCGGATGAAGTCGAACCTGAATATGACACAACTGAATAAAATTCTCAAGAATCTGGAAACAAAGAAGCTAATCAAAGCGGTTAAATCTGTGAATGTAAGTGTATAGTCCATTCTGTTCTACGCTTAAGCATTAGCATCTATAGTATACCAAGTTCATTCGTTTTAGGCCAGCAAAAAGAAAGTTTATATGCTGTACAATTTGGAGCCGGATCGATCCATTACAGGCGGTGCCTGGTACCAGGATCAGGACTTTGAAGTTGAGTTTGTCGATGTCCTCAACCAGCAGTGCTTGCGCTTTCTGCAAATGAAGCGCGAGAATGCGGAAAAGAAGCGTGACGGCCCCTTGGCGCTCAAGCAAATGTCATGTTGCACCGTCAACGATGTCCACAAATTCATATCGGATTTGGGCATTAGCAAGGTGACCCTAGACGAGGATGATTTGGAAACCATTCTTAAGACGGTTGTCTACGATGGGAATGCGGAGCGCATAATGCAGCAGGATGGTTCCTATGTTTATAGGGCCATTAATTTACCCCTCCCACCGACTGGGTTGGTTCAAATGCCCTGTGGCATATGTCCTGTAATCAAGAATTGTTCCAATTGTGGCGATGTGACAGCCATTAAGTGTCAATATATGAAAGAATGGTTGGAGTAAAGAATTTAAAGAATTTAATTTTTGGTTTTTTGTTTCTTTCTTTAAAGAAGAGTCGAAGAATACATTTAACTAATCATCAGATTTACACATTTAAATATGTAAAGTTCCAAATATTTCCCAGCTTTAAGCCTTTATGAAATATCCGTCATAGGTTGAATAATCCATTAATTGTATTACTTTTCATCCAGTTTAAAGACTGACTTCGATGTATTCTACATTATCTGCGAGCACTGCATCGGACTCATTTGCCGCTTCTGCGTAACCAATTTTAAATGCCTTTTGTTCGCCCCTTGTAATTTCATTGAATTCGCAACAAAATTGGTCTGCAGCCTCGGGCGGCAGGGAAATTAATAGACCGCCAGATGTTTCTACAGATTTGCCAGCAAGTAATTTTGTGCTTTGGTCGACTAGAGTACTAAATTTCACAACATTTTTGATAATTGGCAATTTGTTGATCTTGAATAAGACTTTCTCCTTTTGGAATTGGGCGAGGTTCAAGGCATGACCAAGTAAACCAAATCCCGTCACATCTGTGGCACAGTGCGCCTGATACTTGTGCATTAAGAGAGCAGCGTTTTTGTTCAAATACGACATCGACTTCACTGCCATTTCAAAGGTCTCGAGTATCTCGCTATCTGTGAACTGCGTTAGCAGGATTTTGTGCTTATCAGTCTGATTAACTTGCCAAATATGTGCATTTGTCGCCAGCTGGGTTCCCAGTGGCTTTGTAAGCACCAGAGCATCTCCCGGTCGCCCATTGGATGGAAATATGATTTCGTCCTTTAGGCAGACAGAAGTCGCTACGCCGCCAATGATGCACCAAGGATTTAGCTTCAATTGCCTCAGCTTCAAGTTAATTTGGTTATATCCGTTTGTGGCCAATGCTTTTCGGAACCCTTGTATGATTAATGATGTAACAATATCACGTTGGTTGTTCGTAAACTCCGTTGATACACTTATTATCATCTCCAGCGAGTCAATTTCTGTCACACCAACGGCGTATAAATCACTCAAGACATTGGCAAGCGTGATGCTTCCCAATACCTCCGGATCATTTACCAATGGATAAAAGAAGTCGACAGTTTGTGCTAGCAAATATTCTCCTCCTCCGTGCCGTTTGAGTGGTACAACGGCACAATCCATTCCAGCGCCAATGTGGTGCTCATTTTCATTTGCGTTGGATTGAACTATTTCGGTTCCCCTTAGGTACTTTGTGAGTACATCCTGGGGGATTTTACAGCCTCATCCTCGGAGGGTGGAGAAATTGGTAAGTTGAAAATCGCTCTCAAGTCCATGTTTTTCTGGTCGAAACATTTTGGTAGCGTAGCAGCAGGAAGGTCTGGCCTGCCCGGTCGATGGAAGTCGGAGACGGGGGTATGGTAGACGTAGTGGTTATTTTGCCATTCGCCACGCAACTCGGTAGTATATACGTGGCTGTTGAACCTGTGATCAGTGCTGTTAACTTTTCATCAGAAAAAAAGCCGTTTCTAACTTGAACAAGAGAAAAAAAAAAAGCTGAGAAATTCCATGAAATCCCTTAAAAAAAAACGTAATGGGTTCACTAATTTAGAGTTGTTACAGTATTAGCTCCATTTACTAATCATACCTTATGAACATATTTCGATAGTATGCTTAAAACAAACCTTCCAACATTAAAAAAAAGCGGAAAAAAACAAAACGCATTTCTAGGAAATCCGAAATTCCCGCTTCCCGCAGTTGGTCTTCAAAAACAGCCAGATTTTCGGAAAAAAAGCGGAATCGGCAGCACTGATTCTGTGATTGTCAAAACGAAAATTCCGACAAAAGGCTACGAAACGAAATTAAAGTCAAGTGAATACGTATTAAGAATGCAATAATTGTGTGTGAGTCTCGTCTCCCCTAGGCTTACACAAGTGTGCTGGCACAATAAACCCCCAGGTGCAATAATTCTCTGCGAAATAAAAGCTCCGCTGACCTGCTAGAAATGGGTCTTTGCAAGTGCCCCAAACGATTGGTCACCAACCAATTCTGTTTCGAGCACCGAGTGAACGTCTGCGAGCACTGTATGGTTCAGTCGCATCCGAAGGTACATATGCTCATTCCACACACTACACCATAAAATGTATTTCGGGGTCTAATCCGCAGTGCATAGTGCAATCCTATCTACAATGGCTGCGGGATAGCGACTACATTTCCAACTGTAATCTGTGCGGGACCTCGTTAGAGCAGGGCGAGTGTGTGCGACTGGTTTGCTACCGTAAGTGGTGCCACATCAATGCCGGATTTTACCACTAATGACACTCGATTCTCAAATTTGTAGACGTCTTTCATTGGGACTGCCTGAATGCTCGTCAAGCCGCTCTGCCTGCCAACACTGCGCCACGCGGCCATCAGTGCCCCGGGTGCAGTGTGGAGATATTTCCCAACACCAATCTTGTCTCGCCCGTGGCGGATGCCCTGAAGAACTACCTGGCTCAAGTCAACTGGGGTCGCAATGGCCTGGGCCTGGCTCTGGTAAGCGGCTAAAGAGATATTATTCGCCGACTATTGCTAATTATAATGCTCTCCAAAAGCTCTCGGAGGATCAGAGTAGCAGTTTGAAGGCCATCAAGGCTAAGGCGGCCGTCAGTCAGGCGGCTGTTAGCAATATGACCAAAGTGCATCACATTCATTCCGGCGGAGAGCGGGAGCGTGCGAAGCCAAATGGCGGGGATGCCTCAACTCCACATTCCGTGCTCCTAATGGATGCATTTAATCCACCCAGCTCGGGCGACTTTAATGGTGTGTGCAACAGAATTTTCAATGTTTTGTGACTAATAGCATTCTGTTCATTGTGATCCCACAGCTAGCAGTAGGCGACCATTGCTGCCACGTCAGTCGCCCATTGGTGGGACGGATCGCGATGACAATAAGTACCAGCGTCGCACGCCGGCCGAGCTGTTCTCGCGTTGGACGCGTCGCTTCTATGCACCATCGTCGCGGCCACCGTGGCGACGCACTTGGTTTCTGGTGATCAGCGGCATTCTGGCCTTTGTCATGTTCATCTATCTGTTGGCATGGATGGGACGCAGTGGCTCCAACGACGGCCTGGACGAGAGCTGGAACAATCCGAATCCGCAACCGAATCACTACGAGTAAATTATCCGAGGAAAGTGTTATCCACGTGCATACGTAGTCTCTTATCCAAAGCATACAACCCTCCCCCTCCCGAAAGAATACAACTTTTACAGATATTTATATAATCTTAAATTCCAACGACAGAAAATAATACACATATTTATGTATATATAAAAGAAAAAAAAACTAATACAGTATTTGTTTAGTCAGAATGAGGTTTCAGAGTCTGCACTCCACTTGCCTCTCTGCGTGCCTTTGGCGCCGTCTGCTGCATACGCTTGGGCGCATCCAGGATCTCGTCGTATTCGTGCAGCTTCTTGGCCAGGAAGTACATCTCGGCCAGGGCTATGATGAGGGCCACAATCACGCCCAGCAGGATGCGAAAGCCAAAGGGCAGGGGACCAACCATCAAATTGACGCCAAAGAAACCAAAGGTGAAACCAGCAGCCACAGAGAAGACGAACTGCAACACCGCAATGATTTGCTTGTTCAGGCTTTTAACTACAAGAGAAGAGGAGAATTAGGAATTGCTCAATTTGAGTTGTCATCTCTACACACTTTGATAGGCTATGGTATCCTCTGGATAATGCTTCAGTCCTGCATCCACATTCTTGGTCATCTTGTGGTACTCGCGATTGTGCTGCTCAGCGCGAAGGCGTTCGCAGCGGGCCTCCAGCTCCGGGTTACGTGGCTTCATTTCATTTTCTGGCAATACCAGATCCGATGACTCGATCAATTCATAGAGAAAGAGATTGCAAATGCCATCTTTGCGCAACTGTATCAGAGTATCATTTAGCCAGTGCATGTCAGTCAGGTATAAGACATTATTGTATTCCGTCGGGGGTTCAGCATCATCTTCCTTTATCTCCTCGGATGACTTTTGGCCTTTGGCAGCCTTCTTATTCTTCTTGCCAGTCGGTTTGGCTGCTGGCTCTGGTTCCTCGGGCACATCGGCGCAGAGTCTACGCAACAGCGCTCGATCAATATTGGGGCGTTTAATGTTCAGCTCTTGCTCCTGGACAATCTGTGTGCTCAAAGGTAAAGTGTAGCCTTCGTTCTTCATCAGTTTGGCGACATTTTCCGGAACCTTTCTGAAGTGCTCTTTTTGGGCATCCAGGAACTCCAAAAGCGTCACCGACGGCACAAGGCGCACCCGAGTGTCTACGATTGTTGATTTGAGCATTTTAGGGCGTGTCTTATTTTGCAATGCTCAGCTTCAATTGGAGGTCAGAGTAGAGCTCGGCGATTTCTTCCTCCTTTTCCTCGAACGAGTTCTCTATGCGTTTGTAGCCGTGCTGCAGGTTGGTCAGAAATTCGGCTCTGCGCTGCTCACGTGACTGTCGTGCCTCCTGCAACTGTGCGCTGGCCTATAAATATAAAATGCAGTCAGTCATATTCGATAAGCCGGCGCCACCTCGATTATGTGCTGCTCTCAATTACCGTCCGTTCTACTTTGGCTTTTTCCAACAGGTTGTTGACCCCGCACAGAAGACTGTTCACTTCGGTACCCAGAGCGCTGAGGTTTTGGTTGCCCAACGCAATAAAACGCTCTGAAAGATCGTACTTGAGCGATCCTATGGTCTCGGTGACCTGAAAAAGTTTCTCCACTTCGCTGTCGTTGCGCCGTACCTCAAAATTGTCCAGGAAAGCTTCGATCTCGCCGTTAACAAACACGCGATGATCTAAAACGCGAAGCGGCACTTTGTACAACTCTGCAGCAGGATAAAATATTCCATTAAAGACGATTATACAGCAGTTTTTTCGAAACATTACCTCGTCCAACCTGGCTTATCATTATTTTTCAACCACCCCACAGCTGTCACATGAGAGCAGAAAGCGTGGGAGTTTTCCAGCACTGGCTTGATTGAGTTCGTTTTTTTTCCTCGGTATATTTACGGTATATTTGGTAATGAGAAGGTATATTTCAGTATATTTCGGGTATACATTGGCGGTATATTTTATGCGTAAGTCCACGGTCACACTAGGGCTCACGTTCTCCACTTTGCTTTCAAAATTAAGGAAAAATTGGCAAAATCTCGAGCAACTACCAGGATGAGCGAGGAATTCAAACTGCCAAAGCGCTCCCGGAAGCGCACCCGCGACGTTAAGCGCAAGGCCAGGCCAGAGCTGGACGGAGAAAACGCGTGGGTGGCGATGCGGTACTATGAGAACTTCGAACCATTCTGGGACTTTACTGATAATCTGGAACGAATCGACGATGCGGCGGTGTCGTGTGAGGAATTCATAGAACGCTTCGAGCGGCCCTACAAGCCGGTGGTGATACAGGGATGCACTGATGGTTGGATGGCTCTGGAGAAGTGGAACATGTCGCGGCTGGCCAAGAAGTACCGGAACCAGAAGTTCAAGTGCGGCGAGGACAACGAAGGATACAGCGTCAAAATGAAGATGAAATACTACATCGAGTACATGCAAGGGACGCGCGACGACAGCCCGCTGTACATCTTCGACAGCAGTTTTGGGGAGCACCATCGCAGGAAGAAGCTGCTCGACGACTACGTGGTGCCGAAGTACTTTCGGGACGATCTTTTCCAGTACTGCGGTGAGAATCGTAGGCCGCCTTACCGCTGGTTTGTGATGGGCCCCTCCCGCTCCGGCACTGGCATCCACATCGATCCGCTGGGCACCAGCGCCTGGAACACGCTCATTCGCGGTCACAAGCGATGGTGCCTGTTCCCCACGCAAACGCCCAAGGACTTGCTCAAGGTGACCAGCGCCATGGGCGGGAAGCAGCGTGACGAGGCCATCACCTGGTTCAGCACCATCTACCCGCGCACCAAGCTACCCTCCTGGCCGGAGCAATACAAACCCATCGAGGTGCTGCAGGGTGAGGGCGACACTGTATTCGTGCCGGGCGGCTGGTGGCATGTGGTCCTCAACCTGGACGATACCATTGCGGTCACCCAGAACTTCAGCTCGAAGACCAACTTCCCGTGCGTCTGGCACAAGACCGTTCGGGGCCGTCCCAAGCTGTCGCGGAAGTGGTTGCGTGTGCTGCGCGAGCAGCGTCCAGAGCTGGCGCAAATCGCCGAAAGTATTAATATAAACGAGAGCACCGGCTTTGCCTCGGATAGTTCTAGCAATTCAAGCTCCTCCTCGTCATCGTCATCCTCATCGTCGTCGGAGAGCGACGCGGATGCCGATTCCAATACGGACAGCGGGCAGGAGAGTCTCACCGCCAAAAAGAAGAAGAAGCGACGCATGGGCGGCGGTGGCTCCTCCATGGGCTCCACGCGCTCCTGATGCACGGAGCGGGCCAAGCGCAAAGGCTTGCTAATGCGCCTCTTTCACCGGCAGCTTATGCTCTGCCGTCGGCGTCCATGCTGCCGTCGCAGCTAGCACTAGATGATCAACTGCCCCCACCCCTTTAAATGTTTTAATATATTTTTCTACATAGACAAAACGAACACGAAGGACGGTCCCGCAGCCCGTGACATCTTTGGTTGCGCGTGCCTCCGCCTTCCGCTTGATTTAAATATTGTGTGTGTAATGCTATTAACTGACTCATTAGCTTAAACCATCCTTAAATGTGGCATTAAATAATTATTATCGAAATATATTTGTAAAAAACAACACCCCGGGTATTTAAGTGGGTGGAATCCATTCTCCATTCCATTATTCCCATAATAACTCCACGTTTTAATTATTTTTACAAAATTACTTTTCTCCGTTTTATTTAGAATTCTTTTTGTTTGCGATGTATAAAAAGGAAACAAAATTACATCGATGGACATGCAACTTACAAGATTTTGTTTAGCTAAATTATAGAAGGGGCGGGACCATTGTAGGCGGTGAGGTGTAGTATGTATAATGTTATTGCAGACCGTCTCGTAAACTAAATGGAATTTTCAATTTTTTGGGGGGACATTACACGAGTAAAAATATGATTGAAAAAAAGGGTAGATGATAGCTACAATTTTATTTATGGAACAGCAGCGTCGCTGAAAGCACTTGCTCTTAAATAAATCACCTTTAATTTGCTACAATTTGTTTTATTCATAATTATTATTAAAAGTTTGTTTTTGTTTCCCTTGCGCGCTCTCTCTCTCCTCTCGTCACATCACTCTCTGGATGTTGTTTCTTTTCTCTGGATGATGTTCTCGATAGAAAAGTAGTCATTTGAACTTTGATGTTGTTGAACGTTGTGTGGTTGCTGTTGTTTTTTTAAGAGTGTTTTTCTAATTACAGATGTACAGATTGTTTGAGTTTTCCCTTCTTTTATTATTATTTATGTATGAATTATTTTGTAATTGTGTATAAATTAGAAATTGCGCACGCAGCTTCGTTTTGCTTAAGGTCCGTTTTGTGGTAGGGTTTGGGATTCTCTTCTCTTCACTTCTGTTCTGTTTACGGTTCTGCTCTATCGTCGGGTATTTGAATTTTGTTGCCAAGTTCTTCTCTCAGTTTATGTGTGTGTGTTATTATGGTTTTTGTTGGTATTTAATTGTTAACTTAATCGATATACTGCGCTAACCAACGGAAACCCTCGCCGTAGCCCTGTCGCTTCAGCACGGAGCACATGAACAATTCCAATGGGCGGCCAGGCAGATCGGCACGTGCAACTTTGCCCTGAAATCCAGACAAGAATGTCAGTTTAAATAAGCTAAACAGAGAAGTGGGGACAGGACAGCCTACCTTGCCGGTTGTTAACTGATACAGTCCAAACACATTTCTCAGCTCGTCCTCGCTGGCCGCACCGGGCTTATCTATTTTGTTGCCCAATATGAGCACGGGGCAGTTGGACAGCGCCTCATCCGTGAGCAGCGAATCCAGCTCGTTTTTGCTCTCCTGGAAGCGGCCGCGATCCCAGGCGTCTATTAAGAACACAATTGCGTCGACAGCGGGGAAATAGTCCTTCCAGACGCGACGTGCTACAATGGGTCCAAATTTCAGTTTAAGTTAAGTTTGGCTAAACTGTGTTTTAAGAAAAAAGTAATTAGTGTATGTGAGTGGTCGGTGCCCCTTAACCTTCAACCGGCAATCTTTTTAAATTTACATAACCGCAGCGCAGACACGTTCATTGATATGATATCTTTTCAAAGCCAAGAGACGCTGCTGCCTGCCATCTTTTGTCCGTTCATGATTAGAGCTTGTTCCACAGCGAAACGAAACCGATCGTCACGATGACATGTTCTACTAATATAAATACATAATACGTAATAATGTGTTTCCGTGTGTGTTCGTACTTATTTGTGTTGGTTTATCAACTTATCAATTGCCCAAAAGGCCCGCATTTCATGCTTCATTCTTGCTATTGCTAGCAGCTACTACTCCACTTCTTTATTTTGATTGGTTTTATTTCGGTGCACATTCCGTGTGCACGCTCTCTAAATAGTTAATAAACAAGTTTTTGATTCTTGTTGATCTTGGGCGTTTTGTTGTTGTTTGTTTTGCGTTATCTTTATAGAATGTTTGGTTTGTGCACTTGTAAATTATTTACACTAATGCAGAGGTGCACACAGTGGTTAAACGATTCAACAAGGAAATATTTTTTGTTTTCCTTTATATGGAGGAAAATGTTGTTGCTATAAATAAATAACATTTGAATCGTTTTTTACGGCACTTCGTACGGAAATGATCCACTGTGAGCAGTTAAAGATCGGAAATACCTAAGAGGTGTGCAACAGGGCTTGCCTCTTCCTAAATGCTTTCAAAGTTTTAATTTGCCAAAAGTTCACCTAGATTAAAGGTCGTTCACAGTTAGACCTTCGAGACGAATAGATCTTTGACCACTGTAATGGCATTTCTATGAACGCTCGACTGCCTGTGGCTGATTGAACGCAACAAATGTGCAAAAGTACAACAAGTTGTGGGTCTCTGTATGGGTGACCCGCTGTGCTATATTTCACGCTGATTGTCGCTGAATCTCTCTGGCTCTTTTGCATGTGTCGCCGCCCCGCCTCGTGTGTTATATGCAGCCGAGTGGCTATATTTAGAGTAAGGGCACACATTCGGAAAAGCTCAAAAATAATTTATGAGTGCTCTGGGAGGACAAACAGTGCTCCTTGTTCCAATGGAGCTCAACTTACCCTGAGTGTGGCCACCCAAGTCGAATGTGGTGAAGCGCATATTGCCGATGGACAGCTCCTCGGACGCTGCAAGGGATCAGATTAATGAAGGGTTTTCATTAGAAAGGAGAAATAATCCATTGGGGACTACTACTCACTGGGATGCAGGGTGGGTACATGCTGCGCCAGCTTATCATCTTTGAGCATGTGCAGTAGCGTGGTCTTGCCAGCATTATCCAAGCCAAGGAACAACAATTTGCCAGATTTTTTCCACAGACCTGCAAGTAGTTGGAAATTCTAGTTGAAAATATGTACCAAACGAAAAACATGCGGGAAGGTCAAATAATTCGACTAAATCGTCATCAATTAATACACGCCGCTAAACCAATACCAAAACGACATCTGTGCACACGGCAGCAGCAGACACGCATACATTAGTCAAATTTTTCGGTGTTTCTTCTGTCTGCGTTTCAACGTCTGGTCTGGCCTGGCCTGGCGTTGCTTTGTTGGCAATCTATCAAGAAAAGCGACCGACCGACCGCCCGCCCCATGCCCTCCGTTCAGATCTCCGGTGCGCTTACCTAAGTATCCTAGGACTCCGGTGAACCAATCCCAGATGAACATCTTGGCTTGTGGTGTTGTTTGGGGTCAGATAATGGCCGAACCTCGAGTGTGAGAGTGTTGTAGGGGGGAAAGAAGAGTGCTGGCTGCTGCTGCTCCGCTAGACTATAAAGAGGGTGAGAGAGAGAGCTGCGTTACAGGCGGGTATTACACGGTCGTTGAGTCGCAATTTGCTACAAGTTCAATGTCCAGTCGAAAGCAACAACAACAACAGCCTTATGTATAGGAAATCAATTTCCCCATCTAGCAAGTGTTCTTGAGGCGGCCGAACGTAGCATCGCTACTTCCGGACTCAACAGCCGATGGCGGCCACAGTGACGAAGGGGGCCTTGACACAAATTAATTTTGTGAGACATACGCGGGTGCTGCTTCTGCTCTGTGTTTTATACAATATACACTTTACATGGCAATTCACAATTATTTTTTTTAGCAATTATAATTAGGTTAAAAACCTGTTCTTTGTCAACACTTTCTTTCTTTCTTTTACATTTCATGGCGCTCTCTCTGTGTGTTTGTGTGGAGTGGCAGTATGGGTGCGCTGGTGCTACTGTGTGTGTGCTGCTGTCACTGCGTCTGTATGTGTGCGTGTGTGTGGGAACTACGTGGTAACACGCATTATACTTTATAATATCACTAAAGTTTTGCACAATTTCGTAATCACACTTTGGAACCAGCCACGAATCGAGTAACCCCCCGCCATCGGGAGCATGAACGCCGCACCCTTAGGCGGCGCAGCACACGGCACTCCACCTCCTTATAGGACGACGTTCAAAAACAGCAGACATTATTTTGCACTACGTGGACGCCTTTGAGGCTCTCGGATTGGGTTTTCTGTTTGCAGTTTGCCGTTTGCTCGGTTGGTTTCCCATACGGCTGGTTGTTGCTTGTTACCGGACATTGTACAGGTGCTTTGAGGGCCTTTCTTGTTGATTAATAATCAATTAATTTACTTTTTCTACCTCACGTTTTATTTGGAGTCAGTTTCAGTGTGACAGTGCGCCCGTTCAGTTATTTCTCCGCGGACTTATCGATAGAATATACCGCCTGACCCTCAGAAATATACCCAAATATACCTTCTCATTTCCAAATATACCCTAAAAATACCGAGGAAAATCATTTTTATCAATTTTGATATTAAATTTAATATTACTTGGTAGTTAGGACTTTAACAACTGAAAATATCATTTTATCAGATAGATGAATCAATTTTCTACAATCTGGCTTATTTAAAGGACAACCATTTATTGGATTACTTATAAAAAAAGGCTTAAGCAAAAAATCAAAATGAAAACGGAATGACACGTTTTAAGCCATGAGTATGGATATTGTGTTTCGATACGCTATGTTTTTTAATTTACCGAGAAAGATCTTAGAGGTCGGAAAATGTATTCATTGAGCGTCCTTTAATAGAGTCCCCACTGGATCTTTTATCCTGCCTTGTCCTGAATGTAGTATCGATCCGACTGTTTCGTGTGACCAAATGCAGTACAACTGACATGGTCACACTTTTGGCTTGAAATCCCGCGGCCATCATTGCGAATCCGCCATTTTGCGTAAAGCGCGCTGCCGAAGCACAATTTTTTTTTTACTTCAGAGAAAAGTAAGTGATTTTTAATCACGAAATTTTGTCCCCATCATTGTGAATAATCTTACAGGAAATATTCTGCACGATGCCGGGTGTTACTGTGAAGGATGTGGACCAGCACGTTCTAACCAAAGTGCTGTCTGCTTTCTTAAAAAAATCGGGCAAGATTAATGTGCCTGAACAGGTGGACTACATTAAGACGGGCAAGTTTAAGGAAACGTCACCGACTGAACGCGACTGGTTCTACACTCGTTGTGCCTCCATAATGCGGCATCTGTACTTTCGTAGTCCGGCTGGTGTAGCCGCCTTCACAAAGGTGTACAGTGGCCGCAAGCGAAATGGGGTTCAACCATCAAAGTATTGCCGCTCATCGGATGGCTGCATTCGTATGGTAAGTACACACTTACCAAAACTCAAAAAAAAAAAACATTTTCATTGGAAAATTGGTTTACTTGAAGGCTTTTCACGCACTCGAAGCGGCACGCATGATCGAGAAGCATCCTGAGGGCGGCCGCAAGCTTACGCCCACTGGACAGCGGGACTTGGACCGCTTGGCCAACCAAATTGTGTTCAAGCAACGTAAAGTCGAGGATAAACCAGTAATCTGTATTGGAGACGATTAGAGCTAAATACGGCCAGGAATATAAAATAAAATGATTTGCGACTTTATTCTTAACATGCATAATGGGGGACGAAATGTGAGTACAGCAAATGTTAGCTGGTCCACAAATCGCACGACTTCTGGTTGGGTGGCACCTTGAAGCCACGCACTATTACATCCGACTGCCACCAGCCGCCACTCTCCTCAGTCGTTTCGCCACATTCCAGCTGCTTACTGCAGTCTTTTTCGGTGCTGTCCAAATGCATTAGACCCAGATCTCGGTAAATGGCCAACTCCTGGCAGCATCGCAGTGCGGCCGGTGGATTATCACAGGCATGCAAGAGGTGCAAGTGCACATTTTTGCAGCAGCGCGGCAATTGACTCGGGACGGCTTTTGGAACGAGACTTGTGTGTTGCTGGTGCACTCCAGGCTCGTTGGCTGTCAGCAGTTCCAGCTCCAGAAACACATTCGTAGCGGTCAGCTGTGTGGAGAAGATGGTATAGAGCTCTTCGCAGGTCAACAGTCGGAGCAGTGCCTGCCTTATGCTGTCTTCGGACAGGGCATGGTTCTCGTAGTGATGGTGCCGGGCTATGGATGCGTGGGGGATGTGCAGAGTGTAGGCTTCCGTAGGCAAGAAAGTATTCGACCCAAATAGAAATCGTAGGCTCTTCACTTTCGAGGACTTGAACGCTTGCCGAATGATCTGAAAGGAGCGTTGTGTTGTAATGGAATTTCTCTAGCAAAAATATGCCTCACCTCTCTCATGTCACTGATGGATTGCCTAGTGGCCTTGGCCTTGGTGCGCTGCTGCTTGACCTGATAATTGGCAAATGACTCCTGCTTGCTGCATGTCTGCGCCTCGTCCTCCCACTTGTCGATGCAATGCTTATACATTTTGTACACGAAAGGAATCTGGCTGCGTTGGTAGAGGAGAAAGTCTAGAATGCCATTCACGAACTCCGCCGCAGTGCCCGTTGTCAGGACAGATACATTGTCGAGCCTGAGGTCGATGTTCTTGACATTTTTGTCCATTAAATCAGAATAACACAAAAATTTAAACTAAAAACAAAAATGCGCGGCAGAAAAAATAAACAAATGCATGGGGCTGCCAGACACCAGACAGTTGCAACATTGAAATCGTGACTTGTCACGAATCAATCACGGGTCAACGACGGTCCAAAAAATTAGTTTGAAAATTAAAAATAAATTTAAATCAATCCACATATTCAAACATATTCAAGGATTTAACCTTCAGAAATACACGAAATTATGTATTTTCTTATACAAAATCGTGCTACCAGACATTTTGATTTCATGCAGTGTGACCGCAGGTTTTTCGATCAAATATACCGTCTCACCGGCGGAAATATACCGTACTATAATGTGCTATAAATGTACTATAATGATCGCATGAACGAACTTTGTCCACTTAACCCCGCTATATTTGAACAGGAAACAGCTTGAGTTAAACCGCGAAAAAGAATACTGTTTTAAATTCTTTTTGTAGATCCATACAACCTCTTTAGGCCCCTAAAAGGCCCCCTATTATGGAATTGTTAACAAAATAGGATTTAAGCAAAACAAGTCAGAGCATAAAACATAAGTGTGCACGGATACGACGTCATTGCCGCTGGTCAACCAGGTTTCCGGACATTTGTATACCCTATTTCCTTGAATTAATGTTAAATTTGTTGTTCCAAGCTGCTTTAAAACATTAATATTGAATTTGTCTCAGATTGCCATGTTTTTAATCTATTCATTCCTCGGTGTCTGTAGGAGTACCATAAACTGCAAAATTACCTTGCATATAGATTGAATAGTTTCTTACGTTAAATAAAACACAAGTCGATATTTTCTTAAATATTTAAAATTTATTGCATTAACTGTATATATGTATGTATAGCTGATATTTTATGGGATTTTTCGGAGCTAGACATAACGAGTTTTTCATGCTAAGCGGCATGCCAAAGGGGGATCGGTGCAGGATCTTACAATTAAATGGGGTAAGGGGGTTGTAATACCTAGAGTTAAAATAGAAGATGAATTATTTGTTGATATGTTAGCTGCTTGGTTCGACTTAGGAGCTAGACTTAGACCCTAACGATATGGTTTGATTTGGTTGCTTGCAAACGTCTCACAAATGTACAATTCGATTCTGAAACCCGAAGACTAAGAGATAGTGTAGATAATACAGCGCTTACGGACTAACCATTAATTAGAATATGTTCCGCTCGATAACTAGTTCGTACTCATTTCCATCCATCCATCCATCCTTTGCACTTTCCTGTGTGTGTGGAGGGATACGAATCGATCGACTTACAGACTAAACAAGAATACACAACTCCAAAGAAGCTTTCGCTTTCGCTTTCGATTTGGTTTGGGTCGATGTTTCATGGCAGTGAAGTACCCGCCCCACCCCCTCCGCCTTCCTAGCAGTTCATGTAGTTGGGCGACTCCGTCTCTGGCGTGGGTTCCACTTTGGCAGCGGCCTCTGGCGCCTCTCCACCCACGTTCTGATAGACCTCGGCCTGGATCTCGATGCTGCCCACCTGGGGACATGGCACTGCCAGCTGCTTGGGCTTGAAGCTGCTGCAGCTGGAGGCGGAGGACGCGGAGTGGCTTTTGGTCAGCTTCCCGTAGATGATGTTGGAGCGCTCGTTCAGCTTGATGGGCTGCAGGGTGACCCCGTTCTGGTTCTGGTAGTGCTGCTGGGTATCGGCATGCTCCTTCGCCTCCATGATGGTGTTCAGGTAGTTGCTGCTCTGGGAGGAGGCCAGCGGCTGGCTGCCGTACACGGGTATGTTCGAGGGGAACATCTGATAGTGTTCGGATGCGGACCCGGTGGGGCTGGTGGGCGTGTGCAGGCGCTGGCAGCTGGACATGGGCGAGGGGAAGACGATCTGATGGCGCTCATCGCCCGGCGTGGAGCTGGGCGTGAACACGGGACGTGGTGGCGGCGGCACCAGATAGTTGTCCATCAGCGATCCATGGGCACCCAAACGGCAGTTGTAGCGCCGATCCTCGTGGTCCGAGTGGGTGCCAGAGTCGCCCAGGGAGGCGCCGCTGCAATTGCTGCCCGTGCTGAGGCGGCCCGAGGAGGAGCTGCTGCTCGACACGCTCTGCAGGCTGAGGGAGCTGATGGGACGTGCGCCCGACTTGAAGCTGCAGCTGGTGGCAATCGAGCTCTTGGTCTCGTCCAGCAGGCTGTCGGCACAGCTGCCCGGATGCTTCTCCCCCGGCGACATCTTGGGACGCGAGAAGAACTTCTTGATGCGCTCGAAGGGCGTCTCTCGCTTCAAATGCGATCGCACCTGCTCGTGGATGCGCTCGTACTCGCGTCGCAGCTGATCGATCTGGTCCTGCTTCTCGCGGAAGCTCTGCTGGACATCGTTTCGGTGCTTCCAGCGCTCCACCAGCAGCTCCACATCCCGAATGGAGAGCACATTGTTCTTGAAGTCGTGCATGATCTCGGCCAGCTCATCGTCGGCGTTCGATCGATTGTGGCTGTTGGCAGAGGCATCGCTGGAACTGCGCTTCAGCGTACCATACCCTGGCTGATGATTGTGGCTGAAGCTGTGGCCACTGCCCGCCTGTCCCATGGCCAGTCGCGTTGTCGAGCGGCTCATCCGCAGATGCTCCTCCACGGGCCGGTTCGAGGGCTGGAACAAGTAGTTCCCATCATCCGGGGGGCAGCTGTTGGAGGTACTGCTGGGTGCAGGACTATTCACGGGCACGTTCGAGGGCTGCAGCACGTAGTCGTTGCCGGCCACGGCCTGGTTCTCCAGCAGCTGCGAGCACTCCTGGCTGAATTTGTCCGTTTGGTAGAGTGGCGCCACTGGCGCATCCACCACATCCTGGGACTTGTTCTGCTCCTTGGACTGGTAGTAGGGCGGTTCGTTGATGCGCAGCTCGTTGGTGGTTTGCTCGGGTCCTGGTCCCGGTCCTGGCGAGGCTGCAGCCTCAGGCATTGCCTCGGGCAGCTCCTTCTTCGAGTCCAAGTTCTTCTCCGCCGCCGAAGCCTGCAGATTCTCATCCTCCGTCTCCACACTGATGTAGTTGAGATTCGAGATGGCCAGCGTCTCCGTTTTGGGACGCACCTCGGGCGTGTTCTCCCGCTCAGAGCCGCTCGACATTTCCATGTACTCGGCGGACGGCAGCTGCTTTGGCGGCTTGCCAGAGGAGGATTTGGTCTTGCCGGGCACCGCCTCAATGACCACCGGCTTGGGGCTGCTCTCGCTGGAAGCGGCCGTCGGGGAGACGCCCTTGAAGTAGTGGTACATGGTCGTGAGCTCGTGGAACTCCGAGAAGCTGACAATGTTCTGGGCTAGCTTGTGGTGGCCCTCCTGCTCGGCCAGCTCAAATGGCGTACGGCCAGCGCAGTTGCGGACGCCGCAGGCAGTGTCGCCGCCGGGGCACTCCATCAGCTGGATGCAGAGGCGGTTGAGGCCCCAGCGCGCGGCAAAGTGCAGCAGGGTGGGGTACTCCTCCGGACTGGACTCGAGGCGTGTGAAGAAATGCGGCTGCTTCTCGCAGGGGCCGTTCAGCAGATGGAAATTGGGGGGCATATTCCGCTGGAAGCACTGCAGCAGATGCTGATCGAGGGCGTCCCTCTCCACGGGCCCGATGCCCAGGGCATGGCACATGAACTCAATGGGCGAATCCTCCACGCGGAGCAGCTGCTCCAGCTCCCTGAGGCGACTCTCGCACTTGATGGGCCGCGCGCCCAGGCTCTTGTTGTTCTTCTCGATGCGGATCTCGATCATCGTGGAGATCTCCATGCAGGCCTCTGGTATGGAGAACTGCAGGGTGTACGGATTGCGGCATTTGAAGTTTCGCAGCTCAATCAGTTCGCCGGACTTCTCCACCAGCAGCTTGAGGGTGTCGTTCTTCTCCAGCGGCTCGGCCAGCATGGCCACCACCTTGTTCTGGCCGAGTTTCACCTTCTTCGGCAGCACTGTGAATCCCTCCGCGCAGCTGGAGAAGCTGCGCGAGAGGCCGCTACTGTTGCCGCTGCCGCTGTCCTGGCAGGGAGGCCGCTGGCACAGGGCCCGCCCCAGGATGTCCGTGGCAATGCCCAAAATGTTGCTGATCTGCACCTGATCGTTGTCGCGCACCACACAGCGGCGCCACTTGTAGTAGCTCGGCAGCGCAGCCTTGTGCATCTCCTTGACCTTCTCCTCGGCCACATCCAGCAGTATGGCCAGCACCTTCTCCACCCGTATAATCGCCGACAGTTGGGCCATCAGGAAGCTGTGGGGCAGGGCCAGCAGCGCGGGACACAGAATGACAATCTGCAGTGCAGTGTTCTGGTACTTTTGGGCGATCTCCTCGCTGAAGGGGCCATCGTCAATTTTGATGTGCAGAAAACTAAAGGAAAAAGGTTAACAGTTAATACTTGCGTGGATCCCGTACAGCTGCAGTACTCACTTGAATGGTTTCCGTCCGCGCTGTTTGGTGATCTTGTCGAAATGGTTCTTCAGGAAAGTGGCCCTCAAGTAGGCGCGCTCGCTGTGCTTTGCCGTGATGATCAGAATGTCGTCCATGTTGTAGCCGATGCAGCCGCTGGCATTCGCTCCACTTGTGTTGTTCACGTTGCCGCAGTTGTCTGCAAAATGATTGGAAAAGATCGAAGAGGAGCGATCAGCAAAAAGTACTGCGACTGGCGCGACTCAAAGTCGTTCGAATTGGAGTTTTTTAGCTGATAAGCAGCGGCCCACAGCGACCCCAAAAATAAGTAATCTACACAAGTATTTGTACAAGTCTCTCCCTCCGAGAGTGGAGTGGAGTGGAGCGGAGCGGAGTGTGTGTACGAGTATCTGTGTGATAAATAATGTGTTTACTTAGGATTTGACTTGCGTGATTTGTGACCTCTTCAAATAGATCTTCCTTTTTGGGCGACACACACTTGTTTGCCTTTCGACTTTCGGCTACGAATTTGTGAGTTCTGATTTGAAGGACTCCACAAAGAATGGACACACACACATACTACATGTACGAGTGGTGGCAGTGTGTCCACTCGCCGCTTATCGATGGGCTGCAGGAGCATTTGTGAGGCTTTGTTTCAACCGAAACCCCAGTGAGCTACCATGGGAAATAGATCTAAGAAGAGTCACCTGAAGAAACTTCAGATAAGGATAAGGATACGATTCTAGAACCCTTCGAAGAAGGTGATTAAATTTAAAAACTTATGAAGCAAGAGTTCTGAATATTTTCTTTCTGTTCTTAGCATGGAAGATTTCCGGATCTTTTCACATTCCACAGCGACACATCCAAGGCGACTGTTGGCTGGCTGCTTTTAGTCAGATGAATGTTGGGATTTGGTTTTTAGTGCAACGAAAACACAAAAAGAATTTAAACGAAATAAAACAACATAAATTATTTCAGTGGTAGACAAACATTTCGTCAGTGGGGTGGATTTTAGATTGTCTCCCGTTTTAGCCATATAAATTAGCCGCACGCACTGAATGGACTGATCAGTTGTTGCATGCCCCAAGCGATGCGTTCCCCATACTCAGAGTTACCGTTTGGCCCATAAATTCAGTCACGTTTAGCGCATTTAAATAAATCTCTACGAAGAGGAGACACGCAAACACACACACACACATACAGACACGATGGGGCTATGGAGCGATGGATGCGAAGACAGGCAGCGATGTTATCTCTTGGCCAAACCGAAATTTACTGTTGCATCTGCCTCAATCTGAACTGCTTGACACCCACAAATGGCGGGCAGCAGCATCCGTGGCATCCATCCGCGTCGACTGCGACACAGCATCTCCCTTGTGCCTCTTCCTGTTGCCTGTTGCTCTTTGCTTTGCTTTGGCTTTTCTTCTGCCTCCTTCGTTTTCTCTACTCTTTCGCTTCCTCTGCCTTTCTCTGCCCTGCCCTGCTGCAGCTGCTCCTCATTATGGGGCACAGAGGCAGCAGGCAGCCAGCAAGGAGCTCGCTCTGTTTTTTCCCCTTGATTTTTATGACATGGAAGCGAAGAGTGTAAAAATAAAGAAGATCCCAGTTCCGATACCCTATACAGAGGGTATTTTTATTTGGTGGAGAAGCATCGGAAAGAGAAAATTTATTTGCTGAATTTCTGCCAGAAGTAAAGCATTCAGAATAACCATTATATTTTGTATATTGCCACATAAATCTGATAGATGAATTTGTCCTCTCGAAGGAGGACTAACTAAGAATACCTTTGGGTTTCATTTAATCAAAGCTTCCAACTTGGAATTATTATATTCCTCTTGGCAGTCCCAAGTTCCTATCGTAACATCCATTTGATTATTGTATATTTCCAAGTAAGAATAGTATTATGTATCTACATATGTTGTAGCTGCAAGAGAAATTTAAAATGCTATTCTCACAGCTGGGTATTTTTTATGCATATTTCACATGCAAAATTATTGCCCCACATATTTTTTTGGATATATTCTAAAGAAAGAAAATAAAAGGCGACAACATAATTAATTTGAATTTTTGGCAGTTTCTGAAAGCTATCCTCTACCCTTTGCAGTGATTAATGGCGTTTGAATCCTGAAGCCTGATGTAGTATCTATCTTTTTTACCAAAACTGTCGATCCTCCTACTCTTCCGGTTCTACTTTAAATGGCTTTTGTTCCTCTGTGGCTTCTTTTTGCTTGTGGAAACTTTGATTTTGTGATGGAGGCTGACATTGTCTGGATGTTGGATTGAAATTTATTTCTCAATTACATGGCAGACGACAGTTTTGTCGACGCGGCTGTTGAGAATTGCCAACAGAATGCAGAGTGCAGATCCCGATCCCCTGTCTGAGCATTGCAGGCGCATCCCTGAACTGCGAGTGTGGACTATATATTTAAGCATCTGAGTGCTGTGCTGCTGGAACATCTGGTAATTGTTAAATCGCGAACCGGACTCTTCTCCAAGACACAAAAATGGCCTCCCTTTGTTCAGCATCTTTGTGCTTCTGGGCTTTCGTTTTCGTTTTGCAATTTGCAAATTTTGTACGAGCATGCACTTGGCTTTCGGCCTGTGATCGATCACTTTTTAATGGATCCAGCTGCATCACAATCTCCCTAATGGGCGGCCACTCACTCATCTCCATGTCCACATAGTCCAACGCCTGCACATCGTCCGCATCCTCCTCCTCATGTCGCTGGGCCTGGACACAGCCAAAGAGGCGACAACTGCCCTTTGCAGGCATATTTACTGGTACACTCTGATTTCTTGTTTCAATTATCTTTTCAAAAATATACTTCGCACAAGTATGTACCAATGGAACACAGAAATTTATTTTTTACGCGCCACAAACCGCCTCGAACATTGCGCTAATTGTCGTCGCTGCAGCCACATTTCGAATGGAACTGTCCGCACACAGCGAGTGAGCACAATCAGAGATGGCCTAGGATTATGCCATTAATTAATTGATTAAAATAAGCGCCACTATACGAGTGTGTGTGTGTGTGTGTGTGTGTGTGTGTGGGAATATCTGGTTTAATTTAGTTTTGGTTTTAGTTTAGGATGCTGTCATGAAGAAAGACTTTAAGTTGAGTCCAGATTTGGTCTCTAAGAAATTAAAGGCCTATCCTTGTGCAAAATGATTTCTGAACTTGCAAGCAATACTTATAGACTTTAATAGAGAAAGAGTTTTTATTTGTTTTTAAGTGAATAATCATAAAAACAAAGAGTGTACCTGAAATCATTGCTCAATTTTAATTTAAATAAACTTTATCTTAAGCCTAAACGAATGGGGATTGAAGGGGTTCAATCTTCAAAGAATCTTCACCATTAAATGGACCATCAATCCCCCAATACAAAAATATTCCCATCATTCCGGGAATCCTCTTTATTGCTGCCTGTTCCAAGTGGATGGCAACCCCCATCCCATACACAAATTCACGTATTCCTAAATAATTCATCAAAAATGTTCTTCTAAGTGAATTTAACTTATGCTCGCATGATTTTTATGATGATATGTGTACAGCGGGGGGCGGGGTGGACGGGGGATGCCGCCTCTTCAGAGGGGACACAATTTGAATAAATGCCAACCGCCCAGCGATGGGATGGGATGGGTGACACTTTACTTCTTTTTAGCAACAGACATAAATCAACGAAAAGCGAAACAAAAACAAACAAAAAGAAGAGAGAAATACGAGTATAAATGCGGGATTAAATGCGGGGACTGCGCAACGTTGTCCGCAGGGGTTGTGCCATACAGGGGGGGTAAGAGGGTGCTATGGGGCAACCGGACGACACACAAATTAACCCTCCCCCTTTTTCGGGGACAACAAATAACTCAAACCAAAAACCAAAAAAAAATATGTGCATATGCCCGTAGAGCAAAACATGTGTAGAGGAGGCGACCAGACCCCATCATAACAATACCATACGCCTCATTGGAACCCCCATCCACTAGATTACATACATACATACATATGTATGCATATGTGTACGAGCATTCACATAACAATTATCATTTAATTATGTCAACTGTAACTTAATTATGCGCATATATCTTTTAATTTGAGGCCAGTTTTTCCTTTGGGTTTTGGTTAATTGTCCACTTCCTCTTGAGATTGCAGCATTCCTCCTTTCATTCATTCACGCATTCCCCCCAATTATTCACTCAATTGGTCACAGCATTCGCTTCAGCCCGAGATAAATCCTTTCCCCAAAGCAGATTGTTCTTAACTGAAGTAAAATCTAAAATCAACAATAAAATTCACTGACAGATCTTAGCAGATATTAAAATTCTCATAGATACATATGCATATGGAGATATTTAGCATAAATATTCTCTGCGCCTGATCTCACGCTTCAATTATTTGCTGGATCTCAAATTTCACATGGAAATTCTCTGCTCTTTTTTTGTTTGTTAAATCTCATTGTTCACATCAAGATTTGTATTAATTTAGATTTAGTTCACACTGGGCAAAACTCATAAATGGTTTAAATTGTTTTTAGTTCTAGTTTCGTGGCCCCTAGGCATGAATCTGGCAGTTCCACTGTCCCACAGTTCTCCATTCCACTGCTGATGTTCGTTAAATAGAAATTGTTGTTCTCATTGTCTCCGAAAGAGATCGCTCTCTCTCTCTCTCTCTCTCTCTTTCTCGCTGTGTGAGAATATTTGACAGCTGGACATTGGTCATGGGTCCCAGCAGGAGAGCATGAGAGATGGGGGTATACTTATGGGGATGGATGGACTGCTGGATGGATGGATGGGATGGTCAGTCACAACGATTATAAATGACATTGTATCTGCTGTGTACCTCTCTGAATGGACCTGCATCTCCCAATTCTGATGGCAATCTGTGCTTTGGATTTGGGTTCGAGAGAGGTCACACAGATTTGGGACAAAGTCAGCTATAATTGCAGAGCCGCAAAAGCAGAACGAAAGTGATTGAAGTAAATATTCCCAGAATATCTCCAGAACTCTTCCAAAAGTTCTCCTCCGAAGCTTTGCCCCTTCGCTGTTGACCCAGTAAATGGTGAAATTTATTTTCTCATTGAAACGTCTAATAATGAAAACATTTAAAAACACATCATAAAATGGTGCTGCATCCATAACATTGGATGGTTCATTCCACCAGCTAAAGAATTTCCAGCTAAAAGCAAACATAAACAAGAATTTTGAAATTCACTTTCAGCCCTAAAAACAGCAAAAGAGCAAAAACTACAAGCAACAAGCTGCAAGCTACAGAAATGAGGCATCGAACAGTTTTCCAAGCCATAAACATAAGGAAAACAAATACCACGGAGGGTGGGAACAGCATTTTCATGCTGCGTGCCGCGTCGTCATGGATGGAGGGGAGAATCTTGCAGAGTATCTTGGAGAATTCCACGCAGAGTTATAAACTTTATAGAGACTGAAATCGAAGCTAAAGAACTAGTGAAGTGAAGTGAAATGAACTCTGAATGGAAGTCGAGTGAAGGGAAGTTCATAAAATCCAAACAATTCCCGGCATTTAGTTGGATGGATAGTTAGATGGCAGAGTCTTCCCCTACCCCCTTCCAGGCGATCAGTTGTTGTTGTTCAGAAATGCATAATGCATTTAAATGCAGTTTTTTTACAACTGGGAGGTCCCCACCAGTAGGAGGAGGAGTAGGAGGAAAGTTTCTCTTCTCTGATGTTATTTTTGACGTTTTTGACATTAATGTTTTGTTATTCCCCGCTGTCGCTGTCATAAAAGGGCTTGTGGCAGACACAGACACACAGACACATAGACATGCGACTCACACACATGTTATCGTGTGTAATTCTCGTATAAAAACAATGCTGCTCCTCCCGACAACTCTTTTTTTTTACCCATCTATAAATATACTTCCCAGATATCTGTACATATGTATGTGTGTGTAAGTGGAGGGATCTGGGAGAATTCGAGGTATTAGGGCATTGAATAATTGTGCAGCAGGTGTCAAATGTCTTGGCTCATCCGTCAAGATGAACCCGATTCCGGACGGACTAAATGCTTCTTTTTTTCAGGAAAATTTTAATTTTTCAACACAAAATATTAAAAATCACATAAACAGAGAGCTCGAAATTCGTGTTAAACTCAACATTTGTGGTCTTATCAAAGGGGGGAAAACTCACTCACTCATCCAACCAACACCCCCACCTATCCCCACCCCATCCTCTCTAATGTTGATTAATGATCGCCCCAGTTGGAAAAGCGACAACTTTGTCAAACACTTCATCGGAGGCATTCCAAATGTTTTTGCTCTCTCAAAGGTACGTTCCAGAGGTGTGGTGTGTGGGAGCCACCTATTTTTTTAGGGGGGCTGGGAGCACCTATTTATGTCACTCTGCCAGCCATTTAGCTGATCTATGCATTCTGTGTGCCAATAAATGTCTTCATAAATTCCAGACCCCCCTCCATTACTCTACCCATCAAACACACCCAGCAAGAGGAGGCGTCTCCTAATATAGTCATAAATATTTGGTTGGACGATTCCAAACAATACACACATCATTTAAAGCCTGTTTTTAATGGAATTTACTATGGATTTTGTTAGGGTATTTTACAAAAGATAGGGTACTCAAAGAAGGTTTAAAATAGCTTGAAATATATATAAAAATAAATAAATATAAATAAATAAATAAATATATATGGAGCCTACATGGAACGCCTTTTAGAAAAAAGGAATTTATCTGAAAGAATTTCATTAGAATATATTTTACTATTGAATATTATTCTCTGTATATTTTCAACTTTCTTTTAACAACTTCCCCGAGTATAGAACTAAAATTAAGTACTCCTAAATGATGGAAACTTCAAGGTTAATGAACGTGAGTAAAATCCCCAAATAAACCAATCAAGAAAACAAAGTAAAAGCACTCGCCCGCATTTTGTTGGAGAGTGTAACAAGAGCACTTATTCTTTGTTTTTTTTTTTTATGGAAAAAGTAAAAAATCAAGCAACAGAAACAACAGCAACAATAATAACTTGACAATAATCGAGTCAAATTTTTCGTTTCCGTTTATTAAACGAGTGTAAGGGAATAAGAGAGAGATACACACACACATACATATGTATGTATGTAAGCGAGGGTGCGAAAGAGTGAGTGAGCACGCGCTATATGTACATATGTGTGTGTGTGTGTGTACGTTGTTGTTTGTTTCCTGCATGCAATTTATGCTGCAAGCTTCGACTTAAACAGTCTTCTATGAGGGATTTCCGGTGCGTGCGTCGCGAACCGAACACAAAAACGCGCGAACAGCAGAAGCAAAGATTATGGCGGCAAATAAAAAATAAATATTCATGGTGCATACAGATTATAATTATCAAAAAAACGAATTGAAGAATATGCACGCATTTTAATTTAATTTACAAACTTTTCCTTAAATTATTTTATTAACAAAAGATAAATATTCCTTCTGCTACTGCTTCTTTTTCATAATCCTGCAATTCTTCTGCTTCTGCCGTTTGCCGGGGGCACAATAATAATGCAAATATTTATGCTGCTTTCCTGCGGCACCTGCTGTGGCATGGCGATCTCTGGGGCAATGAAGGGGGAGCTCTGGCTCTTCCCTCCTGTTCTTGCATTACCATCACGCACAGCCCTTTCAATTCAATTCAATTTATAATTGCTGTTTGCTTTTTTTTTTTGTTTGCTATTTTTATACCACAACCACAACAGAAGGGCAGCAGAAACCGAAGAAACACACAAGTAATATGAATACTTTTTGAAGCCTAGTCGTAGGGCACGCGCTATGGGTCCCTCCGTCTGTCCCCTTCTACTGGATGCACATCTGTGTGTTTTCAGGGGCAGCAGCTGCCTCGCCCACTCCCTCTCTGCTGCAGCTCCCCCTTAATGCACGGCTTGGGGCTCCACTTTTTATGTCTGGCTTTACATTTTCCGCTCTTTTCCGTTTCCCTGTTCATCTCTTTTTTTTAATAATTAGAAAAGAATGGGGGGTGGGGAGAGGGATGGAAAACCCGTGTCTAGACTGTTTTAAACGGAAATTCAATCTGTGCTCTATTTTTGAAGCCGTGTCCCTCATCTGAGCGGAACACGTGCTGCGGACAGGAGAGTCTGTGCGCCCCCCAGCCGAGTGCGGCTTATTCCAAAATTCAGATAATGCCGCACGTACGGGGTACAACTCCATTGCATGGCATTATTTAAAAATCCTTTGATTATCATACAAAAGGGATAACATTTAATGTGAAGAAGCCTCTCTCTAGTGCTCCACCACTTAAGAATCCCTTTCTTTATCCCTTCCCATTGATAGTACTCTCGAAGACTTGAAAAACCTCTAAACGGGTGCATTGTCTGCATTTTAAGTGCGCGTTTGAACATTCCGCTCAAATCAGTTTACGCATTTCCATTTCCATGCCTTGGTTTTCTAATTGGTTTTCAGTGTTTTCCAAGAGGATACTACATAAAGTATTCCATAAGTATCTGTAAAGTATCTTCTTCTTTTTCCTGATCCAAAACTCCTCTACTTACCGCAACAGAACGTTTCCAGCTCAATGTTTTCCATTTGTAGCAGCATTTTGTTTGTATTTCACAGCACCATTCACCATGCACATAAATCAATTATCATTATCAATGATTGCAGATATATATATATATATTATCAAACTGTTCTAAAGAGTTATTTAGCTGTAGCCCTTTGTTTTCCAATGCGCATGCGCAACGCTTCAAACGTCAAGCTGCCACAGTCCTTCAATTTCAACTGGCAAAAGCTTGCGTTTTGGCTTGGCTTTGGGCCTTCCTAGCGGCTCGAAATGCCAAGAATATCAATGAGCTCTCTCTCTCTCTCCCAATTGCTTCTCTCTCTCTCTCTTTTGCACACTCTCTTTGCACCTCTCTTTCGTGGATAAACAATGCATTGGAAGATTATAAAATAATAAAAGTCAACGCTGTTTCTGTTGTTGTACGTGCCCGTGACGTTTAATCAACGCATTGTCCATTTTTAATAAGCAACCCCGAACCCTCTCGCTCGGAGTCCCGGGCCATAAACGGCATTATAGCATTTTAAGCGATCAACAGAAGATCTCTGATTGCCTTTTGTCGCTAGCTATACCCAACTGGAGCCGTACATAAATCCGCAACAACCCCTTCGAGCCATATGCGGCGGCTGCCCAACAGTTAGGATCGCCAGCAAAAAAGTCATAATAAAATATAAGTAGTTTTATAGCCATTTAAATGGCAGCAACATAAACTCCAGAAACGGAAAACAGCACAACAAAATAAACCAAATAAAATTGATAATAATTATAAATGGGCCAAGAAATATTTTTAATAATTAATAATTTAATATATAATAATTTTTTTTTCTGGCTTATAAGCGTTCTTTTAAGAGAAGAAAGGCTTAGATTGGATTAGAGTTGAAAGCACATTGAATGCTTATGGAAACTGTTTTCCAAGAAGTTCCCACAGAGGAAGTATGAGGGATAATGAAGGAGATTCAGGTATAGGTAGATAAAATTAAGTGAATCCTCTATTGGCTTCTAAGAAGCATTGAGAAATTGCTAGAATTTCAGCAGAATTATTAATAGAGAATATTTATTGCTGTGATTCTATAAAGTATGCTCCAAAGCAACCATTCTGTCGTATTCCATCAGGATATACCTGCTACCGGAGTGCCCAGCTCTCAAATAGTCACAAAAACAGCCACAAGCCACAACACTCGCAAGAAGCAAAAGGAAACTTCCCAAAATTGAAACGTGAGCAAAATTTAAGTTGTTTTAGGTACCCACTTATTATCCTACCAAAAATTATGTTAATTAAGTTGTCTTTTGCTCAAATCTTTGGCTGGTTAGTTAGTTATGAATGCAACAGGTGTGGAGGCAGACATTTTGGTCCCTCAATAGGATATTGCGGCCTGTTCAGTGTTCGGTGCTGTTTGATATGCGCAGAGGCAGCGGACAAGAGAGCCCAAGCGAGAGGGGTCTGGTCTAGAGCAGTGTATTGAACCCCCGACTGGATGGATATGCGTATGAGGGGTACACTTCGGGAGCCCCCAGTGTAATCTGATGAGCAGATGTTCCAAGAATTGAAAACAGAAGCCAGACGAACCAGACCAGATTGGGGTAGAAAGATGCATAAACAAGTGCAACGAAAAGCAGAAACGCCATAAGAGGAAAATGGTGGAGAATTTTCCGCTTCTGTTGCTGCTACTCTTTCCGACGTTTCTGACCTCAAATCACCTGCCACATTCCACAGCCATTGAAGCAATTAAAACAGTGTAAAAAATTGATAAATGGCATATTGCCACGAGGGGGGGGCATACCTCATTTTATAAACTGAAGTACGAGTATATTATGGGGAAACCGCACACACACACACACAAACAAAAACGAAGAGAAACATGGCCAAAGTAAACAGCAATTTGTGGAGGAGTCTCTTGCTGCTGCTGTTGCTCTGCTGTTGCTGTGCTGTTCCTGCTTTGATGTGTTCACTGTTTGTGCTGCCAATTTGTGAATACAAAGTGGGAGGAGGTGGAAGGTGGAGGACCAAATTTGGCCAATCGTTTGACTGGCACGCGCCATATGCTAAACAGTTGGACTCCACTGCCTACCCCCGGCACCCAGTGGGTGGGAGATGGGGTCGCGCCTCTATCTCTCCCTTTCCTTTTATGCTTCCGTGCCATTAACACGTTTGAGAAGCGAGACCACATAGCCAAAGCCAAAGCCAAAGGCAAAGCCAAAGACCCGATGTCTGCCCCATCAATTATGCAAAGTTCCGTTTCATATTGGATGTGCAGTTTTTCCAATTTACTTTACTCGTTTGCCTGCCACACCCCACAGCGCAACATGCCCCCCCACTCCAATTGGTTTATTGACTTCTGAATGGAGGAGACTCGACTGACTCCCTTTTCCGTTTGCTTCAGCATTTGGTAGCCAGCATAAAATAATACTGCTGCAATTTCCATTGTTGCCATATTGAAAACCAAGCGGAAATGTGTGTCTCCGAGGGGCATCCATCCCCTCATTAACATACACCAACATTTTAGGAGTGCGGTGGGTGGGGTGGGGTGGGGGGGAAAATGCATTGGAACACCCACAAATATGGCAAAGTTTTCGTTTGTTTTCCATCGGCCATAATTTAAGGTGTTAAAACGGAATTGCATGTGGGTGTTGTGGGTTAATTGCCCCCCAAGACACCAAGTGCTTGGCTCTGATTGAATGGAATTGGTCAGAGTTCCATATAAGGAGCAGTACGAAATAGATTGCCCTAACGACAAAGTAGGGAGTGCGAGAAGTGGGTCAATTCAAATGGGGAGTAATGGGAGTAGATGAATGAGAATTTAGTCGCTTAATGCGGCAAGGCAAAGGCGTTATATTCTTAGCTGAAAAATAAGGGGAATTTCCATAAAATAATATCCATCAAAGTAGCAGGATAAACAACAGAAATGGAGGAGAGATCCAATCGGAAATATCAAGTGCTAGAATTGGAAATGCAATCACTGCTCTTTACAGAACGAATATCATTCCAAAAGGAAAACCACTCAAACACTCACCTAGAAGCCATTTTCAAGTGGCTCTTCAAGAGATAATCTCTCTGGGATTATCAGTCACTCCGAAAGTCTTAAATCATATCCAGAGAGTATCCATCATATCTCAGTGTCAAGAAAAGGGAAACCTTGAAAACGTTTTGATGAATACACAACGATCGTGCAGCGAAGTCCTGAATGGATCATAAACCATAAACTGACTGACTTTAACTGGGGGATACTATATATATATATATATATATACTCGTACGATATATAGGATGAAGGCAGATGTGCGGATCTGTGTGTATATTCCTTATATTCTAGGGGCGGCGGACTGGAATCTGGCATGCAGCGGCCCGCCTCAGTGGCATACATCATGGCGTGGAGGACTGTCAATGTCAGGCCAGTCACAAATGTCAGTCAGCGTCGCCTCATTACGATCCCCAGCACAAAACCCAACACAGTAAACAGAAAACAGAAGCCCCAGAGGTGGAGGCGGTGGCGGTGTCTCTCTGGCGACTCTCTGGCGACAATCGATCCACTGCACGAACAAAACCCCCGATTACAATTATCACTTGGTTAAACATTGCAATGTTGTTAAATGCAGCAAGTGAGGCTTGAAGGCGCCCTTCCTCCCCCGGTTGTTGGAGGGGACATGAAATGGGGCACAGGGGCGCGAGATCGATGGCGCCTGCCGGGCAGCAGAGAAGCAGAGCAGCGGGCAAACAGAGGAGCAGAGCGAGGCGCTTAATATGCAAACGTGATGCAAAGCTTCGTTTGGGAGGGGGGTACCTCAGGCCAGGGGGACTGACAGCCGCCAAAGTGCAAAAATGCGAACGCGAATCGAGGGCAGGGAATGCAATTTGCCAAACACTTTGTCTTTGTCTCTGTCAATGCCAGGGCGGAGTGGTCGGGTATAGAGAGCTGAGAATACTGGAGCGGGTATATTGGACTACAGGGAACACAGGTGACATTTGTAGACGAGAGAAATATTTTGTGGCAGCATCTTAAGTCACACCTCAAGTCGCCTTCTATAAAGTTTTGCCCCCAAAATAAGTGAATACAAAAAAAATAATATTTTGTGGACTTACCTCTTCGTCGATGGGAGGTGCCGCGGAATTTGTTGGGCGAATGGACGGGCGGCCGTGGAGCCATCATGCTGGGCACCTCATCCGGGGAGCCCAGGCCCATCGATGTGGCTGTGTTCTGGCGCTGCCGATCGCCCTGCTGCTGCGACCAATTGCCAAACGAATGGCGTCGTGCTCCTCCAGCGCCGCCGCCGCCACTTGGCAGTGTGTGATGGCGATGGGATTTGCTGCTAAAATAAGGAATGAGGAATGGAATGGAATGGTATGGCAACGATTAGCATGGAGTAAAACTGTCAACAGCTGCATGGCAAAAAAAAACACATCCTGTCACCGGCAGGCACCCCCATCCCCATCCCCATCCCGATCTTGATCACTCACCTTGTTGGCGATGTCAGCGGATTGAAGACCTCGTCGTGCTCTGTGCCTCCCGCTCCCGCGCCGGGGCACTGGGAGCTGTGCGTCTCATTGCAGGAGCCGAGGCGTTCGCGGAACTCCCGCGACTCCGAGTGTGAATTGGACGATCGCTGGCGATACATTTGCTGCATCGGCTGCAGTTCAAACGATTGCTAATGGGAGAGCGGAAGAGGGCGGAACATTAGACAAAAACACTCGACAGGAAGTGGCAGTGGAAGATTCAGATTCAGATAAACCAGAAGCCAGAAACTCCAATCCGATGTACTACACTCACTTGTGAGAAGCCGCCCAGGGAGTTGAAGCTGCCGCGCGGACTGCCAAAGGCCATGGTGGCCGTTGTGTCGAGATTGGCGGATGTGATCAGACGCATCTGTTCCGGATTGGACACCACCATGGGCCGAGGGCTGCTGCTGCCCTTCGAGTTGCGGCGTTTGAACAGCGAGAAGCCCCTGCTGGACGACTGGGAGTCGGGTGTGCGTGGAGATTTGGTGTCATTGCAGAAATAATAGGGATTATCTGTGGGTTAAAAAAAAGGGGGTTATTGGGGGCTAAAAAAGGGGTTTTGGGGGGTTATATCAAGGGATTAGTGGGAAGGGATTTAACATATTCGATTGGTGGCCTATTATTATTTCTTCTCTTTCCCAGAACTGTACCTGAGAAGAAGGTGTTTGTATTATCCACAGTGACAAACATCTTGAGATCCTAACTGCTTTGGGGTTTGTTGCTTTAGTTGCTTTTGCTCTCTCTCTCTCTGCCACTCCCTCTACAATGTCTCTGCCACAATTCACTGCCTTGATTTGTGAGGCATCGGTTACTTTCACTACTGCGCCTGCGCACGCGCCAAAAGTCACACAAAAGGCGCGCAAAAGGTCGCGTAAAGTTCCAAACACACAAAAACAAATGATGAGTGCCAAAATTGGCAAAAACTCTCGTGGATTTCACTGTGTCCGTTTCACTGATTGATTGATTGATTGATTGATAAACGCGGCAAAATGCAATTCTCGTAAATTCCAATTCAAAATTGATGTTAAATCAAATTTGTGTTTTGTTTTCCGATTTGGAATTTTTGTTTGCTATTTGAGAAGTTTCATTGGAGGCGCAGCGCGTGCTTCTTCATTGACATCCCGAAACTGAATAAATTCTAAAACTTCAACGAGAACAAAACACTGCGCTGCCGCCTTCCTCTGCCCGCTGCCCGCTGCTGCTTTCCTCTGCTCGGCCGCTGCTCTTCGGTTTTGGTTTTTATTTTCCATGCACTGCTTCTACTTCAATTCAATTCCATCAACGCGCACGGGGCATGCTACGCACAGTGGAACCTTTCCACTCTTTTGTGGTGTAAAATAAAAATATTCAAATGAAACTAAAAGCTTTGCATTTTGAACTATTGTATTTTGTAATACTTTTGTAATACATTCTGATAAATAGAATTATGTTTTATGAACACTTTTTTTGGAACTTCATTTATTGTATTTTATTAATCATGAAAAGCAACTAATGGCATTTCTTTTTTTAATTTTAATAATTTGATTTAATTTTTAATTTAAATAAATACAAATTCTCGTAACTTGTGGTTTCCATTGTTGACTTTACTTATTTACTTATTTATTAATAAATGTATCATGCAGTCGTTCCACTGTACGCCGCAATACAGTCGAAGAGGCAGCGCAGCAGCAGCGGCGGCAGCAGCAGCAGCAGCATAAAAACAGATAGCCCTCTCGCTCGCACACTTACACACACATACGAGATCAGTGTTTAAATATGGTTGCCACATTGCGCCTTGCACCCACTCACAACACAACGTCGATCCCTGTCCTGTCCTCTGCCACAGGGTTCGCTCTGCCTCCGCCTCCGCCTCCTCTTCGCAGGGGAAAACTCCATGGATAAGGGAAAAACAAAACTCTATGGCCAAAGGGAAACTCACTTTTCCTGAGGGACATTGTTGTTGTTGTTGTTGTACCTGCGCATGTTTTTCATTTGCGTGCGTTTTTCGCATGATCAAATTATCATCGCCCTCGCCTGCGTCTTCGCCTTCGTCTTTGTATGTTTTCACGATTCGGATTCCCATTCCCCTCAGCCCCATGTACCGTCATGAATTTTTGATGAGTTCCGATGGGTAAAGTTTCAGAAATAGAAGTCCCAACGAACTCCACACTCCCCGTTTAGTATTCCCCACGTCTTATCAGTGTCAAAGTTTGAATTTCTATGCCGCGTGTTGTCTGTGGTTGGGTTCTCGGTCTCTCGGTTGCATGATTGCGATGATGTCTTCTGTCATTTGTTGAAGGAAACATTTATGAGATTATTTTGGTTTGTTTTTTTAGAATATATTCCCAAGACCATGAGAAAAGAACATAATATTGGGAGGGCAGGGAATAGTGTGAGAAAGCGAGCTACAGAGATTGAAGAAAACAAAATTGGAGTTGAAGTTGAAGTTTACTCTCATCCTTCAGCAATGTCTTCAGTTCAAAACAAAATAACCAATGGCGCAGAACATTTTGCAACATTTTCTACAGTCTGCCGGCTTTGGGCACATGGAAATTGTCACCATTGATGGGTGCAGAGACCATAGAGAGCAGCGACCATAGCATAGAGAGCAGCAGTGCCGAAAATAGAAGACCATAATAAAAGGCGACATATTCCCGGCACATTAAGGGGAAGTACAGGAACTGCAACTCGAGAGTGAGAGCATCAAAGGCCCAAACACGAGCACAGCACCCATATGCACATTAAAGAGTGCAGGGAACGAACACATTTTCACTTTTGCCCAAAGGAAAACTCAAGTGGCAAAATGTGATCCGACTCCATGTGGTCTGTCTATGGAATTCCTAAGTGGACTCTGGGCCTCTCTGAACAGGGACTGGGCCAACAAACCCCGACCAGCAACAGACAGACAGATGCACTGCACATTGGGACCAATGGAAAACTCGTAAAAGTAAAAAGAAATTGCACATTTCGTAGTCTATAAAGGCGAGAAGATGGCTGTTCTTCGAGTGCCACTCCATGCGATGGGAGCAAGTGACACTGTATCTTTGTATCTGTTCTACCCGTAAGTGTATCTTTGTATCGGTGCATGTGTGTCTGGTGGATGCAAATGATCTTGAACCGCATCTCCCTCTCTCTTCCTCGGGTACTTGCAGTCGATTGTTGTACTTGTGGAAATGCATTTGCCTGCACATAAATGTCAAATGGTTGTCTTCGCCAGCACGCTTCACGTGGCAGGGCACTCTTCTGGGACTGCTGCCGACTGCTGCTGCTCGGGGAAGTGGGTTCTCTCCCTAGACGAGTCGTAAATCTGTAGTCGCTTCTACTAGCTGTAACCTCTCCTTCTTTGTCTAGTTAGAGCTCCAAGTGGAGCCAGAGCAGCATTGTTGCTGCTGGTTTCCTTTCGGACGCCATTTGTTGCACTCTTGCTGATTGTTCTATGGCGCTGACAGGTTAATTACGCTTGCTACCATTCTTCTACAGAGATCCCTCTCTGGCATTGTTGTTCTCTGGGGTCAGTTTTGGCGTACTCTTATTAAGTTGAAGATGATTGGCATAATAAAATATTCAAATACTTCGTACTACTACTATTTAGCCGATTGGCTAAGGAATTTTAACTCAAGCAAAATATGGATACGTCATATGAGTAATTGGACCCATTTCGTGCTGTTTTTCCCTAAAATGATTTATGAATGGAAATACTTTGAATAAGAAATTAAAGAAATATTTCATAAACAAATATATAAATCTTTAAAATTTCCCAGAAAATGATCGAAATAAAATGAAAGGAATTTCCGATTTTAGATTTCTCAATAATGCGAAAATGTTCAGATAAATTTTGAAATGTTGCATGAATAATTTCTGATTATGTTTCAAAAGATTTGCTCACCAATTAATCATCCATTATTGATCACTCTACACTTTATTATAGTATTTTAACCGTGTTCTTTATCAATTGTTTGATTTATATCAACAAAACCGTTTTATAACAGCCAAATCCCTTGTCAAGACAATCTCAAAGAAGTCATCATTAGGCCATAAAATCAATGGTATTAATTGCTTTAAATGGCCTGAACAAATAATCAAACATATAATAGTTGCAATCAAATGGAAGAAAACCCGTCTAAGGAAAGTCTTTGGCCAAACAGGAAGCTGGCCAAAAGAGCTGTTGGGGGGGCAAGGGGAACAAGTGCGTAATTGTGAATTTTTGATTTGTTACATTGTTGTCGTAAATTGTGCTGCCATCGGCCTGACAAGACCTTCCTCAGTGGCACTCCCTATATTGCGTAGTTCCAATGTACATGTATGCAGGGCTTGCACCATTCGGTTGCCACTTGCCACGAGACGGGACTACAGCAGGAGTATTGTGCGCAATGTTATTGTACACTTTCAAAGGGAAGAGCATTGCGATTTCCGAATTTATGTTTGAGATTAAAGAGGATATAGGAATGTATTTTTGAGCAGATAAGCACAGAAAAATCGACAAAATTTGATTCAAATCAAATGAATTTTGATATATTATATTATATATTATAGCTGACATAATTCCAATCGATCTGCAAGAGTATTCAATGCTTCGGCAACTGGAAGATCACATTCCGCTCTTGCTTATTATTTTGTTGAATCTAAATATTTCTCTCGAAGCATGCTCCTATTTACTCAGCCTTTTTTCATACGAATTCCGGGATAGTCATGCGAGTATTCATACGGATACCACCCGCTTCAGCATCTATTTTCCCCCCGAATGGAATAGCATTTTTGAGTCATTTTATGTGCACTACGAGTTTTCCTTCACGTTCAATTGAAATGTTTTGTTTATTATTTTCCAGTTTTTATGATTTAACCCCAAAGAAGGGGCACGCAGGCACACACACACACGGGGAACAAAAGCAACACGGTGGCACAAAAGACGAGACGAGGGGATTGCGGCGCATGTCTGCCCGGAAGTTTGGCAACATGGCGCGACGCTGAACAATCAGGGGGGACCCCCATGATTCTTATTGTTATTATTATTGAAATTATTCATTCCCGACTGTTGCAGGTGCACACGAAGTGGTTCCATGGAAAACCTTAACGAAAATCCATTTCCCCAAAAGATTTATCAAATTTAAATAATATTTTTATGGAATCAATAATGCGTTTGGGACACAAAAAGAGCTGCAAGGAGGCTAAGCTTAGGCTCAAAGTAAAGTTGAGTTTTACTTCCTATGCATATGTTTTTCTCCAAACATCATTAATTTGTCGTTTGCTCAGTTTTCTGGAGCTATATTTATCAATCGATCATAAAAAGGGCTCTCGTGGCAAGTCTTTGGATTTAAAAACCCATAAAATGCAGATCCAAAAGTGTTATTTTAGTTTTCCCGAAAAGGAAAACAAAAGTCCATAAAATAGTTGTGAAGAGTTCCGCCCACGGATTCGAGATCTTCGGCACAGCAGCGGAAGTAAAGTGCCCTGAAAATTGAGAAGGGAGGCCCGAAAGGGACCACTCGACAAACTGAGGAAAAACAACTTGCGAAAAGGAGGATGCGACCAAAGATTTAGTAATTAAAAATTCCAAAGCCGAAAACCAAAATTTCGATAGTCCGCCCGATCGTGGCACGGCACGGCACGTGTACTCCATGTTAATGTGCCGCCGCCACTCGAGAAAAATCCACAACGGAAATGCCAAAGAACAGGGCAAAGAATAAGGAGACAGAACCACATAAGAAAGGGATGTGTTTGGGAAGTGAAAGCAGGAGACAGCAGGCGAAAGAAAGTGTGCTGGTGTGAGGTGAGAAGATGTACATACAAATCTCTCTACCTGGCAGATACATTTGATGAGAGTGTGGGCGAACGGCATGGCTACTGGAAAAAGGTGTCGCCGATGCAATCAGAAATCAAATAAACACTTTTATGATCTTTGGTTTTATGGCACTTGAGTGTTGTATTGGTCGCTGTTTTTGTGTGGTTGACATCCATCGAAAATACTGTCGTGGGGGAGGGCATGGGGATGGGTGTACCTATGTTAACCCATTGTTGCCAATACTAAATGTTATTTATAAGAACTACCATGCCGAAAAGGTGTTTGGAAATGCATATAAACGTCGCTGCACGTTCATAAATCCACGGACAAGAGCCGCCACGGCAGCCGCCCAGACATCTGTTCAACAGATTTCAATTCCTCGTCACTCTCCTCCGCATACGGACAGCTCGCTGGGCTGTGGGCTCTGGGCTGCGGGCAACAAAACAAATGTTTAATTATTTTCTTAATGGAAACTCGCACCGAGCACATGACAAGGTTCTCTTCCGTGAAAAACGAAGAAAAAAAAACAGAAAAAAACTCAAAAAAAGATCTGCTGTAAACTCCATTACAATCCCCCGTGCCATGGCCATATACTACATATCCATGTCCCTGTTTCCATCAGCATTACCTACTCCCTGCTCCCCTGTGGAGCGCGTGTCTTCTTTTTTTTTTACCAGGGAATCTTCCCCAGAAGGAAGGCATGTACCAGGAAATCTTTGTGCGCAGTTGCTCGTTGGCATCCCATTCCCCAGTCTTTCGGATGACATAACTTAAGGGATGGCTCCATTGTGGTTGCATTGATGAAGTTGAAGCCCGACCACAGGTTGATGTTAAATGTCAATTGGCATACCCTGGAGGATCAGTGGTGCATTAATTACACCATCGCCATCGCCATCGCCATCGCCTTGGCAACTTCACTCGCGACTCACCCCAACCCCCACCGCAGTTCCATTTTCCCCATTTTCTAGCTCCGCTGACGTTTATAATGATGCTGTTGATCTTGTAACGCTTTGCACTTAGGCTCGTCGTTTCTTTCAGTTTTTTGTTGCTGTACAAAGCATCTATCTTGAGGCACACACGAACTCACTACCAAATTTTGATTTATTTCGCTGTGACTGCACTTGTAATACGAGATCTTCGGAGGGGAGTACGACGCACAACGCACGACGCACAATTGAAGATGTTTCGGAGGCGCAAAGATTGTTCTGGAGATCATTGAGATTTTTTTTGGTTTGATTCTAATACATATATTTGCACGCTGAACGTTTAGCCAAAATCTAGAATCTTTACAGATAGTTTGGGAATCATTTAATTTGAGAGGTCTTTTAATATATTAGGTTCTTTTTAATCCTCAGAAAATCTCAACAAATATTTATTTTTTCCCCTGCTTGAACTCTAGGCTAATGGTCTACGATCTCCTACTCAAAATGCTGTGAGCATTTCCTCATATGTAGCTGTCGACATAAATTTTCATTGTTCCCACTTGCTTGACTTTGGAATTAGGAAAATGTTGCAGATCTGAATCGGGGGCCAGCATTCAGTCCACCATCCCAACCCACACACTTTTCACTCTTTTCACTGTATCCACTCTTTCCACTGTATCCACTTGGATGCAAAGTCTCTCGGCACGCATCGTTGGATTTTCCTTTACAGAAAATGTTGATCAACATTCCTCCGAGGACTCTGTGTCTGGTGCGGCGGCCCTAGACAGCATCACTGTTCCCTATTTGTATTACCTACCCCAAAAACTCCCACTCAGCTCTTCTGTTTTGCTATGATTATGAGGTGTGTAATTATAATTTTTACGCTCTTGTCGCTGGCCATGTAATTCAATTATGAAGAATCATTTGTAGCAGATGAGTGTCTGGCGACATCTAATGTCTTTTGTGGTATTTTTAGCAAGCCAAAGGCAGAATTGTCTGGATGGAGCAGCTACAGGATGGCCGCACAAATGGTTCGTAAAAGAAATTGAGACATGAACGATAATCAACGATACACCAGAGATATTCACAATTAAGCAGATGACATGCGAATTTGCGTAAACGGTGGCCGAGTGCCCACATGTCTGTGACGACAGTGGCGATTGACGACGATTGGCGACTGGCAATGGAGACCGGCCTCGAGGAGCAACAACCAATTGGGGTCGGGTCTCTGGTCCACTTTTACCCAATGTCTGACGGCAGCCTTAATAGATTTCTTTATCTTCTGCCGACTGCCAACTGCCAGACGCGAGGAGGCATGGAATGTTGGCGAAACAAAGGCCCCCACAATTCCTTAAGCCCCCCCCGAACAAGCGAAAATTAATTTGCGTAAATATTTACAGAGAGTATTTAATTATTATTTTAGGTGTGCCTCCGGCTTTACAATGCAAAAACGTATTGATCATCCCCATTCGATGACGTTCAAAGTGACTCACAATTATTGAAAATTTTTCAGTACAGATTGTGTACGAATTTTGAATAAATTGCATCAAGATATTATTCGGATATTCGAATTCAGAAGATTAAGCAGATAGTTACATACTCGTTTATACATATGTATGTACATACGTATGTACATATGTCCTATAATATTCATCCATTACATTGCTACCTGTTCGCCCTTCGATGACGCAAATAATTTTCTAGGTATCTTTATTAATTAAACCTTTTTATTTGAATCATTTTTGGATAATCAAACTCGCTCACAAATGAGTCAATGAACTAAGTAAGCGAATCCAACATCAGACACCACTCCATCACAAAGTGAATGAATGAATCGAGAAGTTGAATGAATGGCCATAAAGCGAATAGCTCCCAAGCGAATATAAACAGAGAGTGCAATTAAAATGTGCAAACGAACGAACGAACGAATGAATGAGTGAACGAAATTCAATGCAGATTTAATGAATGATTTACATAGAGAGCGGCGACAAAAACTATTTATAAGAATGTTTTGTAGATGCGGGCAATGGACCACGACCAGGGGAGGGACTGCCACTGTGGACTGTGCCATCACTCCCATCCCTCCTCTTCGGAGAGCCGAGCCGAGCCTCTCCACCCCTCCGTTGCTCCAGAGACTCGAAGTTTCGAGTTTTTGTATTTTAATTGCGCCATTTCCCATATCAGCTGCCCGATTATTTGTTCTAGTGAGCGGACACACATAAATAAAAATAATAATAACAAAAAACCAAGAAGAAAATGCTGCACTGCAGAGATACAGATACATGCCACAAATCTGACTAATTAGAGGCTGCCCTGTATGGATGGGGTGCCCAAACATTTGATTTGTTATTTATTATTATTCATTGTGCTCGCAGTATTCACGAGTATTATCTCTATTATGATTGCTCCAAACACACAAATTGATGGATGACCTGCCTGGTCTTACCCCTGCCTGCTGCCTGTCTCTGTGAGTGGCAGCGAGTCGTGGAAAGTATCTAATGGATACACTAATGTATGGAAAAGTCTTTGCCTGGGAAAATATCGCACTTTGCCGTTTTTAGGTGGGCCTCTGTCTCTAACTAGAGCCTAGCCCCCGATCTACACGATCTTGGCCCCGCCCCCGGGCGCTTCCCTTCGATTCGGAGACAATCTTAAGTGGATTGCTCCAGTTCGCCTCGGCCCCCGGACGACTAATCGTTCGAGTTTGTAAGATAAATGCGTTGGCGTTCTGGGAAATTGCCAATGCAATGTGTGTACGTACTCGTGTACTCCCATACTCTCGTATTCACTTATTCCACTTTCACAGTAGTTTTCGTGGGCCGATCATGATCATTAGGAATGGAATGCCATGAAGGAGGATACACAATACACAATACCCAATACCCAATGTGCCCCTGTACCCCTGCGTGATTTGGTGTCAAGTGAGCCTCGGGGCGTGAACGAGTTTGTCATGTTTATGCCATGTACTGGACATGCAACAACGCTTTGTGGAGAACCCTCAGATATATCTATATAACATGTTGCTACAAGGATTGGGGGTTTTGGAGTGTGGACAACCAAAAAGAGTTGTTAATTACTTTGTCTAAGAGAATATGTGAGGGCTGAAGAATGAACTTGGGGCTACTACAGGATTTACAAGTAAAGGACAGTAAAGGAAACAAAAAGTAAGCTAAAAAAAATATTACTCGAGTACAATTTAAGCCTATCCTGTAAAAATCATTGAATCCCTTAGATCCCTCAACGAGCTGGAAATCTTCTGATAATTCTCTAAGATTGAGTTACCAAAAACATATTTGAATATTTACGAACTGGAATCGGAAGCGCTTAAAACTTTATCCCATACAAAAAAAGGTTCTTCAAACCCTTTCCCCAAACAGTTTGTATACTCACCCACAGACATCTTTACTGCCTACGAATAATTTTGTGCCTCTATGACAACTGAAGTTTCGTTAGCCCACTCTCTATTGCAGTGGCTTCCTTCGAGTTGGGGAGTCTCCTCCTTCCACCTGTTGGGGGGCTTTGCACTTGTTCTGGCCCGTTAAGGAGCTTCCGGCGGATACGAACAGTCAAAGTTTTGGTCGCATATATGGGAAAGAGACCTGTGAAACATGGAAAATAGATAGGGAAGCATAATAATTAATATTAAATAAAGTTTTTTCAATTAAATATGCGCATGGCAAAGCAGCAACAATACCGATAAATATGGCTGGGAAGAGACGAATTAAAACTAAAGTATCAAGTGGAAAGCCAAAGGTTTCAACGAAGCCATCAAGGGCCTAACGGTTTGAGTGGGAAATTTATGAATATTTTCTAGCGGAAGCAACAAGTTTTCCCCCCAAAAAAAAACAACACACACTCAAATTCACGCCCGGAAATGCAGCAACGTGCAGCCAACATCCCACCCAAAAAACCCCCCCACCCCACTGCATATGAATAATTATTTTGGAGATGCATTCGGAAAGTTTGTTTAGTTTTAGTTTTTTGTTTTATCTATTTTACAACTTCCTCTCAGACGAGTTTAAATTGTGACAACCATCGGAGTGAACGTAGACCGCAGACCGCAGAGCACCGACCGCAATTAGTGCCACAAATTATTAAGTACAAGGCCCATAAAATATACACGACCGACCGCATATGTATACGGTATGTGTGTACGGCAGGGTAACCCTAGTTGGGGAGTCTGAAATGCCACAAATATTTTTATTGGCATATTTCTCATTTATAAGACTATTCATATTCATATTCACAATGCATATTGATTTCTATTCTGATTTGGTGCGAACAAACAGTTCTCCAATGAACTTCGCAATCGCTGGCATCGATACATCAACACTTGACCATTTTACTTGCACTTCCATGGGGGGCGGAGGTGCTCGGTTTGGGGCCTTCTATACATATATATATATATATTTACAAATTCCCTCGTGTTCTCGAAATGAATTTGTGTCGAAACCTTGATGGAAAAGTTTTGATTTAAGGAATTTTTCTTGTTGTTTCGATTGATTTTTATATTGGTTCGCAATCTGATTTCATAAACATATGTATGTAGATCTAAGGGTCCCGTCCCGAGATGATTTATTTGTTTCAACATAGTGCATAAATGGAAGAGTTCTACAGGTTCATGATGTTATGAAGTTTGTTGCTGGGAATTTAGTTTTCCTTTGTTCCACAGAATGGATGTTATTGCAATGGTATTTCCGGCTAAGCTCATCAGAATTTTCTATTCTGTTTATTATGTAGATTTCATATTTTTAAACCAATAATGGGCTTGTTTTTGCGTAGTTTAGATGTAATAGTTTAGAATAGAATAAACATATTTGTAAAGATATAATTATAACTCTTTGGAACTATTTTTGATTCATTTTGGATCTACTGTGACACCAATTACTCATCTAAAAGCAAAGTTATCAAAGTACCACTATCTAAATTTAATATTTACTTACTCATAGTTGAAATTAAATATCTTGTGTACTTCTCTCTTTCCTCGCAGAAAAATGAATAGAAAACTTTTACCCAACAAGCAGCTCTCACTATTTTTAACCAAAATTATATTGTTTACAACAATGTAACCCAATTCGAATACTTGAAAGTGTTTATCGAGCCACAAAACTATGTACTTGCAGTACTCTTTGTTTTTTTTGTTTCTTTCACATTTTAAATGTTTACCCAGAAATATCTAAATTTAGTGGCAAAAATCGAGAATAACTCGTGCGGAAGATATGACATTGAAAATTGTTTGAGTATTCTGTGGAATATATTAGAGATGGTTGGTTTTTTATATGCCATAAAAGAATGGAATTATTATAGTAAATAAGCCATAAAAGACGAGAACTGAGAGAGAGAAGAAAAGCAATTAAAGCTTACGAATCTGAACGATTGTGGCAGGGGTTTGGGTTTGGTATTGGAATTGAAATTGGGTCTGGAACTGGGACTGGGGGGTATGAGGATTGGGGTTCGGGGACAGCTGATGTTCTGCCTTCGTTTAAGACGATTATTTCATTTAAGATGGTGACATTCATTTGCATATCAATGTGAGCGTGTACGTCCTATACTCCCCTCTCTTTTGCTCTCTTTCCCTTGTGTTTCTGTGTGTGTTTTTGGCTTGATTGCTACGATTTTCATTACGTTTTACCGGATATTCCAATTTAGGTAAATGCGACGTTGCCCGGGGCACCAGTAGCGACAGCAGCAGTAGCAGCAGTAGCCGCAGCATCGACAACAACAGTCCGTGCATGAAGCATGGAAGCGGGATTAATGTGCCCCTGGCGACATCCATCAGCATACAGCTCCAGCTCCAGCCCCAAAAAGCACACGCACAAGATCAAGTGGAGCATGGAGCATGGAGTATGGCATGGAGACAGCTGTCATGGGGATTGCTCTGCCATATCTCTTGTGCCACTCGTTCATACATACGTATACACGTATACACCTCTGTCTCTGGCACCTGTCTGCGAATTCACCTGAAATTTCTATTGTGCGTATTTAGTGGTTAATCAATTTCACTTGATGCTGATATAAACAAATCGTTCAAGTACTTTTGGCCAGCTAAATAATTCTGCAAGTATCTATAAATAGTTGATTTTATCTATAAATAAATGATGAAGATGAGTCTCCAGTGCTTATCATTTTCGATAGTGATGAATACTCTTTGAAAAAATGTATATTCATTTTTGGGTATCGGCATTTAATTTTTCAAGTCAGTGTAATGTCAGTAGGAATATCTTTTGTGAACTTTCCAACAGGCTTTCTTTTTTATTATTGTATACATATGCTATCAAGTTGGGTACATCAATGCTCTTCTAATCCTCGAATTATACCTCCCAGATTAATTTCATAGACTTGATTTAAAAAAACAAATCTAAAAATTTATATCCTATAAAATATTTGAATAAATGCAACTTCAACATTCATGATTTGCATTTTCACTTCTCAGAGCTAAATCAATATTCCATTGAAGTTTTAGAAGCAAGTAGGATCTTCTAGATGTGTGGTTTATATCGCAGACGCTTCCACTCACTTGAGCAATGGGTGGTCCACTCCTTAAATGCACAGCTTTATGACATATTTTCGATGGATTTATCACAATTTTATATTTTCAGAATTTCGGCACGTAAAATTGCACTTACACAAAAGAAAGAGACCGAAGAGAGAGAGAGAGGCGGAATGGGGAAAGGAAAAGTTCGACAATAGGCGATTCAGAAGATTGACGATATGCGAGAGCAATTTACAAGATCGTTTATTCCGCGTATACCCCCAGAGTTTTGCAATTGAGCGCCGCACGAGACGGAATAAAATCGAATAAATCAATTGAGGCGTTCTTCGGCAGCGTTTTGGCTTTTCGAATTTGTCAAACGGCCAATAAAGAAACGAAAAAAAATTAAGTTATTCAAAAGCGACGGGCAGAGCAATGCCAATAACATTTATAATAAATATTCACAATCGACGAGCAATACGTCAGAGCGGCAGAGTGGGAGCCAATTTATTTGCGCAACAACAAAAAGAACGTTTGTAAACAATTAAAATAATTTGCTGGATGAACAAAACAGAATACTCAACAATATTCATAGCAAAAAAGAGACATGCCATAAGAGAGAACATTTCAAAGAGTAAAACTAGAAAGCAAAGAGATCCACAGCAAGCAGAGAGAGAGAGAGGAAAGCTTGCAGCTCTGTTGCTAATTTATTTATAAAAAAAAGAAAAACTCTTCAAATGAATTTTTTACTCTATTTGAATATCTATTTAGGAAAATTGGAGCACGTTGGGACATGGAAAGAGCAGCTGTGGCAAAAATGTAGCACAACAAACAGCTGATGCAGAGAGACAGACATAGAGAGCGAATATAGCAAATGGAAAACACGCATACGCAATGTTGGACCACAAAAACATTTTCATTCCACCCACACACACGTCCATTGCATTCTTTTTAGCAAGAAATGTAAAAAAAAAGATGTGTTGTCGTTTTCATTTGCGACCGCTTTAAACAACTGATTTCGCATAAAATTTGATTAATCATGCCAGGTATAGTAATACATATATGTACGTACAGTGCGTTTCAGGGCTATAAGTGCTTGAAAGGAAAATTTTAATTTTAACACAAAGAAGTTGAAAGTTTTTCGATTTTTTCATCGATTCTGTTATTTAGACGAAGTCCACAAAACAGTTTTATGCTTTCGATGCGCACTGTAGCCTCACACAAGCATACGTACATATTTCTCAGGAATCTTGCCTGCTGTCTGCATTTTAGATGGACTTCACTCTGACATTTCTCGTGTTCGCAATGTTCGATGCGCTGCCTCGTCTTCTTTTTTGACATTTGTGTCAAGTCTTTTATTTTATTCGGTTTTCCGCTTATCGCGATCAGCCAAGCCAACGAACTTGTGCCAAAAAAACATATATTGTACTATGTGGGTGCACCATCGACGAAACGAAGCACCAACAGCGAGTGGTACCACCATCAAAAGCAGCGACAGAGTGGCGCTGCCTCTGACTGCCACCGCCACGCACGTTTTACGAGCTTCGGCTTTTGGTTACATACTACGGCCCGAGTACTCGTACATAAATACAATGTAAAGTTGTTTGACAAGCGCATAAAGACCTCGATGAGATCGTTAAATTGATGAATTTTTATTGGCCCTACAACCATAACCACAACTAACACAATATTTCAACAATGAATATGGCCAACAATTAAAATTGAGTTCAATTGTTTGTCGTTTGTCAAATGTCTGTCGTCGCCCCATCGCAAGCAACCTGTTGCATTTTCATTTGCATTTTCATTTGCATTTAAATTTGAGTGGAATTTCGTTTGGGAATGCCCCACTATTTTTATTGCATCTGCACTTCTGCCACACACACATGAAACATCTGTTTGATGGTGGTGCTGCTGCTGATGATGGTCTTTGGCATGTGTTCTTCAGGTGTTTGCGTATTGGCGAACTAATAGAATTTTCTCAGTTGCAATTCGCCATCGAATGGTGATAAGGAAGCAAGGAATTTTGGGATAAAGAACGTGAAGAGAGCTGCATTCTTGGATTGGTTCTTTGGTTAGTAAATCAAGTTACAGAAAGGCTGATTGGCTTCAATAGATTCAATAATAAATTCATTTGAGGCTTTTTTGATTGATAGAAATATATTTTTAGGTACAGTTTCTTCAAAGAGGCATTCTCTGGCATTCCCTTTGCCCATTTCAAATTAAACTTTCAACACTTTCAGCTAATAGAACCCTATAGACACTCGACTTCAATAAATCCGCATATTGTTAAATTTCCAGTCACATAGAAACAGTAAAAATTCTTTTCGATATTGCATAAATTCCATCTAAAAATAGTTTAGATTTATTCACGTACCGAATCTTGCAGCGCGAGATGATGGACAACGAGGATTTCAGACGTGAAGCGGAGGCACCTCTCTATAGATAGGCTCCAATATAATCCTGTGCAGTAAGCGTGTGCCCAGCGCCAATAACCAATAACAAACACTCGCGATCGATACCAAAACACAAAATGACAAATGGAAAATGAAATGAAATGAAATCTGTGCAACAACAATTACGGATAGATCGGAGCAACAAAAAGCACATTGTTCATGGTATTCCATGTGTGTTTCTGGGGAGTGTGTGGGAATATTAATTAAATTTTTGCCTTAACTTTGATTTCTTCCCCCACAAAACGCACAAACAGATAGATAGAGACAGAGACAGAGAGAGAGAGTGCGGATTCGCGTTTAACAAGTGTTTTGCGTTGTAAAAACAAGCGAATCAGAGAGGAACACGCAGAAGAAGACGGAGGAGAGATCAAGGAGAGGAACCAGAAGAGTAGAAAATAAAACGATGAAATTCAAATTCGAATTAAACGCATTCCAGAAAAGAGCAGCAGGCGCGGAACGGGATGGGCAACGGGAAGGCATGCAAAACTCAGAGATCAGCGTTGAGATTAAGCGCGGCAAAAAGGAAGGGCACTGGCGGGAAGAGGGACCAAGAGCTTTGGGGATTGCATAAATGGCAGCCATTTGTGTATCTGTGTGTGTGTGTGTGTGTGTGGCAGCAGTCGACCCTCTTAGCAGTTGAGACACGCATCTTGCATATTTTCGCCTTGATGTTGATCGACAGTTTGACATTTTATGTCGTCGCCGCCTGTCAAAAGGATGGCGGTTACTTTTTCTTTTTTTGTTTTCGTTGTACGCTGTAGGGTATAAGCTTTTCGATCAAATGTTTGTAACGCATAGACGGAAGTATCTGCCATATAAAACGATAGATGTATTCTTGATCAGCTTTCACAGCATCACGTCACTGGTAATATAGGTCAAAAAGGATTTTTTTTTATGTAGGAGCACAAGTCCTCCAGGAAGCATCGATCTATGTCGGGAAAAGTGTTTTTGAAGTTTTTTGAATATCTGAAGATATTCTACTAAAAAAAAGCTATAGCTTTTTCCAAAATTAATAAATATCGGAGGACTATATCTTATGCCTATCAGAGGAGATTTGTTGCTTTGCCCATTTCCAAAGGAATTTAGCTTATCCGTAATGCTACTTACCCACTCTGGCCGCTAGATGGCGCACTATTATCACTTAATTCCCGTTAAAGATCTCTATTTTGGCCAACTATTTGGATTGTTTTCTTGTTAGGCGGCACAGCACGGCACTGTTTTGGCTCCAAATGTTGATTGCTTTCTTTCGGCCCCAACAAAGAAGAAGAGCACCAAAACAGAAACACACAAACACACGCACAGACACACGCGAATACGGGCACACACACAGTGAAGCCGCAAAGGCAACGGTAAATAAATACAAAAATTCAGTCACGAACGCTTTTACTCGACTTTTCCGCGCTGCATTGCTCGGGACGGCTACGGTACAAGTATATCGGGACGTTGGACCGTTCCCGTTCCACGACAAAACGAAAATTAAATAGTGGCTCGCTCGCTCTGCCCCGATCACTGTTGCTGTCCCACAGAGCACAGAGCACAAAGCAGAGCACAGAGCAGAGCGCAGAGCAATAAAAATAAAAGCAGAGCAGAGCAACAACGAAACGCGTTGCTCCCCAGCGGGTGGAAAAAAGTTTGGCGCGCTTTGGAGCTCGTTTGCATTTATTTGCTGTGCTCTTTCGTTGGAACTTTGAAGAGAGGCGAGCGAGCGCCAAACAAAAGAGAAGAGCGATAAGACGAAAGAAAGGCTAGCTTTGGGGCCTGAAGCTTTTTGGTGCTCTTGTATATCGATTGTGCCCATGGGAGCTACTATACCATGCCAAACGATTTGAATGTACACCTTGGTATAATATGCCTATGGATAGGTACGAATATGTAAGTCCAAGAAGCTATTATTTCGAGTCTTTATACAGATCCTTTCATTGGTAGCCACATATAGTATGTAAGATAAATTGATCAAGCCACAGTTCTTTTGAGTGTTGATTAAAAGAGTGATTCTTACAGCAATTGATAGGTATTATGATTAATTTTGTATACTTATACACATAACATATACATATGTATGTCATTTTACAGCTAATACACACTACTCATAAATCCATACAAAATTTTAATTTGTTAGGTTTAATTAAAATATTAATAAATTTTTGCCCCTTCACAATAACCGATTTGAAATGCGGATTCTTCACGCCAGACAGCTGAACAAACTTTCATATTTAGTCTTGTGCGTGTCTAGCCGCATTCACAGTCCTCCAAGCCGCATAGAGTGAATGACCAATATGGTTTCTCTGAAGTTCATGGTCCAATTTCTGGCCGCATTCTACTTCCTGGATGGCGTTTCAGCAATCACCTGTGATGCAGAACCCCAGGATCCGAATTGCATTGATTGCCGCACGAATCCCTCACATGTACATTGCCTAGTTGGGATCACTACCGTAGTGACGCCAACTAATGGGAGAAAAAGGATATGCCTATTTCCCAGAATTTGCGACGCAATTGAAGCCGCTAAAATTGCTGTAAGTTTCATTAACCCATTTAATGCAATAAACATAATAAAGTCTATATTTAATATTTTGTATCTCTGCCGGTTTGCGCTGTCATTAAATGGTCATCAACGATATAAAAATTTGCAAAAAAAAATAATTTATATTTTCACCGCTTGATATCTTTTTTATGTGAAATTATTGAATGGTTGAATATAATTAGTGCTTACAAACTATTTTATTTAAGTTAACAAAAGTGTAAACTACCATATTGGCAAGGTTGCTAAGTTATATCTATTTTACGCTAACGTAAAAAAATATCTAAAGTCACTGGTCGATTTTTCGACCACTGGAGGTCGAGCAGGATCATGAAACTTACATAGATCAGCCGGATAAAGCTCTCAGGAAGTTTTTTTTTCGGTTGAGTATTAAATTCAGTTTGTTGACAATGAGCTGCCTCCTTGGCCTCAATGCTCTCCTTGTGGTTGTAGTCGGAGCCACTGCGGTTGTTGTGGCTACCGCCTCAGTGGTTGTGGTTATCGTGATGGGACATTCTGCGTTTTCGGGATCGGCGTCACAATCAACGCAGTTGGGATCGTCGGGATCATCATCACAGGTGACAGCTATGGTGCCCGTCAGGCAATAGAAAATGGCAAAGATCAGAATCACATACTTTGTGAGCTTCATTTTGGTAGTAGTTAAACTTCTTTATCGAACTGGCTCTTTTACAATATTATTTCAACTTAGATTCCCCTGTACTTATATGGTCTTTTGAGCGTCCTTGAGGCTGGCAAAAACTCTATTGTTCGCCAAACAAACAACTTTCCAATAAATTGTGATCAATTGTGGTTCCCAAGCTTTGGGATGTTTGATTAGCCAAAACTTTGTGTTCATTAGGCAAATATACTAATATACAAAGTTGAAAACAAATGTGGATAGAATTAAAACAAATAAACAACAAAACTTTTTCCATTCAGCGCTGTCTGGTTGTACTTTCGTTGCTACATTAATTTAAAAAAAATCCCTGCAAATTATTGCTACGAATATATGAATGAAATTAATTAAATATGGCTCCCATGCGACAATTTTTATTATACAGTAGTTTGGGCTAATTAAAATTAATGTAACAAAGTTTTTTGAAGCATTGGTATATTGGTAAAACGTAGGAAAAAAGACTATGTGCGCTCAGTTTCTGTAAGACTCTTATATCCTATAAAATTAAAATATTAAATGAAAAATTTCAGCTATGTAGCTGTTTGTGATTTTTGCTTCTAAGCATTGATAACACTACGCGACAAAATCCATCTTTTTTTCCTCAAGGATCCAAACCTACTTTTTCTGATAGATATGGGACCTGAAAATTTTTTTAAAGAATTATTGTTTTTTTTTCTATGGCAGAACTTATTTTTGAAGAATTAAAAAAGGAATTTTTAAGCTTTTTTCAGAGGTAGCGCTTATTTTTTTCACGTAACTCTAGTATCTTACGTCTGGTTGTAAAGAACTTTGCTATTTTGAAAAGATAATTAAAACAGCTAAAAGTTAAGTTTTAATAAGTTTAAAATTTTTAGCGCTGGGATAGAGCGTTAAATAAATAGGATAAATTGGAAATTCAAATCTGCAATCAAATGAAGGAACGGCCAAGGAGGTAACATCCGCTCGAATTTTGATGCAGATCGGGAACAAATAGTTTATGTTATATGTATATACATTCCTATATTAGTTTTAAATTGCTACTAACAAAAATTAAATGCAAAGATATATTGTATTTTAACTGTTTTGTTTTGTTTTATTTATTTCGGCTATAAAGTAGACTATATTTTCAGATGAATTTTCGTTCAGCCAGATTTATTGGTGACCTTGATCTTCCGCGTGACTTTGTATTTAAGATTCCTAATGGTGACCTTCTTCACGTTGCCCGCTTTCTTGGTGGTTTGTGGGGCGGCTGTTGGGGCAGTAGTCGTGGCAGCAGTCGTCACAGGTGCCACTGTGGATGCTGTTGTTGTTGTCGTTGTCGTTGTTGTGGTTGTCGTTGTCGTGGTGGTGACACATTCTGTGTTGGTGGGATCGGTGGTGCAGTCAATGCAGGCGGTATCCGTGGGATCTTCCTCACAGGTCACAGCCAGAGCCCCACTCACGCAGAACAAGAAGGCGGCAGTCAGGAAAAGATACTTTGTAGCCAGCATTTTGGTAACTGAACTATACGATGTAGTTGCTGAATTCGCAATATTATGTTCTGCTATCACCAGCCGTATTTATACAAATCTAGACTTGGCGAAATTTCGGTTTGTTTTATCAGTTGGATTTTTGCGCGTATGGAAATGGCAATAGACGTCTATCGAATTGTTGACTGACTTTTGAAACGTCATGTTTAACCAACAAACACAACAATCACAGATGTGCAGAAAAATAGTGCTAACGCAATTGAAAACGAAAAGGAATATGTTTATAGGCCTCAACAAATAACATTAATAAATTAATAAAATGAGTACCGGGTATAAAATAAGTAAATAATAATATCCATATAACCGATATTCATTCGAGTGCCTTAATTAGATTGAATTTGTCTCCATGGTTTTACTTTTCTATCCTGCTTGCACTTGTTTTTTGTGTATGTGTGTGTTTGTATGTATGTATGTGTTTTTGACGACAAAAGATAAAATAATTCTATATTCCGCTCGAGATGGGAAAACACCGTCTGTTGCTTCTCCAGTATCTATCGGCATTTTTGTTTTCGGATCTGAATACTTGTCTGCTAAACGCCAGCTGATAAATTTTTGGTCGAACAAGAAACAGAGATGATTTCTTATCTTTTCCATACGAATATTATCCCTGATTCGGTCGACAAATAATTTAACTGATCCTGGACTCCCCAATATTTTATTGACAGAGCAATGTTTGTGCCCGAAAAAATTTATTATCGGTCTCATACGAATATCAACCCTGATTTTGTTTGCGAGCAGTTTTTACGGAACTAATTACTAGGCTTTAAAGGTCAAGCCGAACGTCAATAGTATTTTATTTATCAGTCACGAGTATTTTTAAGAGCACCATCTGTGCCAAAAGACGCGCGCAACTATCGATTCAATTTCAAACCATCGATAAAATTCAACATACGTATCGCAGGCGCCATTCGAAACAACAAGAACAAAAACAGGTTTTCTACAACATAACAGAAGATTTCGAAGGAAAGACTCGAAAATGGAGCCCATATCACATCTAGTTAAATCTACATTGCCCAACTATCTATCCAACTTGCCAATTCCCGACAGTCTTGGTGGCTGGTTCAAGCTATCTTGTAAGTAACGGGAAAAGTGAGCATTCGATCCACTTGGAATTTGCCTGCAAGGGCGCCCTACATTGGACTGACGACCACCACCACCAGACGGGGTGGTCCTACGATGACACAGCATCAAGGGCGATTCTTGAGTTAAAGATTGTTAGTTAACGTTAAGATTGTTAACGTATGAAATGCATTGGCCATAAGAATGCAACGCATGCACTTCTCTCCGTACAGTGGCAGTATCTACGTTGGACCCCTGCACTGCACATATTATGCAACATTTGTTGAGCTCTCGCCATTCCGCCGCCTGTGCTTGTGCTTGTTGGAAACACGCAATTTTTAATTGGCTTCGGTTTATCTGCAAAACGATAGGGGGAAGTGAAATTAGATAAAAGAAAAGCAAAATATGTGCGATTGACGCTTCATTAAACACACACACTTACAGTTATGTGTAGAGGGTGTCTCTTTCATGCCAAGGCATTGCGGCCTTGTGCCGGTTACAGCTCAGTGATGCTGCTAGATAGATCTGTTGCTTAAAATAAACCTGCTAACTAACTGCTCGGAACTTATCCAATTTACGTTACAGTCACGGATTGGCTCGCCCTCATACCACCAACGGTTGTTGTAGCCGGTATTGGATACACCAGTTATCTAGCCTTCTGCCCTGCCGCCCGATGTGGTGACAAGAATTCGGGCCTCTGCAACAACGTAATACGCAAAAATGAGGCCAAAGTGGTGACCATGGTCGATGTGGAGGATATTGCGGATAAAGCGGCATTCTGTCGCTGCTGGAAAACCAAGAACTGGCCCTACTGCGATGGCAGCCATGCCGAACACAACAAGCAGACTGGCGACAACGTGGGACCCATTATTGTCAAGAGGAAGTAATTCCAGCGGTGCATCGATGATATTCGCGTTTAGCATTTCCTTGTTGAAATTTTCTTCGCCCTTCAAGGGAAGGGGTGGGGAATTCTTTTGTTCAAATACTTCAAGCAGACCTGTCGAGCCTCTTGTAATCGTAAGCAATACATAATTGATATTGAATCCAATCTAACCAGAAGCCAATAAAATTTGCCTAATCAGATATGAAGGAATGTATGTATGTATTGTTAATAGAAAACTGTTTATTCTTTTATATAAATTATTTTCTGGCTGTAGGCTGGTTTTGTGGACAATATCATGGATATATTTAAAGTATGGGCGATACAAAACGATTCTTCAGTTTACAAATGCGAACACAGGGCGAACACCAGACCAGGACACAAAACAACACAGCACGACGGACGACAACGTCTCATTATGATACTATCAGTTGGAACTTAAAGAATAGGCATCGTGCTTTTGCTTTTGCTGCATTTAGAATCTCAAATTTTTATTGTTGCTGCTGTGTTGCTGTTGGTGTTAGGTTTTTTTTATGCTTATTTGAAAATCTTGCCCTGGTTGAATTTGCGGCCATCCTTGTCGGTGCCGGTCCAGGAGAAATACTGGGTGACGAGCTTCTTGGTTTCCTCGCTCTTGGCATCCAATTTCTTCCAGTCGTAGACCTCGTAGTCTATCTGCCAGTCGGGCGACAGGGGGAAGGCCAATTCCTGTCCACGCCACACCCACACACCGGAGATGGTGCTGTTGTTGTCCTCACCGAAGAGGCACACGGAGGCGAAGGACTGCTTGCGCATCTTGTCGAGGCGCTGGAACATGCCAGTGATGAGATTGCACGACATGAACACCTTGGACAGCTCCTGGCTGTACTTGTATTCTCCGAACCAGATCGAGTAGTTCTCGGCGTCGAACTTCTCGAAGAAGTAGGGGATGGACTTGGCCTCCTCCTCGTTGGAGTAGACGCGCTTGAAGTCGTCAAAGTTAAAGGTGCCCTTGGGCATGGCATCGAAGGGATCCTTGGATTTGGGCTCCAGAGCCAATGCCTCATCGGCGGCATCCAAGTCCTCGGGCTCGGCCTCCTTCTTGGGCGCAGCCTCCTTCTTTTCCTTGGGCTTCTTCTCGTCCTTAGGCTTCTGCTGCTGCTGGGGCTTGCCACCGCCTTGCTTAGCCTGGAATTCGGCGTACTTCTTGGGGTCGAAAACCAAGGCCTTTTCGCACAGCTTGTAGTCCTTGACCACAGCCTGCACTTGTGGCTGGTTCAGGATGGTGAGGAACCAACGGTTCACATTGCCGAAGGCAGCGCGTGCTGTCGGCTCCAGGACGTACTCGTACAGATGCAACAGGCTGCTGAAAACAATGATGTCGGCAAGGGTGATGCGCTCGCCGGCGAGGTAGGTGGCATTGAGCAGTTTCTGGTTCAGCTGAGCCAGGACACCTTCCACGTCCTGCTTGGCAGTGGTGTTCTTCTGCTGGGGCAAGATTCCCAGCAGTGGGAACACCAGTGCGCAGGAGGCAGGCACGATTTCGTTGTCAGCAAACGAGATCCATTGCTGCACTTGGGCCTGTACGAAGGGGCACTTGCCACCTCGCAGTTGCTCGCTGGCCAAGAAGTAAGCAATGGCATTGGACTCGCTCAGGTATTTGCCATCAGCGGTCTCAAATGCTGGAACCTGCAAAAAGACACGCGACACAAATTAGTTTTACGCTGCACAGTAGAAGAGTAGACATTTTTGCTGCTGACGTAGCATGCCGGCTCAACAGACGCGAGAGCACACACATCCAAACGCGACAAGGGATATCTGTTTTCCCCTGCAATTAATATATGTGTTTGTATTACCTTGCCACTGGGGAATTTCTTCAGAAATTCTGCTGATTTGTTGGTTTCACCAAACTTGAAGTTATCAGCCACTTTCACCTTTGCGCCTGAGTACTGGGCGGCAATGAGCGCCTTGTACGCGCGGAAGTTCTCGGGGTAAGTGTAAAGTGTCTGCAATTAGCCAAATTCGAAACGAAATAACATTAGTGACAAGTAATCAGACGCATTGGGCACGCGTTCAACATTAAATTTGCAATTATAGCCGCATGATGGCATTGTATTTTGCGAATTTTTGCGGCAAATTTTTTACTTACACCAGTCGACATCGTGATTTCGAGAGAAGGAAATGCAAAACCATCGATAGCAGCTGAATACTATCGGTGGAAGGAGTGATTTGCAATGATTTTCCACTATCGATTCATCGCGATTTCTACCGGAGATTCGCAGTGTGGCTTGTGTATTTTTCAATCCCACTTTAATTATCTAGTAATTTATCCAGTAAGTGTGTGTAAAGTAGTAGATTTTTGTAGTAAAAGAACAGTAGTTTTGTATTTCGACACAGAAGCAGTAGGCTATTTAAACTGACATGGGTTATCCTATCGATAGTTGAGTTGGTTAGCTCAATAGCTCAGAATTGGTGTTTACACTAGCACAAAGTTGATTTGTTTAAATGAATTCAATAGCTCAACGCTGGTGTACACAGGCTATTAATTATCAAGTAATTTATCTAGTAAGTGCGTGGAAAGTAGTAGAGTAATTTTGTATTTAAATAACTTTCGAAACAGATGTAAGGTAAGGTAAGTGAACGGCGGGCCATCGATAGCTGTCCGATCATCGAAGTCATTTCACATCCCTAGTCGTCCGCTACGGCGCATAATTTTACACGAAACGAATATAAAAAACAATTTCATTCAATTTGTAAAACACCTGAAAGTGCAACTTTGCGGCGATGTAATATCGACTCGACCGACACCTGGAAAAACTAAAATGCTCTGCTCGAAATAGTCCGAAACGAGCCAAATTTGCTATAGTGAAAAAAAGTGAAAAGTGGTGTTGAGCAGAAGAAGAAGAAGAAAAATCAGCGAGTACAAGCCGTGTTGACGTGTGTGTGTAAGTGTGTGTGTGTGTGTGTGTGCGTGTCTTACGTTGCAAACACAAAATTTATTTAAAATTTCGCATTTGCTCAGCGGCGTTTTAATTAATTTTACTAGACCCGCAGCAGCGCGGTAAAGCGCCAATTGCCTTCAAATGTTGCTCCTTAAATAATGTGAGTTTCACGAAAAGGAAAAGCAGTGAAAAAATACAATCGGAATAATTAATCAAGTCCTTGAAGCATGCCGTGCATAAATTATCTACATAATTATAACTGTTTACTTTCCCAACTGTTGTTGTTGCTTCGATTTGTGGGGCTGTCGTTTTTTATGCATGTGTGTTGGGGAGGCAGAGCTTTTCGTGGTTCCGCATACAGATTTTGGTTTGCCGTGTTCTCTCTTTTTTTTTTGGACGTGTGACCTTCATTCCAGCAGCTACAAAATCAATAGTAATATCGTTTACGTTCACGTTGCATTCACTAGACCCTGAGCCCGAGACAGAGACTAGAGCCGGGGAGCCTACCCCACCAAAGCATAAAGCAAGCAAGCGCACGCCCGCCCATCCCATCGCGCCGGTTAAACTGTTTGCCACCTCCCTGAGTTTTGGTCTTTTACATTATTTATTTGCCAAGTTCATGGTAGCTAGCATACAGATATATTGTATATATAGGTATACATATATACACTTATGGGGCAATCAATAGACTTACTGCCATAATGAGCGGGTGGGGATTATGACATTAATTGATATCGCATGTGATCGGATGAGGCGTTCCAACAACAGCTGACCAAAGCTCAAGGCCTTTTAGCCAACAAAAATTAATAAATGCTTCTGCTTGAGCTTTTGAAGCCTACAATATCAGAGTGGGGATCCAATTTGAGGATGTGTATAAGGGAAAGTTCTTAATGGGACCCAGTAGCTCCTCCTCGCCTGTCAATCCCCATTGTCTGAACGTATTGACTATGAATCACTGCTCGCCCCATCGTGGCCAGTAGGCGTAGATTAATGATTGATTATCAAACAGTTTCTTATCGTATACAATAGAGAACTTATCAGGCAAATAGCAAAAACTGTGTGCTAACCGTCGGTGACAAACACTCGAGAAACGTTTGTACCTGTGGCATTCACATAACATTGCTCATGCCGCATGGTTCACATTCCCTTTACCTCCTACCTACCGGCCTTGAGATGTCTGTTACTAATTCAATTTATTGGTCCTTTTGCAGTAGGATGAAAAAATGCAAGAAAATGATTTAAACGAGCGTCAAGAGGAACCAGCCAGTCTTCCACCTACAAGCAACGACACAAACAACAAAAACACAGGCTGCATCGACAGCAACGAACTTCAAATTCCCAGTGAGGCGGTCACGGTAACGGTAACGGATCAGCAGCAGCAGCAGCCACAGGAGGATACCGAGGATACGCAAATAACAGAACAAGTGATTGATTCTTCCACGACAGCTGATACAGAAACTGGTGATACAACCAGGCCAGAAAGGCTCTCCACGTTATCCCTGATAGGCTTATACCCTGCTATATCCGAAGCTGCTGATAAAGTCGTCGATCAAGCGGTAGATGAACCTTCGTCGTCGTCAGTAGTGGATCCGGATAGGGACGAGCTATTGCTGCAAACTCCCAGACGAAAGCGTCAGCGTCGTGTTTATACCGCGGACACGTCCCGCTGCTCCAGCCTACGATCCAGGCAAGAGTCCAAAGACACATCCGAGGCAGGATTGAAGCAGGTGCCGACAACACCACCGCCAGCGCAGGTCGCCTCCTCACCGACACCCACAGAATCCACAGAGTACATTAAATCAGGTGGGTTGGACTTTAACACAATCCCTAATCGGTTTTTGTATCTAAATAGAGTTCTACCTACCTTTTGCAGAGCAATTTAATCCGGCGTTCTGGAATTTGATAGAAGAAGAGGAAGTTAAATTCGTTGACAAGAGGAGACGCGTTGCCGGTGGACGTAGCCGCACGCGACGCAGCAAGCTACTGAACGAACTCGGTGAAAACTACTCGCCGGAAACAGCGGCCGCTATTGCGGCGGCACAGCTTGAGCTCGATTCGACTGGGAAGCCATCATCACGTGCCACCCGTAAGAGGAACTCCGCCATGTCGTTGTACGACCGTCGATATCAGAGCACCTCCGAAGAGCGGCGCGTGCCGAACGGTTATGGCGGCACTGGACTGCGCACAGGCAGTTCGGCCACATCGAGTGATATTGAGCCGCAGGAGTTGCAGGTCCATCAGTATTATGGATCGTCGGGGGGCAGCAATCCAACGGGCGCCGGTACGGGCCTAAATGGCAGTGGCGCCGCCCTCAACCATGCCCCTTCAATGGGCACCCTCTGCAACATTGGCAACACATGCTACTTGAACTCGGTGGTGTACACGCTGCGCTTTGCCCCACTCTTTCTGCACAACCTGCACCATCTGATCCACGATTTGAATGTGGTGCAGCAGACTATACTGCGCCAGCAGACGGCCAAATCGGCCTCGCTGGGCCGAAACGTGAGTGGCGCGCAGCTGGAGCATGCACGCAGTTGGAGCAGCAAGGATCTGGCCACCACGGAGCCGTTCAACAGCACCACCAATGGCAGCAGCGCTGTTGTCAGTAGCGGCAGCACCACCACAAGCAGCCTGATCAAGGCGAGCTCTCAGTCGGTCACAGAGAAACTGCATGAGCTGTACCACAGCCTGCATGGCAATGAGATGGCCGACTCGACGGAGCCCTACCATGCGGACACACTGCTGCATGCCATACAGGATGTGAATACCACATTTCAGGGCAACCAGCAGCAGGATGCCCACGAGTTTCTCATGTGCGTTCTCAATTGCATACGCGAAACGAACCAATCGCTGATCAAGTCCATTAACGAATGTCCCCAGGTCATTGTAAATGGGTAAGTGCTTCGATTTCTCGCCCAAATCTTAAAAAAAGTCTTGGTTGTACTTATCCAATTCATTATGACTTCAGTTACATAGCCAATCCCGATGAGTTGGACTCTGGGGAGGCCGCCCAGGAGCGTACAGATACGGCGATGGCACTGGCAAGCTCCGGCAACGGCAACACGCTGGCCACTAGTCAAATAACCACGACAAAAACATCGTTCTTCTCACGCAAATCGAAGAGAAAAGATGAGGTCAAGTCATCGAAATCAACGCGGATACAGTCACCGCTGAAGGACAATAGTCCGACGGCGGGTGGCCTCACCGCGGCACCGGCGCATTCCACTGCAAACAGTCTCTTCTATTTGAATACAGTTGATCTCAGCGGCGCCAGCAGCGTGGCTGCCACAGCAGCAGCAACACCGACCGTTTCGCAGCCGGCATCGACCGGCAAGTACTCCAGTGACGATGAAATGAACCCGGCCAGTGCGCTAAAGGATAGCATGCGATTGGAGGACCGTATACGGGATCTGAATCTAAATTTCTTCAATGCCGACTTTGAGGGCATTGTGGTGCTGACCACCAAGTGTCTCAGCTGTGAGACGGTCACAAAGCAAAAGCAGGGCATGCTCGACATCTCCGTGCCGATAACAGGCTGCGACAATGCCGACCTGCAGGACAAGCCCAGCACCTACATTCAGGTGAGCGAACAACGCAGCATCCATTGAAGTGAATTTAATTGTTTGTACTTCTTTCAGAATTCGTGCATCACCAAGGAATACTTTCAGGGTGAGAACAAGTACAGTTGCAGTCAATGCACCGGCTACACCGAGGCCATACGCTCAATATCGTACGAGGTGCTGCCTCGTCTGCTGGTCATTCAGCTGAATCGCTTCTCGGGCGGCATGCAGAAGGTGAGCACGTATGTGCCCACGACCTTCACCCTGCCCTGCTTCTGCGCCAAGTGCTGCGAGCTGAGCGACGGCAACAAGCTGCATGTGTACAAGCTGTACAGTGTGATAACCCATGTGGGCGCCACTCTCAGTGTGGGCCATTACATTGCCTACACGTGCTTCCTGGATCTGCCCAGTGACTATATAAACTGCCCAAAGGATCGACGGAACACCATGTCCGGATCGCAGACACAGCAGGCGGCGGCAGCGGCTGCTGCTGCGGCAGCCTCCTCCAATGAGAATGCGGCACCAAACAATGGAAGCAGCAGCAGCCACGTGGCCAGCACACCTGTGGCCGCGGCTGCCTCGGTCCTGGCCTCCTCGGGCACTAGTCTGATAAAAAAGATGAAATTTGGACGCAGCAAGGCCTCCAGCAGCGGCGACATGAGCAAAAATGTAAAGCAACTGAATGGCATCAGCAGCAAGAACATCACCAATGGCATTGGCAAACTGAGCATGAACACCACCTGCCATGGCGTGAGCTGCTGTGCCATGCGCCTCTGCTGCAGCCAGCAGCCAAGTGGCGCCGCCGGCAGCAGCAACTCGGCCAGCTGTAGTGACTTCAGCGAGGAGTCGCTGCAGAACGGCAGCAACAGCAATCTCAGCCATGGCAGTGGCAGTGGCGCAGCAGGCGGCAGCGGCAGCGGTAACAACAGCAGCAGCAATGTGTTGCCAAATTATCCCACGGGCTATGGCAGCACGGGCCGTGGCGGTGTTAAGGCCAACTATGCGCACGGCGGCACGGAACCGATTTGGTACATGTGCGACGACGACAAGATCAAGGCGATGACACAGCGCGAGTTCGAGGAGCTGTTGTCCCCATCACGGAAGATAACCATAACTCCATACTTGCTATTCTATGCACGATTCGATCTGCAGCCGGCATCGAAGACAGCGGGCACAACATCCTCAACGCCGCCACCGCCATCTGCATCATCGCAAAGCTCCTGGTCGAATGAGGCATTCTCCGGCAGCGGTGGAGGTGGGGCGCATAAGATTTGAGGGTGTGCGAGGAAGCAGTGGAAGCAGAAGCAGCAGCATTAATCTACAAGCCAAGCATGTGCGATATGTATTGGCATACTGATAGGTTCGAATCGGATTGGGTCGGATTGGAGAGGTGGATGTCTTTAGAATAATATAATAAGAAAAAGAAGAAGTCTGTTTGTTAAACAATATAATCGTACTAAGAAGATCTATCGTTTATCTACATGCATAACTATCATTAACATAACTAACCAGCGGTTTGACTGATGCCTACCCCTTCAATCCTACTCCTTCTTTGATGCCCATACAAGTTGTCTGTTTCCACACACACACCTCTGTCGACTGGAACGGAATCGAGTGAGTGGGGCTATCGGTTATGCTATAATTTCTTAGTTTCTGTTTGCCCATAACATTTGCATTTTTATTTGGCATTCTCGGTTAAGAACAAAATGCTGCGTTAACGGAACACGAATTTAAACGCCGAGAATAAACACGGCACGGCCTAGAATTGTTTTGCTCCCCCTCCCCCACTGAATGTAACTGAAGCAACACACAAAATTTTCGATTATACTCCTCGTGCATAAATTAAGTTCGTAATAATACATTTAATACACAAAAGAAAGAAACAAAAAAAAAACCTTGATTCAAATAGCGTCTTTAAAAGCGAATGTTGTAATAATAATAATAATAATAATAATAATATAAATAATATACGTACATATGTAATATGGAGTAATGTCCGTTATTCTCATAGAACAAAAACGAAACGAAAACCAGTGGCAGGCGGACAGAAAGAGCAGTAGCAAGCATCAAATCAATCTGTAATAATTACAGCATCAAGTATACATATATCTATAGTAAATGTAATGGAATGGAATGGTTTATTGTAAACAATGAGCTACACATATACATATACATATATTTAAGTGGATATACATATGTATGTTCACGAATTCATATACGAAGTGTTGAATAGTTGTTAAACGCATGACTATCCATAGGAACACACAGCAAGCAGGTGGAATATAATATAATATAATTGATTTCAATTAAAATAAAAATATAAAACAGATCAGATCTGAGAGAACAGCAACACAGCATCAAGATGGAACAACTGACAATTGTTATACAAATTTGAGTGGATAGTTTATAAAAAAATGTTTTCACACAAAAGAACTTCATCACATAAAACAAAAACAACAAAAAACACACACATTGATAAATAGTTTTTAATAATTATTATAACAAATACGAAATAATAATAGCACACTCACACCACACACACACACACTACTTATGCAATATGTTTAGCATTTAGATATAGTTTCTACATTTGCTACTATTTCTAACTGTCTAGTCACTCGCTAGTTAAGTTTAGTTTCGTTCCGTTTAGTTTTTTCCTTATTTTTTTTGTTTTGTTGTTTTCAAGAGCGCTGCTATAGTGATATTAACATTTACAAAGCAAATAATTATGTACATTGTAATATGTAACATTTACATTGACAAACTGGAAGGATTAACCGACACACACACACACACACACACAGGAGATATGTATGTATGTATGATTATGAAGGAGTGGAATTCCAATTCTATTTATGTTCATTACGGATTTAGCATGTTCTAGCTTAACTAAATATACGAAATATACAAACAACATCTACATAAAGTAGTAACTCGCATCTGCATATACCACTAACCCGCATACTCCTTCACTCTTACCACCTCCTCTCGATCCTTGATCTTCATCACCTTCCGGAGGGCTCTGGCCGTCGTCTTGGCATGCCTTGAACGCCATTTAACGTTGCCCACCATTGTGCCTACGGCCTGGCGTAGCTTATACAGCAGTTCCTCCGACTGGATGTCTGGTATGTGATTGTGAATGATGCTGGCAAAGTAACGCGCATCGGTCAGCGTGTGAATCCTTCGTGTCAAGGCAATCAGCAGATGGGTAAAACTCACAATTGTCTTGGGGCTTTTCCTGTGGCGAGTCCAAGCTTAGCAAATATTTTTGATGGATTTTCTTTCATTGATTTACTCACGGTAAGGTGCCTGCGAAGCGTTCGATCAGATACGCCCTGGCTATGTGAAAGCCAACATCCTGATTGGTCAGCGCCTCCACCGCAGCACTCACATCCTCATCGGGCATTGTGCCCTTCGGTCGCATAATGAAATCCAGCAGCTTCAGCACCACCCACGGCCGCTGCGTGCAGGCCAAGGCGCTCAGCAGCATGCCACGCGCGTGCAGATCGGTGGGGTTGCTGTAGCGCCGCCACAGGAAGTACCAATTGATTTCATCGCCCTCGGCAATGGCCGTACAGTAGACGGTGGCGCGCACGTCCACCGGTATGGGATTGTGTCTGTCCGGATCACTCGCTGACCGCCAGCTGAAAAACATATCTTTGGCCTCCTTTATGCAGCGGTCCACCCGATTGGCGCAGGCCCACGAAACGAGTTGGGTCTTCAGGATTTGCTGCTTTAGGCTCAGGCCCTTCTTGACCTTCAGTCCGCCCAGATGCTTGTAGATGGGCGTCGTTATCAGCTGTGCAAGGCCCTGTTGGCGACAAACAAACCAATGAATGATTCAGTGGGCATGGAACCTCAACGAGTTGCCCACCCTGAAGCTGGGATAGTGGGCTGTGCGCCGCATGATGAGTGTCAGCTTGTGCAGATTGGACAGGGCCATCAGCCAGGGCGCAGACTCCAGCTCTCGCCGCAGATACTTGACCAGCGGCAGGGCCACATCGTAGCCGATGTATCCGCCCCAGGCCAGACTGAGGGAATCGGCCACCAGCTGTGCGCGGTTCAGTGCGTGAATTTTGCTGTAGTGTTCGCTGTTCAAGGTGTCAATGATCAGCTCCCAGTTGCGCCGGTCGTAGTTGACTTTGTACAGCCCGGACATGCGCAGATTGAAAATGACCCACTGCGCGGTGTCGACATTCAGTGGAACAATCAATTCAGCGGCATCTGTATCCCCGTCACATTGGAACCAGTGGCGTGGCATGGTGTCCATGAAATCCAAAAGCGTGGACGTTGTGAAGGAGAGCGGGATCCACCAGCAGCTCTTGCGCGCATCCAGCTGCTGGTCCTGCAGGAAGCGCTGCTGCGTGATATTCGCCGTGCCATCGTCGTAGTTCCGGCTGACATTTATCAGCGGATAGCCCGGCTGCTTGGTCCACGTGCTCATAATGCTGGCCACACTGAAGTTGCCCGGCAGTGTTTTATTTTCCTCCGCTGCCTCGGTGAAGGACTCCCAAAGGTCCTTCCTGCCCGCATTGCCGTAGGCAAAGCGACTCAAATAGTCGCGCATGCCCGCCTTGAACGTATTGGTGCCCAGGAAGTGGTGCAGCATGCGCAGGACAATGCCCCCCTTGCCGTAGGAGAACTCATCGAAGGTGGCGCTGACCTCCTCGCCATCCATGACGGATCGCGCGAAACTCTTCGAACTGTTGTACGCATCCGCTATGAAAATTTTGCTCAGACTCGTGACGATCGTGTGCTCGCACGGATCGTGATTCGGCATTAGATCCTGCAGGGCATAGCAGCCGATGTACGAGGCAAAGCCCTCGTTGAGCCACACATCCGACCACCATTTGGCCGTCACCAGATTGCCAAACCACTGATGGGCCATCTCATGGGCCACCATCTCGGCGATTGCATGCCGCTCGGAGGCCGTCGTCTCGGCTGTGCTGAAGATCCGCGATTCCTGGTAGGTGACCAGGCCCCAGTGCTCCATAGCGCCCGTGTAGTTGGGCACGGCCATCTGGTCCATTTTCGGCAGTGCGTAGTTGATGCCAAATAATTTCTCGAGGATCTGCAGCACCTTGAAGCCAACCACATTGCCATGGATCATGGCAGCCAGCGGCGTGGAGTTGGCGCCGTGACGTGCCCACGAACGAAACTCCAAGCCGCTGTCCGACTTGACGGTCGTTGTGTGCTCAAAGTCGTTCACGGAGAAGGCCACCAGATAGGTGGGCATGGGCACGGACTCCTCAAACTCCGTCCAAACGTATTTGTGCAGCTCGCCGCTGTAGGGGGAAAATACTCGTAATATCCGGACAGAGGCAGAGTTTCGCCGCTCGACTTACTGTGGAATGATGCGCTTAACGGGCATATTGCTGAGCGCGTGATAGACTTGGTCGTGGCCCAGCGAGATGGTAAAATTCGCCTTTAGATTGGGCTCATCGAAACAGGGGAACACATCCCGCGCCAGTGTCGGCTGGAACTGAGTGGCCGTCAGATATCTGCAAGAACATTTCAATGGGTGTCACATACCATGCCACCCAAAGGGCTTTGGCCTGTCGTACCTGGTATCGTTGTCGCTGTCCTGGTACTTATTCCAGTAGTAGGCATCGCCGCCCTCAATTATATCGCCGGAGAAGGCCATTCGCAGCTCGTAGACCACATCGGGCACCAGGTTCGCAGTCAGAAATAACATATAGTACTGCCGCTCCGGCACTTCGCCAGTTCCATCCAGCTCGAAGGCTGTATCCTTGCCGTCCAACGCAATTAGTTTTATTTTTGACTCATGGATCGTGATATTGCCCACATGCAGGGTTATATTATCCGTTTCGTGGCGGGTGACCATTTGAATGTGCACTTCCCCCTCGAAGGTGAACCTTTTGGCTCCATGCAGATGGCTGACAATCTTCAGATTGTAGCTCAGGGGTTTCAGCGTTTTCGGCAGTCGCGGATAGTTGTATTCGGCTCGGCACAGACTCAAACAGAATAATCCGCCACAAATCAGAGAGTACCAAAGGCCAGGCATGACTGGCAGATGCGAGAGGTTTTTCTTGTGCAAGAAATAATAATTCGTAGGATCAATTAATCCATTTAAAATCTCAGCAAAAATTAGGCAAAGGAATTAAGAATTCTTTAAGATTTAAATCCTTCGAGCAAGAATCTCTTTTTGTATTTCCCTAAACGAATCACAATTTAGGTCACAATATCCACTTCCATGCTCTACATTCGGTAGATTCCTTAGCTTGCAAGTCTTTGTCCTGGTCCTGGCACAGTTGCACCTGCAATTAATTCCCAGGAGTATTCCTGTAACCCTTTTAAGTTTTAATTTCACTTTTCTTCACTGGCACTGTCACTTGCTACAAATAAACTAAACCCAAGCCAGGGCCCAAACGCGCCTTTTATATGCCCATTTCTAGAAGCCCAAAACAGCTTTTAATTATAGAAAATTTAACGAGCAGGCCGCGCAGTCAGTCATATAAGCAGACCTCTGGCAGCTCTAGACACATACCCTACACAAAAATAGGAAAATGGAAAATCTTCATTGTGCATATACGCGGGGATAATACTTGTATTATAGTATTAAATAGTTTATTAGAGGACTTTCTAAATATATATCGTATTCCTGCTTAACTGAAGAGATTCCTTCGTCAATGAGCTGATGAGAGCTGGGATGGGTCTGGGGGCTTAGAGCAGCTTCTGTATGGAGCGCGACATTTGGTGGTAGTTGCGCTCCTTCCACTGCACATTGGTGAGCATCGTCTCGAGGGTCTGCTGAATGGCCTGCTCCACGCCCTTGAGCGAGTCGCGTGACATCAGCACAAAGTGCCTGAACTCATTGAAGTCGCTCTGGCTGATGACCTGCTCCGAGAGGGGCGTCAACAGGCGGCCCATATCCTTAGTTAGCGGATAGTAGCTACGGAAAAAATAAACAAACAAAAAATAAGGCCCAGCCCTCCAGGCATTGTTCTGGCGACACTTACAACTTGTGCAGGAAGCTGACATTGTCCATGAAGTACTTCTTGGCCAGCAGGAAGCCCACCTCGTTGAAGGCGATCGCCTGGAAGGCCCACATTGAGTCCTGTTTGCGTATGGCCTCGTTGGGCGCGAAGGTCAGTTCCAGGAACCGCTGCAGCACCCACACCTCCCGCGAGCAGCCGAGCGCCGTCAGTATGGTCCGCTTCTCGGCAGCCACATTCGAGTTCTTGTAGCGGGCCCACAGGAACTCCCAGTCCGCATCGCTGCCATGCCGAATGGCGGTGCAGTAGACGGTGCCCCGCAGATTGATGGGCACCGGGTTCTTCTGATCGGGCTCGGGCTCCGATCGCCAGTTGCCATAGTACTGCAGCGCCTGGGCCACACAGTCGGCCACCTGATACTGGCACGCCCAATTGGCGACCATGGTCTTGAGCAATATCTGATCCTGCTGCTGTATGCCACTGAAGGTGTCGTTGAGGCCGCCCAAGTGCAGATAAATGGGCGTAACCAGCTTCTTCATATAGCGCTGCGGTTGGGTGGAAGTGGGGTATATATATGGCGGGTTAATGGTTATTATTTAAGATTTATATGATCTCTAGGTAAACACCTAAATACCCGGTATTCGTTAAGTAAGAGAATAAACTCGTAGAAATTATAATTTACTAGCAGCCTTTTTATACCCGTACTCAAAAAAGAGTTGAGGGGTTTATTTTAAAATTCTCAAAAATTATAAGCTCAAAAATGTATAAGTAGAGTCGCGTCCCCAGAAGCAACTCACACGTTCCTTCTCGTTTTGTTTGTACTCTGGCAATCTTTAGCTTTGATTCAAGTATAATTTCTGCGATTACCGGGTATTTTATTGCACAGTCTTACTTGCTCCAGACTTACGTCAAAAAATAGCTTTACGTTTGAAGTTTTTGTTGAATGGATTTTGGTTTTTGGTTGGGTTGCAATTTTTTGGGTTTTTTGTTTTTAGTTTCGAAATACAAATGAGAATGAGAGCCAAAGGTTATGCCACGTGCAGGATATGCAACGCTTAGTTAGGGTGCAGGGGGGGGGCCAACTTACCTTGAAAAACTCAAACTCTGGCGTCTGTCGCACAATGCGACTGACACGCCGCAGATTCTCGAGTGCAGACTTCCAGGGCAGATACTCGCGCTCCCGCTGCAGATACTCGATCAAGCGCATGGCAATCTCGTAGTCCTGCTCGCCGGTCCAGGCCAGGTACAGGGCATCGTCGATCAGCTGCGCCCGATTGATCACATGAATCCGCTCGAAATCGCCCCCGGTAAGGGTCTCGATCAGCAGCTTCCAGTTGTGCGCATCGTAGTTGACCTTATAGAGCGTCGACAGCTGCGTGTTGAAGATCACCCACTGGTCGGCACCGGGCAGAGCCTGTATGGTCTTGGGCAGACTCTCGCCCGTCTTGCCGCACTCCATCCAGGCCTTGGGCGCCGTATTGTTGAAGTCCTGCTGCCCCTGGGTCGTGTAGCTGAGCGGCACCCACCAGCAGCCGCCGCGTTGGGCGCGCGAGATCTGAGTGTTGAGCAGATAACGCTCCTGGGTGAGCTTGGCACTCTTCGCCGTATAATCGCGCGTGACATTGATCACGGGATAGCTGCAAGATCGAAGAGGTTTTAGGTTTAGGTTTGGGTTTGGGTTTCGATTTTGTGGCTCGTGTTACCCCGTTTGAAGTGTCCACGAGTCCATGATGCTCTTGATGTCGTAGCTCTTGGGCAGGGCACGGTATTTGTGGGCCGCCTGGGTCAGCGACTCCCACAGATTGTCCTGCTCGGCGTTCTTGTAGGAGTACATCTGCAGGTAGGACTGCAGACCCGCACGGAAGGACTCCTCGCCGAGGAACATGTGCATCATGCGCAGCACCGACGAACCCTTCTGATACGAGATCTGATCGAAGCTCTCGGCTATCTCCGATACCATTTCGATGGGTCGCGAGATCGGGTGACTGCTCTCGAGGGCATCCTTGCGGAAGATGGCCAGCAGATTGGAGAGCGCATCCTGCTCCAGCGAACGCCACTCCGGATAGATATTCTCGACGCCCAGACTGGCGATGTACGTGGCAAAGCCCTCGTTCAGCCAGAGATCCGTCCACCACTTCATTGTCACCAGATTGCCGAACCACTGATGGGCCAGCTCGTGGGCCACCACATTGGCCAGCCGCTGCTTGTCCGCCAGCGAGGTGTACTCCGCCGAGTAGAGCAGCGCGATCTCCCTGTAGGTGACCAGGCCCCAGTTCTCCATGGCGCCCGCACTGAAGTCGGGTATGGCTATCTGATCGATCTTGGGCAGCGGGAACTTGATGCCAAAGAACTGTTCGTAGTACTGCAGCACCTTCGGCCCGAACTCGGCCGCATAGTCGCACTGATCGATGGCATTCGGGCGAGCCCAGGTGCGGAACAGTGGGCTGTTCGCCAGCGTGGACGGTTTGTGCGCAAAATCATTGACGGAATAGGCCACCAGATAGGTGGACATGGGCACCGATTCATCGAACTCCACCCAAATGTAATCGGCAAGCGTTTCGCTGTACAAAAAAAATATTAAATAATATTTGCAGCGATTCGAATTACGTTCGATGCTTACTGTGGCTTGGTTTCCTTCACTGGCATATTGCTGAGACCGGTGTACTTCTTGTTGAAACCCAGGGTGACCACAAAGGTCGCCTTTAGGCCGGGCTCATCGAAGCAGGGGAACGCCTGACGAGCGGAGGCCGCTTCGAATTGGGTGATCGACAGCCATCTGACAAAGAGACAGCCATCAGCTTGCATATGGGTAGATAGTTTCCCTGATTGCCTGCTTCTCACCTTGTCTCATTGGTATTGGCATCCTTGTAGGAGCTGCGATAGTAACCCTCCAGCTGTTTGTTCAGTTCGGCGGCAAAGGGCAACGTGAGCTCGTAGACATTGCCGGCCAGCAGCTCCTGGCACGTGTTCAGCACATAAAAGTCCTGGCCGTAGTTCACCTCCGTCGAGGACACACAATTGTCCGTCTTGTCGGCGCCGCCGCCACTAATCTGTCGCAGCGTGATCTGGCTCTCGTCTATGGTCAGATTCTTCGAGTGCAGCGTTATGTTCTTGGTGTTCTGCAGCGCCTCGACCAGTATCTTGACGGTGCCAGCGAAACGCAGCTCCGCCGGATCATCCAGATGGGTCAGGATCTTCAGTTGGTACTTTTGGGGCCGCACGGCCGTTGGCAGGCGGTAGTAGTGATAGCTGGAGCTGATGCTGGCCGCGGCCAGGCCCAGTCCAAGGGCCACCATGAACAGCAAAAACCACTTCATGGCCTGTGAACTCTGTGAAAGGAGATGGAGCAGAGCAGAGGAGAGAACGCGTCAGGGGGCTGCTGTGGGATGGGGTGGAGTGTTGTGGCGAGTACTCGCAAAGCAATTAACTAAATCACTTTGGAAATTCATTAAATAAATCAAAGCGAACGGAGCGGAGCGGAGCGTAATCACTTGTTACTTGTTACTGTTTTGTGCTCTCCGTTTTCTTTTCTGTTTGCTGTTTTTGTTTTGCTGTTTTCATAATCGTAATTTACTGTGTTTGTTTATTGCTTTATTTCGATTTAATGCAAATCGCATTTTGTTTAATTTGTTTTCATTTACGATTGTTGAGAGCTGCGTTGCGGTGCTCAGCTCAGCTCATTATGCCGGACACGTATTAAGGTCTGGGCCAATAAAACTCGATGCATTATGCTCTGTGGAGTCAACGAGTACTTAAACACGTATCTACCCTGCACATGTATGCCATGCCCTTGCCGGCGGGCGGCACTACTTAGTTTTATGGCTAAATGTTCGATCAATCGATATACATAAATATAGCCTGCTAATTTCGATTATAAGCATGCGCTATCGAAGGTCATGTCTCATTTTATGATTTCTATAATTTTTTAATTTAACATCTAAAAGTGTTTTAATGAGGTTTTTTTTCGTTTCTTTCGGCTAAAATTTACTCCACACTTTACTAATTACATATTTGCATAAATGAAAAATTGGATAGCCATATCCAATTGGATATACCCATAAAAATAATTGATTTCAACGGCTAAAAGGAGTTGGCAAATCAGAAAAACTTTCAACACCTAAAATTCAAGCTTTAATACGCCTTCTTGTCAGCTTTAAGATTGATTTACCATCTTATAATATACGCCATTTTTTGTTTGTTCTATATACATATGTACATATTCTATTCTATATTATATATATTTATAATATATTCTATACATATTCTTAGCTAAAGAAAACAGCCCCAGAGATAGGCCAATGCTATTTTTCCACATAATTTAACACATTTAAAATAAAATCAGAAATAAATACTTAATGTAGAAATCTGAAGAAATATTTACTCATAAAAGATATATCTTATTTTTATGGTTTTGTATGTGTGTTTCTGTCAGCCCGTAAACTGCACTTTTCGCGCCTGTCAGTGTAATTTTGAAGCCCATCCAGCTGCAGCCCCAGCTCTTGCTGTAAGTTCATCTGCAACTCTTCAGATCAAGATTCTTTTCCTGTAGAGCCCCCAGAAAGCAGAGAAGAAGGAGACAGAGCTGCATACATTTTCTAGACTGGATTAACCAGATTGCAACTCCCTGCCGGTTCGGTTTATTCCACTCAGCTCTCTGTCGCTCTTAATTATGCAAAAGTTGTTCTTTTTCTTTTCTTTTCTTTTTTTTTTTTTGACTTCTGCTTTTCAAGTTCTTTGAGTGCATACATATACATATGTATGTATTATATATGTTTGTAAATGGGGGTGCGGATGCGGGTCAATGAACCTGAATGATTAGCATATAAATATCATATGGTAGCCGATGGCAAATGGAGTTGGCCAAGCCTTTGGCCAGATTATGTGGGGATAAGCTGCATAAATCAGAACAAGCCACACCAAAAGGTAAGAAGACAAAAGACAAAAGTTACAAAAGCTACTTGAAGCTTAAATAATGCTAATGAATTCTACAATATACAATTACAAATCCTCTCAGGTAATTGATTTCGTACTGAAATCATTTTCTATGTTTTATAAATAAATTTAAAAATCATTTAGCAACCCAGAGAATTTTATTTGGGGGTCCTTAAATGTCTTTAATGCGAGAAAAAAGTGGAATCGAATTACTATAGAAATAGAAATTATTTGCTGTTCTCTTGCTGTGCAATCAAACGAATTAGAGCAGTGCCATCTAAGAAATTTTGGAGTAGACTTAGAACCTGCTGGCGAGATTTGTCATTAGCTTGATGCTTTTCAAAAACTATTAGTCAACACTTATTGGCCTCAAGTGGCTGCTAAAAGGTAATGTGATGGAAGTAACATTTGGCTAACTATAACTAATTGGCAGCAGCTGTGACCAAATGATTTGTACACTTCATCAACAAAAAATTCATGCTATGGCGTACGATTTTGGAACGGTTGCAGGGAGCAATAAATGTCAAGCACGTGCTGCGGCATTGGATGGTTGGTCTGGCATTGACTTATCAATTGAACCCATCACCGGGCCAATGGGGGAAGTATTTTCCCCCCCCCAAGTATGTGTGTGTGTACCACAGACTCTACAGATTTCTACGCTAATTGATTTGCACGCCCTTAAAAAGTATTGCATATAGATTGTTGTTCTATTGTGTTTATTGCTGGTGGTGGGGCGTTACTTGATTTCCTCTCCGGCTTTTCCTAGTTATAATATTTACACAATTCCCCAGTCCCCAGTGTGCGGCACCGGTCATATCTCATTGTTTACGGAGCATATTGAATTATCCGCCAAGTGCTCAATCAGTTTCTGGTACAACGAGGTACTGCAAATTTTTACCAAAAAACAAAAAAAGTTCAAGTATCTGACACACAGACACACACAGCACACACAAAAATATAACTTGTTCTGGCTATTTGCAGTTCTTGAATGCGGTCTGGTCTCTTAACACACTTTTATCACTTTGTTGTTTTTTTTTGTTTGGTTGAAGACCGACACACAATTTCAATTGTTGCTGTACCGGCGGCGGTGGGGTGGTACGTGTTTCATGAGTTGCTCTTGAATTGAATGGTTGGCTTTGTTTTGTAGTTGGTTGCACTTGAAAAAAGGCTTGACACATAAAATGTTGTGGACGCAACAAACCGTTAGCAGAGCTGCCACACACACACACGAGGATACGGACAGCGACTAGGAGCAGCAGCAACAGCAGCAGCAACAGCAACAGCAATAGAATACGGGGCGGGCGAATGCGAATGCGAATGCGACCTGTTCGACGGTCGACGCGTATCTAAAGTTTTCTGAGCGCAGCGCTTTTGTCTTATAGCCAGGCGAGGGTTGCGCACACAATTACAGCAGCACACACACACGCGCACACAGATACAGAACGAGAAATACAGATACAAATTTACAGAGAAAATTGAAAGAGAGAGACAGCGAGAGAGTGAGAGACTTGAAACGTGGACGGCTTAGAGGTTGCGCAGTGGAAGCTTTTCGAGAATCTTTATCATTCACACATACATACATATATATGTGATGTATTGGTATAGGTTTGACCCACACAGCGTGTCGCAGCGGGTGGCTTGCAATAAAATAATGGCAGGGCTTACCCGGCGTATGCGCAATTTTGAATCTCACTGCAAAACGCGCGCACACACAAAACAAAAACAAAACAAAAAATAAACACAGAGGCAGTGGCAGTGGCAGAGACAGAGACAGAGACGTGGTTTTGACCTTAATTGTGCTGATTAACCCATTTCTTTCTATTTGGTATGCCAAGCAGCACCTCACTCCGACCCTAGAGCTAAGCCCATCCCCCGTGGCGGGGAAGCGTAGACCCCTGTAGACCCCGCCACATACACACACCACACCACACACACACGACAAAAAAAAGTGGCAAAACAAATGGTGGGGCATCCCGCAAAGCGTAGGGCAGGGCAGCGATGCGGAGACGAGACACTCAATGAAAGGATTTTGCCTCCGACTAATTGGCAGCGACGCAGCACATTCGCTCGGGAACCCCTCCATTTATTAGCAGGGAATTATGCACATCAATGGCACTTGAAACCCGTGGCAGCAGCACTTGAATGCGCTGCAAGCAAATCAGCAACTAATCTGCTTATGTGCACTCGGGGCAAGAGAGTGCGTGCGTGCTTTAAATACCCTTTCAGTTTCGGTTTGATATTCAATCACGAATCAGCAGTTTTATCGGACTATAAACTATAAAGTTGCCATGCAATAGAAATCCACTGGGGGATTTCTATGCTCTGCCCTCGGCCATAAATTTTCTTTTCTATATATTCCTAAAGGGCAGACAACCCATCCAACCGTTGTAAGGGTATAATTATAATGAGGATAAACGCCTACGCAGAGAATTGCAGCTAATTGCAGCCAAAAGGTGGAGCGTCATAAGATCAATGCGCCTCAACGTGGCGTATGATTGATGTGGGAGTCAGCCAGTCAGCCAGTCAGCCGGAGGTAAAATGCGATAAAGTTCCAGAGTCTGCTACAGTTTCGCCAGGACACTCGAAGGCTGCACAATGGCAGGTCGCATTGTGCCGTGGCCCAAGTATCTCACCGTAACCCGATTGAACTCCAGCGAAGGCCTGCAGAATGTCTCGATAGAGCTCATCCGAAGCGTCTTTGAATACATGAGCTTCGGCCCCATCGAATTCTGCCGGAAGCTGAACAACGGCACGGTGCTGGTCAAGACCTGGGGCAGCCTGGGGCAGCAGGTGTCCCTGCTCTCGCTCAACAGCCGCACCGATGTGGAGGTGCAGGAACATTGGAATCTCAACCATGGCAGGGCCGTGATGCACTCCTACGAGCTGGCGCAATGCAGCGAGGCGGAGATAGTCCAGCAGCTGCAGCAGCAAAATGTCATCCAGGTGCGCAAGATCACGCGCAGGAAGAAGCACAACCAAAGGCACGAGACGGGCCTGATAGTGCTGCAGTTTGGCCAGCCAGATCCGCCGTCCAGCATTCAAATGGGCTGCAAAGTCATACGCCTCCATCCGTATGTGCCACATCCGAGGCGCTGCTGGAATTGCCTGTATTTTGGACACCATGCCAGGCAGTGTCATCGTCCCAGGACCTGTGCGAATTGCGGCTATGCGTACCATCTGAATGTCGGCGAGCGGTGCAATCGGACGCAGGCGTGCCTCAATTGTCGGGCCAGCAAGGTGCCCCATCCCAGGCATCACATCTTCGATAGGAAGTGTCCCACTTTCGTCTTGGAGGATCGCATCAAAGCCATCTCCGTCCTGTCGGGTGTCTCGCGACGCAGAGCCATTTCGATCTATAAGAGCCAATCGCACAGAGACATGACCTATTTTGCCGAGGGAGCCAGGCTGTCCTACCTGAAATGTCCACAAGGGCTTCGAGTGAGATTATAAATGTTTAATAAATGTGTAAAAACATATATCCGCTTTTCGTCGTCACACTGGTAACACACAACGAGGGCCGGGCAAAACACATTTGAACATCGCGCCGCATTTGAATCGGTTCAATCGGTTCGAACTGTTATCGAATGTATCGATGTAGTTCCATTTTTTGCCGCATAGACACCAGCTCGCCCTCTGGTGTTCATTTGTCCCAGTCTTGTGTGTGGCGCTGCTGTGCAAGCAGTGCTTTGTGCAACCAAGCTTTGTGCAAGCAGTTCTTTGCGCGCCAAATTCTAAATGAGAAATCAGCATTCATATTGTTTCCCGCTCTTTAAACGCTTTTGGCGCCAGAAAAATAATTGTATAATGCCAGTGGGTATAATTTTCAGTTCAGTTATCGTTTTTCTTGTATTACGTATATTCAAAATTAAACAAATAATAAGCGTAAATTGTACCTAGCCAAAGTTTGCAACTTCAACTCTTATATAATCATATACTTAAACATTTAAAAATGGATGTCTATGTACTCGATGAACGTGTTTGTTTGTGTGTGTGTTTTTTAGCCATTTCTTTCTGCTTATCATCTAAAAAAATGATGAAGGAGTCTGTGAGAGGGCGGTGGTGGTGGTGGGGTGGGGAGGACATCTACAATGTATAAAATTCTGTTTCGGCCTCTTAAATTTAAATGACATGACAGTTTCTCGCTTTCGTCTTCTTTTCGTTAGCTTATAATGCACATTTTTTGTTTGTTTGTTTGTTTCAGCTTTTGCTTGTTTCTGGGCGTCGTTTGGTCGCCGCTCTTTACGTTAAAATTTGAACTAAAGGTCTACAAAATAATTGAACTAAAGCCGAATTCATAAAAAAACAATAGACAACTAAATAAAAATTGAGGATTGGTGACATCGAAAGTTGAGTGAGTGGAGAAGAGACGTGCTCGTCTTTGTGTGTTTGTGTGAGTGTGTGTGTGACAGAGGGGGCGGGGGGAGTTCTGGTTAAACTTAAGCCATAGATTAACAAATGAAAATCAACAAAAATCAACTTAAAATGCTGCGTGTGAAATAAATACCCCCAGGATGAACGACCATCTCTATTAATTATATACAATACCCAGATAACACCCAATTGATAACGACTCAAAGCCCATGCTGCCGTACTGCCCCTCATTACAGCATGAGACGGGAGCGGGACTTCTTGAGACGCCCAGTGGCACCGCCAAGGCCATCGCCGTTCCAGGACTTTGACTTGGCCCTGAAGTGGCGGTAGGCCTCGTTGTAGGCGGGGTCCAGCATGGGGCGGTAGGTGTGCGGCTCGCAGTGCTCAATGTGCGTCTCGAAGAACTCCTTGTAGCCGTTGTGCAGCAGGTAGATCTCGGGATAGTGGAGCGCCGGGTAGGCGTTGGTGTTGCGTTCCCGATCGAGATTGCGTAGGAAGCGCGACATCTTGGGGCCCCGCTCCGAGGAGAACTCGCAGTGGAAGATGATGATGTGGCGCTTGGGGCCAGACTCGGCCGCCTGCTGCTGCTGCAGCTCAGTCTGTGCGACGGAGAGGAACTCCTCGAGAATCTGTTCGGTGGTGTACAGGTTCTTGGCCCCCTCGATGTGGCCACCCTCAAACTCGTACGGGTAGCGGCAGTCGATGATGCGATAGCTGGCCACCTCCCCAACGAACTCACCGCGCAGCAGGCGGGCCACTGTGTTGCTGGAGATGGACTTGAGATCGCGGTGGCGTCCCTCCATCAGTGGCAGGGCGTACGACTTGCTGAAGTCACCGATCAGCTCCGGCTCGTTGCGGTTCTCGGAACGGGCCATCGCGGACATGATCTCGGCGTCATTCAGCGACATGCACTTGCGCAACGGTGGGGGATGGGAGGTCGATGTCGCGGCGCTGCTACTGTGGCTGTGTGGTGCGGTGGCGGTGGGTGTGGGGCAGTTCTCCTTCTCGACGCAACGGTGGCGCTTGCTCTGGATGGGCGAGCAGCTGGCCGATGCGGGTGGTTCGGGACGCTTGAAGCAGTCCCGGGCAGTCTCTTTCAGAATTTCGGGCGTCTTTGGTTGTTGTTGGAGCTGCTGCAGCTGATTGCAATTCGTCTCCGTCATGCTGAGGCAGCGTCGGACCGAGGGACGGCGCATGGTCAGGGCGGGCGATCTGATGGGACGGGCCGGGGAGGCCACCTTGATCTGGCCGCTGATCAGCGAATTGAGGCCACTGGGGAAGCCCAGGGAGCTGGGCTGCTGTCCCGCCAGCGACTCCATCTCGAACAGCTCCATGTACTCATCATCCATATTGGACTCCATCGAGCAGGTGGACGACAGGCTGTTGAAGACGCGGAAGCTGCGTGCTGGCGTCGCCGCTGTGCTGTCCTCTTCCGCTGTCGCCGGCAGCGCTTTCTGCTGGCGCACAATCTGGAAGTGCTGGGGCGATCCCTCCGGCGAGAGCAGGCCCATCAGCTCGGGACTTGCCACGCGCTGCTGGGGCAGGACATCATCGTCGTAGAAGGACAGCTCCTCCGCGTCCATGGCCATCATTTCGCTGCAGGCCAACGAGCGGCGGGCGCGACGGCTGTTGTTTTTGTTGCTCGAATTGCTATAAGGAGAGCGCAAGAAAGAGAACGATGATTAGTCAGCTGCATTGACAGAGACGGAGAGAGAGAGAGAGAGTGTGTGCGGTGAGGGTCTTCTGTTTCTTCCCTAAATTCTGGAGCGGGTCATTAAACCCAGGCGGCGCGGCAGCTAAAAATACAAGCAGCAGGAGGACCACAGGCGGGCGGCGGCGGCGGTGGTGGCAGTGTTGTAAAAACAACAAAAACGCTCGCTGGGGTTGCTGTTCCCCCCTCGCACTCACGTAATTGGAATTCGGAATTAGAAATTTAGTCGCACTCTTTTGGCTTCTTTCCTCCTTTTGCTTCTGTTTCTACTTCTTCTTATGCGTAACTCTAAGCGGAATTCCCTTTGGCACGCAAACACACACACACACACACATGTGAACGTTTACCGTTCTGCTCGAACTCTTTTCGTTTTCACTGCAATTGTTCGCCCCTTCCCCCTCTCCTATTCACTGGCACATTCTGCACTCTGTCCGCTGCCCCTGACTTTGGGTCACGCAAACCGGGGAATTAAGAAAAACAGCACAAAGAACCGCAACAACACAAAAAAAAGTGACTGACTGACGACGCCTGACTCTCTTGTTGTTGCTTCTCTTCCGCTTTTGGAGCATGCTCCACCGCCTCGCGGAAGCCGGTTTAATGAATGAAAAGAAGCAACAATAAAATCAAGAACAACAACAGCACAGCTGAGCTGAACCGAAAAAAAAAATGTAAACGGTGTGGAGCGTGCAAAAAATAAGAAGCAGAGGGAAGAGCAATAAAACTCTTACTTTTGTTCAACTGTAAAGAGGCAGCGCTGTGGCGCCGCAGTCGACGTTGTCAAGAGGTTTTTGTACTCCTTTTTACACCGTTCGTTCGTTCGTTCTCCCACGACTTTGTCTGCTTTATGCCGTTCTTTAACTTGCACTTTAGTCCCGATTTCCTATCCTTTTGTTCTCGCTATTCTTGAATTTGCACTTTTAATTCCGATCAAAGTTGGTGGGGTTTATTTTGTAATTTTTGGGAGGGTATTGCTTGCTATTCCTGGGATATTTGGATAATTACCTGATATTGCAATCCATGTTGTTGAGGCTGCAGTTGTTGCTGCTGCTTTCTTCCACAATCGTTTCCCAGAGCATTTTGTTGCTGTATTTTGTTGTATATCCAAATTTTATTTTTAATTCCCTTTAAGCGGGTCGTTCTCTTCCAAAAAATTGCTAAAACACAATTTTCTTTCGATTGGGTCACTTTTCACTCTTCATTTACAGTTAGTTCTACGTTTTTTTTTCGGCTTTTGCACTTTGTAGTCCTTTAGTGGTTGTAAGTTATAACTAATATTGCATTTTGTTGATACTTTTTTTTTGGATTGTTTAATGTGTCCGTTTCAGCATGTTTAACTGTTTTTCATTTGTTGTTGTTGTTTTTGTTGTGTGTGTGTTAATGTTTATCCAATAGTTTCTCCACACAGGCGACACTACCGCACGGAGAGGAGCTCGAGAGCAGATGTGGTCACGACGGCGGTTGAGAGAAAAATGTATGGATTCTTTCGGCGCAGCTGGTTTTTATAAAGACCGGTGCAACCAACCCCCGCTCTCGATCGGGGCAAACAGGGTAGAATGAGAGAACGAGAATGCACAGCTGAGCGGCGAGTTGGTTTGAGTGTGTGTGTGTGTGCGTGTGCGTGAGAGAGAACTAGCCAACTAATTTAGTTAGTATTTTGTTGTTGCAGCAGAATTTTTGAGTCGTTTGCCTCCTTAGAAACGGTGTCGGCGAAGGAGACGGAGTACACTCTTGCCTCTTCTCGCCCAGCCCTCACAGAGAGAGAGTGTAAGCGGTGTGGAGTATATCGGTGCGTCGGCCAGAGCAGGATCGGGATCTATGTGCAACATACATATGTACATGGATATATAGTGGACAATTTTCCATTTCCCAACCGAAGAGCGTAGCAACTGAGTTGGAATGGGAAATAATGGACAAATCTGTGCAGTTGGAGCGGTTCCAGTGCAACAGGTAGCTTTGCACTCACATTCCTTTCCCCTACATTCTCCACGAGAGAACACGACGTAACCGACGAAACCGTTGGGAAAAGGAGAACCAGCAAGAAGGAGAAGGAAGGCGCCAATTGACGGCGTGGTGGTCGCCGGCACTATGGAGGGCACAGATTTTGGCGCGCTAGCTTTTATACCGGACGCGAAGACCCCATCGGCAGCCAGCCCGAATGGGGTCCGATTGGAGCCCGAGTGGAGCCGAATGCGAGGGAACAAGCAAAAACACATGTGATTTACGCTGCAGCGGCACAGTAGTTTGTGGATTGTCCGAGAGGGAGAGGCAGAGGTTTTAGGTAGGGAGGGGTAGGCGGCAGGAGGAGCAGAGAGCAAACGAAGGAGGCAGAGCAAAAGAATTGAGTAAATCTTTAAGCAGAATTCAAGACTTCGGTTGGCGGCAGCAGCAGCAGCAGCAGCAGCAGCAGCGGCGGCGGCGTCGGCATCGATTGTGTCGTTTGCAGGTAATAATGTGAGATCCACGCATTCCATCCCCCCCATGCCCACCTCCTCTGGTGGGCCCCTTCAAGCCATCAGCAGGTAGTGGGATCATATGATCATCCCCATGCCATGACCGACGCAGTGGGGCGGTGGGAAGGCGTGTCTCTTTTGTGTTTTTGCAGACGTAGACGCCAATGTCGTCGTTAAATGAGCAGCAAACCGCTCGCTCCCATCCTTATGTGGAGTGGAGCATGTGTTTGTGTGTGTGTGAGTGGTTGCGGCAAAGTTAAAGAAAAAATCGAGTTACATATGCGCTGAGGGCCCTGCGGGAGTCATCTCGCACAGATCGTTTAGGAGAGGGATATGGTGGTGGTGGTGGTGGGGATGGGCAGTGGACTGGGACACCCATGAATACCCCAGTGCAAGTGTGTGCTTGTGATCTCCCTTCCAGCTGTAAAGCCCCCTACCCTCCTGGACGGATGGCAGGCAAATATGAATGCAGAAACAAAGGACAGCAAAGTCCGGGCAATCCCAAACCATCTGATATCATTCACAGTCCCCAGGGCTTGCCATCATATGTTCGCGTGAATGATTTCCGCCAGTTGCGTCAGCCAAAAACCCACCAAATGAGCTACGGTTTCATTCTTCTGAATTCCTCTTCACGAGCGAGCTTTTGTTGCTTTGCAGAGGATCATCTTTATGGAAAACAGCCGAGCAGAGAAAAAAAAGGACGCAGAAATCATAAAGTGGTTTTGAACGAGTTAAGAAAGCGCATTTGTTGTATGAGTGAAAGACTGTGTGAGTGTGAGCGAGGGGAGGGAAGGGAAGCAGCGAAAAAGCTCGAAACTCATTCATAGTGCGGGACAGTGGGCTGAAATATATTGGAATGTTCGCAAATACGATTGCGGTACTTGCTGAGGAGTGTTAGTATATAATTTGCTGTTAAAGAGCCCCGACACTAAAAGATACTCCTTCTGCCACTCTGCCGATTAGCTTTGGCCACAGCTCAAATAGTTCAGTGACCACAGTGCCACAGCCTCCGGAAGAAGAAGCAGAAGAGCAGGAAAAGGGCAAAACTGAGAAAACGTACATATGCAAAAAAAAAAAGCACACTCATATACACATACATATGTGCATATGTATATGCTGCTGGAGAATTTGATTGCGGGCAAAGAAAGAGAATGAGAATAGGCTGCATACACATACAAGCAGAAACAGCAAAAATTGCAGCAACAATGTGAATGGAGCCGCACAACAATAGCAGCAGCAGAAAAAAGCGGAAAAAAGTGAAGAACTAAATTGTAAATCGAAATTCCAAGAAGCGAGCTTTGAGATTCGGTTCTTTTTTTTTAAGCGCCTGACGTCGGGCGACATACGGTCGTGCATACATATGTATGCGTATGTACATATGTACGTGTGTATCGGCAAACACATAAAAGCCCATAAGTGTATAACAAGCGTTTGAGATACATTCGCGCGCGCGCGCGCAAATGCTGAAATCTGGTCGGAGGGGGGCTGGCCGGGCGGTCCCCAGTGTACGTGTACGTGTGTGTGTGGCGGGCGGCAAAAAGGGGCAAAGGAAGCCAAAGAAGGCGCGCATTGCAATCAGAAGGAAGGTACAAAGCGGAGAGCCAGCAATTTGATGTCTAGGTGAGTTATGCCCCACACATACATATGTATGTACATATATAAATGTATATGCATGACTGCAGTGAAAGCTTGCTTGGAGGGAAACCAATACATATGTATGTATGTACTGTAAAACTATCAATGTAGATGGGTTCCTTTTAAACGTCATTTCCATCCTGTTAGCCACAGTGTACCCTCTACCAATTATATCCAAAAGTTGTCACCCATGGCGGTTTCCACTGTACATTCCAAGTTACTTATGTACATATTCGCGTATGACGCAGACTCCCCCAACAATTTGCATTACAAATTTTTTGTCAAAGGTGTCGACAGTGCGTCATCGAAGAATTTCCCCTGCCTGTGCCCCTGATCTACAAATTCTGTTCTCCTAAGGCCGCCAACAGAAAAAAGTAGGGGAAATCACAGAGTACATAAGGAAAAGGAATAGACAAAAACCTAATCAGAAAACCCAATGCAAACACACATAGGCACAAGGAGCAAAGAAGGATCGATCAGATGAGAAACAGTTAGACAAGGACAGCGGCCGGGAATGACCCGTCTCGTCCTCTCCATCCTTACCCATCCCTCTATGTGCTCCTGCCTCAATACATGTGTTCAATCAGCTGATCAGCCAAGAGCCCAAGCAACCGAAGGATATGAGCAGCAAAGAAAAAGAATTAGTCCTGCTGAGAACGGCTCGTGTGTGTGTTTGTGTGTGTCACGAGCAGGAGTTAGGAGCAGGAGATGGTGAACGGGAGGGAACGGAGGGAACGAGGACGAGGACAACAACGTGCGCGCGCAAATTCCTTAACACGAGCTCGACTGCGCGCGTGTGTGGGTTAGTATATGTGTGAGAATGAGTGAGAATCGTTGGAGAAGAGTGGGGGAAGGGCAGCCACAGCCGCAGAGGACGCGGCGCTGAGATTTCTTGCAGTCGACGAAGTGCAGCGGAGAGCGGGCAGCGGGCAGCGCGGCTCAGCGCAGCGCAGCGAAGAAGTAGGTGAAGAGCAGGGCCACAGAATGAGTGTGAAAGGAGGAATAGGAGCAGGGGAAGGAGGTTTTTGCGCCAAAATATTGTACATATGTATGCAGGACGACTCGTTTGAGGAGTTTGGCGTTCAATATGTATTGGTGTCTCTGTCTGCGATTCTGTTTATCTTTCAGTTCTTCGCCTTCGTCTCCCCTCCTGCTCCCACCACACTACACTCCTGTGATTTCTTTCAGTCTTTGTCGCTCCTTCGATAGTCGTTGTTGTTGCTGTTGTTGTTGTTGTTGTTCTTTCTGCTGCTGTCCGGTTGTCTTTTTGCCTTCTCTTTGGCCGCGGCCGCATTTGTTGTTGCTGCTGCTGCTTTTTATACCCTTGCAGAGGGTATGCTTGTTCTTGATCAGATGTGTGAGATGGAAGGCAGCCTCAGCGACCCAAAAACAAGCCAGAACTTCTCCCAGAATCATCTTTTTGCTACTCACAGTATCTAGATCCAAAAACAATCAAGTACGGATTAATAAATTTAGTAGCTGCTATGGGAAAAATCGCATCTGCAAGGGTATCAACAGCAGCGACTCTCAAAAGCTTACATTTTCTCCTCGTTTTAGTCGCGTTCAGGATATTTTTTTTTTGTCTTTTCCTTCTTCGTCTTGTCCACAAACCGATTGTGAGAAATATTCTCAAGATACTTTTCGCGTTACTTGACTTTCGGCTGCGTGCGTAGGTCCGTCTCCGGTGCCCCTCCCACTGCTCAACCCGCTTTTATGGTCTTCCTCCACTAATTGATTTTCTGCATAAATTTTATTTAAAGCTTTAATAAATGTCAAAATAAGCAATTCATTTCGATGTTAGAGAACGCATTCATTCACACGCACACACACACCAACAGACCAAGGGACGGACGGGCGGACGGACAGTGTCCGCCAAATGAAGCTTTCTCGCTGGCAATCAATTGCTGGGTTCAGAGTTTAAATGCGCTCCGAGCCGGAGCCGAAGAAAGCTCAAAGAGGAAATCAATTGTCCATTAACTAAGGCTGGAATCGTTCTGGGATATTGCTGCCGCTCTTGTGCCGTCTCCTTGGGTGGGTGTTGTGTATGAGAAATAGGGTCTCTGGCAGTGAGACGAAAATATGATTGCAGGAGCTTCATTTTGAAGGTATCAAATTACTGAATACTAATTGATTGCTGAGTTTTTATGCAGCCGTTGCCATACTCTCTAATAGATGCACACCTGAAATTTCATTTCATGTCTTTTCTATCTGCTTTTGTAGCGTCTTCCGTTTCTACATTCCTGCTTACAGTGGAACCCCCATGGACCCCTCCTATGCTGGTGCCACTGATAAGCTGGTCGCAAGCTTCTCTCCCCTCTGTCATCAAACGCTGCAGTTGTTTCTTTGTTTGTTGACAAACCTCTTCCTCTCTCTCTTTCTTTCTCTGTTTCTCTAGCCACTGCGTGATATGGAATATCTCGACTGTAATAAAGAAAAACAGCCTCAGGAAGTACTAATCAACGATGCTTTCAGTTTTCAGTGCACTCACTCCCCCAGTCGCCCGCTCTTGCTCGCCTTCCTGCTCTACTTCCCCCACTCAATACATATTTATAACGGCTGTAGTGGTATAACAAAAGTTAGTATTGTATGGAAGAAACAGAAGTAGAAACAACAAATATTGCGGGGGAATAGGGGGGCGTGGGGGGCACTCTGTATGTGGATGGCGATTTTGTCGCTATTCCGTCGTTTAATGAGCGAACAATGTTCTTGACACGCTTAGATATGAATTTTTATATTTATTTGGATACTCTAACAGGAACAGAGGGTACATACATTTGTCCTTAAGTTTTCACATATTAACATTGAGCATTTTTTTCGTTATTTTATCCCAATAACTTTTATTGTAAATAAAATAAAATTGTTATTTGATGATTTTCAAGCAAACCCCAGAAATCATTAGGAATTATAATTCTGCAAGGGTATCTACGCTTCAGATTGCTCAGTCAGAATTTTCTTCTTGTTTATAGCATAGAATTTTATGACTTGTTGGCATTTCAATTCGATTTTGATATGCCTGTCGCACATATTGGGGTTTTCAGGCCAACCCATACACATGCAGAGACCCCATGGACCCCCATGGCAAAAAATATAAAGATTAGATTATAAGGCAAGGCAAGGCAAGGCTGATCATCTGCCTGCCACATTGCATCCATGCCACAATCGATAGCCCGCTGTGTGCCACTTGAGTTTCCCATGCCCGTACAGACGCTCCACACACTCCAATGTGATCTTTTGCGAAATTGAGAAAATACAAAAATATTAAGGTTTTTCCCATGGCACCCCCTCCCGGGGCTTGGCCCGTTCACTGCGCATTGTATTGGGCCCAAAATACAATTAGTTTGTGCTTTTACTGGCAATTTTCTATATAATTTGAATAGTAGCAGCTCTACCGAACCATTGTCCTGGTCAAGTGGTTGGCCATTTATCAGGACATGAGCTCGCCTTGTGCTCGGCACATTGCCAAATCCAAATCCGAATCCATTTCCCTTTCCCATTCCCATTCCCTTTTGGCTTTGTTCGGCATCTCTCTGCTCTGTTGTGTTTTCGCCAAAAAGCAATTTGGGTCACAATGTGTGCGCTCGAAACTAAAACAAGTGCCACACAACACACACAATGAATGCAACAGTTTTTGATCTTCTTTCTGTCTGTCTGTCAGTCTGTCTGTCGGACAGTGCCAAAATGTTGTTGTTCTTGTCACATGCTGCAACACGGGCAACTCAAACTCGACTCAACTGGAATCGGGTATGGTTCCCACACAGCAGGCTGCTGAAATTCTTTCCCATTTTTCGGTTTTTTACGAGCCCTGGATGACTTCTCAAGTGCTTTGACTTTTTGGCGCGCAAATCTTTGATGGTGACAGTGGTATATATATATAGGGGTCCCATAGCCATCTCATAAAGTGGACAGATAAGAAATAAGCAAGCAGATATTATGCCCTAAAGGCATGATTGCTATAACTTTTCGATTTTAATGATTATAAACCATGTTCGAAGGGGGCTCTAAGAGGTTTCTTTCAGCAGTTTAAAGTCTGCAGAAAAATTCAGAAATCGTCTCAGAATTGTTGAAGATCAAAGAAGTTCCCTGCAACATATATCAACAAACCCCTTTTGTGGCTATCAGTCTCAACCCTTTTTGAATGATGGTCAATATTTATTTGTATATTAATATCAGCCACGCGACTGACCCACGTACTACCACGTACCAACTGACCGATGGTCAAGCTAATTTTCCTGGCCCGCACACGGCCCGGGCCGCTGGTCCCATGCCAATTTATAGATAGCCTTGGGAAATGTTTGAAATTAATCAAACAAAAAAAAAAAAAGAAAATAGGAGAAAGGGGTAACCGTAACCCCTGGGCGGTGGCGAATCCCTTATGCTTGATCTTCTATCCTTTCTTTCCTCTCTGCCCTCCCTGCCTCCGTTTGGCGCATACGCAGCATGTAATTAATTGATTAACATGCTTAGGGATAGCAGCATTGCCCTGTGGATTGATGTGAGACGATCTTATCGCGTTACATACTCGACTCGACTCGAGCCGAGGCGGAGGCAAGGCGAGTTGAGGCCCTCAACACATTTTTGCCCCTCACTCCACTCAACCCCTTTTCTTCCGTGAGATGTCGGCGTCTGCGATCAGCGATTTGTTTTTGAGTTGGACCAGATCTGGGACAATAGGAATGGGATATGGGATATAGGATAGGAGGCAGCAACAGCGAGCGACGAGACGAGACTGAGGGCACACTGGACATCGTCACATCTCCATGTGAGATCCACTCTAATGCACGGCTGATCTTAATCTTCATCTTGCCTAATGCGCAGTTTTCGTGGTTCTCGGAATTCGGACACATACATATGACAGAAAGAGAGAGAGAGAGAGAGGCAAGCACCGAAGCACGAGTGAGCTAAGCAAATCAGTCAAAAAATCATCTTAAGATTGGTCCTGGTCCAGTAATTTTTCAATGTCTCTGGGAATTATACAGCACATTAGATGCCATCGATGAGGTCTTCGTGGTTGTTGCCAGTTGCCGGTTGCCGGTTGCATAATCATCGGCGGAAACCCAAAAACGGTTTTCCCACTCTCCTCCACAGACAGAAGTTGCGGCAGCTGCCCAAAAGTTATGTGCAGCAAGAGCACCCCTCGCAAGGAGCCGATTTCGCACCATTCTCAGACACAGCAACGGGATGGTATAGGATAGCATAGGATACGGATGGGTCTGAAGTCCTGAAGGTAAAGGACCTTGCTTACCTTGGCAGGGGGAAAGCAAGAAACGAAGCAACGATGCCAGGCCAGCAGTCGTCTCCGCTTGGGACAGCCAATTGCATTGTTTTACTAACAACATCAAAGTTATGACAAGATTTTGTCTATCATATGCCACCCCACCCCCCGTCTACGTTTACGTCTAAGGCAGGAGGGTTAGGAGGGATGGGCCAGAGCGATCGACAGAGTGCGAGTAGAGTGTCTGTTCTGAATGACTGACAGGCAGGGGCAGCCTTGTGTCTCTCGTGTCTCTCGTGGAAATGCATTACGATTCGAATTTCAAATTTAATCGCATATACAAATTTTATTTATGTGACATGGGTATGGGTGCATTGCCACGCAACCGTGGGATGAAAGTGGGAAAAGAAAACTTGAAGATCACCGAGGATCGACCCGAATATATGTAACAGCAAATGGTCCATATGTCGATTTGCAATTGCCTTCTGCCTCATGCCTCATGCAGTTGCCAAAGGTGTGGGGTGGGGTGAGAATGGAGAAAGTTGATCTTCTGGGAATCACTCAAAAATCTCTGTACGCGAATCCTACTCTAAATACAGCCTGGCTTTTAAATGATATATGAGAAAATATTATTAAACCAATGGAAAGAAATCTCTTGAAATCCTGTGATCAATTATAAATTACGTAGTTTATTGCATCTGATCTTTCCATATAAGTTTTATTCATTGATAAATTTAAGGAAGAAATTTAGTGATCAATATCTTTGGTTTATTTCTGATTTTAAGATAAGAATTAAGCTTGAGAGTAATTCCCGGTTTTCAAGAATCCCTCATAATAATCAGACAATATTATTTCTAATATCAAATCACCAGATCAAAAATAGCGTCTGGCTAGGATTCCCAGCTCAAAGGATAATCCTAGCGAGGTAATGGAATAATCCATAATTTTTCAACTAATTGAATAATCATTCAGTAATATATTTCTCTTTCAAAAACAGTTCCAAGATGATCTCTTCTTAAAATCTCCCATTACCAGATGGCCACAAACATCTCTATGTCTAGATAAGATTAGTGTTGGAAATTGAATGATCAATGGCAGATCCTTCTACTGTCTATCCCCTACGTGGTCACTGATCTTCTCTTAGAACTAAAAAAAACCACAGCAGAAATTACTAAATACTACCAAAAATATTTGAGGGCGTTACAAGTGCAATCACATGCCCATCTCCACGTGGATCCTCGGCTGGGACAGGCCGCAGCCTCATTTGAGGATCGTTGCTCTGCAATCTTTTGCTGGAATATCGATAATTGCACATCCATTGTGTGGCCCCTGAAACATTTGCGCAAATGACGCTTATGAAAAATATCGATCCATCAACGGATCCTTCACATATATCCCTGCCATATGTGTGCAATATTAATCTGCGAGCAAAATTTCTGTGTGGGGTTCTACTTGCCTTTTTTTTTGTGTTTCTTTTCTTTTCTTTCATGTTGTTGCTTGTCAGCGCCTGACTGCCACAAATGAAGTCATTGTCAGCAGTTGTCAATGCAGCCACGCCCAACGCCCCACGCACCAACATATATCTCTCAGTATGTAGATGAAAATTCAAAAAATTTTTACAAATAATTCCCAAATTATGGGTAAAAATGGTTAAAAACAATCTTTGAGCTGCCACTGAGAGTGGAAGGAAAAAGGTTTTCCTTTTTTTTTTCGTTGTTTTCGGCTTTTGGTCTAAAAAGGAGTGTCCGCTGATCCAACCCATAATTAACTATTCAAACAATAGGCAGTTACAAAAGGATCTGCAATCAAATACACACACACACAGAGCACAGCACAGAGCAGAGCAGAAGAGAAGAGAACAGAGAACCCACTCGGAACTTGGTCTTTCGAGTCACGTCTGCTGACACAAATCCTTCTTAGGAAAGGCAATATTTCCTAGTCATTGCCCATGATCAACATCAAACATCATCATCATCAGCAGCAAGAGCAACAGAAACAGCAACAGCAACAGAAACAGCAACCTGAGTAAGCCTGAGAGAGGTGGGAAACCTTATTGACAGGCCCAAGCCCCGTGCATACCAAAGCAGATTGCGCAGATTTCCAAAATGTTAGAAACATGAGAGAAGGCATGGCACGGCACGGCACGGCACACACAACACAAGAAACATCGATGATTATGAGTACGTGAGTTTTGTCTACCTATTGTTCAGATCCGATCCGATCCGATCCAATGCGATGAGATTCCCGAACTCTCTGCCGTTGCTGTTGCTGCTGCAACCTGTTCTGTGCATTCGGCAACGTAAGGTGTGCCTCGCCCTCTCTCTCCCCTGGATCACACCTATTTCTACATATAGTCGTAGTATTGTATGTGCTACGCTACCCCGTTCCCAGCGTGTGTGTGTCGCTTGCCAGGCATCAGTCCATAGCCTTGACAGAGCCTGCCTCATAATTCACTCACTGCAGGTTTGAATTTCTTAAAAATAACTTCGTTTGCATGGCATGTCCCTCTCTCTCTCTCTCTCTCTCTGTCTGTCTGTCTGCGTCTTGGGATTTTTGTGATTGCCACTGAGAACTGAGAACGCCAACTGGGGGTCCGGTTGGGGTCTGGTCTGGTCTTTGGTATTTCTTTTGGGGGTCTTCAGATATTAAAAAATGTATACGAGCATACGAGTATATATAATACATATATGTGCATGTGCTCGTGTGTGAATAGTTCTGTGTCTTGATTGCCAGCCGCCGACTGACTCTTGATTGCTGAGTTAGTGCTATGGGACATACATACATATACTCGTACATATATGGGATATATAATATGTTCCATAGATCATATTTAAGCAGCGGGAATAGTGCGGCAGTGTGACTGTGGCTATTAGCTTGAAATGTTTTGCTCGAAATCTGAGTTTGTTTACTTCGTTTGAGACAAAAGAAACTTAATATGCAGCTATATTTAAAATTGGCATGCAGGTCTTAAAGGTATTTTTCTTTTATGTTTTCCCTTGCCACACATCTACGAGACGTTGAAGACCCGTTGAAGAAGGATCCTCTTTGAGTTATATTTACATTAATTTGAAATCCCAATTAACAACTCTTTCTTCCTTCCTCTTGCAGATCCTTTTGCCGTAAGTATCTGAATGAATGGAATATGTTACCTATAATTTAGCACGTTCTCTCTGCTGCACCTCACGCCCACCAGCACCGAACCAGCAGCGTGATCTGCATTTTTTCCGGGTGGGGGTTGGGCTGTTGAATCCTTTCAATTTGGCACGTGTGCCGGATACAATTTTCACCATTGGAAATTGCCATGGAAATCGAGAGGTACGCTCTATAATTCTATTTTGTGTGTATATTTTTGGGCCCGCATAAAATGTATTTTTGTATGGATGGAGGACAAAATTGTTAATATGCATCGCTTACAATGGGCTCCTTTTGAAAGGATGCGATTGTATTTGCATTAGAAGTGGCATTGTTTGGGCCGGGGCATCAGGGGCATCAAACATAAATGCTAGAGCCCCGCCACCAGGATACTCTGAGGGTGTGTGTAGAGGGTGTGTGTGTGCGCGCCAGCAGATCCTTTTGTCAGTCAAATGCGCGAAAGTGTGGCGCAGGCGCAGGCGCAGCAGGATAAGAGACGCAAGAAAAGAGCGCACGTGCGCTGGGGTCCTGCGCAAAAATGGGAATCCCTGTAAAGGGAATATAAATCGAGCAAGAGAGAGAGGAGCGAATTCAGCAGGGGTGAATGAGGCGCTTCGCCCCCTGAATTCTGAATGGGAAAAATGAGAACAAGTGAACGGCATTTCCGCAAGGCAAACAAAATTGATATGGCATGGTGGTGGTGGTGGTGGTGTTGTTGCTCCTGCTGGTGGTACGTGTCACGGGGGTACGGGTAGGTGGTGGTGTTATCCTGGGTGTACACTCTAGAGCTATAGCTGGTATATCCTGGGCGTAGTACAGTGCGCGAAACTCAGCGCCAGCGCCAGGATAATGCGCGTGTGAATCTAACGGCTGTCTACGAGTTAGTGCCATGCGCGAGAGGGTGGCTGGATTGGACTGGTGCTGGTGTGCTGGTGCTAATCGTGATGTTGGTGGTGGTGGTGGCTGCTTCATATATTTTTGGGGTGGCTGGCCAACCCCCAAGGATATGGCACGGGCCCGTTGTTGTAAGTTGTAAGCAGGGCAGGGCAGGGCAGGTGCAAGGCTCATGGCTCATGGCTCATGGGCTCATGGGCTCATGCTTCATGCTGGTGGCGCGGTGGCTGATTTCCCGTTGATGATACTCCGCTGCTGCTGCTGCTGCTGCTGATGCTGCTGCTACGGGTGGCAGCTGCCTGCTTTCGGCTCGGGCTGCATGTCCTTGTCGAGTCAATGACCGAGTAGCTTAATCAGTGCGGCGGCGAGCTCTGTGCTCTGATTACATGGGTGACATAAATCAGAGCAGAGCAGAGCATAATGGCAGGGCAGCTGCAAAAAGCTTTGATCCCCTCCCCCCCCGCACCGTCTAAACAAACTCGAGGCGCAGCTGGGTACAGTCTCGATGGGATGGCTGAATGTCTGACTGGCTGGCTGGCTGGCTGGCTGGCATATTATTTGGGCATTGGGACAATAGTCAAATTTGTGCAACAGAACGGCAAGGAACTGACCACAGAGCCAGAGCACACATTGTTGGGCACACCGGGCCTGCCGGGCCAGCGGCACGAGACAAGGAAATCTCTCTGTCTCTCACTCTCACTCTCACTCTCCAGATCCCCTGAAATTTCATATAAATTACTGGCAGGCAGGACATTAGCTGCGCACAAACGGTAATCATTGCGCAATGTCACCAAACGGAATTGTGCAAAAATTGCTGTGGAAAGAGAAGAAATGGAAGCGGAATCAAGAAATCAACAATGCAACAAACAAAGACTCAGCCAAGGAAAATCAGTGCAACACCGGGCTCTGGGCTCTCGGCTCTGGGCTGGCACATCTTGCAGTTTTTATGTTTTCCCTCCGCTCGGCTGCTCCTCCAGGACAATGGGCTCGACGGCTCGACGGCTCTATGTTTATGCCATTATTCTTCCGGCGCACCTCGGCCTATTGTCCTATGGCCCAGTGATGCTGCTGCCCGGCAGCTCGCTTGGCTTCCATCCCCCGGCAGTATCCCGCTCTTCCGTCTCCAAAATGCAATCATTGTAATCGATTTTGCACAATATTTCCAAGGCCCAAGACACTCGTCAAGACATCCACAGGCACAGCCACAGCCACATCCACACAGGCGAATGTCTTAGGGGTAGGTTAGTTTTTACTTGCATTAAGGGCTAGGGCTACGGCTAGGGCTAGGAGGAAGCTAGACGCCGCCACCGCCATCGCCACCTGGAAGGGAAGAGCCCCGAGTTTCATCCCCCTTGAATGTCAACGGTGCCACACAGCTGATCGTCGTAGCTCGTGCCAAAGTGCGCGGGGTTTTTTTTTTCTTTCTTGAAGGAGGAGGCAAAACTGTAACACAGCCAAGGCAAGCCAAGCCAAACCAAGCGAACCGATCCGTAAATGCAGCAAATAATGAGGTCCTTCCAGCCGGCATCTCCTACTCCTTCGCCCGCGCGTCAGAGTCAGCCTGACACCTTCAATTTGTACGTAGGCCAACACCACCGCTCCGCCAAACATCTGTCCCATATTTTGTGCGGTTTTAATGTGCCTCTTGGACTATACTAACCCTCTGGTGGAACTTCTTTTGGCGCTGCTTATCGCGGGGCGACAAATTTGGTAAGTGATCCGCCGCTTCCCCACAGCTAAAAGCCGCAAGTGGAAGTGGATCCAACTCATAAACGGAGCAACCCCAATCCCCAAATGCTCACTATTTTTACAGTCAATTGGCTGCGGGGATTGTTAGTTAGTTAATGAGCTCGATTTTGGGGGGATGAACTTAAAACTTCAATTCGAGGGCTTCTCCCTCTCCCTCTCTCGCTCTCTGTCTCAGTCGGGGCTCCAATTGAATTCTTGTTTAGCATAATTATGCTTAATTCGAAATTATTAACCTGCAGAGTCGTCTCCCCCCCATATCGATACATTTTCATAAATACTTAATGGACACAAGGTGAAAATGATATGCATGAGGCTCTGCAGGGCAGCTTGCAGTTGGATTTTCCGTTAAAACTAATAACAATAAATGAAGTTCGAACTGTTGACGTTGAAGTTTCATTGGGGCAGTTAAGCCCCTAACCCCTAAATAATCCACAAATTGATGCAACAACTTGATGGCAGTGAAACGTATAATCTTGAGCAAATATTTGATATTCCCCAGTACAGGAATGTGCTCTCTCAATCGCTGGTTTGGTTCACTTATAACCCATTTCTATGGTGGTATTTTGTGCCCGTATAATACAATCTAAATATAGCTATAGTTATGGTATCTAATCCCCTATTGCTTATCACGTGTCTTGCTTATTTCTGGGAAGTTTCTGCATTTTTTATAGGTTTATATAGATACGGCTGTCTATGTGGCACGCTCTAAGGAAGTTCAACGAACTGTTTGCATTGCCCCCAGACACACAGACCCGAACCTAAGACAGTGGCAAGATAAGTGGCCCCTCCCCCCCCACATATGGATCGGACGACTTCCCATTTTCCACCCCAACTCGACATATATCCCTCGCTCGTTTACGCTCCACTCCACTCCCCCCTCTGCAGTCTAACGGAACTGCTGTTTCAGCGGCATATTAATAACATTTGGGGTCATTGTCAGGCGGGCACTTCCATTTATTTACGACTGCCAGACTGCCAAACATATAAATGTCGGCAACTGTCTTCTCTCTTCCGAATTTCATTTGCCCCAATTTTCCCCTCCTAGGCTGCAAGGCACAGGACAGCCCCCCAATGCATGGTGGAGGAAAATCCTGGAAGGAACCTAAGGGTATGCTGGAGTAGGAAACACACACAAAATATAACTCAATTTAGTATTTATTTTCCAACAAGACTGCAGTTGGGAAAGAATTTAGTTATATAAATTGTAAGATCAACTCTTTTCCGACCGCATGGGGTGTCATATTTCCCAGCCTCAATTAAGTCTAAAAGGGGGTATCAGCAATTCCAGTTTTCCTTCAGCCGCCTCATCAATATTCTGGGCAATACTCTTTGCGTGCTGTGGAAGTCTTGTGGTGGGCTTAGTCGATCGATCGATCGGGTGGTAGTTGGTGCTGCTGGTGTTGGTGTTGCTGCTCTTGAGAGGATGGTGGCTGGCTGGCTGGTACACGTACTGGGTACTGGGTACTGGTGGTGCTTTGCTGCTAATACGAGTTCGAGTCGAGAATGCGAGAATCAAGTTGAACCCTCCTCCTGGGCACAAGGAACTGGCATCGAGCAGCTGCGCAGCTCTGGCTCAGACTTTTTGGAGAGTTTTCCCTGGGCTGTGGCTCTGGTTTTTGGCTCTCGGTCTGACTCTGGCTGTTGCTGTGGCCCTCCTTTTGCTCCTTTGCCACGATTCATTAAATTTTTGCTTCATTTCAAATGCGATTGCATGCCCCTGTGTCCTTCCTTCCTTCCTGTGTGTGTGTGTGTGTGTGTGTGCAAGGAGCAGGATTACTTATGGGCGATCGAGGTGGCATATGCGTTTTCTTGGCGCGAGCTATGTGGCAAATGCACACGCAAGCAAGCGAAGGAAGAAGCAACCAAATGAAGAAGGAAGGAAGGAAGCAACGAAGCAACGAAGCAAGGAATGTGGCAAGCGAAAAAGGGAGGCAGAGGCAGGCACAGGCACAGGCACACAAAAACTAGGGAGAAGTATGAAATGGCATAATGAAAACTTTGTGCCCATGGGGTGACGTAGGGTTCTCCTCCTCATCAGGAGCAGAAGCAGGATCAGGATCGGGCGAAGCAACTGGAGAAGGATCGGGAGCAGCAGCCGCAGCAGCCGGTGGTGCTTTTTTTTCTGGTGTAGAAATGCGCGCAAAATGCAAAAATCTCGGCAGCATGCAAACAAAAATTTTAATGTGAAAAGTAATCAAAAAAGTGCAAGGAGCATTCCGTTGCCTCCTCTGTGTGCGAAAATATGCAAAAATAATGCGCTCCAGATAGATTCAGATCCCAGGAGGACACACACACACACAAGCTATCCATTAATGAGCGAAACATTTGCCATCTTAAGGGGGGGGACAAGAGTGTCGAGCCTCAATTGCTTGAGGTCCTTGGCATCGTTGCAGCAGCAGCAGCTGCCCCTGCTGCAGCATTGGATGATGTGTGGCAGCGTCTGCGGCAAACTGTGGCAAAATGGAAAGAAAATTATGAAGCTGCCAACAATGCTAGGATGCCGGCTGCTGGTTGTCATTGATAATCTAGAAGGATTCCCCGGGCCGCTTGTCCCGTGCCAAGACATTCCACGATCCATCCAGCTTGGGTTGACTTTCTTCTACCTTCCTTCCTTCGTTTTGGAGATTTATTTGCCAGACGGTACCAGAGTGAGGGAGTGGGGAAGCTGCACAGAGAGAGGGAGAGAGAGGCGTGTGTGGACATATTGTGACGTGTCACGCCCAGGGAGTTCGAGCCGAGTCCCCGCTCTATCAATAGGAGCTAATTATTTTGGCATTGTTTTCCTCATTCTCAATCGCAAGCTGCGTTCCTGTTTTTGGTGGAGTCTGCAGGAAGTGGTCCCGGCCCAGGCGGGATATCAATTAGCGAGAAAGTGTCAAGTCAAGTCAGACGATGAAAGGGAAAGGGAAACGAAAAACGAAAAACGAAAAACCCAACTTCATTAGCAGGTTCTACAGCATTTCAGCTTGCACACACACTTTTCCTTCCCTTCTTCTCGGAAGGCGCAGCCGATTTGCATAGAGGCAAGAAAACTCTTTGCCATTTTCATATCTAATAAGCCAAGAGAAAGCCCACCCGCTAACATCTCAACACCTTGCTGACAAACAAACAAAGGCACAGCCCAGGCCCTGGGCCTGGGCCTGTAACCTCTCATTTCCCTAATCAAAGTTGATCAAGAAAAGCAAAAGCAAAAGCGAAAGGGAAAACCCTCGATGAAATGCAAATCTGCGTAAAACTTCAAACCAATTAACTTGCTACCCGAAAAGAAAGCAACTTAAAACGCCTTGCGGCCATTCAACCATCTACATACGTGGCATGGCACGTCACGGCACTCCATGTGCCGCATTTGAATGAGAAAAGCCCATCAGGATAGCCCCCCAGGGGGAGACTTGCACTGGGTTGTGGCACACGCGGGCCCATTCAGCGCCAACGAAACGGAAAATTCCAGCCAAAAGCTGGTGCAAAATGCAAATGGGCTTAGCTACTCGATAGAGAGAACGTTGAAGGAAGAGCGAAAGAGCGAAAGAACGAAGAACCCTTTCACCTTTCCCTTCGGGCTCATTAGTCGTTTTATTGATCTACGGCAGGAGGCAATCAAATTCACATTTCGCAACATTAACATGACAATGGACCGACCGATGCGATGCGATGCGATGCGCACCGATGCATTGCTAACCGATTGCGGCGCATTTCCACCGATCGATGGATCGATGGATCGATCTTCGAAGCGAGTTCCAACTGTGCCCGAAGCTGAAACGAGACTCGGAGAGAGAGCCAGCTGAGAATTCGCAATCGTAGCGCGCGCGCGCTTAAAAAATGCAATTAAATCCCCTTGGGTCTGGGTCTGTCTGCTTTTTTTTTCTCTTAGGTTTTCTGTCCTCCCCATAGAAATTTGTAGCAAACGTCTTTGGTTTTATTTTTTGGGTTCTTGATATATCCGTATACCCCTGCTCCCCCCCACAGCAAAGGCAACCCTTCCTGGTCGTACCCTTTTCCCCTTTTTGCTTTGTCTGACAATGAGATTTCTGCAATGCTTGTGGAAAGGGTGTGGCAAGGTGAGGCAAGGTGAGGTAGAGTAAGGTTACCTCTACCTTCCCTGCGCTTCGAGCGCAATGTGTCATGGGGTTTTGTTTGTGTTTTTTCGCAATTGATTTGCGGAGAAAGCATCGATTGTAGGGTAATTGTGCAAAAATTGGGAAAAGTCACAGGAGACATCCGCATTTCGTTTCGTTTCGGTTTCCTTTTGGGCAAATGTCAAATGGGGAGGAACATTTTCGAGGCGCCGATGAACACGTGATAGCAAAAGAAAACTTAAAAGAGAAAATGGTGCACGACAAATTATTGAGAGATTTTAGCGGTGGGTACTACATAGCGAAAGATCAGATGGGAATTTCGATGGTATGATATATTCTAATTTCCCCTAAAAATATTCCCTTTTTCTTGTGATTTTTTGTTATCTTTCAAACTAAAAGTTGCAGCTGTCTTGCAAGTATTTCCGATAGCTTGCCCCCCCAAATATTATTTATGACTGCCATATCGATCTAGGAGAACAGTATTCCATTAATGAATAGAAAGTAAAGCATTGCATGCCCCATAATGGGGCAATTGAGGGCTCAACTTGAGCAGATAAGCCAAGCAAATAAATATGGTAATTATATTTACATAAAGTTGGAAGCAACCACCAAAAAAAAAAATGAAATGGGCAACTATCTAACAACTGACCTACTTTCACCTCAAAGACGAACCGTTTCCCAGCCATGTATCAAAAGGAATCCCACGACAAAATCAAGGAAAGTGAAATTGTAGCACTCTCGACTCCGCTCTCAACCCTCTATCGGGTTCGATCCCCTGGCTCTCTGATCAAAGCTGCACAGCTGCTATTTATTTAATTACCAAATATTTATTGAACATACATTACGGTTAATATCATGCTGCTATATACTCTCACTCCATCTATGGATTCTCCCTGCTTGCCTCTTGGGAAAAAGGGATCGCGATTTGGGTGCGTCACGAATTTTTGCAATTTGCTAGGACACTCTGCCCTAACAAACAATGATTATTTCGCATACCCTTCAAGAACCCCCCCAACCCCAAAACGGAACACGAACCCCAGACTTTGTCTCAGGTTTTTTTTTTTCTTGCCCAAGATTAGGTAAGGAAGGAAGGAAGGAAGGACAGGAAAAAAAGTAGGTCCTTTAGGGTGCCGATATTCCCATCGATTGGGAATCGATCTGAAGATCTGCGCATACGCACCCTTCAATTCAGATTTTCCATATGCATGGCCCAGGGATTTTCTCGTGTTTTTTTTCTTCCCATTCTTTTGCGAATAATTTATTGCGTTTCTGGAATTTGAAATTGCAATTTTGCAATTTGAATTTAGGGCGTTTGGGAGGGTTTGATCTGGGATTGTCGTCTCCCAACAAAAAAAGGGATAATTAGAAATTCCAATTTCGCATACAAATGCCAGATGTCAGCTTTCGCTTTCCACTGCAACGCAATAAACCTTAATTAATATTTATTGCGAAAGGAAATGCATGAAAAAGTATCTCAAATTGAGTGTCATAAGCTATTTTCCCTCTGGCACTTTTATTTATATTTATTACAGGAAAAAAAAATCGTAAAAAAATGTCTCCCATTGTGGTATTTTTTCTTGTTTTTTTCTTCTTATTGAGACTTCTTGCGCTCGAACACGCTTCGAACGCATTTTGTTAAGCTAATTTTTATCCCATTTCGAACAAAACATTTTCCCTCAAAAAGAAAAGGCTTTTTTCGTGTCTTTTTTTCTCCCTCTCTTGTCTCTCCCGTTTCCCTGTCATGTAAAGAAAGTGCCGCCCCATGGCCTGCCATTGATAGGCCTGCGGAAAAAAAAAACAACAAAAAAACAGTCAAAAATTATGTTATAAATTATAAGAAAAAGGGTAAATTCATGTTGAAAATTTCAAGTGTTTTGTAATAAGGAGCGCAGCAGCGCAGTCAAAGAAAAAAGAAAACAAAAAAATGCATCAACCCCAAAGATTTTTGTGAATAAAAAAAGGAGAGAAGAGAACTACAAAAGATGTCAGGAAAAAATTTAAAGAAAGAATGGAAAAAGTTTGCTTGATTATTTGCCTTGTTTATGGGCGTATACACTTTCCCAGAGGGTAGTCCAAGCCGCTAAGAAGTTTGGTTGACTGTCGGGGTTACTCGGGCTATAGATTGTTCAGGCTACTGAAAACCAAATCAGATCTGGCCGATTTCTCAAGATAAAAAATAGCATGGATGACATTAAGGAATTTTTTTTAAAACCCTATAAGATTTTTTTGACGACAGCTTTTCAGGTAGCTTCATAGATACACGAAAAAGAGTTCAATGAAATTTGGTATATTTATATTTGAATTTAATTTAACATGTTAAGCTCTTAATTCAAATTATTATTATTATTCATTTTTTATTATTATTATTTTTATTATTATTTTTATTATTATTTTTATTATTATTTTTATTATTATTTTTATTAATAAAAATTGGGCTTCCCCAAAATTTTGCGTCAAAATATTTAAAAAATAATGTTTGGTCTTGTTTGATCCATTAGATCCATTTTTTCATTAGACCAGCTTGATTAGCTTCAATATAACTGCACCAATATTTTGGGTTTTTTTGTCCTTAAAATCAAAAAATGTTTTAAATTTTTTAAGGGCAATCAAGTTTCGTTGAACCCTGCGGACCGGTATCCTGATTCCCTTTGACTGTTTATTGTGTGTTTGCGCTGCGCTATGCAGCATAATGACGATGAGCATGATACCCCAAGACAGGCGCAACCCAATGGCATAAACCCAAATCCCACAAGAGCTACAAATTGCCGTTACCCGCGAATGCAACCAAGCGGCTGCAATCCCAAGAAAAACATGGAAGAAAAAGCTAAGAAAGAGTTACCCAAAGATCTAGGGAATGGGAGAGGGAGAGGGAAGAGCAGCAGCGAGTGCTGCTGGTAACCTTGCGCCAGTCACTCACCCAGGCCTGCCAGACCACCCCTCTCTCAAAAGGGGGAAACAAAAATGTGAAAAAAAAAAATGAAAACCTCACCCTCCTTTTGGGCAGAGCGCTGATATGCCAGAAATAGCATCAGTTCACCCAGTCCAAAGCGTCACCAGTCGTCCTACAGCTCTACAGTCCTACAATCCTCCAGTCACCAGCAGCCAGCCAGCAGCACCAACACCATCAACATTCGCATTTCAGTGCTGTGGGCCCTGGCATTGAGTAGCTCTAAGTAAACCCAAAGATTTCACACGCCATGCCGTCAAAGGCGTCAGGCTCATGTTTTTTTTTTCTTCTCCTCCTCCTCGCTCTCTCAGATGGTTGTGTAGTTTTCTGGGAGGGTCTGGCGGCGGGATGCTGGCAAATGCAGTTTTTTACTTGACGCCTTGGCACAAAGCTGCTGCATAATCATCATCATCATCAACAGCCGCCAGAGCCCGACCCCGACCCCGACCCAGACGCGGACCCTTATCAGGCGTTGGGAGTGCGAAAAATCGATGTGGAAAAATCTCATTTGAATATCCTCCGGGCACCCATTGGATTCGGTACTGGTAGGAAAATGGATATGGAAATGGAAATGCGTGTCTTGTCGCGTCTGCACAAATTAATGAATATTTCCGAATACTTTATGAGCCATGGTTAAACAACAGGCAAAATGCATTACTAATTCAGCGATCATCATTTGCATGGGGTTGGCGTTTGCTACACCGAGGGCAAACTAGTTCTCAGACTCATGCATACGCTTGCATCATACGTGAGGCAAGCAACAGATACACATACATATATATTTCCTGCTGCAAGAGTGGCAGGAGCCACCTGTGCCCTGGCATCTTAAAGCCTGCTGGGAGCTACTTAAAACGCAATTAAGACCATGTGGATGGGATGGTCTCTCTCTGTCTCTCATCCGCTGGTAAAGTGCGCATTAAGCATTGAGAGCATCCACCGATCTAGATAGAACAATGGAGCCTGTGTATGATTAATCATCGGAAATGCTTGTCGCTATATTACGTGACGTCTAACCCATTTGCGGCAGCTCGTAAATAATCAATCGCGGTATCAAAGTAGAGCAGCAGCAGCAGCAGCCCATTCCCATTTCCATTTCAAACCCCAAACCACAAACAATACGGAATCGTAAAACGAATCAAGCTCAAGAATCTGAAGTGCCTCGTATCCATCTATCCATCCAGCTATCGGATTTCTCAAGTGCTTGTTTCATAAAGTTTTGGCTTTCCCCTTGCCACATCTAGGGGTAAGCTTGAACACTTGTGCCGCCCCCGTTCTGTTTGCTGCTGCTCCCCTGCTTTCCTATGGGACTATTTTGGATTTCTATGAATTTTTTATGTGTGTGTGTGCGTTGGTTTTTTTTTGGGGGTTCGTTGTACTCTTTTGTGGCCTCATTCTCAGTAGGGATCAGTCGCTGTTTTGCTCCCTCTCTCACCCTCTCTCTCTCTATGTGGTCTAGGGCGTTATAAATTGAAATTTATGCTGGAGCATTTTTAATAGATTTCTCCCCATATTCAAAATTCATTTAGTTTTCTCAATGATTTAGTGTAATCAGAGACGGGGGCGCACACAGCACACAGTCGCACATAAATATATTTTGTTCTTTGGTCTGCGCTCAACGATTAAGATCTTCTCTGGCCTCAAGTGAATTGAGACCGAGAAAGTGGCTTGATTCTGAGATCATCAATGGCATTTGTATGTTCGTTCCACTAATTGATGATTCGTAGAGTTGCGGGGTCTTGCAAAGGGCTTTCGCCCGGCTAATTGAGAGACATGGGAAACAGCCATAAAAGTTTTCTGCGCTCAAATTCTGTACAGACATAATAATGAATTCGTTTCTGGTCTGCTATATGATGGGGGTTGTGCCTGCCTGCCATTCACTCATTGAAATGCTGAAATTGACTTGTAACCGCCAAGATCTTTTTTTTTTCTCCAAGAGTTTTTCTTTCCCATTTCCATATCCATTTGAGATTCTTTTTACACAAATGTGTAAGTTTTCCATTATGTTTGCTGTTTACTTTTGTGCCCCGAAAAAGATCACAATAGGAGCAGCATCCCGCCTCTGGCATCAGCCGACAGCTTTATGTGGCACTTTTATAAGGAAAAGCTGTAACGACCTTTGTGATCCCGATGCCCATCCCGATCCCGATCCCGTCCGTTCATGGTTTGACATGGGGCCTGGCTGGTGTAAAAGCGAGCGTAATTCCCATAAAGCAGCTTAAGACACTTTCCATACAATGGTCGTTCGCTTTGCTTTGCTTTTCTTTTCTTTTTTTGTCCGCTTTTCCGGTACGAAAAACACTTAAAATGAAGCATCAAATTTTCTACATGGTTTGAGCGCTAAACGAAATGATCAGCAAATGGGATGGGCTGGGAATGGGATGGGTTGGAGATGCTGGAGACACGTGAAAGGGTAAAATCTCGTAATTTACATGAAGTGCCCCTTTTCATTAAAAACTGACTGAAAACTGGACCAGCAGCAGGACCCGGGCCGGGGGTCTCTATCCCAAACTCAAACAGAACTTTGTTACATTTGATTGCCCCGCGGACGGACGAAGGGGATCGCGCAAAAGGGGTGGCAAAGCTGCGCCTGATGATGATGGGAAAGTGCCCCGGCAGCATCTTCTCTTTTCTCTTTTTTTTTTTCATGGCATCTGCAGTGTTGCGATCTGCTCAGGATCTGCGGGACGGCATGAGTGTCCGCCACGGGGTCACGGATGCGGCTAATGACCGTGCAACGCGCGTAGCAAAGAAGGCAAGTTGCCCAGTTGCGCTATTAGCAAGACAATGCCATCAAATGGACCCTAGAGGAAAATTTGCATTCAAAATCAGCTAAGGCTTAGCCAGGGCGATCCCCTGAACGGGCAACAACGGTTCATCTTTTGGCTGAGTTCAGTTCAGCTTTTACGAGTATTTATATTTTGGGTTGTTGTCCCCTTTTGTGGACACTTTCTTTGGACATTTTTATTTTCTTTTGTGATTTACTTGGTCATTGAGCCAGAAAGCAGGAGTGAGGAGCCACCGAAAGGGTAATGAGGATTAGCTGGGGTTCGGTTTGGTGTGGTTCGGTTCGGGATGGGATGGCATGGGATGCTGCTGCGCCATCATTTATCCCCGCGGCTTGACCTATTTTGCCAACTTTTGTGCGAGCCATAAATGTCAGTGATGTCATTAAAGTTATATAATTTATTGAGAGTCGGCCCTCTTCATCTCCATTTGCATCGCCTGCACAGAAAAATTAGTTTAATTTTCATTTCAAGTTTTCAGACAGCAGCCAGGCAGTCAGGCAGTCAGAATTTTCTCCTCAATTGTTTCTTTTTCTTTGGAGTGGTTCTGAGCACGCGCCAAAACCGGAAGTGGCTTACGTACCCCACCTTCAGGCTCCTCCTGAGCCATAGCCTAGCCCATCGATGGATCCTATTTATAGAGCTGATCTTGAAAACTGTTTTGGTTGTGGGGGGCGTTTGCTGTGTTTTTCTGAGCTGTTTGTCAGCACTGCGGCAAATTGGGGCGATCCTCCGGCATAATGCCCATCAACAGTCACTTATTTCGAGATCCCCCGAGAGATGATGGGGAGAGGGAGGGATCTCGGGTAGTGTGAGATCTCCAATTGAACGACAGCTGCAGTCGAGTCGAGTATTTTTGAGTTGTAATTTTGCGGCTTTCGATCTGCGACTTTTGTTTAAATTTCATTTACAGAGATGCGTGCGGCATGTGCAGCATCAATGGGGGCTACCGTTAGTCAACCTTTCCCACCCAGCAAAAAAAGCCACCAAAATAAAAAAAAAGATATATCCTTTTAGTCGCATTTTAAACTCAATTAGCGCTCATTAGCAAATAACTGGCGGCACAAACGGGGCGAAAGGGAATCGAATCATTCACAGAAGTGCCCCCAGAACAGAGCCAAGCCGAGCCGAGCCTAACACGCAACCCCAGAGGCTGATCCACGTCATACCACACTCCATTGGTACTCCATTCGTACGACACAGAGCGAACTAAACGGAAACGAACATTGACAACGACAATTGCTTGTTATTTGCAAAGCGAATTCCAGTGCTTCATCAAGTTTGAAAGGAAGAGCCCCCCCTACCGGTCTTCGAATGCGGAACCAGGGGAAGAACAGACTTCAATTCAATGCCAGAAAGAGAGACAGAGAGAGAGAGAGACCCTTCTTCTGTCGTTCCCTGTGCTGGTGCCGGGGCGTAATTATAATTATGAGATGGGATGGTGGGTTGGTTTGGGTTGTGTTGGGTTCAATTGATGGAGAAGAGGAGTACGGTGGAGTACGGGTACCCTCAAGCGACAGAGAGTGAGAGGCAGCATCATTACCGCCAGTCGAAACCCGACTGGAGATCATCATTGGCATGATTATCAGACAGAGAACGACATCATCAGCAGCCAGTGCGAATTGGTGCGAGACGCACTTTGACTCGGACAGCGAAAAGCTCTTTATACCCTAACCCAACCGCAAATACAAGTAAATACAAGTCGAATATATTGCCAGGGGTTTTACTTAAATATATAAAAAATATCAGAAATATTTTAAAGCTTTCATTTGGGCAGAAATTCTTCAAAGAAAACTACAACTTTATTTATTCTACATTAAAACGTTTCCAAATCTGTGATTTTGTGTACCTGGGAAACCTTGAAGGGTTCTCCGAATATCTAAAAATCAATCAATAGTGGAAAATTACTGTAGATTATTCAACCTTCGGCTTGCGTGAAATTAACTTGCTTCTCTGATTCTCTGGCTGCTCTGTAGAGTGCCCCGGCTGATCGTACAGCAGAAGCATAGTGCGTGGCATGTTGTGAGACATTGCAACACGCTCTTGTGTCCCCCAGCATCTTCGTCACTGGGAGGGGTTGGGGGGAGAGGATCTCAGAGAACTCCCAGCGGATACTTTGTTCTCGTTGCCTGCTCTTATTCTGCTTTGCGTTGCTCTTCCTCTCTGGGCGGGGCGGGGGCTGGGGCTGTTGTCCCTGTTTGTAATGCAATTTTCAAAGCGCGAGAATTACAGCGAAACAAAACAATGAAAATCATCTCCGTCTGGGTCTCAAGTTGGAGTTGAGACTGGAGTTGTAGTTGGAGTCAGCAGGCAGAGTCGGGGTCTGGTCTTCGTATTTATATTTGCAATGAGTCTGCGGCTGGAGAGGCTCGTTCGGATGCCTGGTGGCTCTGCCAATGGACAACCTACAGCCTGGGGCCCAGCTCCAACTTGCAGCAGGACTGGACCTCTGTGTGGACTTCAATTTCAATTTAAATGAAAACAAACTGTAGTCACTTTGTATTTATGTATTTTCGCCGTTGTTCTTGTTGTTCTTGTTGTTGCCGCCATTCATTCAGCTTGTTTGCATCTTTAATGCTTCGTGACTTTTGAGTGTACTTAACGACACAGATGGATGGACTGCATGGTACGTGTGCGATGCAGTTACAGATACAAAGTGCAATTGCAATTGGCACTACTCGTGCAGCAAAGAGAGGAAATATGCCACTGGGATCACTTGGATAGTGCGTTCCGTGTGGTGTGGTGTGGTGTGGGCCTGTGCAACCTTTGAACTCTGCTGAAAGTGCTAATTAATTTATTGTGAGAGGATGTAGACATGATCGGACTCTCTGTAAAAAGATTGACTTGAAACTAATTAGGATACGAATTAATTGCGCTGAATTTACAGTCAGTACTTTTATGAACGTAATTTGAGGGAATTTTTTTAGTTATTTAAAAGCAAATCAGCACTCTAAAAATATAAATGAAGTATAAGAAATATATAAAATAAAAGAAAAAATCTTTTTTCGAACTGTTTATTTATTTCTCAAATATATGTTGAAACTCAGCTGTCCACATTCCATTCACAACAAAATATCCAAATAAAATTGAATTCAGGCTAATTAGAAATGTGAGAATATTTTTTTGTATAATTCGGAAATCTTGAACTTTGCCTAAGCAAAATATTTGCTGATATTATGAAAATTTTGTATGACTGGTGCCAGTTCGAATAGTTTGCTGTTATTTGAAGTGACTAACACTGGACTTATCAGAACGAACGAACGAAGGAACATTCCATGCGGCCACCCATGCGAGCATCCCATGCTCGCTCTGCACAAAACTTCACGCTCTAAGAAAATAAACAGAAACATGAATGAAACTCAAAACTCGAAACCTGAACCTCGAAGACGACTGTGTAGAGTCGAGGGTGGAAGGGCAGGGCCATAGAAAGGGTACTAGCGCCTAGGCGAAGTGTGAAGAGCATTTGACGCATTTTGCAGGCCCCGTTTCTTCGCGCTAAAACAATTGTTTGTGCTTGTGTCGTTACTCCGTGGCTAAACGATCATGTATTCTGCGAATGCAAAGTCAAGTCGAGCCCTGGAGCCCTGGAGCCAAGTGGAATGTCTACCCCAAGCTGTGACAGCATGCAGCCATCCAGTGTCGCAGCAGCCCGTGAATCGCAGAATCCCAGCATTCAGTATCCCCCATCCCCCATCCGCTAACCCCCAGCCAGACCGCAACCAGCTGACAAACGGAAACGCTCAGCGCCGTCAGTCATACTACATAACGTGTGTGTGTCTCATGTCTGTTTTGCGCCAAAGTTATTTTGAATATGCAAAAAATTATGAAAATAAAAAAGAGAACAAAAAAGGAGCAGCAAAGAATGGGACAGAGGACAGAGGAAAATGAACATCAGCAAAGAGATTGCTCCATTATGGTATCCAGTCAGTGTACATATGCGGAGATGTATGCACATATTTTGATACTCACTGAGAGGGTATTTTAGTTAGGCTTAGAAGTTTGCAAAGATGCAAAAGGAAACAAGCTACACATATATATATATAGGTATATTAAAATCTGATTTTTAGCAGTAATTCTGTTAATAATTCAATTAAATTTGCCACAATTAAAGTTATATTATATTTTCAAATCCAAGTTCATGCCATAGAAACGATCGTTCTGCGAGGGTATTGCTACCATCGGCCCACTCTATTGTAGATACTTTGCTCCTGATCTTTTTTTGTTTTTCGCGTAATGTATTTGTAGTTGTTGCCGCCTGGGCTGTTACTTTGTTGTAGAACACACAGAAACCGCTGAGACAGTGGGCAGGGGCACAGTGTCAAGTGAAGTCGAGACGAGGCGAGTCGGGCCAAGGGCTCGACAAAGCCAACAAGTCGATGAGGTGGAGAGGGGCAGGCAGTCAGCCCAGCCCAGCCCCGCCCAGTAGAGGCTGTGGAGACATGCATATTTGAAGATCATAAAACGACAGCAGCCACAGCAGCAGCAGGGCAGGGCAGCAGTGGGAAAGAGATGGCTGGGCCATCTGTAGGCTGTTTCGGCTGCCCGATCTTCACGGACGAGTGTGAAATTGTCAAGTTGTTTAAAGTTTACGCAGCATATTAAATATTTGCCAATCGGCGTTTATAGATCTTGCCTGATCTGGGTCTGGGTCTGGGTCCAGCCGTTCGGGCCTGCCCTTCCCCGGCCTGCCTGACTGCCTGCCTGCTGTTGCTGGGTTCGCTGTTTCTCTGTTTCTCTGTTTCTCTGTTGTTTTCTCTAATTTTTAGTGTAGCAAAAATTTCGTAAGCCGCAGGACTGTGGGAATATTCTAAAAGCGTTGATTCCTCTGTTATTTGGTTTATTTTGTTTTTTTTTTTTTTTTTTCTTTTTTTTTTTTTTTTTTTTCTTTTTTTCTTTTTGCGGAGACCCATATCATGCCTCCCCAAATACGACTGTATTGATGGCTATGATAATGATGATGTTTATTTGTGTTGACAACAATGTTTGGCGTCAAACTGTGGGCGTATATCTGTATCTGTAACTATGCCGTGTATCTGTGTGTGTGTGTGTGGGGGATCTTCCCTGTGTGTTCTCCCACTCTCGCTTTTGTCCGTTACAAAATAGAACGCTCGTGCCCCAAGCCTGTGGATGCTGTTGAGCCCACATAGAGTCGTCGTCGTTGTCGTCGTCGTCTGTATCCACAAACTACAATTACCAGATCCGCAGCTATGTGTGTGTGTGTGTGTGTGTGTGCTGTGCAGAGTTGCTTGAACCTTAGATGCGATCCAAGGGCGGGGGAGGAGTCCATCCATAGCACAGGGCTGCCAGGGCTGGCATTAATATAGCTCCTATTTGCGGCACATCTGTGTGGGGGCTGTGGCTGTGCTCCAACAAGTACAACTTGGGTGCTACTGCTGGCTCCAATGTAAACACACAAATACACACAACAACAGCAGTATCTACACAGGCAGGGCCTGGGCCTGGGTCTGGGTTGCATTAACTAAATGCATTGACCTTTCGGCTTGCAGTCGCAGCCCCAGCCGCAGCCTCCGCCTTGGCTGCTCGCTGCTTGGCTGCTCACTTGGTGGCAGAAATACGAGTTTTCCATGTATCTATCCCCATGTAGTAACTGCACGACTTGTGATTGTTTCTGTATCTCACTCAGTCTCCTTCTCCTTCTCCCTCTCACTCTCCTCCTCTCCTTCTCTCGCTGTGTGTGTGCTGGAGTGGTGTGGGGGGGCGGGTAGTGGTTCTTGAACTTGTCCTGCATCTTTTCTATGTATCGCCCCGAACATCAGCTTCGTGGCTGGCTGGATGGCTGGCTGTATGGCCATGGGGGCATTTGATTTGCTCTTTAGTATTTTTAGATGTTCTTCAAAAGAAAAACGAAAGGGAAAACTCTAACTTGGGGGAGCATTTAGTGGCAGTCCAGTACCAGAGAGAGACCTCTGTAATGGCCCTAAATGGATGCACAATGGATGAACTCTGACTGGGGACCCCCATCGCAAGAACTGTAATCGTATTTCCAACGTAAAAGGGAAGCCATTGCATTGGGACTACAGATATGCATTCATTTCGGTGTGGAGTACGTGCTCTGGAGAATACTCCTTGGTGTCCAAGAGCCTCGGATCGGTTCGGATTGGATCGGAAGTAGCATGCGTATGCCTGGCGCATATTAAATGTGCAAAAAAAACCAAGAACCCCTCTGATAATATTCCCACGGGACCCAGGCACCACGAAGAGAGAAAACAATGAGCGACAAGAGACCGAAACAACATTCATATCCGATTCGATAGCGGAGCCCATGCCCATGCCCATGTGCCAGGGCCTAACCATTAAACGCGAAACGCGCTAAAAACCAAACCAAACCAAACTCCAGCACCGAACGGGCAGCCCCTCGATAAGAAGGGAGCGAGCATATATCCTGCCCTCCTTCCTTCCATATATCCTAATCACTTAATTTGTTTTTGTTTGGTTTTCGCAGCAGGTACAAGGCACAATGACCGATCGCAGACCACCCCGACCCAATCGATTGAATCCCACCACCGACCACCGACCACCGACCACCGGACCTGTAGTCAGCCACTAATTGGCCAAAAGTAGCCGAGCGAAATCTCTTTATAGAGCCAAATGAATCACAATCACAGGCAGCAAGTGCAATGGACAGTGCAAAACAATAGGGAAATCTCTCTATTCAGTCTCTTGTTACTTCTGCCACAAAGACCAAGGAAATACGCTGCCTTGAATGGCAAATGTATGGGACCAAATGGGAGCGAGGGACAGGCAGCCACATGATGATGACGTACAACATCCTAATCTCTGTGGTCCCCGCCATCCAGGTTTCAGGCTCAACATTGTTGCTAATTTTCCTCAGGCTGACCGCAAATAATCAGACAGGAAGCTGTGCCCGGAATGTGCCCACAGAGAGTTGCAGCAGCGGCAGCGGCAGCCTCACCTGTGATTGTGTGTGTGGGCTTAATGTTGAACAATTTCATTAGCAAGTGTCTGCAGGATATACTCGGGTAACCTTTGGCAATGTACATATATCTGTGCGTGTGTGTGTGTGTGTCCAGAAAGCTCTAACCAGCAGACAAGTCCTCGGATCAAGTTTAGTGCGTGCTCCAAAAAGTTTAAGTGGCTTTTAATGCCTCTATCTTGGCGCCCAATTAATTTTGTCCAATAAAACGAAAATTATATGCATAAAGGGTATACCTCACACACACACACTATACCCCTGCAGTGTGTGTGAGAGCGTGTGTGGAAGGAGAGAACACACGCAGGAAGGGCGGGCATAAAGCGTAGAGTGGAAACGAAAAGATTTGCAGAAATTTTGGCGCCAAAATGCAAGTTGATAAACCAGTTGCGTTGCATATTTGCCTCAAATCTTTTTTTTCTGTTGCGCCTTTTTCCCCCACACACACAGCAATACTTAAATGTGTGCGTGTGTGTGTGTGTGTTTGAGAGTTGAATCGCTTATCGGCGCTCCTCAGAGAGCCCATTGAGGCAGTCAGTGCGGTCTACATTTATAGCGAGCTTTCACACATACAAACAAAGACACACACACACAGCATCACAGACGTACTCCCAGTTGCTTGTGCACACAAAACTTTTGGGTTTGAATTATAAAAGAAGGGACAAACAAACAGGAATACAGAAGTATTTAATACCCTTTCTTGGGGTTTCTTAGGCGTCTGCCATTGAGACGCTGCAGGCCAAGCGATTGGCATTTATCCTGGGTGCTTCACTGCCAACAGACGTCAATCTTCCAGGTTTCAATTCAATCGAAATCAGCTGAGCAGAAGCTGCAGCTGAATGTAGCATGAATAAATCAATGAATATAGCAGATATTTGTCCATATTATATGTAAATATTATATTTTTATTTCTGAGATTAGCTTTTCCTTAGATGTTTCCATTTTAAAGATTTTATTAGCAATATTTATTCACATTTCTATACACCGGACATTCCTATAAGTACGACAGACTTTTGTGCGTTCTCCGATGTGCCAAACCCAACCCAAAAAAAAGGGATCCGATCGCAGAATAATCAGGCGGAAAGCAACGGCAAAGGCGACGCATAATTTGTAATAAACCTTCAGGACTAATGTGTCTTTCTACCTTCAGAGTGCGAGCCACCCTCCCCCTTTTGAAACTTGGCTCATAAAAATCAACTGAAAAAGAATGAACGAAAAATTTGAGCCTTTAAACTTTTCACTTAATGAATATAAGCGGAGTGAGGGGCGGCATGAAGCGGGGAGATGTGATCGTCGTCGTCGTCGTCGTCGTCGTCGTCGCCGCCGTCATCATACTCCTGCTCCTGCTCCCCTTCTGCTCAACGTACCCAATCGTCCATGGTTCACCATGGGACAGGTAGTAAGGTTGTGCAACATTTTTTCCCAGGAACTTTTGCGCTGGTGTTGTTGCTGTTTGGAGCTCCTTATTGAAGCATATCGAGCGAGAACTGGTGCCACAGCATTCCATGGGACATCCACCAAAAACCGAAAGCAAAGCCAAAGCCAAAGCCAAACCGAACCGAACCAAAGGAGCCACACAGAGCCCCCAAAGTGCATGCCGGCAAACACCGCGGACGTATCAAAGACCTAAACAGCCATTGATCAATGGTATTTGTTGTTGTATATACATACATATGTATATGTACATATGTATGTTTGTTGTATATATATATGCGTATATCTGCTGCACTGTCTGGTGGTTAGAACTGCAAACTTACCTGACCAAACCAAACCATTTAACGTGCCAGACACATTTTCGGCGAAATGTTTTTAACAGCCAAAAGTGCAGGGCCCAACGAGAAGGATCGCAGCGGCACAGCACGGATTGGAGCGGACAGCGGAGAGCGGTTTGGCTCGAGTCCGGTACATGCCAAAGATAAGAACTTCTGATACCCTGGATACCCCTTGTGTGGGGAAAAGGTGTTTCTTTGAGTGGAGGGAACAGAAACCAAGCAAGCGGCCAAGCTAAAGTGATTCCTAACGCAATTTGATTTAACACAAATGTCTCAGCTATAGCACTTTAATACACACGATTTCCAAGTGCTGGGGGAATATATCTTGATCTTTTCTCATAGTTTTCAGCTATGCCTTTATCAGTTTTCCTTTTCTTATGGGAATTGATGCTTTGAGTGGGTATCCTGACAGTCGCTTTTACACTCGACCAAGAACTTCTTTCTCTGATTATTATTATTCTTTTTTTTCCTGTGCCCACAGAGAGAAGAGCTCCAAGAATTCGCCAATGCGAGACTCTGCGTGATTAGAGAACCAAATTGAGCATTTCGCTGTGGCTTGGCTCTGTTCTGTTCTGTTGCTGTTTCTGTGTCTTGGCTTTGGTATTGGTTTTGGTTTTGGTTTGGGTTTGTGTGCGAGAGACATTTCGATTTGTGGCTGTGTGGCATATGCCACCTCCAGGCCAGACCTCGTCTCACCCACAATCGCGACATCTTTCTGGTGCACGCGCATTGAAGGCAGAGTTCAGACGCGGGGTACGGTACGGGTACATGTTGCTGCTTATCGCCGTTTGCCACGATCGTCTGTATCTGTGTGTGTGTGATTGCCTGTGTGTGGAAGACCGCCAAAGTGCAGGCAATCCAATCGGTTCTTGGCGACGTGTGACGCAATTTTTGGCGCGAAAAGTTGGCGTCTGTTTTGGGGCTGCCTTTTGGGGCAGTCTTTGATGATGACTCGAGCTGCGCGATGTGATTTGATTGATGATGTTGGGTATTCTCGTAGCGGGTGGGGGGGAAACACCAAGAAGGAGAACAAACCTTTTGGAGTTCCCATGTTCCCTGTGGCTGCTTCCGTTTCCTTTCACGGCGATTCCTGTTCTCACTTTCACCCGGAAGGAAGAGTTCCGGCCATTTCCCCTCAGCCCCGTCAACTTTTGGCAAACTTCTTAACAATCTTTACAGCCTGATTGGTCCTAAGTAAACAGCAATGCCACACGTAACCACATCCTGAGGCTACTCGCTCGCCCAAGACGTGGAGAGGCCGTTAAGCAAAGTTCGGCTGTCAGGGCGATTGACCGCAGAAACCCATAAGTAGAGCCGAAGTGACATTTGGTTGCGTGTAATCCAATACGCTTGAAGAGGCTGCGAAATGGTTTGGTCAAGCCTTATGCCTTACATAATCGATATACACGTCCACTTGGCTGTCATTTGAAGTTGTGTCTCTCTCCTTAAGGATCGACAACGGCAACGAACCTGAAGAAGGGGCGGAACCAGGGACTGTTATGTTCACGTTGCGATTTTCATATCTGTTTCGTGTATTTGCCTGGGCCCCGCCGTCAAGTGTTTGGCTTAGCGGGAAATTCTCGGGATTTCAGAAAGGGGGTGTGGCACCGGCACCGGGACCGGCACCTGTGACTAACCGTTCAGAGTAGCTGGCACTGGGAGTAGCCGCACATCCTTGCGCAATCCTGGATTTGGTTTCGTGGAAAAACGAACGAATGCAGCAGCCACCGACCACCGCAAAAAGTCCTCAGACTAAGCGCCGTGTGCATTGAGAGGTTCTGTGACAGTTATATGGAGATATACAGGGAAGGGAGGCGGAAGAGATAGTAGCTGGACGACACTCGATACCCATTGAGTAGGGGAAAGTGATCCTATCCTGGCTTAAGGATGCGGCTATCTGTGGACAAATCTAAGCGCGGCACTTGAATGCTTGCTGGACACTTGAGTCGCACAATTTTCCCATCATTGCCAATGCGTTGGTCAATTAATGCACTGAGAGAGAGAGTACCCCGAGAACGGCACAGGAGTGGGAGTGGGAGTGGGAGAAGTGCAAAAGGATCCTTGGACAGCATACAAATATCCTGTTGTGCACTTTGCTTAGCCGTTGACACTCCAAATAAAGTGCAACAACGGCAGAAAAGATACTTTTTACGGCTAGTTAGAGATATCCCTTGTTGGACAGACAGTTTGACATTTTTGTGTTGCTGTCGCCGTTGCCGTTGCCGCCGCCACCGTCGCCGTCCTGCGGTGCTGCTGTGTTGTGTCTTCCCAGCGTCTTGTCCTGCCTGAATCCCTGCCCTGTCCCTGTCCCTGTCCTGTTCCTGTCCCTGTCCTGTTAGGCAAACAACAAGTGAACCTCAAAAGCCGTTGCTGTTTTGGGTTGAACAGGATCTTGAGACATCTTTGTGGGGGGAACATCAGCTGAGAGCAGCTCGGCCAAGAAGTGCTGGGAAAATTTCTGTTCAATCAGCTGTTAAAAACACACAATCCCAATCCCAATCCCGAACCGAAACCGAAACCGATGCTGCTGCTTCTGCTGATGGAAATTGTTGTTGGCGACATCGTTATGGGAAAATGGGACGTTACTCTGTGGCTTTGGGATGGGACCCGGGACCTGTCCACCGTCCAACCAACCAACCATCCAATCCTCCAGTCCTCCTTCTTGACTTGGCTTGAAGTGTAGCTAAACCTGTTTGACTTTTGTTGTTACTCGTACCAGCACTGGCTTGGCTTCTCCGCTCTCGGTTCGGTGTGTTTTTTAGCTGTGTGTGTGTTTTGTTGGCTGGTGGACCAGCCTAATACCCTAACTTGTTGCTGGCATTGCCGGTGAGTTGTTGCCCTTTGTCCTGATTTTTGAAGCCAACAAAGGCACGGCAAATCATCAAGTGCGGGTGCGGATGATAATGATGGCTATGGGAATCGAAGTCGGATTGCACCATCATTTTTCCAGCTGCACGAGCGTGGCAAGTGGGCGATGATGATCCTGGGATCGATCGTACCTGCTGCTGCTGGTGATGCTGCCGATGCTGCCGTGTGCTGATCTCACGCTCGCCAAACAATGACAAAGTGCTGGGCCCTAGCTGGGCTCTATTGCAATGGGGTCCTCCTTCCTCCTCCCTCCTCCTTGCCATCATCCTCACAAATGGACCCTAATAACGCTGTTTTCTATTGCCATTGTGCTGATGTCTGCTGTCCCCCTTTTCGAGGTGTTACAATTGCAGAATTATTGTCCTGGGAAACGGCTCCACCCAGGTTTCGTAGGACCACCAGGTTGATCTCGGATGTGGCACATTTTCATCATAAATATCTAAATAAATATATCTTTCCATTTAAGTGGAAGTATTCACCCCTTTGGGTGGTACTCCAGCTCGGGGCTTTCGTAGAGGACCCTTCAGCCTTCAGCCCTGCCACATTGAACAGGGGATCGGTCCCCGGCAGTTAACCCACGCCTTGAACCATAAAAATACAAATACAAAAAAAAACTCCCGCTCAATGAGCGAAACATTATGCAAAAGGGGCCCCCGAGGAGAGTGTGTTGTGTGGCTCAACAAATTCTTAATTCTTTTTTCTGTTTTTAGCTGTTGAGGCGGTTAGGGCAGGGGCATGGGCCAAGGGGCGGGCGAAGTGCATAAGAAACAAAAAAAAAATGTATTTGTCCGTTACGAAAATCTGCCGAGCAGATAGATAGACAGACAGAGAGAGAGAGAGAGAGAGAGAGCGTGAGAGAAGTGTATGGAGAAAAACAGGAAGAGAGGGAGAGAGAGGGAGGAGAGAGTGAACGTGGCGAGGCGAGGAGGCGAGTGTTTGTGAGTGTGTGTTTATGTTTGATAAAATGCGATATGGGCACATTCTCAGTGAAACTCCCCTCGCCAGCCGCACCGCACGGCCTCGACAACTTTTGAGGCTGTTGAGCGAGCGGCGAGCGGGCATAAGTCTCACAGAGAGGGAGAAACATCGAGAATAAGTGTGCGAGCGAGCCAGAGAATGGGAGAACGTGTCTCAACGCGCGCGAGCAACATTGAGCAGGCGCGCACTCTCTGCATACGTGTGTATGTGTGCTGTGTGTGTGTGTGTGCTGTATGTGTGTACCCCGACCCCTTTGAGACGCGCAACATAAATGAGCATAACGTATTTTTGCTGTCGGTGTGGCACCACCAACACACACACACACACACACAGCCAGCGAACAGAAAACCAGAGATAGAGAGAATTGGAGAAGAGATCCCCCCCACACACACTCACACACACAGTGGGAGACAGACAGAGGGAGGGAGGGAGGCACGATAGAGTGTCAACTTTTCAGACTTGAAGTCAAGGCAATAAAAACGCAGTAATTGAAAAGCAGACAAGAAATAGAGACATAGAGAAAGGGAGAGACATAGAGAGAGAGCAGTAGTGGGGGGGGGGCACAACATATATCTCCAATATTAGATGCCTGGCCTGGCCTTCAAACAGGAGGGGCTCTGGCTCTGGCTCGGCTCCGTCTCTGATTGTGGAGCCAGCAGCATCAATTTGGGGTGGGGAGAAGCGGCGCGTTGACGACGAACGCAAGACACTTATGATTAATGTTCTGGCAAAATTGAAAATATATTTTTAAACCCCACACAAAACCAAACAAGAACGAACGAAGCGACAGCAGACAGCAGCAACAGCAACAGCAACAGAAACAGAACGGAAATGAGGAAGTCTTCGGTATGGTTTATGTTCTGCCAAAAAGAGTTGGGGTGGAACGGGGTAGAACGAACGGGTGTACGGGTACGGGTACGGGCACGGTAAGGAGTTGGGCACCGATCATCGTTTTGGGGCATGCTCACAACATACGGGGCCGATCACACAAGCACTCAGATTAGTTCGGAGTCGCAACTGGGGGCTGAGCGGCATGTGGGAGGAGGCGGACGGACCGACCGTGTGTTGTGTACCATTTCCAGAGGAAGTTCGAGTTGTTGTAGATGAATTTCTGGGAACAGCGCAATTGTATACAGCAGGATAGTGTTTTTTTCTTGGGGGGAGAATAAAGAGTTGATGGTGTATGGGAGGATGTTGTGGAGAAGGATGGCGTGGAGCATGATGGAGCTGAGTTTAGGAGTTTGAGGGATGGCACTGAATTGGAATAGACATGAGAAGCAAAGAGTTTGGTAGGCGCCATACGAGGGGAAATGAATTGAATTTTCCATTCCATAATGTCAGGCATTTGGAATGGTTTAAATTTCTATCGAAATTACTGTATAATATTTTCACTACAATTATTTTGTTCTGATCGCTCAAGCTATGGCCCTCGGAAGTATGCAACAGTTTTCGACTAAAATCTTAAATCTCAGAAACTTAACCCAAAATATTTTGCATTTTAAGTGTACAAAATATATTTAAATGCTGCCAAAATGTCTTTTGTTATATAGATAGATTTTTAATCATCTTCCCTGAAGCTAATTAAAGATTCATGATCAATTATCGTTTCCCGGAACGATTTCATGGCATTCCCATTGTGGGCAGGGCCATAAATCTCCAATCGAGATCAATGCACGTGCAAATTGAGTATTGGGAAACCTGAGGGAACGTTTTTCTTCCACTAGCAATACGAGCAGCAAATTGCGCAGTCGTAGAAATAAATAAGATAAATGACCTGCCGTACCCTGCCCATAAACGATGCTGTCACTTGGCCAAACCAAAGACCAACAAACAGCCAAGTGTGCCTGTGTGTGTGTGTGTGTGCCAAGATATTTACAATTTTCCCAAAGTCACCTTTGGAAAGAATCGGTGCCCAAGTAATAAGAATAATAATAATAAAATAGACAGACGAAGAAAGAGTATTGTAAAAGTAAACACGCCAGGATATCAAGTGTACACGGACTCGGTGCCTCCGTCTCCGTCTCCGTCTCCGTCTTGGATCGGATCGGATAGTGAAGAGCATGAGTTATGTTCGGACATGGAGAGACTCAGACCCAGACTCATGCGAAAGATCTCCAGTTTCTGCACTTGCACTGCCATGCCATGCCATCTGAAATTGCAGGCATTGTGCGACCGATAGATAGCCCAAACCCAAACTCAGTCGCAGTCGCAGTCCCAGTCCCAGTTCCAGTCTCAGAGCCAGAGCCCCTACCCCATCACGGACCCAGACCAGACAGAGTCAGTGCCAGGGGCTAGCCGAAGGAGAGTATCGTGGGAATGGCCATTGTGACAAAAAAACCGAAAAAAAATGAGAAGAAAATTGTCTGTGGGCTTTGTCGAACGGTTCAAGTGTCGCCAATGTACTTGTTGTTGCCCGTTTCTCTTGGTGTTTTCTTAGACAAATGTTTCCAATTTGCTGTTGCTGTTGTTGTTGTTGCTATTTTCCTTCCTTACTTTCCTTCCCACTGGCCACAAAGAAAGTGCGTGTAGTAGTAGTACGCGTTTACCATGCGTCCCTGCATCGGAGGCAGCAAAGATCCTCAAGTGGTCAGCGCTGGGAAAAGACAATCACAGACCAGCGTCTAATTTGTGCGCGGGCCACTTGAGCCAGCGAAAGAAAGGAGACGGTGCGACAGCATCTATCTATAGACAAAAGTGAAAGAGTAGTCGAGCCCACAACTGGCAGTCCTATCCCACTATGTCCTGTCCCGCCTGGAGCGGCAGATGCATTTGGCGTGCGTGGGAGTCAGTTTTTGTGGGCATGATGATGATGCAAGGGACAACAATTTGAACATTAAATGCAGGTTCTCACGGCTAATTTTTGGGAGAAAGCAGCAGCAAGAGGGAAGCAGATTCTCATCCAGAATATCCATTGCAATGGATGCATTGTACGGGTTTCTAAGGGAATCTTTTTTTATATTCAATGAATCTGTATTTTTCGGAGATACTTTACTTAATATTGCAAATATTTTTGGATCTTTACAGCCTTCTCATTGCTTTATAATTGTCTTTAGGGGCCTTTGTTTTTTATTATCCTTCCATAAAAATAACTTTTTGTTTCTCTTCTTTGTAGATATCTGGCAATCAAAGCTTTACCATTATTTCCATTACAAAATATATCTCAGAGTTGTGTATTATTTTTTTATTTTATTTTTTTCCACCGACTTTTCCATTCTTCCCACATGCACATGCTATGCCCCAAACAGTATTCCAATAGTTATATACTTTGCACCTTAACCTGTTGGATAGTGCGGGATTGAAGTATAATTTATGATGCCTATAGGCGACATTTATGGCCATTTACACCGACTCTTCCGGTCAGCCACGCCACAGAGTCAGAAAGAGAGAGAGAGAGGGAGAGTGGGAGAGTGGGAGAGATGACCAAATGTCGTAAATCAATGAAAAATCCCAATCAAATATCTGCTATATACTTAGCACAAAGGTACAAAATCCAACGACAGATACGGCGTTAGAGATTGCATGAATGAACCGCCGAAACGAACGAAATGAAAGCAAAGAATTTCACATTTGAACATGGATATGGATATGGATGTGGATATGCAACAATGTTGCCAAGTAAGTCAGTAAGCAAACAGTTTGAAAGTTTGTTGCCTCTGCTATTTGTACAGAGATAAATAAATGCTGTTGCGTTTCGATAACGCGTGGCATGGAGGAGCTCAGCTCAGTCCAGAGAGAGACAGAGCCGGGTCGATAGGGCATCTCGCATTATGATGGCCTGTTGCACAGATAAACTCGGAGGCAGCAACAAAATTGAGAGAAATTCGTTGTGTCTGGTATTTGCCATTGAAAGAAATCATTTCTTTCACTCTCTCTCACTCTCTGTCTTTCGGTTGTGAGCTCTCGATAAAGACTCTGTTCAACTGCCAAGCCAAGCCAAGCCAAGCGGTGTTTGTTTGATAAGCAAATAAGCAGATACTCGTACCGAGATATCGGCACAGATGCAGCCACAGATACAGACACAGATACAGATACGGCCACATTTGGGTCGCAAAAGATACGCCGGCCATGAGATGTCCCGACCAGAAGTGTGCAAACATATTTGAACTTAGTTAAAAGCGCGTAAAAAGTCGATAAATGTCACTTATCTGTTTGTGGCAAGTCAATAAACAATCAATGGCCAGCGGGGGTGTGTGTGTGTGGCAGTGGCAGGGGTAGGGTAGGGGTAGAGGAGTAGCGAAAATGCCTCTGCGGGTTGTGCCAAACGGAAACTGTCTATAAAAAATAATAAAGAATTAGCGCCAGCTGCACTGGGAGTGACGTCATTGCAGATATCGCCATGTAGATACTCCTCCACACCCCGTCTGGAAACCAACCCGCATATATGTATGTATGTATGTATGCATATGCGCCACGACACTGATAAACAAAGTTTTTATGAATGAATGAATGAAACTGATTTTTGATTGCTTTCCTCTCCGATGCTTCGCTTATCAATGGAGCCCGTGGAGCCCCCCCGAACATTTCGCCTGCAATCTGAGCGATACATTCGGCTGGATGGCTGGATGGGCGGCACGCGGCACAGAGTTCTTTTGAAGCGGGCCTGACCTTGAGCGCCGCCTCTTCCCCCAGATATAAAATACACATGAAAGACAGACAGACACATACCCGTACTATACACATGATACGATTACTCTGGAGTGCAAAGACACATGTACGTATGTCATTTGTGCGAATGTATCTCAGCCAGCGTATATCTCAAGGGTGTCCGAGTGTGTGTTTGTGTGTTTGCATTTTGGTGGCAGAGAATCATATTATATGTATCTTACTACTGAAATGTCGGCTACGTGCTCAATGTGGAACGTGCAAAAACCAGCACTCGCACCCGTCTGCTGCTGCTGCTGCTGCTGCTGCTCCCCAACCGCTTCGCAACAAATTTCAGTCAGCAAATTATACAGACACATAACATCTATGCAGCCACACATACAAATATGAATATGAGTAAGAGTGTATCTTCTTCATATACATGAGTGCATATATTTATATATATATTTTATTTTATTTTATTTTATTTGATTTGTTTGGATTTCTTGTTCTTGTTTCTTTCAATATTTACCATGGCTTGGCGCGTGCTTTGGGTTTTGAATGAAGCAAATTATATTTAAAGTTGGGGAAGAATGTGCTCCAATTCAGCCATTGATCATGTCCATGGAACATACTCTACTTTTGCACAGCTCTTTAAAAAGGTTTGGAGATATATTTGATCGTAGTCACTGATTTGACGCTTATATACTTATTTTTCTTATTTTATTGATTTTTCACTTAAATTTCTTAGCTCTGGGGAATTCGTTGTTCGTTCTTCCATGAAATATATTTTGGTTTGTGACCTTAGGGACCCGCTTTTTCCCGCTTATTAGGGTATCAAGAATTTATTATCACAGTTGACTCTTTTTGCTAGCATGCATTAACATATGAACATACATATTTATGTATGAATGTATGTTATGTTAATTTTGCATAATTGTATACCCTTACAGAGGGCAGCACTGTGCAACCATATGATACGAATAAGTCTGCCAGTTCCGCTTGGGCTCTGTTTTCTTGTAAATTAAATGTACACATTTGAACGCCATTAACTTTGAACAGTTTTCAATGAGATTATTTGTATTAAATATCCGATAACTTGTTGGTCTCTTAATCTGACAAATCGAAACATCTGCTGTAACATTTCGATGCGGTTTCGTTTAATCCATCAACATGGCTCACATTTCACTATGTTCTAGAGATATAATTGGCACGAATGGCATATTGCACTATTGAATATTTATTTATATTTTTTTATTATTATTTTTTATTTATTATTATTATTATCTATTTATTATTATTATTTATTAGTTATTATTATTTATTATTTATTTATTATTAATAATTATTATTATTAATTATTAGGTTATTTATTTATTATTTTTTTATGCAAATAAAAGCCATAAACTTCAGACTTACCATCGCTCAAAATAAGAGTATCCCCAGTTTCCACTCCACACCAAAATACTGACCCCATATCTTACAGCTGCCCTTCTACGTATGCCGACATTTTGCGTATCGTATCAAAAACAGTTATATGATAAAAACGGAGTGATATACCCTTGAAAATTCTTAGAAATTATCGAATGAATCCATAAATAGCTGAGGGCACAACCACATTCTCATCTCTCAATGGGATTTTATTTGTGGCCACTCCCAGCCATTGACCAGAATCATTTATTGAATGGTCTTGAGAGGCACTCTCGTTCCTGGAACGCATTTAGGTGACACAGTCGGAGACGGTGGACTCGTCGCGGCCACTTCAAACTGCTCGGGTCTCCCTCCCGCCCGGCTTTCAAGCACTCGAGAGAGTTTTTATTATGCGAGCAGCCTCGGTGACAATGGCCTGGATGCTGGAAATTATGCCGAACACGGCCACGAACAAAAGTGTTAAAGTTGCGTAGAGAAATTGTTTGGAAAATATGAATTACAAGCCTCTCCCACTCCCAGTCCAGCGCAGCGCAGCGAGCTCCCTGAAGAGTTGAGAGTCACCTGCAGCGCTCTGCAAGGGGTTTTCCTTTTCCCAATAGCTCTTCTACGCTGCGGTGTTGCTCCGGTTATGCAAGCCATTGTAACAGGTTCCCCGACATTGACTTTTGTCTTCGCTCCGCTGTGTTTTTTAAGTGTTTTTCTCTACTGTAAAAAATCATCTTTCTGGTTCGCGCCGATCCTTGAACTAGGTGTTAAACAAACAGCAGCCCCGACCTGAAGCTGTGCGGAAATTGTTTGAAAATTGCAAACCAGAACTGAAGTGAATAGCACTCAAGGGGGGTGAGCAGAATGCCTTATGGGAAGTGCCTACTGTTTAATTTACAAGAATCATAGTTTACCTCTTACAGGAAGGAGTCTCGTGGTTTGTCTGGTTCTACCTTTCACGTTGTGCAGTGCTTGGGCTTGACAGAGATTTCAGTTGTTCTCCACTTGAGTATTTCTTGGGGGGTTGTAACGTGCCTATTGAACTCTATGCTCGTCTTGAGCGTATTTCTTTTCTCTTTTAATACTTGGAATTTCTTCGGCTTCCTTTTGGTTCCACTTCATTCACTCTGCCTATCCAATGTCAATGTTTATACAATTAGTAATTTAATGTTTTTCAATCAAAATTTTTAGCTAAAAGAAATTATTTTCCTAAACTCTGGCCATTCATTTACAGACAAACAAAAGCCATTTAAAAACCTATTTCATTCAATTAATAACAATAAAATTACACTAAAATGGCAACAACACCACACACACCCACACCCACCTCCAATAGCAACAACAACAACAACAGGCAGACTACAAAGGACACCAAGAAATGCAATACAAAGGACATTGTCAGGGCACTTGCCACTGAGGCCTGAATGCCGCCGCCGCGCTATTCAAAATATCTCGTAATTCTGTTGCAGATCGCTTGGGTTCATTCAGGAGTGTCACATTCGATGTATTCCTTCCATATAGAATGGCCATGTGACAATGGGCGTGGCAATATGCACTCGACTCTGGACTCTCGACTGCCCAGGAACATTGCACGTGCGTGAGCCCAACAATTGTCCGGCAACATGCAATTGTGTCATGTACTGATCTCCTTGCTGTCCTGCCGCTGCCCTGTCCACTGTCCACTCTATTTGGAATCAGCGATGTGAAAATGTTTTAAGACGTGATTTTTATGTAGTTTTTTCCGTATTCTTTTTAGAGTCGAAGCGTCAGTAGTGGTGCATTGTTTGGCCAGTTCATTAGTGGCCCCGAATTGGCCCCGGGTGAGTTCATACTGGGTGTATGGCCATCATTTTCAGGACACGTACAAGACAAGACAAGACAAGACAAGACCTGACTGTGTGTGTTTGCCGCCAAAAAGTGTTTGCCTTCGGGGCAAAGGATTCTACTGGCAAGCTTTGCCGCCTCAGCTGCGGTTGTTTTTTTTTTTTGCTGGTTAGGATCGGTGTTTCAACCATTAAACTAATTTATCACCAATATATGCCAACATCCGAAAGGATGGATGGCCTGGGATAGGAAAGGCAAACGTAAGGATCGGATCGGATGGGATGGGATAGGATGGGATAGGAAAGGCCACCCCTTGTCGCGGTGGGAATGCTCGCTTGTGGCCGTCTCTGGGATGCCTCCTCTGAGGTTGCTGACGATCACTGTCGGTTGTTGGGCTTTTGTGTCTACTTACCATAATGAAAACATTTTCAAATATTTTATGCAAAGTTGTTGCTGCACGGCAAGCCCCTGACATGACCTTTGCTGAACCCCAACGCGTCCCGGCGTATCCCGTCGTGTTGCGCGTCGATGTCCTGTCCTGTATGGGAATTGCAGTTGCCACGTTGGATATGCTATCCATACCGGTTCGTAATTTGCAATCTGAACTAGTTTCCTTCGTATCCTTTGGATGGCCTGTCATTATGTAGATTTTCTAGACCAGAACTACCTCCATAGGCGCGCACCAGGCTTACCCCCCCAATATAGAATGATGGTAAGAGCGAGGAGAAGTCTTTCAGCTATTACTTGTTATTCGGGGGTCATCGTAGAGCAATGAGATTTTCTCACAGGAAATTCGTTTAAAACGTTGGAAACCTTTACGGCGGCTGCCCCTAATAAACCTTGAAAGCACAAAGAGAACCTAGATAACGATCCAACAAATACAGCAACAAAAGTATCCAAATAGCATTGGAAAAAAAAGGTAACAAAGCCGCAAAGCAATTTGGCTTGTGAAAATCGAGGCTGATCCATTTGCAGGACCATTCCAGATTCCCCGGCTTCTACTCCTACGCGGGGACTACTGGCGGAGGGAATGACTGACTGACTGACTGTTGGGTTGACTGTCTAAGCCGCAGGTACAAAATGATTAACTTCAATGCCGCTGAAGATACGATTTCCACCGCAATTAGGATCTCGGTTCGGCCCTGGCATCCTAATAAAAAGCAAATTGAATCAGGAACTAGTGCAGCGAGAGGACAGGTCCACAATCCAAGGACCAAAGACCAAGGACCAAGCATCGGGAATCGAGTTTGGAGGGGCTGTTACAGCTGATAATGGCAAAGAATTGCGTCGTCACAGGTTCACAGAGCGGCACAGAATGAGAGGGGGGAGAGCTGCCGAATCAAACCGACATTACACTCGAATGGGGGGGAAAAAGGTAGAACAATTTTTTAACATCAAACGAATAAAGGTCATACACGCACACACACAGGCGCACAGATGCCCTCACACACACACACACACACTGAGTGGGTAAAAAGGAGCTCGTGATTTGTTGCAAGATTTCTGTGTAAATGGCATAAAAAACGGCTCGAAAAACAAGGCGACAAGCCGTGGGATCGCTCTGGATGATGTGGATCTGGATGTGGGCTCTCTCTCTGAATTGTTGTTAATGGCACCACACCAGACAAGACCTGTTCACGTCCACAGCCACATCCATGATCACAATGCTGGACAATTAACACACAGCAGCGGCAACAGCAGAATTGGAGGCACATCCTTGGGAATGTCGATCAAAACAGAGGCTAAAGAAATCAAGGCCTTAAATATATATATATATTTTTTTCTCTCTCTCTTCTTTATGAATTGTTCATATTTTGTGCCTCATTCAAAAGGCCAATGCCGCCGTTGCCTGCCATCAGCTGATCTGCTGCAGAGGGGGGGATTCCCAGATTCCCAGATTCCAGTATCCAGAATTTAGAATTTCCTGGGATTAATTATGTTGACAGGTTCCAAGCAATTGAAGTGCCCCCATCCGCCATAGATTAGGGTCTAAAATGTGATCTGAAATTGGAATTAACTTTTTTTCTTTCATTCAGTATTTTCGGGTTTGACTCTTCCTGGAAACTGTGGCAAATCCTTTGGGGTTCCGCTTGATTCCTGTGGAGTCAGAGCTCTCAAACCTTTTTTTTCATTGCATAAATTGCAATTTTTGTCAGCCTGGGAAAGTGTTTTTCTTCCCACTTGTGCACTTTGCAAATAGGAAATGATTTGGCCAAAAATTGTGCACAAATATTTTCATTGGAAATTTGATAAATATTTGATAAATTCATGAAATCAAAAAGTGAAAAAGAAAAAGAAAACCCCGTCAAGGTCGGTCCCCCGAGTGTGAGGCCATGAATGAACCGGCCATGTGTAACGGTTCAACGGGCAAAAAAAAGGCAAAAGTGTAACCGTAGTAACCGTAGTTACCGAATTCGATTCATAAAAATCGTGGCCAAATGAAAAGACCCAAAAGGTGACAGGGCTCAAAGCAAAAACTCAGCTGGAATGCGTTTTGCCTCTGGTTGAATGTCGCCTCAGGTGACAAATTGCAAAGGCTTGCAGCACAGTCACAGCCTCAGCCTCAGCCACAGCACTGGTCCGCAGGCAGGGCAGGGCAGGGCAGGACACAGTCAATGACGCGGCAGGTTCCGTGGGCCCAGAGACCAAAGCAAAGAATGTGCCATTTCGCACCTCCATAAAAACGTGTCCCAAATGGGTTTTCCCCACCCCTTCTTCCGTCCATCAATGTCCATCAATGGCAGCGCTTCGACCTTCGCTTTGGTTCGCTTTTTGGCTGGGTCTTGGACCCTGTTTATGCTTGCATAATGTTTGACTGCTGGGCCAGAGAGTTGCATGTGGGTTCTAATGTGCGATTTGCCGGGCAATATCTGCATACGGCGGAAGGGTCAAGGCGAGACGAGGCGAGCAGGATGTGAGAGGGCCCTAAAACAGAGTTTCACACAATGTTTACCCAACGGCGATTTGGCGCGCAAAAATCAATGGCATGGAATGCGATGGGCGTTGTTACCGAACATCCTGCCTTTCAGCATGTCACGTGTGTTTGTCTGCGTACCACCCAGGTTACGTAAACCCATAGACACTTGTCCCGCACCTTAATAGACTTGTTGGCAAGGCCGCAAAAATTCCTTCCTTCTCACGCCTCGACTGCATCCTGAATCCAGAATCCTGCTTGGGTTCCTTCATTACTTTCCAGCTAAAAACGCGGCAATCTTTCAGATATATTTATTGTACATTGTGTGGCCCATACGTACGTACGTACGGACTTCATTCATGCAATTCCTGGCTCATTCATGCTCGCCTACAACAATAAACGCTCGACGGCAGCATAATAAGGACACAACTAGCAAATCTCTTCAAGCACTTCACGAACAATAAGCAGCCGCCGCGTCCCAAGCAAATTTCTTTTTTTTCTTTTTTTTTTATTTATCCTCAAAGGACATTCAATGTTCTCACGTTTATTTCACTCATTTTTGGTACCTTCTTTGGGTGTTTTTTACATTTTTTGTTTTCTTCTTTCGGCTCCCTTTTTTTTTTTTTTGTTAAATGTTGGCTTAAACCTCAAGTGACCGAGGGTCTGATGAGGTCGGACTCTGCGCCGAGAGAATTTGCAAAAAGGAGCCCGAGCGAAAACGGATACTCGACCACTCCACTCAGTCAGAGGGCGCAGCGCAGGGGTGTTCGCATCCTCATCATCCGCTGATCATCCCGGATATAGTTCAATAATTTTTTTGGTGCGGCTCCTTTAAGGTGCAATTTTCATAGAATTTCTCAAAGACATAATCAGCAGATAATGCTGTTGATTATCTCAGGAATTTTTGGGCAGCTCTATTCAGTGCTGGCGCTGCGCTGCGCTGCTCCTCCTTCCGCTTCATATTTCCTACGCTGTGTGCGGTGCGGCCTGCCAAAAAAAAAAAAGAGAGAAGAGAAGTGAGAATTTATGAGGTTTTCGGTTTAAGGAAGGAGGGGGGGTGGTAGTGTTTTCCCTGGAACGACTGTGGAGCTGTGCGGTGCGGTGCGGTAACTGTGGGAAAACTCGTTGCATTTTCCTCCTTGACTTTGGCGTTTCCAATGAATACAGGACGCAGCATTATCAGTGATGTTGTTGTCGCTCACCTTTTTCATTGTTTGGACAAACAGAATTTAATTTGATTACAAATCAGAGAACGAGACGGACACGACATTTGCAGTGACAACTTTTCCCAGCAACCCCAAAACCCGCATCCGCAGCCGCATTCGCAGCCCTCTAGTCACACACACTTCCCCCCATCCATGGATCCAGTTGGTCAGTTGGAAGTTGCAGCCGAAAACAAAACAAAAAATTATGCAGTTGATAAGCACGTTTCGGCATTTGGAAATCTGTGTCATTGTCGCGCTTGATGAAGATGAATGATGTAATAATTCCGTCATAAAAATTACGCATACTCAGCAAATGGCTGGGAGATGTTTCGGGCACAGCATAGCAGAACCACATTGCTCGGATCTCTGTTCCATATGCGGCTCTAGCTCTTATATCTTCAGGGTTGATTTAGCTTTTGAGCGGACCAGAAGCGGGCACCAGACCGGACCAAATCAAAGCTAAGAATCCTCGGGCCAGCTGCCAGCTCAACAAGTTTCCCGAAAAATAAAAACTGCATGCTGTGTGTGTACGAGTACGAGTACGAGCACGAGCACGAGAGAGAATATACATTTTCATTTAGAACTGGTTTACTCTGCTTAACCCCATCATATCCATTTACATTTATCGCATTTTCCTAAAAACCTAAAAAAGCAGCTTTGATGTTGCCCTCCCAAAAACAAAACTCTCGGACTGTCAGGATGGAGTGAAAATCCATTAGCATGCTCAGCCAGGCAAATCCAACGTAAGCCATTCCTTAAAAATAAAATGAAACGAAAAAAAAAAAAAACAGAAAGATGAAATACTTAAATCTCTGTTTGCCTTGACCCTGTCTCCACTCACACAGACACGACGCACACACAGATACAAGATCGTGCATCCTATTTTATTTTTTTATGTATTGGATACTTGTTTTATGTCTTCGTTGGGCCTCGGTCTCGGCCTCTTGCCCTCTTGCCCACCAGGTATCACATTTTCTACAACTTTGTTTTCGACTCGGGCCAATGTTCGATGAATTTTGTTTTGATTACGCTGTCCGCTCTGTCCTCGTAAACCCATTCCATACCCATCATACGAGTCTACCTATACCCATAGCCATTTCCATTCTCATACCCGATTGCTGATACTCCATCTCCCTCGTTTGTAAAGTCAAAGTGTCGAATTGTAAAGATCAGTCACCTTTTGGTGGATTGGATCCACAGGGGCCTAGGCCTACACACCCGCGGATACATAGAGATACCTTACTCGTACGCATGTATGCATGTATTGGGGGGATACATGCATATGTACATATGTAAGGTATCCCATAGATACATAAACATTTACACTGCTCTTCCTTGTCTTCTTCTGCTGTTCTGCTGGAGTCGTAGTCGCTGCTCTACCCCTTTATTATGCCAGGCATGTTTGCCGTCTTCCTCTACGTTTCGATTCCACTGTATGCAATCACGCTCAACGTCCAGTCCATTGCCCAACCATAGCCATATACACAGCTACAGCCACAGCCATTCCATCCCACTGCCATCCCACCAGATACCAGCTCTATCCCCCCCGCTCTATGGCTGCGCACGCTTATTTGTTTGTTTGTCGGCTGGAAAGGCTGTAAAATCTGTAAAGGCTGGATAGGCTGGATAGTGGCTGGTCGTGGGCTCCAAACTGGTACTGGCATCCGTTGCAACGCATTCACTGTAGGTACAGTCCTCGCTTCTCTCCTTGGCTTGGGCGTTTTTCCTGATTTTTCTCCATCGGGCGCCCCATGTTCTCGCTGCCGCACGTCCAACTGGTTTGTCTAGTACGAGTATCTCTCTCTCCCCTCCTCTTTTTATTTCTTAGAATGTTGTTGTGTTTTCCCTTCTTCTGCTCTATCTGAATGCCGATCAAGCCCCCGCGCTGTGCTCTTCGGCTGGGCTAGGAGTCAAGTTTATTTACCTCGCCACACAGCACAGCCCAGCCCAGCCTTGTTTGCTCTTGCTTTCGTTGGACGGGGACTTTCAGTTCTGTCTCGGAGCTGGCGGTGTGGAATGGAACTCTGAAAGAAATCATTTTTTATAAGCCGCTTTACTGCCAAAGGCGGAAGGAAGTTGACCGACCAAATGTTGATGCGTGGAAAATATTAAACAGGCAATCCGATGGAGAAGACCTCCCCCAGACTGAATTCTTTGGGAAATACTGTGCTATCATGCATTTTAATGTTAAACACTGGACAATTGTTGTAATAAAAGGGTTTTGGGGAGACAGATAAATTGCTTTTCGATTATTCAAAGGTTGGTAAAAGGAAATGCTATAAGAGAATATATTAGCTGTGTGCTCTTAGGTTTCCTTTATAGCGGAGGTTTTCCTTAACTGCATGCCTAGCATGTTTAGTTTTCTTCTCAACCATTTAGCAAGCCACAGCTACGCCCTCGAAATGTGCCTCGAGTGTCTCGCCCCTGCCACCTGATGCCTAATTGAGATGCTGCATTTTATGGCTAATTGATTTTAATCTAGACTGCGACGATGGTGGCCAAGGAATCAGCACACACACACAAACAGATCCATATACATTACAAATAAATAGCCGAAAGAGGCAAAATGAAGATATATCACGATAGGAGGGTAACATTTTGCGCATCATCGTCAGCCTTATCGAGAGGCAGGTTCAGGACCTGGTCCACAGAGATCTCTCTCTCTTGCTCTTTTTCGTTGAGCAAATAATTATGGCAAACGCAGATTAGTTGCGGATGAATGGCTGGAAAGATCTACTCTCCGAGCAGTTATCAATGGCACCCACAGCGGGACCTCCTCACCACTGTCCAGCCGATATCTGGGGTCTCGCATCTCCCGGAGATGATAAACGCATCAATGAACAGGACTGTCAACAACAGCAAAAAAAAAAAGGGATCGACCAACTGCAGAAAGGATTTCGTTTTTGGTTTTTATTTATTTATTTTCTTCTCTTTGGCTCGTTTCAATCAGCTGACTATAGCTATCCAGACCCACTTGAGGTCCAGCCGAACCCGAAGATAATATCTAACTGCAGCTCCTATGCTCGCCTCTGTTCTCCTTCTCTGTTGCATGGATTTTTTGTTCGTCAGTGTTATCTAGGGTAAGGGCAAACGGCCAACGGCAAAGGACAAAGGCAAATATACAAGGAAACTATTTTTGGCGCTCTTTTTTTTCTGGTTTCTGTTTCTGTTTTTGGGTTGGCCGCAGCTCTGAAATAATTTTACTGTGAAAGGATTTCTTTGAGGAAAGGATTTGCCTGCCCTGCCCTGCTGCCCTGCTGCCCTGCCCTGCTGCACTGCTGTTCACTTTGCTCAACCGCCGCAGCACCAAAGCCAATAACTCTTAACGGTGTGTGGTGCTCATTTCGTAGCCTCATATCTTTGGACTCACATCGTGAGTTAGGCCGGCTTAAGATTTCTGCTTCTACTTTTAGTTTTCTACATTTTTTTTTTCCCATTTTCCATTTCCGATTTCCCATTTTCAGAATTTGCATGTGTAGGCTGAAACAATATTCCAACCCCACCCACATATTCATTAAGAAATGCCAAACAAAACCAAACAAAACAATATCCAAGTTAGTTATTCTCTCTCTCCCGCTCAATAGAGTATGCGGAACCAGCAATATTTTCAAGTTAAAGCAGGCTTATCCCGTACCAAGATCCTTTTACCCCGCTGTTCAGAACATTCCTCACTGTCTCTCTCCTCTCTCTTCTCTCTGTCTCTGCTTTGGCTATTGTTAATTGATTAACTATCCACAATACAAGTTGTAGCTGTTCAGTTCCAGTTAGCGAGAGAGCGAGCTGTTCTGCATATCTAGAATAGATCTTTAGGGCAGAGTAAACCCTGACCTGTGTGCCCTGGCCCAGCCGGCCACACATGTGCCAAATAGACCAATAGTCCTACTCGGCTGTGCATTCAATCGTGAGCCTAAATGTGTGAAATACCTTTGTTGCCATATGAGATGATCTCGTTTTTGTTGTGCAAAAATTTCAACTGGACGAAAGAGTAGAGCAGAGCAGAGCTGGGTCCTGGCATCTGCAGACTAGTTTCCTATTCACATAACTAAATCACATTGATCCCCGGCCATTGAGCAATCTGTCGTCAAACAGTTGCCGCCCTAAGACCCTCGTGCTCATCCCCCCGCTGGACAAGTTCAGTACACATATCCATATATGCAAATTATGCTCAAATTGTTCAATTTCCTGGAAGTATTCACTCAACCAATATCCATACGTACTCGCTGTTTTGTTTTTTTTGCACAAGTGTTACCCTTCGGCCGGAAGTTTTTATGATTTTTTCCCGAGAACTTCACTTTGAACACAGTAGCTGAGACTTGCGTAATGTTTTGTCTCTGCGCCGGAGATTTTATTCTCATTTTATACGTGTGTTTATGATTTCTAGTTTTATTGTTCTGCAAGAGCCTAAGCTCCGGAGTCCAGCGGCAAAGATATATCGGTATCTATAGGAGGATACAAATGGATAATGGGTTTTCACACTCTGCCGCTAAAATCCAAGATGTTTTTGACTCGAATGTAAATTACATAGCCAATTGTTTACACAGAGTGTTAGGAACTAAGAATTGCCATTGTCTCTGAGGATACTTTTCTGAAGATTTTGGAGGTGGTATTTAAAGGAATTTCAACAGCCATGGCAGTTGGATTTTGGATTGATATATGGTTTGAGAACAGTGAGAATTGCCTGTGGAAACAAAAGAGAAATCTTTTGGGTATATTTTAAAATCAAATAATTCAATAGAAATCCAAATAAAATGATAGAAAACTATGCAAAAAATATACAAAATAAAAACTAAACTAAACCTATACAAGACGATCCATTCAGTTACCTCCCACTCTATAGTAGTAGTAGTGGCCCATTCTTTTGCCTAACAAACAGAGTGTCGGTGCATTTGTCGCCATTGTGTGCTGAAACCACTGAAACCGATTCGTACTTCAAAGATCCAACCGCTGCCAAGCAATTGTATCTTTGGCAATTTTTGCAGTCTCATTGGGGCATGCTAATTGCCTTTGGCTAGAGTCTCAAAGAAATGAGTTGTAAATGAGCAAAGAGAACTTTGTGCCAACAAATCCTTCATAGCCATAATGCAGAATGCCGCAGGAGAGCCACAGGAGAGCTGCTGTCACAATGCTTTGAGGAGGCCAAGCGGATTCCGCCCAAGGAATCAGCCAGGACAGAAGCCAGTTTGCCAGTTAGCGGATCATTAATAAACCTTTCTGGACTTGAAACACTTGCCGCTTTGCCAGCATGGTAATAATGATCATATCATCAAAGGATTTCGCCCATAACGGTAACGAAATCGATTTGCCACCAGCCACACAGGAGACACCATATAGATATGGCCAATCTGTAGATTAAAATCAAACACTAAGCACACGCCCACGCCCACGCCGCTGCCTTTCTCTCCTACAACCACAACTAACCAGCCGTGAAATTATATTTTATTTCTTTTGGGCATACGAGCATCTAATGCCTGATGCATAAATCGAATGCCTATGAGAAGGCAATTAAGTGAGGGCAATCAGCGACAGAGAGAGAGAGATAGAGAGGGAGGAGTCGGCGGATGATGGTGATGTTTGGGCATCCTTCAGCGCTGGTTGAATGACCCCAGGCGGGATCGTGAGAAACGGCCGGGTAGCAGCCCATTATGGAAAGAGTTCTGAAGAGGTTACACATTAAAAAATTGGATGATTGCATTTTAGTGTGTCATTAAAATCTGTCTATTTGTATTTGATCTCCTTGGCGTGGAAGTGTTTCCACGTATCCATCCAGCTAGCCAGCGAGCCCTGGCTCTGGCCCTGGCACTGGCTCAGCCGTTTTTCCGTTACAGAATCACAACATATAATTTTCCCCCCCACTTGAGTGAGGTGAGGTCTGAGAAGGAGAACTGAGAAGTGAGAGAAAACAGAGAGAATCAAACCAACAGGTAAACACATAAGGAGTGAGAGATAGAGAACGAAAGAAGAGTGAGAATCTCGGGACATAGAGGAAAATCCAATACATACCCCGTACCCGTACACGTACACGTACCCGTACAGGTAAAGTATATAGACAGAGGCGGGGTAGAGGTTCAGGTTGATCCTAAACAATAGAACCTGTTTGTCAGAGAGAGGGAGAGGGAGACCTCAGAGAGAGGGGAAAATCCAACTGGAACTCGCTGAGATTTCCTGCCAAAAAGAAATGGGAAAAACAAACCAAGAAGAAGGATAGGCAAAGGAAAAATGATAAATGCCATGCAAACAGGTTGAGGACAGGTAGCATGAGGGGCAGGAGTCAGTGCAGGCGGCACGGGGGCGGGGGCAGCCACAGCCAGAGCCACAGTCAGGTTCAGATTTAGTTCCAGATATATGGCGCAGTAGCCTGAAGCTGAAACTGCGACTGAAGCGAGGCCTGCACGTGGATGGGATGGATTGGGATTGGGATGGGATTGGAGGCCGTGCTGCTGCTGTGCCTGGTAGGGAAGGATTCACCATGATGTTGCCCTTTTTTCCTTCTATATGCACACTTCCAAACGTCAAAGGCCTAACCCTATAACGAGTTTTGTATTCAGAGCTCTCTCTTTCTCTCTGCTAGATAATGGGAGCTATGGGGGGAGACTGTGAAAATATAAACGAGCTGAGAGGGTCTCGCTTCGTCTCTGTTGTGGTTTTTATGGGGGTTTGGCTTTTTCACAGATTACCAAATTATTTTCCATTCTTCGGGGCTGCGCAGGCGTTCCAATGTAAATGACCAAACAATGGCCTTACAGCGCAATGTGTGATGTGGCTCCTTTTTCGTGGCCCTGGGAAAATCAATATGCCCCCACCACCACCGCCACTCTATGCTGGAGTTTGATTATTGGACCCCTGGACCCTTGGACCCTTGCACCCAGACATAAACAACAGAATTTGGATGAGCGGCAGAGTCGCGTGAATGTGTTTTTGTAAACCGAAAAGTTTCCAACACATGTGGACAATGTTGCAGGACAAGCAATGACGACGGCGGCATAAACAATCATCGAGTTTAGGACTCTATAAATCGCTGCTGATCCTTTCATGTCGCGACTTGACTTGACCCACAGCCTGCAGACGTATCACTGGGAGCGCTGCTAATGAGCAGCAAGCAAGGAGCGAGCTGGTTACTTGAGATTTTATCAAAACAAGACGACCCGAAAGCAGAGACAGTGCCACAGAGCGGTGTACTGGGGACGGGCAGGATAACGGTAGCTGCGATCGGTTTTCATTAGATCCTTTTTGGCGCTGCCGCCTGTTTTGTTTACGGCTATGTGTTTATTAGGCCCCAGACACTGGGCACTGGGCACTGGGCACTGGGCATCGGGCACCCCAAGAACTAAAAAAAACCGAAAGAATTACGAGCATGTCGTGAAACCCGAGTCGCCTTCGACGAGGAGAGCGGCATGCGGAATCATCCTTGAAGTGGTCAACCCCTCAGACCCAGCCATATGTCGTCGATGTCGCCTGGTGATATATGTATGTACTGGAAACTCCTTTGCATGTGGTGTTGATTGAGCAATTTGTGCCCATGTAGGAGGGAGGGTAGGTGCACGAGTATCTGTGTGCATTGATTTGGAAGCTGTCAACGTGGTTGCTCCAATTTCATGGGCGATTTGCCCCCAAGTGCATTCTAATTAATGGATGATTCGATTGAAACCTATTTGACCAGAAAACTTAAGGACATCTGGCGTTTGCTTAATTCGGGATCAAGGTTGTTTGGAAAGGTTCTGTCTCTCCTTTTTTGGGATCAGCAAAGGATTGAGGCTCTCCCTTTAGCCCTAAGCTATTCCCAGAAAACAGACAGGACAGCTTCAAGTTTGTATTTACTAGTACGTGTGGCAGCTGTTCCCTGGCTGAAAGTTCCTTCCAAGAAATGGATTGCCGAACTGCGTAACTTTCAGTGCAGAATTCGATCCGATAGTTATAGAATTTCCAAGCAAATGAAGTAAATTTTGTGCCCCTAGCCGAACTGTTTCTGCGAACTGTTCAATTTATGACCGAAAACATTATCTAATAGTCGTGATCTTGGCCAGTGGCCACCCAGCATTGTTTTGGGTTTATTTGGCATTGCACTTGAAAAGATCATTAGCAGGAATAAGATCGTAAAAATACGTGACACGCGAAAATAAAGCTAGTGCCGCCCCCAGACAGCCCATGAAATTGGAAAAGAGAGCGCCGGATTGGGTTGGGTTTGGGTTTGGGTACGTACCATATTGTATACATATATGTCCAATCGATCGATGGCTGGGCACTGAGACCTCCCGGGAAATCAAAACGTTCAATTGCACACAATTGCAGGCTCGAGTGGTGTGCGAAAGACAAAGGATGATGACCGAGGCAACAAATTTATAGGGACACAAACACTGACCCAAGGACGCTGGCGTTGTCGTTGTCTGGTGGCTGGTGGCTGGTGGCTGGCGGTGTCTTAGAATCAAATGCACTGCGTCATTCGGCGACCTCAGCAACCAAAATATATCATAAATGCACACAGGTTGTGGCCCAATGTATTTCTTCTCTCAGTTGTTTTTTTGAGGTTTTGCCGCCTTTTTATGATTTTTGTGGGGATGTGTTGGTGGTCGCCCTGGGCCAAAAAAAAACGGCCAGCGTCAAGAGCCAAAGGGAATTCTTGGAAGGCAGCAAATACAAAACGAGTTGGCGGCACAGTCTGAGCGAAAATATTATGAGAAATAACATAAGAAGCAATGAGAACACAGAGACGGAGTCTGACAGAGAGTGCCTGCCCTGCCACTTGCCTGATCGCAGTTAATATTATTCCAGGGGATATTTATTTATTTGCCTAATGCATTTGTTTGCCTTGAAGATATTTGATTTGAGCGGGAGGGGGAGGGGGAGGGGCGAGAGAGGCCGTTAAGAGCGGTGTGAAGGAGTTGGGAAACCGATTATGATTTGCCACCACACAAGTCGAGGACATGCCCCGTATCGCGCGTTCTATTGCGATATGCAGAGAGCAACGTGTCAAATTGACAGCAGGACACTGGCCGATCCCGTTGCCTGCCGGACAATTTCGCACGGTCACCGAAGAATACCTGCGCCTAGCCCACGCGGCGCTCGTGACCCCGGGGCGGCCTCCGTGCAGATCTCTTGCCGAGTCGCAAAGTCGATCCAGTCGGGCCCAGACATTCGGCTCATTAAGCCCTGTGCTGGCTGGCGCCTATCCCGTGGCGTCCTCTCTGTTTGGTGGCTTTGCAATTAACTGCATTGTTTGTAACTCCGAGGAGAGCGCACGCGCAACGAGTGTCCTGCTTGCAGGACACTACGATTGTCGCTGAGTTGTTAACATTTTTCACTCCTTTGGAGAGGAAATCTAATCGCGATACGCTGACCGTTCGCCTTTCTCTACTCCTCACCTATCCAGACCCCTCCCGCTGCTTAATTGCAGGTCCACAGGATAGTACATCGACATCTTCTCCAACACATGGTGTGAGCAGATCGGCTAACTGTTCCTCCCCTTTCAAATGGTGGCCAAAACGATGCCAAATCCTGGCCCAAACATGTGCTGGACAAAGTGCTCCTGTGGGTACGCCCTCCGCCCAAGTAATACACAATAAATATTTTATTGATTTCCAGCCTATAAAAAAAAATAGACTGCAAAACCCAAAAGAATATCGATCCTGAATCCCTCTCTCCCACTCACTCTCTCGCTCTGCCTACCTGAAGCGAGGGAGTTGACCGTGACCTGATGCTGATCCCGTTCCCATTGCCGATCCTCTGCACTTGAACTAATTGACAAATGAAAGGTGAGAGATTGCATTTGGCTGATAGGACCAAGTGATTTTTGCCGTACCGTACCTCTGTCCTCTCCTGTCTGCTGTTCCGCCTTTGTGCCCAGAAATTTATTGCATTTGTCGAGGAGATGGCTCTTTGTGCTCGTCGCAGGTTTCCCACTGATCGCACCAAAACAAAGTGCCAGGACGACTCGGGGACTGACATGGACTATTAATTTGATTTTTATGTACACTTGTTCTGCCTCCGATTCCACTTTATTGCAGTTTAATATTTTTGCGCCTCGTCTCTGTTTTATTACAATGGAACGTCGTAAGAAGCCACACAGGGATCACATCACAGCGAGGTTCTAGGAGGGAGGAGGCCTCCTCGAAGTTCCCCTGCCAACTGCCAACGACCTACTTATATGTATGGATACTCCTCATACTTACAAGGCGATCGATGGAACGATGCAACGATCGCAAACGATCGCCACGCTGTTGTAATTCGATCGCCTTTTGGCAACATTTCTTATGCACATGTTTGCTACGTGCCATTAAAGCTGGAATCCTTTCAAGTGTTCATTGATGTGAGCTTCCTGCTCTGCTGCTTCTGCTCCTGCTGCGCCTGCCCCTACAAAATGCACTTTTAATGTGGGAATATTGTAAGGAACACGAAAATTATGATCATCCCGGCTGCTTGGCAAGCAAAGTGTATCGAATTTAACCAAGTTCCAGTGAATCCTCTCGCTGATGAGAAAATGTCAACAAAGCAATTAGGAAACACTGTTGTTCTCCGCTCTTGAAATGCGCTGGATTCATTAACACTATCAGTGGATGGGATCGATGATCTATGAAGGAACATTAAGTGGAACCATTACTGGAAAATGTGTATCAATCGAACTGATGTGCATGCAGCAAAGTGATCTCAGCATCATTGAAATGAATGAAATGAAATGTACTCTTAATAGATGACAGTTTTTGGTTTTACACCAATTAAAAAAAGAGAGACTTCAACTACCATATAAATCAATCAATTTGAAGGCTGCAATTCGGGGAAAAGCGAATAATTCATGGCTGATTTGGGCTAATCAAATTTTTGTGCTAGCTGAAGGCCATAGCAGCCATTGCTTTATCATCACTTACTGTAAGGTTTAAGCCTTATAGTAAGCTATTAAATAAATAAATAAATACATTTTTGTGTGTTATATCCGGTACAATCGATTAATACACATAAAGAGTATTAAAGCAATAATTAAACTAATAATTTAACTGCCCTTTCATGCTGAAATAGATCATCCGATCATTTCCACAATTCAACTTCAAATGGAAAATGGTAAATTATACAAAAATAAAAAAGCAAAGATCTGCTCATACGAGTGTTCGAGTAAAGAATCGATCGAATGCTTGCCGGATCTTGGCTTTATTTGTATATATAAAGGCCTGCATAAATCCCAATTAAATGTTGTGATCCCACAAAGAACGATAACATCTGGTTCGTAGCATTGTATTCTTTTGGGCCGTTCACATCCACTTGCAATTCTCGCAGTGCCCAGTGGGTGATCTGCTGGGACCTGGGCGACCACCCCCACCCCAAAAGTGAAACTTTCCAGCCATTGTGCGGCGGGTGGAACTTCCCACAGCGTTGGTTCCACTTGAAGTGCTCGCCATATGGTGTCCTGTCCTGATCGAGGCAGCACCATTTCGGCATAAACCACACCGCCCATGCCCTGGCCATGGGACAAGCGCCTGTTTCCTAAATTAATAATTGCAAAATTTCGCGCTAAGTGAAACCAGGAGAATGCGATTGGTAATGCTTGTGCCCGAAGTTAAGGTTAAGGGTCACACATGCCCGGCACATTTGGGCCTCCTCGATTCGAGGAGTCAGTTGGTCACATTTTATGAGTGACATTAACCGGACGGGGGAGGTACAGGACACGGCATGAAGCTCACAGTTTCGACTTTGACTTGGACAAACAGCATGGGAGGACGAAAGACAAACAACCGCCAGGATATGCTGCTGCTGCTGTTGCTGCTGTTGCTGCCCATGTGTGAGCCATATGAGGCGCTGTTCAGTGGCTGATCCTTGCGTGCGTGACCGTTACAAACAGGACGCCGACCATTCCACCATTCGACCATTCCCAATTCGATGACTCAGCCGAGTGCTATATGCTATAGGCTATATCGGGGAATATAGTTGGCGAGGCGCGGGTGCGGGGCGTGCGTCAGTTGGTCTAACTGTAACCCTTAAATGCAGCCGGCCAGCCACCCTTTACAGTCGAACCGCTCAACTATCTAGTGCGTCCCACCCCGTGTGTGTGTCCCAGTTTAAAATGTTAACCGACAGATAAAGAACAAGCGGCAATCGACGCGCCCACATTACCACGAACCAAACCCAACCCCGCCACGTTGTTATCCTAGGAATATTTTCATTTTAATTGTTATGCTGATGTTGGCACGAGCCAGCCAGCCCGAGCCTGAGCCCGAGCATATGTCGGCTGAGCGGAGGTCCTGGCAACAGAACTCGTCCAGAGCCTAGCGGAATGTCATTGACTGGCAACGCGGTTGCCGCTGCTGCTGCTGTTGTTTTGGCGCCCAATTCTCCCAATCGCATCGGACTCCCGCTGCAGGAAAACTCCTCGCACGGGGGTTGCACTGTCGCTGATGGAAAACTGTTAGTTCTGCCACCACCACCAGGCAGCGGAGCGCAACCAAATTATGCTCAAGTTGTGGCAGCAGCAGCAGCGCTTGGCTGACTCTCACTCCGTCTTTGGCTTCAACTTCGACTTCTGTTTCTGCTGCTGCTTCGGGGCTGGCCCTCAACCTTTGCCTTTGCCTTGGCCATGGTTTTTTGGAATGGGCAAAGAGCACGCGCTTGCAGCCACTTCCACATCTACAGCCATTTCCTCAACTTCCTTTTGAGGCACGGCACCCAAAATGTAATGAGTCGGCTGTGTCAGGTGCATGCATGTTACATACTGAATGACCCCGACAGCGACAGAGACCGCGATCGCGACCCCAACCCCATTCAGCCACGAATTTTCTTAGTTTCTCTCTCTATGTGTGTCTCTCTCTCTCTCTCCTCAGTCTCGCGCATAATTACAGTTGAAGTTTTTCTTTATGGGCCAGGTCAAAACAGCGACAACGACAACGACGAGGAGGACCTCGAGAGCGGTGCTCATTAGACCAAAGCATTTTCATGGCTTATAGAGGGTGCATAGACAGACATCTGTATGCGAGCACGAGCTATGCCCAGTTTTGTCCTTATGTTTAGCGCATTTCGTTGTAATAATTTGAAATTTTGATCAGGTGTTTCTTTTTATGCACTTTTGGCTTTCTTTCTTCTTCTCCTGCCTATCGCTGTCCCTGGGGCGGGGTTCAAAGGGGAACTATGAGCGTTACGAGTCGTCGAACCGTAGAAGGCAAGGCAGGGCAGGGCCATGCAACTGCCTGTCTTGGGGAGGGTCAGTAAGTAGGAGTGTAGTACTCTGTTTGGGACAGGAAGGAAAACCGACAATAAAAAGCGCGCGATTTTTGGGAATTTCTGTGTCTGTGTGTTCTTGAGCTGTTTTTGGGCCATTTAGCATACGAAGCGTATCGTGTGGTCTTCACTGAAAGTATTCAATGGGGAAGGGAAGTTTGATTTGCTTTGGCCAAAGAAAAAACAGGTGTGGAACTAACAAAAGTTCACAAAAATCTTATCCACTCGGAACCACATTTCCTGTATGCGTCTGCCTTAAGTTGTTCTCTCAGTCGGAGAGCAGAACAATGCCCACATGCATCGCCCACTCCCAGAACAGATCTTGGCGGCACTCCTAGTTCCTGCCTCTGCATCTGCCTCTGCCTGGCAACACGCCAACTCCTTCTTCGTTTGCAATCCAAAAGATATTATTGAGCAATTTTGGGAGCATAAATTGCCATCCGGAACGATGAGTGCAATGCGACGAGTACTAATGAGTGCCAGATCAAAGTCAATTTTGGGCCCACGTAAAGTCACGCAATATTGTGTGGAGGCAGGATGGCAGAATCGAATCAGAACGGGGCACGGGCACTCTTCGGGTTGCATTTCAGTATAATTTATGTTTTCGTTTGCCTTTTGTAATGGCAGAAAAAAAGCGAAACAATTGTTGATTGGATTTGCCTTGGGAAGTTTTTCGGTTTTGATTGATTTTGGAATCATTTAGATATTCGTTATCTGCTGATTAAATTTGGATAATCAAAAGTGCATGGAAGTTGAAGATTTTTATGGCCACAGATCTTTCAAGGGATCCTGCAGAATCCCTTAACCTTTTTGAGAGTAAGAGTATTCGCAATCTCGACTCGATGCATTCGTTTCATGCCTTAATTTGTTCTTGCAGTTCTCTGCAATTGTAATAAGTTTTTGTGTTCTTGGCAAAGGCCACCAAAGCGGGCAGCGCACGTACCCACAGAATTATATGCACTGGCAGATTGAGTTTTGGGTTCTGCCTGAATGGATGGGCTGGACGTTTTGAGGGAGTGCTGACGAAAATTGCCGAAAAATTAGCCGAAAAATAAGCCGAAAAAACCCGTGCGCTGGGAACGGATGGACACATGCAAATCAAATCAAAGTTCAACCGCAACGAAAGCCAGGGAGTGGGGCAATCTGCAATCTGAAACTGAAACTGATCCGCTTAACAGTGAAGTACAAACAAGAAGTTCTGGACAGTCTGAAGTGTACTCAGCCATGACCGGAAAGTGCATTAAAAGTTGACCGCTGGCCGTGGGACAATAGCCTAGAATATTGAAAAGGTTAAACGGGGCCAGGTCCAGTCGGTAAAACAAACAAAAACCAGGGCGACGCACAATGGCCAGCGGTCAGTGGTGGAAGGGGAACCCGTTGCAGGGTTTTCTAATGCAATTAAAGCCGTTTTTTTTCTCCATTCACATCCAGCATAAGTCAAATGCGAATCGAAGCGTAATAACCCGTTGGCGCGACCAAGTCCAAGTGTTTGCTTAGTTGCGGTCAGTTGCGTTTGCCCGAAGAGACATCAGGGGTCGTGGATCGGGGATCGAGGATATTGTGTAACCGATCTCGATTCAGGCAGCTCCTACTGTTACCAGTGGCAGTGGCCGCTGGATAACGAGGGGTCAGCGAATCGCGTTAGGGCATCAAAATGTTGAAATTAAGCGTTAAATGGAAAAACAAAAGCTTAATCTTAAGAACAAGGCAATGAAAAGACAAACTAAAATGGACACACAAAAGAAATATAATTACGACCCCCGGGCTTGGACAAAAGGTTGCAGTTGCAGGGGTTGCATTGGGTTAGAATGGGTGGTGCTGTGCCTTGCTGTTCTGGATGGGGATGGGGTTGCGATGGGGTGGACACTTGAACCCGAGAACCTGGTCAGTTATGACTGTGAAACGGCAACCGGTTTATTGCGGTTATTTGCAGAGTTTTGACGCTGGCCGCGTAATGAAGATAAACGATTTACAATACAATTTTATTGTCTTTACACCACCAGATTGCGCCGTCCAAGGCTGTCCAAGGCGCTTACTGGTCAAGGATATTAATGATTGGCTGACCACCACCAAAGGCGCTGTCCTTGACGAAGACGCTGCCGCTGCTGCGGCTGCTGCTCATGCGGGACTGGGTTACACTTATCCATTTAAAAGAGTGTCTAATGCGCAAAATCCTGTTTAGATACTCGTAGAGCGCACAGCAGGAGACCCGATACGGGATGAAGGATACGTTGCCATATCACATTATGACTTTGATTGGACAAGGTTGGGTTCGTCTCCCTCTGGGGACTTGAAGGACTTCTGCAACAGGCAGTTCAAACGCAATGCCCCTCACTATTAGATCTTACTGAAATATTAAAAGTGGCTATGGATAGTTTAGCCGACTAGTACAAATTTTAGTAGCAATCGTACTTTTAGTTCGAAATGCTGGGCCGATTGCTAGCGACTCATATGGCCAATATAATTACCCGTATTGTTGCCCTTATTTTGTTAATAAACACTCCAAAATTCTCAGCAATTACTCGCTAAAGCAAATATTTATGATGAAAATAAATTTAAAATTTTATGCGACAATTTTTAAAGAAATATTTTATTTATGTATTATTTTTTTTATATTTTTTTTTATTATTTATTATTATTATTATTATTTATTATTATTTATGTGGCGTTGCCAGACTCGTGCAATTCGTAATTGCCGCGGGCTGCCATACCATGATATTTAATATCTGCGTCCGTTTTTGGAACTATGAACTATCTACAGGATAGTTACATTACACTACACATTACATTACAGGACATGACAAATGACAAACGAATTTTGTAGTTCGAGGAACGCCCGCTGACACCATGAGAGCGCCACTGATCTATAAGCATTGGAACTCTTAGAAATGCTGAATTGAAGCATGCCACAAGCGGGCGGTAGTGCAACGAAGGGGATTGCGGTATTTCGGTATATTTTATCTAGAGATGGTCAACTCCGGAGTTGGAAACGATTATTTGACCAATTCCGTAGCTGGATGATTTGACCATCTCAATTGAGACCGGAAAAACAACACGGAGCTCAATTTTGCGTTTAAGTGTGAGCTCCAATTTGATTTTTATAGTTCCAATACCGTTTTTCCGCAATTGGGAAAAATTGAATTGGGATAAAGTGGAAACAAAAGCAATGCAATCCAATCCGTGGAGCTCGGAAGGCGCCCGGCGCCTTGGATGGAGATAAGACTACCGACCCGACTGCAAAAGTTCATCTATAACATGACGTTTATCGCCGTCATGCCGGGTCTGGTCTGGCAAGGTTTGGACGAGGAACCCGACCCTATGCACCAGAAAAATGCACGCAAGAGATGTGGTGTGGGCCTCTTGCCAGACGGTTTAGTCGCCGAAATAGATTATGGATCGTGATCACGATCGCGATCGTGAAAGCCTCAACGGCGAACGTCTGGAGAAGCCCAGCAGTAACGGCATCTAACAGGAACGCCCGCTGCCCTCGCGCTCTGACTCCAGTTCGTCACGTTCAACACCCAGCCTCAAGACAAAAGATGTGAGATCTAAGATACTTAGGAATATATCCAAGAAACTATAACAAACATTTATTCTATAAACATATAGATGGCTAAGCCGGGTGCAACAAATTATGCCGCAGGGACCACCGACAGCCGGATATCCGGGGACACCGTATCAGAGACCAGAAGATCCCTATCAGCGTAGCGTCCACCATCGGATCCAGCCTATAGACGAGCGCCACCAATGCCGTACGATCCGCATTCGCATGTGCGAACAAATGAAATGGCAGCCCAGGCTTAATTGAATATTTACATGCAATGGTACTTAAATGAAGTAAAATAGCCAACAATATATGTAAACTATCTAAAAATGTAAATGGTAATTACAGGAAGGAAAGCATTGGGTAGGGATTAGTGGTAGATATATATAAAAATACATATATATATAAATACAAGTACTTTTCCTGGTCATTAACCGATTTGGCCTATTTGCACGAGAAATAGGGATCCGATTTTTTTTTGCTGATCCAACTGAAATATTGGTATCTTCCTTAACGCACAGCCAAGCATTCTTTGTAAAGGTTTTTTGCTATTCATCCATATGTATGTAAAAATGATTATTGATTCCTGCAAATGTGTGGAACAGCAACAACGAAATATTTTAAGCACAATTAAGCCAAAAGTTGGAATATAAAGTATTTTATTCTGGGTTTTAAATAATTGCGACCAAAAATATTTGAAAAAAAATGCTGGATTGATAATGAACAACTTGTACTTTCCATAAAAAATCGTGGTTGTTTTTTAGATATGAACTGTATCCATAGTTTCACTAGCACCATGCTCCATGCTCCTCCCTGCGTGTCTTTTATTCTCTGTGCCCAAGTCCCTCTCCTTTTAGCCGCACTGGTTTTAGTTTTTTGAATAGAAGTATGAAAATAATCCCCAAGTGTCAGCCCGAGAGATTAGTGACAACAAACCAAAGCCGCAAAGCGAAATGAGATTTTTCATTTGGTATCAGATATCCGCAAAACCCCAGGCAAACAAAAGAAAATGCGAGAAAACATAGTTGAAAGCCCAAGAGAAACGCAAAACGAGTGCAATGCTCCGTGAAAAGTGCCGGGGGAGGGCTTGGAATGGGACAAGTGCAAAACCTAGTGCAGCCATACAATATGACAGAAAGTAAATTGCAATCAATTAAAAGTGACTGGTCCAGCAGCTGCAATCAAAGGGAAACTCGTCCCTGGCCCCTGAACCGCAAGAAGAAGAAGCCGAACGCTGATCGTACTGTGGGTCATGTCAGCTCTTAAAAATGCCAAAAGAAGGTTGCAAAATAAAATATATGGCACATAAATCGAAGACGTAGAAGATCAACCTAATGAAGGTCACTTTTAGAGCACGTTCTCTTCACTTTTCGCCCACTGTGCTGTACTATGGCTGCTTTAGCTGCATCCACGATCGCTGACAGCATCCAGAGTCAGTTGCTACCGACCTACGAAGCTGACAGGTCGTCTCTACTTTTCCGGCACCCTACAAATTGTGTGTCTTTTGCTCTTAAGTCATGGATAATTCCTACTGGCGAAACAAGGTGGCTGTGGTGACGGGCGCCTCAGTGGGCATTGGGGCAGCAACGGCTGTGCTGCTAGCCAATTCCGGCATGACTGTCGTTGGTCTCGCCCGGCGAGTGCAGCTCATTGAGGTAAGAATTAAATATTGTACATACCCTGTTTGCTATCGACGATATTTTGTAGGCTCTCAAAGATCAGGTGAAAGGCGAGGGAAAGATCTTGGCCCATGAGTGCGACCTGAACAATGAGCAGCAGTTGATGAGAGCCTTCACCTGGCTACGCGAGAAATTCCACTGCATTCATGTCCTTGTCTGCAACGCTGGCATCCTAAAGGCCAACTTTCTCACTGGTTAGTGATGATTCACGTAGATTAAATCACGAAAAAAACAAAGAATTTCCTTACAACACACTTCCAGAGTCATCGACCAAGGACATAAAGGAGCTTTTCGACACGAATGTGGTAGCCACAGCCAGCTGCCTACGGGAGGGTCTCAAGCTCATGGCTGTGTCTAATGCTCGGGGACATATTGTGGTCATGAATAGGTGAGTATCTTTATTAGCTAGGGTCAATTAATATTCTTATAAATTCCCATATATGGGTTAGAAATAATGTTTACAAAAAAGGTTCCTTTCCGTCTCTCTTCTGTGAACTTTATATAACATAATCTTGATTTCTGGTTCACAGAAAGAGCATTGGATAGTAAAACGAAGCCATACAAGACTTATTCTCACTTATTCATTAACAAATTATGAACAGCAATACAAATGCTAGTCTTTGTTGATTGTTAACGTTTTCCGAATGCTGTTTACGCAGCTAAAATACGTAAATTAGGCTTAAACTGAAATTAGTGCGTGCACCCACACAGCCACACAGCTACACAGCCATATGCGTATATGTATGCGTATGCACATATGTATGTTCATTTATGCGGTGTGCATGGCGGAAGAGAAGGTAAATCAGTTAGCAAACGCGCACATATTTGTATTATAGTTTTGCTTACATGGGAAACACAGGCTGACCAAAAGCTTCTGCCTTGAGTGCCAAAATATTTGCCAAATTATGTCGTGGGTGTGCGTGGGTGGGTGTGTCCGATTGGGGCTTAATGAAAGTGCAAACAGAGCAGCCATGCAGCCATGCAGTCAATAGCGTTGCCCAGTGTTGGGCAACGCATGCATATTGCATGAATCGCGCAAAAAGGACTCGACTCCTCCACCGCGACCCCCACCCTTGCTGTTGATGTGATGGTTGAGGTGGTGCAGAATAGTGAGTGGAGTGGGGTTGGTGCGTTATTTAAATTAAATTAAAAGCCATGCGGCAAACAAACAGCACAACAGCACAAACATTTATTGATATTTAAATGCTGAAAGCAAAGAGAGTGACAGGCAGTGAGACAAAGAGAGTGGGAGAGAGAGGACCAGGGAGGGGGTGACCAAGCACAAGCCAAACTCTTCCTGTTCAATCATGTTCATCTCTCTCGCTGCTGTTGCTCTTGCAATACCCTTGGAGAGGGTAATAGGACTTTTGGAATCGTTTCTTGTCCCAGCTATCAGATAGTGCAAAAATTAAACAACTGCTTAGCTCTTTAGTCGGATGAAAATATATTTCCCATAGCTGCCATGCGATAAACGATGTAGTTGAGAGGGTATCTGATGCTGCGGCCTTGCCACTCGACTCCTTTGCTGTTGTTGTGCTTTTGCGGTGTGGGTGGTGCATTAAAAGCTTTGCATGGCCAATGTGTTTGCACAAACAACTCCAGAATCCGGCAGCAACAGCCGCAGCAACACCAGAACCAGCAACAGCAACAACAACAACAACAACTCAATTATTCAACATAATTAAGTATTTTGCATTAAGCTGAATGCGTATTGCATTTGCATTTTCCATTCCACCCGCAGCTCGCCCAACCCACCAATCACCAAGCCACCCCTCTGCCTACGACCATCGATGATTTTTATTATTTCATGAATTCCAATGCGCGACGCATTTAAAATCAAAAATGTTGCGCATTAAGCCGAATGTTTGATTTGCGCTATGGCTTTAATTTCAAATTGCATTGATTTAATTTTAATGAAATTTACTTGAGTGCAGTACACATGTACATACATGCCACATGTACATACCCCATAGCAGATAGCAATTATTGCCGTTTGCCCATGAGCAAATGGATAAATTGAATAATTGCGTATACGCACTGTGGGTGAGCATGCTTTTCCATTCATGGAAATTCATGGAATACAAATTGTATGCCTATATTCTATAAAGTCAACATTAATCTTATTGATTCGAGCAAAAATTGAAGAGTTATGAGTGAAAAGTTTACAGAAAATGATGGGCAAACGTATGGAAATTGGTGGTGGGACTTGACTCAACTCTTCCTGTTTTTTTTTTAAACTTCTGCATCGAATTTGCTTTAAGGACACTCAATCCATAAATGCACAGCGCTTTTTTGCGCCATAATGAGCAACGGACACGGCCATATTGTCAAAACCGAATACAATTGAGCAGCGCGAAAGGAGACTTCGAAATTCGCAAACGTTAATTAATGAGAAAATGTATTTATTTGATGGGCGGTGCACTGGGAGTCGAAGACAATGCGCGGCCGTTCGGAGTCGAAGCTGAAACAGTCCAGTGAGGCGTTGCTAATGAGCGTGTGACGCTGTGGGGTGGGCCAGTGGTCGTCAATATGCATTTTCGCTTAATGTCAATGAAATAATATTAAGACTTAATTAATTAAAAAAAGTGCACTGGGATGCTGGCAGGACGGTGGCGTGGCCGATTCTGGGGCTGAGTATGGAGCTGTTTGCTTTAAATGCCATCGTCCCCGAAAACGTATGGCTACGGTCACCTGGCTGTTAAATTAAAAGAAGTTTACGCAATGTTTGCACAAAATGCACGGCGACATGCAGGCAGATGGGGCGAGACAGAACTCCTACTCCGACTCGGACACGGCCACGGACCTGGACACGGACACGGACACGGGACACAACACATTCTTTGAGGCATGCAAAGTGCGGATTGTAGGGGGTTGCGTGTGGAGGCCGTGTCAGCTGCTGACCGCCATTTTTCGTAAGTGTTGCTGCTGTTCCGGGCTCTGTCTCTGTCTCTCGTTTCCGTCATTGTTTTTTTGTTGCTGTTTTAAGTGCTTAAATCCGTTATGTTGACTTTATTTACCCACACTCACGCACACATACACACACTTTGTCTGCTTGTCTCCGTATGTGCCTACATTGCCCACTCTGCTGCCTTTCTGCCTGGCGTTTGACAGCGTCCTCGGGCATCGCATACCGGAAGTGCCGGTACCCTTATTCAGCGTTTATCCGGCCACGAAGCATGCAATTACGGCACTCTGCCAAACGGTGCGCCAGGAAATACATTTTCTCAAATTAAATATTAAATTAACGGTAAGTTAAATGCAGTGCATACATGGCACTCCACTCACCCCCATCCATCCACCATACACCACCAACGCCACCCCCACCCCCATCCATCACCAATCACCCATCACCCAATCCATTGGGGAAAATTTGCATGGCCATCAAACATGAAGTACGCGTCTGGTAACCAAGCGGCACTCGTCCGTCTTTATCCCCAACAGAGCATCTGTCCCGGTATGGTGGACACGGATTTTCTCAGTGTTTACTCGCAGGCGGTGGCCGAGCTGCCCAAGCTGCAGCCCCTGGATGTGGCCAAAGCCGTGCTGTATGCACTCGATACGCCCGATGGAGTTCAGATCGAGGACATAATCCTGCAGCAGATGCGAAAGGTTAATTAATGTTCCCACTACAACGACGATGGCCACATACCATACACATAGATAAAACATGTATTTCACTTTTAATTAAATATCTACACAATTTATATAAAATATCTCTGCACTTAGATATGTTTTTGATACTTATCAATTCCCATTAAATTTGAATAAATGTTAATAAAGATATTCAATTTGATAAATTAATTAAAATAAATTACTCTCATATTTAAAGCGCTAAATAAGTGCATATTGAATATAAATTAAATGATAAGATAGGCATGCTGGACATAAAACTATTCATATCAAAGTTTAGCTGGGATTTTGGAAAAGGCTTGATTTTCATTTTGGTTTCGTTACAGTTGAGAAACCATCAATACCATTAATATTTATACATATGCAGTCCCTACTCAGTGTTTGACACATTTTTGGCTCCGTGCAGACATGAGCCCTATCGATAATCTGGCATAACATATTCCATTATATTTTGATTGTTCCCTCAAGAACAGGCCATGAATATTTGTATTGGTATTCAAGTATTCGTTTATTCGTTTTCCAACTGACTGACTGGCTGCTCCCAGTCTTATCGTATTTTTGTAATTACTGAACAAGAGATTCGGTTTCTGAGCGGTTGGGCACTTGGATGGCTTCATGTCGCCGCATGCCTCAGTGGGTCTGCTGGCAAATCAAAAATCAACTTTATCTCGACTGCAGGAGAGTATTTGCATGCCAGCAAGCCCAAACCGAAGATACTCAAGCGGCAAATACTGAAACCCACAAGAAGGAGTGTGTGAGCGAGAGCAGTTCAAAAAATGCACATAAACGGGACAGAACAACGTTGCAGTTGACAGTCCGTAAAATGCAGGTGCAGCTTGGCCAGGAAGATAGTCGTGAATGCTGTCACAACGAGCCTTTTGTGCATAGAAAGATGCAATCGGGCACAAGTCAAGCAATTGTTTCGATTGGTCGGCCATAAATTTCATCGCATGCATGTGGTACAGTTGTGCAAGCTGTTAACTAACAGAGATCCCAACGGCTAAGGCTTGAAAATCAATTGGAGAAAAGCCATCAAACGAAATGCTCACATACGGGGGGGCAACAGAATTTATGGGGCCATAAACTAAAGTGGCCAGAACTGAAGATAGCACATATAGAAAAGATCAAGAGGCCCTGGCTTGATGGTCATCAAACTGGCTACCAAGCAGACCACACAAATGTACAATTGTAAATATTTTAGGTGGCCCGGGGGCGATGGAAAGTTTCCATGAAAATTGATAGAAAATTGGCGCACAGAATGTACTTGATTTTATTTATTTTCTACCACTTTCCGTGGGGTGGGTCAGACCGGAGTGGATGGATTTGGCTGGTGGGTGTGATGGGGTGTGGTGGGTGGGTGGGGTTTGAAATAAATGAAAAGCTGGCGTCATGGTGGAATTTATTGTTGCATACTTTTCGGCTCAGCGCGCGCTGTGGCATGCAAAAACCAAACGAAACGAAGCGCGAAAGAATTTTTGTTGCACACATCACGGTGCAGGCAACCCCCCACAGCTTCCAGCCCCCCTGCACTGTTCTGCGTTGGCCTTGTTTATTTTTCGGTTAAGCCCAAATATGCATTTTTCATGGCACATCGCAGCCTTCCGCTGGTGTTGCTTTCCATTATAATTGTAATAACATTTGTCGAGGCCGAACTTATATTGCATTTACGAGTATTTCTGGCAATTAGCGCTGCTGTTCGTTCGGTGCCGCCTTTTATTATATTTATATCACTCATACGTCATGGGTGCAGGGTTGCACTTTAGCCCATTCTAAATCGAATAAAACGAAGCTCTGGGCAAATTACATGGTAACAATGGCCACAGAAAAATACTCGCGGCTTGTGCAAACAAAACGTCCAATTAAATTAGAAAAACTTTTCCTGCAAGCCAGAGCATTTAATTGAATTGCTCAGTGCTTTAGCCAACCTCTAACCTCAGTCCAAGGATGGTGTAAAGTATACATTAAAAGGTGTAAACTTTACATATGTACGCGTACATATCATAAAGTTGAGGAAACTTTGTAAATAAACAACTAGAATGCGTTTTAGAGCAATTTTATCTCTCAAACTAAGTATAATAAAATATTATATATATATTATTATATTATTATTATATATATATATTATTATTATTATTATATTATTATAAATAACATTATGAAAATATTACCTACAATTTGGGTTTAGGCGAAAACTTCGAAAGAAATAATTCAGTTGCTTCAAAACGTTCATGATTCATGACTCTACAAATTGACTTACTCTACAAGTGAAAAGTTTTCAACGTTTTCACTTTTTCCGTCACATAAGTGACTTTCCCCCGCCATTCCCCCTTAGTCTTTCCATAACCGCGTTCAGCCATTGTCCCTGCTCACACGCAATCCACAGAATGTTTGTTATGTGACAATTAATCAAGGGACGACAGAATGATTTAATTAAGTGCCACGCCCACAATTGACACCTGTACAACATGACACTCAAGAGCGTGACAGAGAGAGAGAGTGCAAGGACTGGGACAGAGACGCAGAGACAGGGAAAGGTAAAAGGGGGCGTTCGTAAGACGACTTCTACAAAACAACTACAAAACTTTGTTGGAATTTTAAAGCGTGTAAAGCGACAGCTGCCAGGGGCGAGGACGATGTAAACGACGGTGCAGAAAAACCATTTTAAAACCCGAAAAACTATGCGAACAATTTTAATGTAAAATGGCAAAACGGTGTCGGGCATAATGCTTGTTGGTTGCTGTCGTTATAGCCACACGCAGGCACATCGAGACAAATTTTGATTAAATTAAAATATATTTTAATTAAACAAGCGTCGCAAATGTTTCATTTACGCTTCAATGACATGACAAAACAGATGAGCCGCCAAAGGGACCAGAGCGGTGCGACACCAATATCCCAGTGTGTGTGTGTGTGTGTGGGGTGGGTGGTGTTCCAGTGTGGCCTTAATGTTTGCGTGTTTTGTGGTCTACTGACAATTTGTGTCCTTCTACCCAACGAGGTCAGGCAGCGGCATCAGCCCTATCCTGTAGCACAATTTCTGAGTTGGTTCCCCAAAAATTGTTGGCAACATTATAAAGTATGTTTTTGTTTTGTTTTTGTTGCTGCTGCTTTGGTTGTTTTGGTGCTTCTTTGGGGAAGCACAGTAACTGCAATTACATATATTAAATGCTCGTCCGCCCAGAAGTATGCTAACCATTTGTGGCAGCATTTCAGCTCGCAAGGGGTTGAGTCGGCTTGGGTGTGGGCTTGGGGTTGGCACTGCAAGCGTAGCTGCCATTAGGCGGCACATAAGCCGCGTTTAAGTCCAACTAATTAGCCCAAATTTGTTGGCCGGCTACGCAGCCACCTGATAAGTGAGCAGAAAACGAAACTAAGCCAGGGTAGAGTGGTGTACGCTGGCATCAGGGTAGAGAGACGGAAGATGGAGGATGTTTGCAGCTGCTTTTTGGATGTGAGGTGTATATCTCACCCCTCTACCTTTACAGGGTACATTCGGGTTTTGAGTCCGATCACGTGACCAGGGTGTGCCTGTGCCTGTGCTGTGCTCACATAAAGAGTTAACTCTGCTGCATTTAGCGCTAAGCGAATGCACGACCACAAAAGTTTTTCGGTGCTGCGGGTGTGGCAGTGGCAGTGGCAGCTGGCAAACTGCAATGGCAACTCGGTTGCTGATGCTGTTGCTACTGCTGCCAATTGTTGCAAGTGTGGCGCTGTTGTTTGCCAGTTGTTGTTCTGGTGTTACTCGGTCTGCTGCTGTTCCTGTTGCTGGCACTTTATTAGGAAGGAGCCGCGGCATCCCCTCCGCAGACGGGGCTATTATTTGATGTTATTTATGAGTTGCAGACGTTAAGACATGAATTGGCCAAAACACACACACACACCCATGCACACTGTGTGCACCCACTCAGAGATGCAGGTGATCCAGCAGCCACATAAGATATGCAATGTTATTTTCATTTCACAGGAGAAGTTGCCCTGCCCTGGCTGGCGGTGTGGCAATTAGAGGAAAGTGTTTAGGACGCGGATGCCGTTTTCATTAGAGCAGAGTTTCCTGCACTTCCCTTTTTTTTTTTTTTGGCTGCCATTAGGATGCACCCGCCTCGCCTTGCCTCGCCTCGCACTGAGCGAAATCTAAATGTGCATTAAGCTGCAAAACAGAATGAGCAACTTTGTGTGGACTTCTGGCCGGATTGCGTCTTGGATTTCTTGGTTTCCCTCTTCTGCTGTTGGCCGGCTAAGTTTTTACAGCGGGGCGCTCGTGCATGTCGCCGGCGATCCTCGCCAGCTTCCACTGCCACTGCCACTGCCGCAGGCATAAATCACGTGCGCAGCGCTCGCTCACAAGAAAGTTTTGATTTGTGAAATCAAAAGCCATTTGCCGAGCTGCAATCAGCACAAACATTGTATGCAGCAGCAGCAGCATCGGTCCGGAGAAGGAAACTTTTGCTTTTTGGCACTCGTCAGATATGGATGCCATCACCAGCAACAAGGCTGAGGCTGAGACAGAGACTGAGGATGGAGGATGAAGGATGCAGGCGAAAGTCTTGGTCCTGCAAGTTTTTCTTGCTGCAAAAGTTTTTAATAGTTTGTTGGCGCTTTCGCTGATTTGCTGCAAAGCAAAGTTTTTCTTTTTTTCGAAAGCATCTCTCTGCATTCTGCACCCTGCACCCCCTGCATCCTGCTCCGGCACCAGGAGCTGCAGTCCGAGATGGCCTTAAAGTATGCATCGCCTTGCTTTGGCATGCTAAATTTCAATGGAGTCCCTAATGAAGAGGCAGCTGCTCCGTTGCTGCTCTGCTCCTAATACGCAAGTGGGTTGTCCAAACATGTCATTCGGCTGCTCGGACTCGGTTGTGGGAGTGGGAGGCCCTTTCTCTGATTTTTTCCCCATATACTTTGCGAGTTTTTGTAAAGTAAAATAAATATATTCCTCTGAGAATACATGAGTTGATGCTTTTATGTCTGGTAAAGAAACTAGTTAGTAGTAGGTACATTTTACACCCTAACTAACACAATAAAGATGCCTGGATTAGCGGTTATAGTTCTGGTTCTGCAGCAACGCATAGAAAATTGTCATTGCCCTACTTTCAGCTCTTTTTAAAGGATACTTAGTAGAGGATACTTTTATGTCGGACTGCTCCACTAAAGTGTTCCCAGTGGTTTTTGTCTCTTCTCTTGCCTTTTATCTGCGAGTGGCTGCGACGTGTCCGCAATAATCTGGCCGCACTGCGCTGCACCCGAAGTATGCTAAAACCATGGGAATATGTGTGTCAGGCGTGGCCGGAGAAAGCCGAGGGAATTTGTCACAGTTTGTAGGCTGCTGCAGCAGCGCAGCGGGTGCCTCTGCACTAAAGGAGCGACTAAAATAATCAAGCGAGGCAAGTGCCACAACTACGACAAAGTGTGCCGCACCAAATGAAGAAAGTTCAGGCTCTTTCCGGCATTTTACTCGACTTCTTTTTCCCCCGGTCACAGCAATGCGAAAAAGTCGTAGAAAAGTAGTTAAACTGCAACTTTTAGTTGCTCCGGCCTGGCATAATTCTCGAAAAGTGAGCGCGGCGCCAGTTCTGTTCTGAATGATATATACAAGTTCTAGTAATAAATTTTACCCCCCAGACACGCCACAAAGTATGCTCCAGTTTGTCTTTTTCCCACAAAAAAAAAAGAGTTTCCCATATGCTAAAACTGCATGGAGGAGGGATGGGAATGCCCTTTAAAGTTGCATTTGCATTGCGCTGCTCTAGCGGTTTGTTTGTGTGACAAGTTGGAATTTGGAAAGTGATTTAGCTGGCAATAGTTTTTTTTAGTCTAGAAAATGCTGCAAGTTCTGTGATAATTTTGTTTTTTATTTCCCTTTCACTTGCAGGTGGTTCTTCTTCAACCTTTTTGGTTGGTTCTTCAACCTTTGGAAATCCACAGCTCAAAATTTATACACATCCTGATAGGACTACAATGTTCTGCAGGTGAGTGGAATGGACTACTTGAATGCCTGTACACCTAATTTGTTACACTATATTCGCCTCAAATCAGCTATGAATAATTTCACAAAAATCTATTACAATTTAAATTGATTTATTTTGACAAAAAACGTTTTCACGATACAAAGTCAAACCACCGTTTGACGCACAATTCATATGAATAATGTGAGCATTTGAATGGAATATTCATTTCACTTTTGCCTGTTGCCGTTGACCTTCATTTAACATTCACAATCCAGCATTCGCCTGGCAACCAACCGATTAAAGCCGCAAAACTGCAATTTTCCGGTCCCAATGCAGCCTGAGCCACGCCCCAAAGTGGTGTGTGTGTGTGTGTGAGTGTGTGAGTGTGTAGGGGGTTTGGCTCCAGCTCGGTTATGGCCAAGTTCAAGCCAATGTCTGGCGGCGTCTCCAGCACGTGCTGCCCAGATTCATCTACGTCAACGGCAGGATTCTCCGTCAGTGGAGGAATCAGCAGCTCAGCTCGTTCGCCATTTCTCTCCATTTAAATGGAGGGGAGAAAAATTGTGAAAAATTTGTAACCGAGGCGTTTTGTTTGCTCTCGTTTGCTTTGGTCACGGATGCCAGACTCAGTTGCTAGTCGCAGTCGCCGTCGCCTGACTTTGCTTGCCAGTCAAGTCAAGTAAACATGATATGCAGGGTCTAATTTTTTCCCTTTTCTATACCCTAAAAGTGGGTATGGGAATTTTGACTAAATTGGTTAGTGGTTTAATAAACAATTAAAACCATTAATAATACACATTCAAGTATTCTTGATCAGTATCTTGTATGTCTGTCTATCAGTTTTGAATTTATCGCAAAGATACTTGGAACAATGTCCTGCTTGGATAAGAAATTGCAGCTGCTTCATGGGGTACAATCGCATTAAAAATCAATCGTTAGATAACCCTGTAAGGGCATATAACCTTCGACAAGCTGAAGTACGAATTGGTATATTTTTTAGCCATCATCATCTCACCCTTGCTCTCCGTATGGTTCAGTCTCTGTCTGTCTGTCTGTCTGGGGGGCACATGTACTCGTATGTGGTTGCACAATATTTTACATTTTCATGCATGACGCGTTTAATCACGTGATGCATATGATTTTTAGCCAGCCCTGGTCGGAAGGTCTGGTAGGTGGATGAGAGCGAGTGGGGCAGTGGGGGAGCAGCAGCACTCCTCTCATATATTCATGCATACAATTTCATCAGCATGAATTATGTTTTGCATACTTTCAGGCGCAGCTTGTGTGCGAATGTACATACACATATGTATGCGTGTGTGTATGCATATGTGTGTGATTTGCTTGTTTTGCGTTTAGGTCTTTGCCGCTGTCTGGCGCATTCTTGTAGCCCTTGATGCCCACGGCTGTCGCCTTTCATCTCGCCCCACACACACACTCGTGGAGAAGTTGCTCTCAGCGTCTTTTTCTTTTTTTTTTTCGGTGGTTGTGTAGGTGATGTTGGTGGGACGGTGGACGGTGGTGGCGGTGATGCTGGTGGTTGTGGTTGATGATGCCCACTCAAAAGTTGTGGATTAGAGCGTGTAATTTTACTAAAAAGCGCCACCGAGCCGAGCCGCACTTCATGGCAGCAGAGGAGTGGGTGGGTGGTCCGCCCCCAGCGAGCGGTTGTTGCCATATTCTAAGTGTTTTCTGGGCTTTTGTCGCTCCTCGCCTAATTCCTCTCGCAGGACCCGGCGATGGCTCACATGTAATTTATGTGCTTAACTTTCACACTCGGCTGGCCAGCACAGTCGCCGAAAAATCGTCATAAAAATATGCACTCTCAAACAGTTTTACACTTTGGCGCCCCCAAACCGAAAGCAGCTGAAAATGAAAGCGTCCAGCCATACGCCCCATACCATACGTACTGCTACTCCTACTCCTAGTCGTCCTCCTCTATGGGTAGACCAGAAATATATATTCAAGTGAATATTTATGAGCGACGAAAGCAGCATTTGTCCCTTACATTTTCACTTTATTTAAGCCATTGTGGTTGGTCTTTGTTGTTGTACTCGTAGTGCTGGAGCAACAGTCTCGGCCAACGTCAACATTCTGGCCTGACCGCCTTTGGTGGCTCTGTTGCCTTTGTGGCTCGGTTCGTCCTCATCGCTGTCAGCATTTCCGGCGCTGATGAGTTTATGCTTGGGGGCCATATTACTTTATCCCAGAACCTCCCTAGCCACTGTCCTGTGGTTATGCCCCACACACACACAAACACACACACACACACACGGGAAACGCCCATTCATGACTGTCATGAGTTTTCCGCAATTGATGGTCTAATTATGCCGCCAACACTAAATTTCATGACTCTGCTGGTCGGGCCAACACGCAGACGAAGGGGCTAGTGATGCTGATGGCGACAGCGAAGGGTGGGGAGCGATGGAGTAGACAGCCAGCTTGTAATTTAATGGAAAAACATTTTGCCCCACATATACCGAGGGAGGGGGCTGGTGACGAGGGAGGGGCATATGCTGCTATCCCCCATAGCTGAGTGTCACTTTACAGTTTGACAGCCATTGCCATGGCCATGGCTTGGGTCAGCTTTCAGCTGGGATTTATTAAAGCTAGCGACTCACATGTGACAGTTTGAAAGACAGCCATGGGTGAGGGGTTTGGCTTAGTCTTAGCGTTGAGCATAATTGAACGATAGATATGAAAAGTAATGTTAATAGGCATGTATGTACATATATGTATGTATGTATATTCCAATGATATTAAAATAATTTGATTTTAATTTTAATATTTTGTATGGCAAAAAGTAATTAGCAAAGACGTTGCTTATATTATTATATATTATTATTTATTTATTTATTATATTATTTATTATTTGAAATTATATTATTATATTATATTGCTTAGGGTTGAGTATAATTGAACGATAGATATGAACAGTAATGTAAGTAGGTATGTATTTATGTACATATGTATGCATGTATATGATTCCAATATTCCAATGATATTTAAACAATATTCAATTTAATTTAAATAATTTTTAAGGTAAAATGCAATTAGCAAAGACGTTGCTTATATTCTAAAGGAGTTTTCAGTTTGCCTCCAAACTTGCCACCCAACTCTCTTGTATGCCCCAGCAAAACAAATACTCGTATTTATACTTATTTATTTCAGGGTCAACTTCTCGCAGATGTTTCTTCGGCAACTTAAATTTCAACTCACTCGACTCCAGTGCCGATCTCTGGCTCGGATTGAGAACTCTGTGTGGTAATTTGGCCATCGCATGTTGCATATCAAAATGTTCACACTCCATAATATTTGCATATTAATGTGCATATATAATTAGCCCCAATAATTAATGCCAGAAAACAGGAAACCTAATGAAATGCCAAAATATAAACAGCACAAAATTGGACTCTGTCGCTCCGCTCCGTCTCTCTATCGCTATTCTCCATCTCTCTGACATTCTTAATGAGAATCCATGGCTCCGGAGAATTTCGGATGTGTGTGTTGAGTTAATGCCGGATTTGGGGCTTTTAGTTTCTAGCTGGAGTTTGAAGTGGAAGGTTCCAGGTCGGGCACTAATAAGCCTTTAAATATGTATTCAAATTGGCTCGTTCTGCCCCACTTGGCCGTGGGCTGTCTCTGGTTCTGCCTGGCCGGGGGGCAAATGTTTGAACAGCAGTTGACAAAGTAGGTCGCAGCTAAGTCTCTCTCTCTGTGTGTGTCTCTCTGTGTGGAGCGGGTCAATCTATTGAGCAAACTATGTATTTACTTGCAGTTTGATTTACTCTAACCGCGTGGGAGGTGCCACGGACCGGAGGCCTCAGGGTTTGACCATTCAGCGCCTTCCCTCACAGATGATAGAGCCGGATAGGCTGCATCAGCATCTCCAGGAAATCACGGGCAGCGAAGCGTTGGCGCCATTGTTGCTGGAATTACTGGGCCAAAGTGGGCCAAATTGGCAGGGCCAACAGGCAGGCAACACAGCCACCAATCAACCGCAGCAAAAGCAACAGCAACCACAGCAACAGCAGCAGCAAGCACAGCCACAGCCACAGCAACAACAGCCACAGCAACAGCAGCAACACTTTTTTGTTTATGAAAACTCTCAGACCGCGGGGCAAACGAGTCAACAACCTCAAATATTGCCAGGGTTCAATGGCGTCAATGTGCATCCTGCATCGCAACAACAGGGCCAGCAGCTATTCAGAGCGCCAAAGCCAATTCAGGCTCAACAGCAGCAGCAGCAGCAACAACAACAATATCAATATCCAGAAACCGAGCCAAAAATCGTTAAGGCGCCGCCTGTGGCAGCCGTTCAGGCGCCAACATCCGCCTACATTGCCACATCCTTCGACAGACTCCCACCCGGACTGCCATCACTCGATCCCGTTGCCAGCATGCCGCACTCGAGGCCTGCTGGCACTCAGCCGGTGTAAGTAAACACTGAACTGAACACTGAAAACTACCAACTATAATCCATTATTTGCATTAAACAATGCATTTTAATTAGCTCATCCCCATCCACGGCAACTGCAGCGCCAGCAAGTTGCAGCTATCCATCGGCTGTAGGCCCCGTCCTCAGCCCCACCCCCAACCCCACTACCACTACCAGTGGCATGAACATGCCCTGTCCCAGCTATGAGACGACCCCGCTGTTGAGTGCCTCTGTGCTTAAGGCGACAGCTGGTTAAGTTTTTAATTAAATCGCTGGCATAATTAATAAAGATGCGCATAGACAGTAAAGAAAGTGTTGCATGCTTCCGGGCTGTCCCGCTTCCACGTGTGCCCCTGCATGAGTGCATGTGAGCGTATGAGCATGCATGTGCGCTCATGCAATTTTCATCTAAATGACAACTGCATCTGTGGCAGACTAAGCGGAAATACAGAAGAGTTGACTTAGGGGGAGGGTCTGGTGTGGATTATAATCATTTCGTTCGTTGAACGATGCTACTAAATGGGATTGTAGTAGGTGAAGGTGTGAAACAAATAATCGAAACACTCTAATTGTTCTCTTTTATGACTGAGTTAGCCAAGCAGATTACTGCCCACCATTTACCCCACTCTAGGAGATCGTTCTTGTATGCCTGTTGCCATAAACACAAGCTTCGTGAACAATATGTGACTTATCTGTCGTCGTGGCTCTGCACCACTCCAGATTCTAATCCCATCGCATCCCTTGCGAGCCCAGCCTGTCCAAGCTGTCACAGAGCGTCAGCGTAAAAGTAAAACATGCAACTAAAAACAATTTCTAAAAATATATAAAACATAAAGTACGAAAAACCGCACAGAACACTTCATGCTGAGTGCGACTCGCAAATTGTTCTGCCTCGTGCGATGGCGATGGCGATGGCGAGTGAGTTGCCACAACAGCCACAGCAACAGAAACAGCAGCAAAAAGGAGAAAAATAATAAATAAAAATCCACAAAATGTATGTGGCAATGCGTTGAGTCTGCGGCTGAGTGCCGCGGCAAGTGTTCGAGCAGGAAAATGAAAGTGCTGAAGTGTTGCCCATTGTTTTGTGTCAACGCCGAGCGAGGCGGACGGGCAGGCGTTGCCACCACGCACCACGATGATTGCTACAAGTTGACGACACGAATAGTCTGCAGTCGGTGCTGTAGGGGCGAGTTAGAGTCTGGGAATGCTGCTCAAACTGAAGAGGTGTCTGGGAGGATTTACAGGAATTTTTCAAGCTAAGATTAGAAAAAGTATTTCAAAAGAATGGATGTTCAAATAATATCGTAATCTACTAGTAAAATGTGTGGAGCTTAAGAAATACTTCAGACAAAGGTTATTTGATATATTGGAACATATATTTCAATCCACACAGCAACCACATTATTTTACTTCAACAAAATTCAAACAGTACTCTAAAATGGCTTATATGGCTTATTCGAAATTGCAATTGCAGTTAAACTGAAAGGCGTTCCAGCCACTGGATTTAGATTCTCGCTGGTTAATTGGACGAATGGTGAGTACCTCAAGCATATCCGAGTCCTGGTCCTGGTTCTTGTTTCCTTGTTGACGTGTCCCTCTTAAATACGACGCCTCGGCTTGTGTTCTGGTGACGGTCCTGGCTCTGGGGGGTTCTTGTTGACATTGCCACTTTGGTAGACATTTTATGGGTCTCTAATTTCATGCACGCCTAATCAGGGAGCGTCGCTAATTAAATTCTAAGCATTCGCCAGCATCACAATGCTCGGAACACTAAAAAATGTTTTATATGGCAACAAATCCAACCCCATTCCGCACCCCCCTTTTTTTTGTTTAGCCCCAGCTGAACCCCATTTTGTCTCCAATCTCCAGGGTAAGACCCATCCCCCCATCCAAGGGTGCTGTAATTGCAGATCCTGGTCTCCATACACGCCCCTATGCAAATGGGACAAAGCTGCTACTGCTGGCTGCTGCTACTGGTCCTTCTTCTGGGTGTTCTCTTTGTAGCCATCTGCAAGCTCATCTCATCTCGCGCTGACGGCTTTTGAACTGCCTTCGTTTGTTGTTTTCCCCTGTCGTAGTCTAAATTAACCGTTTCGTTACGTCAGCTCCGACTGCTGTCTTTGTGCGTTGACAGTGGCTGATGCTGCTGCTGCTGCTGCTGCTGCTGCTGCTGCCGCTGCCACTGCCACTGCTGTTGTTGTCCCAATTGTTGTTGCCTCTGCTGCTCTTGTTTAGTTGCAAGTTTGTATGAGGCAGTCGTGCGTGCCCGGGCGCCTGGCAATTGGAGCAATCAGCTAGCTCCTGCACAGCCCCATTCTACTCCATTCCATTCCATTCCAACCTTGCCACATCGCAGCTTCAGACAGCCAATCCCCCAGCACTCAGCCGCACTCCATTCGGCTGAGTTCAGTTCAGTTCAGTTCAGCTCAGGCTCGAGCCGACAGTTGGCTTTGTCTTGTCAGCTGGTCCCGGGCACACCACCCTGATTGGCATTTACAATTAGCGAGCGGGTAAACAGAGTCGGCGAGCGAGCATCGCCTGGCGTAAGGACTCCAGTGTTCATCTAACAAGATTGCAAGTTCAGTTTTTGGGGGTTTCCAAGCTGAAAATGCACGCTCACGGTCATGGCTACTTTGAAAGTTATGCACTGGAGTATTGGACATTCATATGCTCGGAATTTTATCAGCACTTGCAGTTGGATTTATTTCCATTCAAAGAGCTGAAGTTGTGCAGCGATACAGCCAGCCAATTTCGGGTCATTCTGCTAATATCGGAGGTTGCATCGTTATTTGGCCAATTACCATAATGCCAACGCCTGAAAGTATGCAGAGCTTTTCGCATAGCTGCAAAAACATGCGTGTGGGTGTGCTTGTATGTGTGCCACTGGAATAATGTACTCTTAATTTGTTATGCGTGTGATTAATGATCCGTGCACAGCGATAACTTTGACTCATTACACCTGCTGATTTATTGCTGTCAACGGGCGGTCCGAGCACACACACTCAATCAAATTTACTATCCTCCCCTCACACACACTCACACACCCAAAAACACACCCACACACACTCATACACTCATGCATATTCCATGGAAATGAATTTTGAATTTGGTCGCTTTCGCTTAATCATTTCGCAATTAGCTGGCATTGTCAGGGGCGGCTTTGCATTGATTTATTTCGACTGGTTTGTTGTCCCCAAGATTTTTAGCATTGTGTACGCTTTTTGCCCATTTTTAAACATTTCCATTTCCATGCTCAGCTTTTTTTCTGCTCATTTCCACAACTGACATCAAAGTACTCCGAGCTGTTGTTCAAAACTTTTCAATTAATTATGCTTTATTGCTTTGTGGTGTTGCGTTGCTTTTTCTCGATTTCCTCCCTCTCTTTCTCCCGCTGTCTCTTGAATTTCAGCTGCTTGCTGCTTTTCATTTTAATTTTTGCTGGGCTGCACGCTGTCCATGGCTGTTGTTGTTTCTTTCGGTCTTTGGCAAGTGTGAAGATTAAGAGGCATCGATGGAAATGCAAGTAATTAATGGCCGGCAGAGTGGGCGCGGCTACCCAAGGCCCCCAACACTTGTACCGACTGCGCTAATGACCCATATTATGAGGTTATTACTCGTACGAAGAGTACTCTCATCCGTCTGCCTCCGATTGCATGAGTGAGAGTAAGAGTGTCAGTGTGAGTGCGTTTCTGCATTTCTGATGACATTTCGTATATGTTAAGTAATTGCAAAAGGCTTCGATGAGTTGGCCAACCGGCCACGGGAGTCTGGCATGGAAGATTCGACTGAGGCTGTGCAGTTAATTGAAGTATATTTGGATTGATGGATGGCACAAGCAATGGGAATGGGAACGCCTTGTCTATGAAAGTGCACATTAATTAGGGTTTGCAGTAGACCAGTTGCAAGATATCTGCTTGCCACTAGCTGAAATAGGATTGATGGGTATGCCTGGGTACTGGTTGGGTAAGGCTGGGCTAAGTAAGAGCTGATAGAGGGGCAGGCGAATGCTAGCAAAAGATAACCAAGGGTCACATGTCTCACTGCCTCTAGGGATCTGTGATCTTGCCTTTAATTCTGTTTGTCTTATTTTCTCATTACATTCATTCCGCAGATGGACCCAAGACCTTACCACTTGGTGGTGTTCCTGCTGCTCTATTTGTTGATGCTGGCCTCCTTTCTCCGGCCACTGATGAGCATAAGCATAAGCGTTGACTCGCTCTTCTTTAGTGCCAACTACGCTGCCGTGGTGGGTCTCACCTTCAGGTTAAATCTGTTCATGGTGATGGCAGCGTTGCCCATCACCATCCTGACTGTCATTGCCATCGCGAAGTGGAACGAGGCAACAGAACATCCCACGGCCTCGCGCTCATTTGTATCGTTCGTGATTGGCCTGTATGTGGCATTGCTGATCGCCAACTTTGCCGCCAATGGCCTGGTCATGCAGAACACGCTCGGTAGGTTCCAGCAACCCCCACTGGCCTGCTGGCGCATGTACGGAGATCTGCTCATCGCCTTCTGGGAATATCTCGTGGCCAGCATCGAGAGCATCGTCACCAGGCAAGCGGTAACGGTTCCCGTGCTAGTCTACGTTCTACATTAGTTGCAGTTCCCAAATTCGTACTGTTCTGTGTAAACATAATTAAACATGACATACTCTTCAACAAAAATAAACCCAAAGTGCTTCATATAATAAATTATGACTGACTGGGCAGAAAGAGTAAACTCACATCACAGCTGAGTTGAAACTTATTGAACTGCTCGCATCATAAACTTGAAGCTCGTGTCTCTGGCCGAGACAGACAGACACACAATGACCACTGCCTGCCACTAACCAGTGGCCAAATGGGGGTTGGGGGGGGCTGGGGCCCATGTGCGGAGCGGAGCGGAGTTTGTTGCGGTCGAGTTGCATATTAGATTTAATGCGATTTCCATTTGCTTGGCATGGGGCCTGCCTGCTCCTACATCGATAATGAGACGACACTTCCCCTGGTTTTGGCTCGTTTGCCCTGCCTTGATTTGCCTTGGTTTGCCTTGGTTTGGGGGTTGCACCAGCCACCCATAGAGGCATGAAACATTTGTCTAGGCAACCGCAGGGCAACGTGGCCGGGGACCGCCTGCACGTCTGGCGGGTAAGTAATTTTGCGGTTGTATTTTGGGGCACGTTGCTTTGAGGCTTTCGAGTCGATCATCCTCTCCGTTGCCGCTGCGGCCTGTCTGGGGCTGGGCTTCGGCAAATAGTTGAGCTCAAACAGTCCAGCGGGGGCCCAACGAAATAATTGAAATTTTATGCAAGGCTTTAGCTAAAGTAAAAAATTGTTGAAGCTCCTGTCTCTGTCCCTCTCCCTCTCCCTCTCCCTCTCTTCCCTACAGATATCTCTTTTGGATTGTATTCCGACGTAAATTCCCAGCAAATACGAAAACATTTATTTTCTCTGCCTGCTCCAAAACATGTCTTTGATCTCGAAAAACATGTGCCCAAAAAAGCGAAAAAAAAAACCCAAACAACAAAAATTAAAAACGGGCCAATTTACACACAAAAGGGAAAACACAAATATAAAAATAAAGCAAAACAAAACAAAACGAAAATGTACAAAAAATAAAGCAATAAAAGTTGTAAATATTCATATGCAAAATACAAATCACAAACAAATTAAACGAAACGAAACGTTCGAGTAAGTGCTTAAAACAATGCCAAATGAGTTCTGAATTTGGGAAATTGTTACCCAAAAAATATGCGAGAAATGCCAGAGGAATCTGGACAGCGGTACGCGGTGGGGTGGGAGCGATGAGGGAGCGGGTTTTTCCGGGACACTAAAACTTATTTATGCCTTCATTTTTGTTGAGGGGGTGGCAGCCTGCTGTCCAAGCACTCGCTTTTTCATGCTCCCATCGACATTCCATTATACTCGTAATTTATATCTGAACAGCTGGATATATAAAACTTCAGATTCAAAGCTGTAAATAAGGTCTGGTTAAACCCGAGCGACTGTCCAAGCTAAGCCTTAAATATTTGCTCAAATTTGTCTCTTCTGGCATTCATCTTTTTCGTAGAGCGACTTGATTTATTGCTCTAATAATCATGTGATAAAATTCTTGACCAAATGAGCCAAGATTCGGCCTATTGGCTGCACAAAAATAAGTTTAGAGCGAAGTATTTGAGAACACTTGAAATATTGCGGAATTTGTGTCTTATTTATGGGATTTATGGGAGTTTTTAGCGTTTAAAATGTTTGGAAAAAACCAGGTGGGAAGATAAAATCTTATTAACAGCAAAAGCCTGAATTCCAAGATGTGTTTTCACAGAAAAGTAGCATAGCACATGATGCCATAAATACTGGTTCAGAATTGAACCCACCTGTACACATACTCTAATATCTGTGATGGGTATAATTTAAGAGAGTTCTGCAGCTACTGGGCTGGCTTAGATTTCCCCAAGTCGTATCTTAAGTGATCGTTAAAAGGCCCCACTTTAATGTGTGTTCCCATTTTCGGGTTTCGGGCTTATCCCCCGCTACCAGTTTGGATCTCATCTGAGTGGGAACGATCTCCTCCCATCTTATCGCCCAACTGAGATCAGTTGAGGTAAGGCCTGGGAATTTCCCTGAAGGGGGAAGTGTTATTGAACCTGCGCAGGATTGGGATTATCAGTGGTTCGAGTGACAATCAAATGACAGAAGTTGAAATGTCCGATCATTGGAAGCCAATAAAGCGGAGTGATTGATGTGCCAATTTGTAATATGCCGATTAACATGTTCCATGCCCAAATCGACTGCTTAATTACACAAGGCACTGGCAACACTGGCAACGCAGGCAACCCAAGTTCACTGGTACAATGGCAGGGCAATTAATATTTTTATTAGCGTTTAATTTGGATTAATTGCCCCACACACTCCAGCAGATGCCCATGAATCAGCCCAATCAAATGTGTGTCAAAACAAGGGCTCCAGTCCCATAGTCCAGTCGATGAAATGCAATCCAGAAGCGAATACGTCTGTCTGTTAAGGAATTTGCATTTCTTTTGTTGACGCAATCACTGTACTCCCCCGTCCCCCATCCCGTCTCCTGCTGCTGCCATCCCATTCTGGCTGGAGATGTTCCTGACCTGTGCTGCTGGCGGCTGACTGCTCGCTGCTCGCTGCTCTTCTCTCCAGCCAGGGAGAGATGTGGATGTGCCTGACCTGGACTGACGCTGCTGCGTGTGTCACTCACTCCAAGTGACAGTCTCTCCCAGCCTCTCCAGGGGCAGCGGATTCGCTTGACGCTCTGCTGGAAATCAAAAGTTTCGAAACCGGCTTCGGGAGATCCCAAACAAATCAAACAAAACAAAAACGCAACGAAACGAAGTGAAATGAAATTCTTTCGGCTTTTGGCTTTCGCCCGAAATTTGCTTTAAATACAAAATCGTCGAGCTCAGAACATTAGACAGGTTTAAGAGCTCGAATTAAGCACAGCCCCCAGGAACATTGACTGGACATAAAACCAGCAGCAGTGCAATCCACTTTAATACACAAATATTAACAGAATTAAATTATATAACCCCTATAAAAAACTCAAGTCCCAATAAGTTTACAATGGCCATCACAAATCCCACGCAAATGGTAAGCGCACACACACACAGCCAGCACCAGCTGCAGACAGATCCTGACAGTTCTATTCCCCCAGATAATGCTCGGCTATTGCTGCCTGGGCCTGGTGCTGACCCTCACCGAAGCCCTGCCCCGCTACAGTCGGCGCGGAGATCTTCGACCCGCGGCGAGTCTCAACAGCTTCGCCTATGCCCCCCGGCCCCAGGAGCCCATGACACTGACAGGGAACTATAACCTCATCATGCCCGACTACTACGATCACAATCCATCGGCGTCGATGCAGCTGCAGAACTTTGCCAACTTCTACGACGCCCAGGTGAGCCCGGGCGCCGACTTGGGCATGGAGGAGTCCCAGTTTTTGGACAGCACAGTCGTCAGGCCACCACAGCCCCTTTCGGCGGCCGAGCGACGCATCCGCCAGCAGGTGCCGTCGGTGGACATTGGACGCGAGAAGAAGTCACTGCTCAAGCTGAAGAAGGGCAGCACCCAGCCCCGTGGAGCCGACTACCAGGAGTGGGACCAGTTCGACTACGATCTCTACAGCCTCAATCCCGGCGAGAACAAGAAGTACAAGCACGATGCCTAGATTGATGGCTCTGAATTGGAATCGGAATCGGAACCGAGGGCCACTTTTATGGCTCGACTGTTTATGAAATTGTTGCTGTTTTTTTTGTTTTCTCTTTGTTAAGCGCCAAAATAAATTATTTATTTATTGTAAACTGCATTTGGTTATTTTTGTTTGCCAATTTTGGCTGCGTCTCGTTGAAGGAATGCGGTCAGAGCAAGTTTTGATACCACCCTAGAGCGGGTATGACGATGAGGTTGGAACACACCAGATCCCACACCCTAGAGCGGGTATGACGATGAGGTTGGAACACACCAGATCCCACTCACATTTCAGAAGACCAAAGAAGAAATAACTGCTGCCATATATATAGAGTATTTTACGCTTCGGTGATGGGCCAGCCATTGGTTTCTGGATCTCGCCACCGCCTAATGGTCCGGCACAATTTGTCTAATTGCCCCTGCCATTAGCAATTCGCTTAATGACCAAATCCGACCCGAGGAACAACAAATCAAACACGAGGAATTTCCTGGAGCATTTCATTTTATTGCTGGTCGAGCAGAATTCGCTTGAGCTCCTCGACCCGTTCCGGCGAGGGCTCAAAGAACTCACTGTCCACCTGGACTTCCTTGTGCCTCGACAGGCGACGCGGCGGGGGACGCGCCGCATGGTATCTGGCCAGAGCAGCAGCCTCCGCCTGCGCCTCCACCTCCGCACTGCCGTCTTTGTTGTTATGGCATTTGTGGCGTGCGGACAGCTGTCGCCGCTGGCCAGGCATCACCACCACTCCGCCCGCACGCACCTTGAGACGTTGCTCCCTGGGATGAGGCTCCTCTGTCAGCAGCTGGAGCTCCTCACTCGGTCTCTCGTACGGATAGCCAGCTTCTGGGTTGATGGCAGCGTGGGCCCACATCACACCTAGCACTACCATCTATGAGACATGAGATTGGTTAGGCATTTGACGTCATTGTCATTGGGGAAACGAGTTCTGTGCCCCGCATTCCGTATTCTGAACTGAGTTTACCAGCAGAGTAGGCAGCAAACTCATCTTCATCGCTGGATTGTGATTGTCTCGCTTCGGGGTCCACGCACAGACTAACTTTGGGTTTCCAGCTTCCATCTGCTGACTAATGTTGGCCTGCCCTTAGAACTGATTATGAAATCTTGGCTATTACTCCACGCATTATGCCACAGTGCAGAGAGGGCACTGAGAGCAACCGGTTTCACTGTGTTTTTCTCAGCTGGATTTACCGATTTGATTAGCATACTTAGATTGAAAAGTGTTTGAGTAAGCAGCTGGAATAGAGCATTAAATTCTAGAGAAATCACTGCGAAAAACATTGGATATTTAATCGTGGGGCTATGCATTATGATCCAGATATTTTTTTTAGCTTTCTTAGTGCCGCAAACTTTATTCGGGGTGATAATTAGAGCTTAGGAAAAAGTTCCGTAGACCCAGACAGTTGCGCGCTTCATGCCATTGGCAAACCATGTGCTGTTGAAGGCATAGTCACCCTTGGGGAAAAGGCAACACATCGGTGAAGTGCGTGTTCACAAACTGCGTGGGCAGATGGTCCACAGAAATGTCGTGCTGCAAGGAATAACTCATTGAATATGTGCTCAAAAGTGTTATAATTATGGATAGAACTCACATCGTACGGACACTGGTGATAGGCATTCGAGTAGCTCTTCAACACTGAGTCAATAAAGTTCATCATAGGGTTCTGGCTCTTTTTTTTATACATGTACTTGCACACATCGAAGGTGACGTTCATGGTGATCGGTATGAAGCCCTTGAAGCGCCTTAAAACTTGCAGACTTGCCTAAAAATATATGTGTAGAACTTGGGCACTATAATCCATTAATAGTTAGTTAACTTACCGATGCATTGACAACGGGTAGCTGATGCATGGCGACCTTCACGGCCAAGTACTTGTAGCTGCGATTCACAGCCTTGATGTGACAGTTTTCGAACTCGGCGAACTGCTTGTCAAGTGAGTTGCACTTGATGTTGGTGAACTCGAACAGGGCATATATCTGGCGATGCACAATACTAAAGTTACAGCCAAGTGATATTCGATATTATTGAAGTTACCTGCGTCACACAATAGGCAAGAATAAATGGCACCATCCAAGCACTATAAGGAACTCGCATTTTGATTCAGGAATGATCTAACCCCAACTGACATCTCCCTCTAAACTCCACTATAACTAAATATCAATTTAATGTACTATTAATATTCTTGTTCACTGACTGAGAACATTTTCCTGATGGTCTGATGGCTGGAAAATCATTAACTCACACATCGTTTGGCTGATTCAAAAAATATATAATTATATTTTAGGGCATAATAAAAAGTAGGTTGCATGATTTCAGTTTCATAAATATAAATGGGTTTTATTGGTCACTTCCTGTGAACAGATTTAAGTAAACTAAGACGAATGCAGGCAAGATATTTTAGCTATTTATCTTTTCTATAAATCATAAATCTATTGCATTTCTCAGTTTTATGTCTTCTCCCATGCCCATTTAACATATCTTGTGATTAGTTGGCCAAACAATCTTCCATAAATTCGCGCAGTGCATTGAGCCACTATTAATTTTTTATGGGTGATTAGCATACGTCAGACATGCGAATGGATGTCGCGTATAAATAAGCAACAGGCGGAGAGATGAGGCAACAGCCAACCGGTTAATTAATAACATTTCTCAATCAGCTGGAGATCGCTCCCCCAAACCATTGTCTACCTTTGGGCTGTTTAAACAAATCAGGCAATCGGTTATATTTACATTGAAAAATCTAATTCAACAACTATTAAATCTAAATGCGACACTGGGCCAGTGTTTAGTTATAGGGGTGCCGCTCGATCAGCTCCTCCCTCCGCTCGTATGTGCGCCTGTTCCTGGGCCTCAGCTGTCCCTGACTATTCATCGCGGTGCCCGGGGGCACATAGAGGGCTGGACTCTTGGTGCAGCCCTCGATATGAGCATGGGCCACGGCGCGTATGTCCTGCAGCAGCTGCTTGTGCTCCGGATCCACTTGGCCCGGACTGAGCACCTGCTGCTGACACTGTCCGTTGGGCTGGCAGTTGGTCACGTATCGCTGGTACTCCCTGGTGTCCCCGGCTGTCGTCTGCTTGTGGTCGTAGTAGTCCAGCGAGGCGCTCTCCGACTGGGCCACGTGGTTGCCCTTTCTCGGCGCTGGCTCGGCGAGACCCGTGCTGGTCAGGAGTTTGTTCAGCACCGCTGTGGGCGGCACGCCGGAGCCATGGCCTGCATCCAGCACCTGCTGCCCCGTGGGCAGTGTGACCAATGCATAAGGATGGGGGTTGGCGAAGTAGTGACGCTGTGGCCCCGGGTTCTGCGGCTGTGGTGCTCCGTACTGGCCGCTGGACTGTGACTGCACTTGGGTCTGAGCCTGCGCCTGAGCTTGAGGCTGGTAGTAGCCGGGTGGTGGTGCTGGTGGAGTCAGGGCTTGTGTAGTGAGCGGAGCTGCCAAGGCTGAAGAGTATTGCTGATAGCTACCGCTGCCCAGCAGAGGGTTGGAGAAGGTCGAATATTGCAGCTGTGGCTGCTGCACCCGCTGAGGTGCCACATACTGCACCTGCTGCTGCGGTGCCACATATTGTTGCTGCTGTTGCTGTGCGCCCTGGTATCCATATCCTCCCAGTTTACTCTGCTGTCCCCTCTGTCCGCTCACATGCACTGTCTGGTGGTTCTCATAGATGGCCGGAGCCAGATGCGATTCCAGATGATAGGTGCGGCTGTTAGGCCCCAGGGTTTGGACCACATACCGGACAGGCTGCTGATGGCGCGTTGACACCTCGCGGAAGGGTACCTGGGGGCGCTGGTAATGATATTCCTGCGACCTCACCGATTCGGCCAGCGCCAACTATGGTAAATAAAATGTTGTTAATAGTGTGGCACACACGAAAAGCGATTCTATTCGTTGGTAAGTTGCCTACCACTGACAGTAGCAGCCACAGCTTGTAAGTCATCTTTGAATGGCACTTTTTTGGAGCAGTTTTCGTGTTGTTTGCGGTTCGCCGACTCGCAGCTAAATGAGTTGTGGCAGGGCAGGCAGCAGCAAAAGGCAGTTGGACGCCACTGGACGCGCGAAGAAGATCATTCGAAAACTTGTTTCTCCGACTGGCTTTGATTCGTCGTTGCAACAGTTTGAACATTTCATAATTTCTTTTTCCCTTTCGGTAAACGCTTTGTCTCTGCCTGTCTATTTGCTCATTAATATGCTAGAGTAGGGGGTATTTTGGTCTCAGACAAATGTTTGTTTTCCAACGAAACTCGAGGCTCATATGGATTAAGATGCATAGAAATGATTGAACATCCTCTGTTTATACTATTTATTATTACTATACGGCAGCTAGGGTATCTAGTGCTTCGATCCGTGCAGCTGGTCTTTGTTTCCTGTTTGTTTATATGTCTGCCAGTGCCTCTTGAGCGTTCGTTTGCTTGGGGCATCATTTGACTATGCCTCACGCAAAATTTGTGTCATAATTAAAGTGCCAACTCTTTCTTCGCTTCATTTGAGAGCTGCGTCGCGTCTCGTTTTGTTTCATATCTTATGGGACCGTGAAAACGTTGACTTGGCCTTTCCTATCCCATCCCATCCCATCCCATCCGCTCTTACCCACTTCAGTGGAGCTGCTCGTTTCGGCTGCGTTTAATTTAATTAAATTTGCTTGGCATGATTTTGTGGCTTTCTGCATAGCGTGTGGACCGGGCAAAAGTAAAAGTATATACATACATAAATGCTCTCCTCTGTGGGTACACGTGTTGGCAAATGACTTGCCAAACGCTCTCGAATCGCCGGACATCAAATTCGCATGAATCTTTGCCGATTTTCTTTAGGGTTTCGTTTACGCTGGCGTTTCTTTTCGGCTTTGGCTTTGGCTTTTTGGCTAGGGGGTGAGGGTGAAGTCTTGATTGTTTTTGGTGAACCCCCCCAATGTGATATATGGAATGGTATGATGGGGAGGATATTACGTGATTTGTTTATTAGACGAAATGCGAGTTTAATTACCTTATCTTTTGATTTATTTAACAGAGAGACGCGACTGTATTTTGTCTTGTGTTGCAACGCCCAATGATGAGCCCAATCATGGCTGTATCAGTGGCTGTATCACACACCATCGTCGCTAAGCATATGCAAGTGTATTCATGAATAGCCAATGAACCCAGTGATTGATTGACCCACCACCACAGGCCAGCAGCTGTGACGATGTCTTAGCGGGCCAACGCACAATAAGTGTATCAGCTGTGTGGTGTGGGATGGGGGAAGCGGAAGCTAAGCTTTACTTTACATTGCTGTCGCTGTCATTGTTCGGGTTGGCTTTGAGAATTGCACTCTGTCTCAGCTATATTCCTGGCAATTGCCTGCTGCCTGACATATCCTATGCACAACTGCTCCTGGTAGAGCAGCAGCACGCGGGCTGACGTCAATCAAAGACGCGCCATGTTAAATGCACTTGACTGCCACTTGACACAGCAAATGTTGCTGGCGTAGCTGTTCCCGTTGTCGTTGTCGCTGTCGCTGATGTTGCCCCGGCGTCGCACAAAACATCTTGCCAAGCCAACTGCCAACACTTGACATTCACAATGAGGGGCAGCTGCATGCGAAGGGGCAGAAGCAGGAGCAGGAGCAGGAATCTGAGCTGGGGCCAGGGCGCACGCATAAAACGCGGCCTGGCCTCCAATTTCGCTGTCAGAGAGGGCGATGCAAATGCAGATGCAGTTGGAGATGCGGTGGCTTATCACAGCATGTCACACACACACACACACAAACACGGAGAGAGCTGGAGGGAGAGAGAGAGAGAGCGAGATGGGAAGTTGCAAGTGGCCAACGCTGCGTATACGCAATCTGGTGCATACAAGTGGGGGAGGAGGCGGAGGCGAAGCTGGAGTGTGGAGTGTGGGTACGTCTGTGGACTGTCTGTCTTTATGCTGGGCCCCCGCCAGACCGTTTGCATTCATTGCTGTCTCAGGGCATGGCATTCAGGGTTATGAGCTTCGCGCCGCATTGCATGCAACCTCCAATGAGATAGAGCACGTGCATCGCAGATGCAAGTGCAGATGCAGTGTGCACTGTGCACTGTGCTCTGTGCATGCCACGTTGTTTGTATGCATTCAGTTTATTCTTTCCACTTGTTTCAGCGCATATAAAGCGTCATTTTAGACACCTTTCTGTGTGTGTAAGCCCGGGCTGGCCTTTCAGCGCCTTTAGCGTTTTGTTTTTTTTGCATACTTTTTGGCTTTAGTTCGAGGGGCTTCTGGTGAAAGGGATCTGCTTAATTAGACACATCTGCCGGGACAGCGGCAAATTAGTCTCACTCAGGTTGAATGACCTTTGAATGCCAGCACCCCCCTGCCCAGCGCGTAGGTGAGCATGGCTTAGCTTTAAGCCAAGTGCTTGGCCCGGGCGTCAGCCAGCAAACAATGCCACACAAATAAAGCCTGCACGAAAAACAACGAAGAAAAATCAATTGCATAATGGCGCATGTGTTGCGCAGAACAGTGGCAGCAACAGCAACAGCAGCGGCAGAGGCAGCAGCACAAATTTGCAACTCTTTTTCCATTTGCACGTCGCAAGACACAAAAACAAAAAACAAAAAACAAATTCAACCACCAGCACTTCAGTCGTCTTGCAGCAGCGATTTTAGCCATATTTTTTTTTTTAACTGTCGCATATAAGCGGAGAGAGAGTGACGGGGCAGGGACAGAGAGGAGTCGGAGAGAAATGTAGACATGTGTGTGTGTGTGGCAGCTTTTGTTTGCACCAGCATGGGGAAGCCATTTAAGTGCGGCTTCTTGAGAAAATTGCAGCCAGAGCGGATGCAGAAAGAGCCAGTGAGACAGAGACAGAGATAGGGACATACATAGAGAGGGAGAGAGAGAGAGAGAGGGGGGAGAGAGAGAGACAGACTAAGAGAAAGCGAGACAGGCTGAGATGTGGAGCGTCACTAACGAGCAACGTCCTCTGTCTCAGTGCCGTGTCCGTGTCCGCCTCAACCTACCCGTAATTAACAGCAGCAGCAGCAGGAGCCATAGGAACAGACACAGCCGCAGCCGCAGCTGTATCTGCAGCCCCAACGAGAGCTTAGCTCCCCTGTGGGGCCTATCATTTGTTGCAACACAAAAAGCAAAAAGCAGTGCCTGCCTGCCGCCTGCCTGCCTGCCCCAAAACCAGAATCAGTGGGCGGCGGCATGTACGAGCAGCGAAACCTGGTCGGTGCAAAAGTCGTTGGCTTGTTGGACGACTCAAGCGCCTTAATAGGCTTAGCAGCGAGTCAACTATCACAACAGCACCGATAAAAGTGGAAGCCTCTCCGCGACTCGGCTCGTCAGCACAGCACAGCACAGCATTATGCCCTGCCTGGAAATATATCTTCAACATGGAAAACTTTACCTATATGATATGCTCTCTCATGCTCCAGATGTCACAGTCGAAGCTTTGTCAACGCATGCCACATGGAATATTTATGGGGTGGGGGCTGGGCAAGGAACAGAGACAGATACTGGCTGGGGGATGGGGTTGTGCCACTGTTTATGGCACGTTTATGCTGGAGCCAGCACTCATTATGTGCATGCCACCGCAAGTACGTGCCCCGGCCAGCCTATAAGCAGACCATACTCTCCCACACAACCCCTAATTCAGGCTCAGTTCCAGTTCCAGTTCCAGTCCCAGACTTACCCTACTCCCTCTCCGCTTCACAAGATCCCACCCGTCCACAGAGCGGAGTCTGGGGTTGGGGTGCCTTTGTTGTGTAATTTTCTTTTGATTAAAGTTTTTCTATTCTTTGCTAACATCTCTGTTTTTTTTTTGGGGCATATACACAGTGCTGCATGGCTATGACTAACACGGAAAATGTGCATCCATAATTATAGTAATTAAAACAATCATCGGGGGAGGAAATACATCTGCAAATCCAAATCAAATAGAGTCCGTGCTATTATTAACACCCAATGATCTGGTAATTTGCGGATTGAGCATTCTGGGCTGGACCCACTCCCCCCACCAAGGTCGGCTCTGCCAGTAACCCTTTATTCAGCTGCATCAGCATTTGCTGTCGCTGTGCACCGCCTCTCCATCCACCGCCAGGGGAGTCCACTAGAAAGTTCCGCCGCCGCTGCTGCACGGCAAAATGTTGCTGATGACAGCAACAATATCATCAGTGGCAACAACAGCATCAGGCATCGGTAGCGGCAGGCACGAACAGCAACTCCTGCTCCTCTCATTTTTGTTTGCAGTCATTCGCATGTGTCATACTCAGCGGCCGAGATGATGAGGCACAAAATATGCCCAGGCTCAGACTCAGTCGAAACTAAACTGCCAGCCAGCCAGCCAGCCAGTCTGCATGTCGCTCTGTCTCAGTCTCTCTGTCTGCCACACACAACAAAAAAAAAGGAAATTAAAATAAAGCATGGCAAATGGCCTAGCTTTAAGGGTCGCATCGGGGAACACACTCTGGCAGGGCGTTTTATTGCTGCTCAAATATTTCCATTCCTTTCATTCTAAATGAGAGATAGTTTTTTATATATAATATAATATATGTACATATAGAAGCTCATACATGTAGAAGTACAATTATCCTATCTATTGTCAGGCTCGAGACAAAGTGTAGAGTTAAGTGATCCCATTGATTCCCATTCCCAAGGTACGAGTATCGCTCGTATACGCTCTTTATCGGCTACCCTTCTGTGAGTCGTAAGCTGCTGATAATAGTCAGAGTAGCCTCCGAGTAAGGGCATACAGATACACAGCAAACAGACAAATGAGGACGGCGGCGGTGACATGATAGCCTGTGAACGCTGCTGTCTGCCGCTCGTCCCGTTTTGTCTGCGCGTTGGTCTGCGCCAGCGTCGCTGCTGCTGCTGCTGCTGCTGCGGATGTGGCAGACGCTTTCCTTTCCACGCTCGCCGACTGCTGCATGCGTTGCACTTGCCACTGCTGCCACTGCTGCTGCTCCTCTGTTATTCTGGTGCTCTGCTATATTTAAATACGCTGCGGGTTGCAATGAGCACGGTGCACAGTGCACGGTGCATGAGGCAAGGCTCGTCAGCCCGAGCTGTGTGGCACTTCATTTGCTTCACAACTCATTCATGTTTTGTGGCACGGCATAGGCTGTATAGAAGAGAGCCAGACTGCCTGACAGAGCCCTAAGCTGAGGTAAACACTCTCTGCTCTGCTCTGCTTTCCTCTTCTCGTCTGCCACGCTGTCTCGCTTCGGCTCATGTGGCAGCCTGCTGCTGCCTTGCCTCACCTACTTTCTGCACTTAGGCATTTGCCGGCTTCAGTCTCTGCCTCTGCCTCAGCCTCTGCCTCAGCTTCAGCGGGGTGGCTGACGCTGCCTAGCAGCAACAACAAAAATAAAGCTGAAAAAAAAGGCGGAAAAAAATATTGAAAAAAAAAACCTCCCCAGCTGCGCTGCCACCAGAGCTCCCACGCGGCCAGAGTCCTGGGTATCGCTTACAACAAACACTTGCAACGTGGGCAAAAGCTCCTCTTCAACTGCTCGCCCCTTGCCCGTCCCCCGACCGTATGGGCTGGCTGGCTGGCTGGCTGGCTGGCTGGCTGGCAGCGACGTTAGCGTTAACGTTAACGTTAGCGTTAATGTTTACGGTGCGGCACGGCTCGAGAAGTTCGCCGAGTTGTGTGCCTCGTCTCGACTGAGGAGGCAACTGAGGCACTGAGCCAACGGCTGCATTGCTGCCAGCCCAGCCCAGCCAGGGAGGAGTCCGCAGTACGTTCGCGTGCTTTGCATACTTTGGTTGCATTTTTTCCAGCGCTGCTCCACCACGTTCCGCTCTGTTCTGTTCTGTGCTGTTCTGTTCTGTTCTTGCGACCCGCGTACCGGCTGCAACACGGTAGCGCGCGACTTAGCCGTGCGAGCGAGTGACTGATTTCCAGGCTACGCTGCTCGCAGATTCCCCAGTTCGAGCTGGAGTTTTTTTCGGCATTCTTTTGTTGTCCGCCTGCAGGCTGGTAATCATCGCTGGATTCGAGGCAGCAAACTGTGGCATTTTTTCGGGGTTTGCCTTTTGCTTCGCCTTTGTCAGTCGTAATTTGCTCGCCATTTTGCGCGTCGTGTCGCCGTGTGTGTGTGCGTGTGTGTTTTTGCTTCCGGCCTCGTATATATCCGCGCCTAACGTTGCCCATTTTGGCGCCAGTTTTTTTCGCCGGGCTCCTGTATTGTCTTTTTTTGGCAAGGCAGAGCCAGAGTGTGGGAGAGAAAGAGACCGCGTCCTGGCTAAAATCGTTCGATCCAATGCCATAAATCAAATGGCATAATTGTGCGTGCGTGTGACCAGCGTCTAACGGGCATCCTGCAGCGTTGCGTGCCACCGAATCTCGAGTCTCTGGACCACAACAAGCGGACAGGTGGTCCACCCAAAGGGGGAGCTTGGCGGATTATGTCTTTATAGGCACGCCAGAGTCAACAAATCCCCGCAACAAATGAAGTGCCGCCGCATTTGATTAGAAGCAAAGACTACTAAACGCCGCCCCCCCCAAAAGCCGCTTAATTTCTGGCCGTGAGTAGCAACAACAACAGCAGCAGCAGCGCTGAGAAGCAGCTCTCCCCCGCATCGATTGCCCAATACACAATGTAAGTAAATTAATCGAGTAGCCTGTTGCAGAATGTTGTTTCCGCTTCCACTGAGTGATTATTCAATCAGTCGAGCAGTCGATTGGTTCAACGATATAATACCGCACCAATCGGTGGGAGGTACTCCATAATCTTGGGTTAGGATTAGGGTTAGGGCTAGGGGATGAGTGATTTTGCGCTTTGAATATTGCTTTGAATATTAAATGCAAATTGTGTCGAGCACTCTTCAATCCAGAATTTACTTAATTAAAAATCTTTCGACAGAACTTTTCGTTTTAAATAATATTTTATTCATTTCATTTGAATACTCGTACATAGTTATTTCTTTTGAAAAATATGTATCTTAATTTGTAACATTTATTGCATGCTGCTGCTGCAAGGAGCAGAGTGCTAAGTGCTGCCATTTTGGCCAACTTATTTGGGCCTTAAGCTTGGGCTAAAACTAAACTACTATCTGCACCCCACTTTCGCCATAAATCCCATTTAATACAGCTCACTATTTGAATAGATTTCGGCTTGTTTGTTTTCATACTCGGAGCTGAATGGAGCTGCCTTTTAGCTGCCTGCAGGCGGAAAGCTCCTTTTCAGCTGAGCTCAACTCATCTCAGCTTTCGCATTGGATTTGGAGTACTTTTCGAGCCGTTCCCAAACCACAATGAAACCACAAAAACCACAGGAAAAAAAGAACGAATACGAATACGAGGACACTTCAACTCTGTTGCAGCTTCAGGCATGCACTCATTTTATTCTGCAGTCTACCTCCGACTCTATTCAGTCATCGCTGGTCTGGTTGGTCTTAAACTCTGCATCCTTGCTGCACTTATTTCCTATATCTCCGGGCTGGATTCGCCTTAAATTTGCATAGCATGCGGATCCAGCGGATATCACACCCATCGTAATTATGTGCAAACAAACGCAGCAAATGAAATTTCAATTAAAAAATCCAAAGGGGGACAAACATGACACGACTGGCTGGTGGGGAGGGGGGCAAAAAAGTGAAATCGAAGCCGTCGAGTCGACATCACACGCTTTGATGGCCACACCAAGCTGGTTTGGGGTTGGTACATGGACGGGGGAAAGGACTGGTGCATGTGCATCCACTCCATCCTCCACTTGGAGGGCTTCCCAGGCACAGCCACAGACACAGCAGCAGCAGCAAGTTGCAAGTGCGTAGCCAGCCAGCCAGCCAGTCGGCGGCGGCTGGGAAAGGGGAACCAGTCGAGTCGCGACTCAAAGTGAACGCCGAGTGGCAAGTGCAGCAGTGCGTCAGATGCAGTGACATTGGCACACGAATGTAGCTGCCCCCACTCCAGCGGCCTACCCTCACAGCTTTCCCCCCTTCCGATTACCTTCAAGTGACTGGCCGTGCAATTTTGTTGCCAACCTTGAGGGCGTCCCTAAGCCCGCTTTCCAGCTCCTGCCCGCCCAGAGTCAAGGCTGTTTATGCCAGCGATGGCAGAGAAAGCTCTGCCAACTGCTGCACCACACTGTTTCAGAGAGCATTATAATTGGGGAGCGAAATTATGCAAAGCCCCAGAGGCGAGGCAAAGCAAAATCCACAAGCTAAACAGTTGAACCCATCTGGCCCTGTCGCCCGGTTCCAGTAATGGCTCCAGTAATATTACTCTAATAAAACTTGACAAAATACTCTAGAATTCTGCAGTGTCTGCAGCCAAAATCCATAGAGCCGTAATTGTTTAAGCGAATTTCTGATGACTCTGCCAGGGTATTTCCCACTTCGGTTCACCAAATCGAGTCTCAGTTTTTATATTTTTGTATTGCTTTTGGGTTTTTTTGTTTTTTATTCACGGCTAGCTATGTCAACATGGCAGCCAGCCAGCTCTGACTCCGGCTGCAGGTCCTGTATTCCCTCCCCATCATTATTGTGCGCCTTTTTGTGTGCATTGTTGTTGGGGGTGCCGAGGGCTGCGAGGAGAGACTGCAGCGGAGTTGCCATTGCAGTTAATTGAAAATACTAAATTTCCACTGTCTAGACGGCAAATTATATGACAATTGTTAGAGCGCGTTCATGTTTGGCTTTCATATTAAAATTAATTACTCTGGCAGAATTTTGCATATAAAAATGCTGTGAAAGCCATAAACAATGGGGCCATTGTCATGTGTGCTTATGTACCTGAGTATGTGTGTGCATATAGCAACGAGTGTATTTGATTGTGTGCGACTGTCCTCCGAATGTTTGTTGTTGTTTTTGCGTAATTTAAGCAAAGCCCTAGATCCGATTCCCTGCCGCATCTCCCTGGCAATTGTGTCGAATGGTTGCCATTTCGAAGGTTTCTTAATTAGAGTGCGAAGCAGTGGGCTCTTGCGGGGGGGTGGGGTAATTAGGGAAAGTGCGTTGCACATTTTGGGGAATTTCACACGCCTCAAAGGCCTCAAACAGAAATCACAAAATGCCCCATAATTGCAGGGCCAACGAAGTGCAGCAGGAAATCTCATTTGGTTTTGCATAAGGTGTGCGAGTGTGAGTGGAGAGCCGAGGAAATTGCACAAAATTTCGATATTAATTACAAACGGAACACACACCTTTGATCAGGGTTCGGACTCTCTTTCCCCCCCTGGGGAAGAACACAAACAATTATTTAGCACTTAATAAACAAGAAAATTGAAAATTTAAGACGCTTATCGGAGTCAGCTTGCGGCATATGCAAATTTGGAGCATTTACATGCACGTAATTACACTCTGATATAAATGGTATATGACATTATTTCGGTACATATATTGTATATATCTGGCTGTGGGACTGTGACTGTGGCTATATGGCTGTTGCATGTGCCACTGGCATTCATTAACTGAAAGTGGCAACTGCAACTGCTGCAGCAAATAAACTTTGGCCAAGTACAGGCAGCGGCTGCTGCTTGCTGCTCGTGTGCAAAACATCTTCCCAAAATTGACTTAACTGATTTTCCCCCTGCTGCATTTTATTGCGTGTTTATTATGCTAACAATGTGCCGAAAGTTATCCGAGGCAGGCAGCCTGGTCTAGATGCGATGGAGGGAGGAAGGAGGTCCCTGCTTCCGATATTCGTATTTTCATAGTTGAGACCATCTTTTACGTAAATTCTACATCACATTCTGGCACAGAATGTCTGTCTTGTGGTACTCGCATACTTGAGAGCCACTTCTTCATTTGCTAAAAAGCAATCAGCATACGCCCCATTGTCCAGCATGGCTGGAATTTCATCTGGCGTGTATTTATCAATATGAAAGGCATTCCCCCACACACACCCAAATCAAAGACAACTTCTAATTTGTTTTGTCTGCAAGAGCCGAGCCGAGCCGAGCGAGTATATAAATCAATCCACCACCAACGAAGAACCCAACCACTTGATGGCACCACAGCCGCACTCAATGACAGCTGCAGCTAGCCGGCTGCCGTGTGTGAGGGCAGGGCAGAGAAAACAGTAGCCACATTATTTTCATTAGGCCATTGTTTGTCTGATGTCTTGGACATTTACTTTTATTTCGTTCTGGTTGGGAAGAACACCTGAAGGAAAGTTCTGTTCTGTTTTGTTCTGCTGCCAGCAGACATTTGCATTTCAAGCAAAGTTATTTTTACAGCCAGACACACGCACACACTCGACACAAAACAACAACAAGCCTAGGTTCGGGCTACTCCGAACTTGTACATACCCTGTGGGGTATGTGATGTGATCCGATTTGGATGAGCTCTGACTGAGTGCTGTAAGGAGTACTTAAATTATGGCTCAGTATGATCCGATCTAGTCCACCACATGCCACAAAAAGTAGATTTTATCTGCTAAAAAATTCAATCAGATGGCTTGCAGGGTATACTTCCCCGTTCGCGTTGCAAACAGCAGGTCAACATCAACATCAAATTCAAAATTCCTTCTCCAACGTTATAAATAACAAACGGGTGGAGGGCCTTGCAAATAGTTGGAGGATGACTTCCCATTGTCTTTTGTCTGTGACCCGAGGGCGCAGTCGGTTCTCTCTCTCTCTCTGGCTCTGGCTTTGGCTCTTTGAGATTTCCCCCTGACTGTCTGTCTGTGTTTGTGTGTGTGTGCTCCCTGAGTGTCGTTTGGGTGTGTTGGCCGGTCCATCTGTCATTTTAAGTGGCTTATTCATATGCAAGTGGCTTCCGGGGCTAAACATATTCAAGTGTTTTAGTGGCTCGTGTACATGACCGAGCATTATCATTAAGTGCTTATAGGCAGGATCCAAACCCTTGTTTCCCTGCTCTCTCTCACTGACCATCTGTCTGCGTGGGTGAACAATGACTGCTATTAACACAAATTGATATGCCAGCCCCTGTTGCTATGACTTTAATGGCAATAACCTGACCCTGGCCTCGGCCCCGACCCCAGTCCCGGCCCCGCCCGGAAGTATCCAAAACAGAATTACGCATACGCACATTTGCACTAAGCCTGCTTCGTCTCTGTCTTCTCATTCGGTGTGTGTGTTTGCACTTTTTCTTTGCAGCTGCTATGAAGGCAACGTCCAGCAGCACCCCGCCCACCACCAGCAGCAGCAGCAGCGCCGCCAGCAGCAGCAGCCATCCCCAGGAGCTATCCCTGGCGGCGGCGGCAGCGGGAATCGGGACGGCTGCAGGGGCGAGCACCTCGAAGCCGCACCGGCTGGCCAAGGTATCGTTCGCGCCGCTGGATATCGGCGTGCCGACGGTGGCCACGTGATACGCGAACACGATGACCCACCACAACATCGTGTGCGAGTGGCTGCGCACCATCGGCCTGGCCCAGTACGGGGAGAGCTTCCTGGAGAACGGCTACGACGAGCTGGAGATCTGCAAGCAGATCGGCGAGATCGATCTGGATGCCATCGGCGTGGACAATCTGTCGCATCGCGGCAAGCTGCTGAAGAGCGTTCGCATGCTGCGCGAGAAGGGGGCGGCCATTGTCTATGTGCTCATCAATGACCCCAAGGCGCTCAGCAACAGCAACGAGATCCTGGCCTCCGACTGTGATACGCCCGTGACCATGAAGGAGCTGGAGGCGGTCATGAAGCGGCACCTCGAGGCCGATGGCATCCGCCTCACCGCCCACCCGTACTCCACACCGGTAAGTGTAAGTCAGACCACCAGGCACCAGGCACCACAACAGACCTAACCCTTACCTCCAGCCAAACCAGAAACTATCCAGCCAACGTGCCAACCGATTGCTCTTATCTTGGCCATTTTGTTTGGCTCTGGCAATTTGCTGGATTTGCCTCCTGCCGCCCCCCCAGGGCAGCGAGAGAGTTGTGACAGTCGCCGGCGCTGCTGTGTGCGCTCTAATGTGAAATTAACACGATTTTAATTTAGTTAAACCGAGTGGCCAACCAAACGACTGAGGCTACAGCTCCCCGCGCTGCCACTAACCTCTCTCTCTCACCCCATCCATAGCCTGTTTATTTTATTATTGGAGCCAACATTTTGGTCCCAGGCCGGTGGCCAAAATGTTTTTGCATTGCGTTAATTTTGTTTATTTGGCGCGCGTATTTTGTTGGTCAATGCTGTTGGCTTACAGATAAAACCCGTGCATTGTGGCTGGCCGGTCTGCGGAGGGAAGGCGAAGGGAGGTGAAAATGTAAGAGCGGTTGTTGTGTGGCAGCGGGAAAATTAAGTGATCGGCAAATTTGGATACAGCCACAGAGCACAGTGCAGACTGCATGCCGGCTAGGCTGGGGACAAATCTGTGATGCAATCGTGTCCATGGGGCAAGCAGCAATTGCTCCTCTTTTGCATGGCACATAAATGCATATTGAAGGGCCCAAGTGCCTCGTTTCGGATTGCCTTCGTTGTCTATAGTTTATTTCACATGAATGCCTGTGTATCTGTGCATCTGTGTATTGGTGTGTGTATGCTTTGTGGTGGTGCCTGAAAACATGTCACTGGTTCAGGGACGACTGCATTCCGCCAAAGAAATCGCATGCAAGCCAATGCAAATAGATGCAAGGCGAAGCTGCCTCCATTTAAACATATTTCAAGAGAAGGCTGCCGAAGAAGATGAAGTAGATGAAGGGGGAGGACTACATTTAAGGGCGTGGCAGGACTGCCTATTGAGCACGCATAGAGTGTTGACAGTTGCCAGACCCGACACTCGTCAGATGCTGATGCTCTGATGCTCTGATGTCGCTGTCGATGATGTTGCAGCTGCTTAATATGCAGGCCACGCGCGTTGAAAGGCTGCCACTGCCACGCAAAGAGCCAAAAAGTCTGCACTCCGTGGCGTCTGTGGAGTCTGTGCAGTCTGTGGCGTCGACTCCTTGTAGAATGTGTGAAAACTTTTGTCATAGGCTTGGGCCTGCATCAGCAACGGCAGCGGCATCGGCCTCTGCTGCTTTGCATTTTAATTAGCGCTTCTTTTTGTTGCCCGAGTACTTAACATAGTTCCAAAGTCTGGCGGGGAGTGTGGTTAAATATTTACGATTGTTGGCTCAAATTGAAATGCAACTTAAAGACCCAAATGAAATTATATCAAATGGATGGCTAGACGACAGGTGTCCCAGGAGTCGGGGGGAGTCAGGCGGGGTAGCAGCTGGCTGGCAGTTGTTAGACAGAGACTTCTTGGCTTCTGGCACGAGCTCTGCGCTGCTCTGGCTCTGCTGTGGCTCTGCTGTGGCTCTGGCTCTGTCTGAGCCATGTTGACGCGCGGGCTCCAACTTCAACTAATTGCACTTTGCGCTGATGAGACAGACATATCTATACATGTATACATGTGTGTGTCTATGGTGTGTATGGTGTGCTTGTGCTTGCATCTATGTATCGCTGTCTGACTGACAGCTGCAGACAAGTTGCATTTGAGCACAAATGTTTGCCTGGGCATTACATGAATGCGACGCTAAATGAATTTTCGCAGCCAACCCTCCAGCTCGTGTGAGAGCTCTCTGCAATAGAAAGATGCACACAGATAGAGCAGATGCAAATGCAAATGCAAATGTAGATGCAGATGCAGATACATACGGCTGCCAGGGGGCACAAAGACAGGCAGGCGGGGAGCACGAAGCTCGGGGATGCTTCAGTGATTGCTTTGAATGTCAAACAGGGACACATTTAAGTGGCAGCCACACGCTAATTACCGGAAGATATTAACACTTGTGTGGCTGCTGCTGCTGCTGCTGCTGCTCCTGTCTGACTCCTGCAAGGAGCTGCTTTTGACCCTGGCCTTAGATTGGATTGCGGTTAAGTCGAAGTCTCATCTCCAACTCTGTCTCTCTCTGTCTGTTTTACAGGAGGGCAAACGTGGATATCTGGAGGGTTTGGCTGCCCACTACAGCAAGCAGATCAACATGCCGTACGAGGACGTGCTGGATGCCATCGAGCAGGTGCGCCTGTCCAAGTGGAAGGAGCGGCATGTGCGCATATCCACGGGCCACACGCTCACCCGCCGCCTGGCCGGTGCCAGCAGCAGCACCAGCACCAGTTCCGGCGGTGGACTGGTTAGCTCCTCCGTCCTGCCCACCAGCCACAGCCAGCCGCTGTATGTGCCCGGCAAGTACTTGGTAAGCGCCCAACGAACTCTGACTTTTTACGGCCCGAGTGCTTTTACGACTCACCCGGACCTACCCAAACGAACACACTCCCCTCCCGGCTAATACTAATCAGACCCTAATTCATCTCGTTCATTATGCATGTGTGTGTGTCTGCAGCCCTCCAGCTGCCTTTCGAACCGCGAGGAGAACGAGATCTACAGCTACACGCAGAACGATTTGGCCAATCGCATGGCCCGCAATGCCATCGACTCCAAGTCGGCCCTCAATCTGAATGGGATGCAGCACAGCTATCCGGGGGCTCGGACCAATTTCTTTTACGACTTTTCGGCAACAGGTAAGAGGGGGGAGCCAAGTGAGTGCAGCCAGAGGTTGGAGGTTAGAGACACTTTGGCGGCGGCTGTTTGGTTTTTATGGCTTTTAATTCAATTAAATTGGTTTGCGCTTAAACTTTGTCTGTCTCTCTGTCTCTCTGCCTCTGTCGCTGTCGCTGTCTCTGCCTCTGGTCTGGTTAATCAAATGAAATGTCTGTCTGTTTGCCTATTTGTTTGATTCTCGGTTTTGATTGTTTGCCTTCTTTTGCTGGATCTCTGAATCTGGATTTGGATCGACTCCACACCACGCCACGCCACACCACGCCAGAGGGTCGCAACAAGCACAAGCAGCGGCGCACGGTCTTTGCCCGTTTCCTGCAGGGCCTGCGGCAGAGCGGAGACGAGCTGAACGCCACCGAGGGAATGCAGCTGAAGGTGAGTGCAAATGTTTGAACCTCAAGCAGGAAAAAATTTGGAGAGCTCTGAGAGCTTTCCTTCCGCTGCTGTAAGTGTTCTTTGCTGAATTGAATTTGCTAGCAGGAGGCATTGCATTTCCGGCACTAGAGCGGAGACATTTCCGTCCTGACACTGCTTGCTTAAATACGAGTACACACCACACTCTATAATCACCCCAAGAATTATGAATATGATGAGAGTTCCTCCACTATATCCGCCTCCTCATTGCTGAGGACACTCCGCTGGCTGCCCCTTATCTTCGTATCCGTGGCATGCCATGGAAAAGTTCTATAATTTGGAGGCAACTTCAAAGCATTTCCTTGCCACATTCAAAACAAAAACTTTCCTCTGTCGCCGCTATCCCCTGCTGCATCTGTCCATTCCATTCTCTGGCTCTGGCCATCTTTCTGTTTAATGTCGAATTTTAGCTATGGACAACTTTGGCAACCGTCGCTGCTGGTGGGGCTGCTGTGGGCTACTTATAAAATTAAATTAAAATAGAAAAACCGCGTAAACCTACAAATAACAACGACAGCAGCAGCAGCAGCAGCAGCGAAAAGGAAGCGGGGGGGAAGAGTCGCTCCGTAGGTTGAAAGTGGAGGAGGTGGGGTTGTGGGTTGGGGAAGTAGAAAACTTTATCAAGGCTAAGCCGATAAAAGGCAATTACCGTTAATTGCGTTGACTTGGCCAAGGCAAGCGGGGCCAAAACCAGACAATGACAACACTGGCAGCGCAAAGCGCACAGGCAGGACCAGGCAGGACAGGACAGGAGGACAGGACATGTGCCGGATGCAAATGCCAGACTCGCAGATATGAACTGTCGATGGGGCGGCTGGGCTATGATGAAGAGTCAGATATGCAGGCAGGGCAAGTGGCAGTGGCAGGGAGTGGACAGCCGCAGCTGCAAGTGCAAGTGCCAGATACAGATACAAATGCAAAAACCAGGACACCAGAGGACAGGCCAGAAGCGAGGAGTGGTAAGAGGCTAACAGGGAACTGGTAACTGGTAACTGGGATTGTCAAGGGTTTGGAGCCACTTCCTGGGGGGGAGGCTGGGGTCTTGGGTCATTTGCACCTTTGCGCGTTCCGCCCTTTTTGTTGTTTTTTTTGCGGTGGTTGCCAGGGGGAGCTGCAGATGGGCAGCGGGGTGCAGGCGGTCGAGGTGGTCCACAGGTAACTGGATTCCCTACACACGATTGTCCTTTTCTTTTTCGTGTGCATTTGTTTTTATTATTTCAGGCGTGCCAAAGTGTTTCGTTTGGTATGTTCGCTCCTCATTCGGGGCGGGGTTTTACACCCATCCCACCCCACCCCCCCCCGTCCTGTTCTTTTTTTCTTTTTCTGTTTTCATTTTCGTTTTCGTTTTTTTTGCGCCCGTTTTTTTTTGTTTTTTTGGTTCCTGAGAGAGTTTATAACTTTTCGTGTTTTACGGTTGTTGTCCGGTTTTCCTTTTGTGTCCTTTACTCCTTTGCTCCTTGCCGGTAGCTGCTGCCGGCGCTGTTCATTTAATATTTAAGCACAATTTGCCGCCATCCAGTACTGGGCTCTCTGCAGCCACGACTCTTCTTGGGTCCGGCCCCCTGCCACCCTGACTCCCGGCGAGTTTTGCGGTCAATTTTGAAAATGACTTGGGCTAAGCACTGGCGACAATTGTGCTCCGACTCCGTGCCACTGTTCTCGGGACAACTTCTTTTGTGTGTCGGCTGTGCTGTGTCCTGTGGCACTCATTACCTTTCCATCCCTGCCGCCTCCTCGGCAACATCTGCCACTTGGCGGTGGAGCAGCGGGTGAGCAGCGGGTGAGCAGCGGGTGAGCAGCAGGCGATCAGCAGTAGGGGTGCCAGTGCCAGTGCCACCCACAGTCAAAGGTCACACGGAGCGTATGTCTAAACCGCTTCCCAAGCTCAGTTCCGGGCCAGATGCTGAAGCTGGTCCTGGAACTGGTCCTGGCCCTGGCCCCGCTCTCATTATGCGGTCTGCTGCGGAAATGTTGCTTTGGGGAAATTCAGTTGGGGCTGTCGTTGGCGTTGGCCTTTCATTATACTTATTCGCCGCTTTTCATTTGACATTTCCATTTTGAAGTTCTGGCGTGGCGAGGGGGCTGCGGTCGTTTCTGTTTGGAGGTGTCGATTTGTTTTATGCTGTGGCTCCCTGTGCCTTCCAAAGTTAATGAAGTAATCATGGCTGTGGGGGGGAGAGGAATACCAGAAGTACGAGCATCATCCATCCATCTACCATTTTGCCTTGCAGACAAACGAGCGACTGAGGGCCTGCAGCACCATGAAGCGACCTGAGCCGCATCAGGACTTTGAGAAGACCATTCAGAGAGTAAATATGAGAATTCCCGCCCCCATCTGCCGCATTCCAAAACTGACTAATGTATATATATATATTTCTGTGCCAGCTGAAGACACAAAAGGCAGCCCAAAAGAAGCCCGCCAGCGCACCCATGGACATTGCCCTGCACGAACGGAACAAGGAGGTGGCCCTGGCCCATGCCCACGTCAATGAGATGCCGCTGAATAACTACACGAAGCATCCCTAGGATACGGCCCTAAGCAGCGCTGCTGCTTAAGTTCAACGAAATACAACCCCCATAGGCATTGCAATCAATCTTTCAATCAGGTGATACACATATGTTAGGCAAGCAGGAACCCGAGCGTAGTCTACTCGTATAGGAAGAGGCTTAGCACTTAGGGATAGGCTAAGTAACGTAACGAAGGCAATCGGCAATCGGCTGACCAACGAAAGGCAATATGTATATCGATATGTATACCATAGATTAAGTTGAGTTTAACTTACCTCTAGAACTAATTGAATGACCTAGAACCTTACCTGATCGCCACCTGAACTTGAGCTCTCCTCTCGTGTATAGTCACCATGTAGGATAGAACCACCTCCCCCCTCCACGCTCCTCTATATATAACTCACTTTATTTCGTTTGCACCCTTGCCCCGATCCCGAACCCGAACACTCACAGCATTCCCACTCAAAATCGTCCACAGAATCAATCAGGATATGCTCTTGCCCCGAAGTCTATCAACAATTATTTCGAAACACCCCGAGAAACACACACAGACAGACAGACAGACAGACAACAGAGTCTGCGAATGCAGCGCCAACTACGCAGGGAAATGTTGACAAAACGCAAAAATCCAACAAGCTTAACGCTAAATCAACACTCATACAGACCGAGAGTGGGCACACACACACAGACCCATACACGCATTCCAACGCAGGGAGAGAGGAGAAACATACGGAGGAGAACTCTCCCACAGATAGGGAGTCCGAGCGAGCCCCGGCAAACTTGTGCTAACCGCAGACGTTGCACAGACAGACCAGCAGACAGACGGTGCGACAGACTGTGGCATTTCCGTTTCAACTTGGCATTGCATCGATTTTGGTCTTTGGTTTTTCGGGTGGTGCGTGTAGCGTGGTGCATGGTGCAGCTGCAGCTGCAGGCGGCCTTTGCCATTTGCCTTTTTTGCATTTTAATTGCATGTTGCGCCCGAAAGTATGCAACGAACTTGCCCCGGACTCACATCCATGTGCAGCAGTGTGGTGTGATGTGGTGCGGTGGTATGTGTTGCACGCATCTCTCCTCCTGCTGATGCTGCGACAGAGAATGCGATTTGCATTTTTGAGCCTTGCAAAGGCATTCGAAATTCGTTTTTAATTTTGTTTGCTTTTTGGCCAGGAGGCATTCACCAGCCGTTTCGATGATGGCCGGCCGCAGTGGCTCGCGGTTGTCTTTGCCATTTGCCAAAAACTCTCGCTGGGAGAAATCCCCCGAAACAGCACACTGCCCGAGCGCGTATTATTAAATGTCTGGGACTGTCGCTGGTGCCGAAATTGAAACATTTAGCGGCTACGTGAGCCACAGTGGATGTGGAATCCAGTGCGTGCCAACGTTGCTCGTTTCCGGTGCCGCTTCTAGCCAAAATTAGCTTAAGCACTTAAGGCACAAAGCGGTTTCGTTTGGGTCCCCCCTAAAAGTTTGGTCGAGTCTTGAAGGTTTTGCGTCAGCATTTCCATTGAACAATTTACACACTCGTGCGAGTACAGGAATATTCATTTAATTGATAGAATAGGTTTTTTTATTTTTATTTGGATTGGTTTTTAGCTTGGGTTAACGTGCAATTAACTCTGCCAGGCCTCGATGATCATTTTATTTAAATTGAATTAAGTGCAACAGTGCCTCCGCCTCTCCATACCCCACAGCCAGCCAGCCAGCCATCCAGCAATAGTGAAAATAGCATAGACAAACAAACAAACAAAATGCAAACAGTGAAAAAAGGTGAAATTAAATATAGGCAAAGTGAAAACAAAGCAACACAACTCTGGCCGGTGCCGTGCAGTCAAGTGTAAAATGGTGCGCCAGCTTAATATACATACATATACAAAACATACATATAATATATACATACATACAAATACGGATAAGCAGATACATAGTTATACAGAGATACACAGCTACAGATACAGATATTCTCAAATAAATGGCTAGAAACAATGCGAGCCATCAGCAGATACATAAATACATACATAAACATACAGATACAGTTACAGTTACATTGAGCAATTCATCAACCATTTAAGTGTAAAATGGTTAAAACAAAGTCAAATTTGTATTTAATGCTCCCTTAAATTTCAACAAATGATAGCTACGAGTATATGTATTAACTAAATCAGGCGGAGGAATCATTTGTGCGTAAGCCCCAATCAGAATTTAAATTAAGCATTCCATAAATCAATATGACCGAGTTTTTGGGTACCGAGAGACAGACTCTCAGCAGATGCACGGCAATCGGGAGTTGCTCAAGCAAATGACAGAATTATGGCCAAGTGCACTCAGTAGCACCACAAATCATATCGAATAAGGACAGATAAAGCCCACGGAGAGGGCCCGCAGAAAGACTTCCCTTCACAATGTGTTCAGTTAAGCAATTAGGCTACAAAATCAATGAATAGCCATATATATTTATTAGTTTACCATGAATATTGATGACTTTCACATCATATATACATATATACACGAATATATATATATATTTACTTGTAGCTACATATATATTTACAATTAAAGTCTATGGACAATGGTCGACAAATTTCAATTTACATACGTAAGTGTTTAAGCAAAATGCCAAAAGCATTTCAAATGCAAATGGAGAAAAATGTACGAATAAGTCATGGAAAAAAATGAAATAAAAAATACACACATACATACATACACATATATATATATACAAATTGATTGCAAAATAAATAAATAATATTTATGAAAATAGAGCACGCGTGAAAGCGTGTCAAAATTATTTGACTTCCAACCACACACACCACACACACACACACCCATGTACCCATGCAAATATGTATATGAATATTTACTGATATATGTACATATGTATGTATGTACATGTGTAGTGTTATGTATACACACCAGGCCCATATGTAAACTTAAATAAATATTTAGCAAACGTATGTCGGTATGTCGGAATATGTTGAATTTGTAATCGGAAAAAAATATAACAAAAAAAAAAAGGTATGCAAAATCTGCATATGTTATGTGGGAACTTTTACAGTCAATTGAATCCTGCATTTTTTTAAGTTCTATTCGAATAGAAATAAAGAGAGTTTTTCCACACCAAAAGTTGCTCAATGGGAGGAGGGGCGTCCGCCTTTTAAAGTATCTATCAGTAAATCATTTTAGCCCCAGGCAGATGATTGATGATTGCTTTTGAGGCAATCCTTTCTGGGTGAAGCGAGCTCTGTCCATACACAGCCACACCGTCAAGAGGAAGTAAGTGAACCTTAGGCATTTATGGTACATGCATCTGAAGGGGTACAAGATGTTAGTAAATTTGGTGTAAAAGTAAAATGATGATTTCAGGTTTATATGGGAAAATAGAATGTGAAAAAGTTATCTAACAGCACGAAGATTATTCGAATCTTGAGGATTGCAGTCGTAAAGATAATGTTCCACCATAAAAAGATAAAAGACACAGCAGAATGCTTGCAGTCATAAAGGAACTGCAATTGATCAATATCAACATAATTATTTTTATTTTATACTAAAAAGAGTGGAAGAAGCTGAGAAATTCGCCTGCATATCTCGAGACATGCATTAAACGAATGAGAGACCCCTTTAAAGTTGTTCAGACTCCTTTGTGGCAAAGTTCCACTTAAAAAAGGCTTCATTGAAAAGAAAACAAGGATGCCCGTTAAAAAAATCCCATCTTTGTTTGAGCTTGGGAGATGCCTGCATTCAGCTGCCATCAATATTTATTTTGCAGGTCGATCAACTTACCAATTATTTGGTTTCTATTAAAATATACTCGCACGTATGCAAATCCATCGGGGCTAGAGAAGGGTAGGGCTAGAAGCCTGCCGTATCCCATTAAAACAAATGAAAGCAATTTGTGTGCAGAGAACGGGCCAGGAGTTGCATGAGGGGCAGCAAGAAATGCAGTGGCAGGCTCCTACTCGAATATTCCCAAACAAATATGCAGGGCTCCCTCAGCCCTATGGCGCCTGCCTCACTCCTCTGCTCTGCCACACAGTGCCCCTCTCTCTCTCTTTCACAGTTCGAACTTCGAACGTGTCATTGTAAGTTCAAGTGTAGCCAAGAGCATCGGCAGCCGCAGCAGCCGGAATGGGAACAGCAGCAGCAGGAGCAGAAGTCCTCCAGCTGACTCCTCTGGAGCGGACCAGGATGAGTGCTGATGATGATTGTTGGCATCGCAATGGAGTGGGGGGAGGTTAAGGATTCGGGACAGGGACTGGCACTGGCACTGCCGCTTCCGCTGCCCCTGGTAGTAGTGGGACTTTTCGGGCCTGGTCTGTGATGATTGTGATGGGCACAAAAGCCAACGGCTCATGAAAAATGCATGCGACTCGCCTGGCTCATATGTTTTATGGCTTGTTGAATTCCGTTGCTGCTGCCAGTTCCGCCTCGTGCCACTCCTCTTCCTCCTGCCGTTCCCCCAGCCCATTGTCGTTCAAGTTGTAGTCAAAGTCGCAGCACAGACCCGTAGAGCCTGTTAAATTAATAAAGGACACGCCGGCAGGACCCTGACAAAAATTTGTATGCGGCCAAAGTTGAGGTTTGTTTTCCAACAGCTGTGCAGGAGACGTCCTGTCAAAATTGCCAGCTGAACGAGTGGGATGAGGGTGGTATTTGGGGGGGTGGCCTGAAACTCCAGCAGGATAGAACAGGACAGGAATAATATGTTTAATTTTCCCTTACATACTATATATTCCCTGTCCCTGTTCCTGTCCCTGCCCCTGCTCTCTACTGGTTGTGGGGTTTTTTTTTTGTTTGGTCCAGTGGTTGGTTTTTGGGGACTTTCCGCAGCCTTAGATCACTAACCCTACAGTATATAGATTTGCCCGTTCATACAACGAAAGTGGCGCAGCTGAGTTTTCAGCGTACGTTCCCAGGTCTTAGACTCTGGGGCCGATCGCGTTCGGCTCTGGGATTGACCGAAACTGATTTTGCTTGACATTTCAGTTTACGTAAATGTGTGTGTGCCATGTATTCTCACATACTGTGCTTGTGTGGGCTCTAAAATTTTTGTCCGCTTGAACCGAAATTGGTTTTTTGTTTTGTTTTGAGGACTGATGTAGCGATCTGAGCAGACCTGCTGCAGCACAAATGAGGAATGGGCAGAGTGGGTGGGGGTGGGAAATAAATACACTATATAAAAATAAAAAATTGTATTTGTTTGATTTATTTGAAATTGCACATTTACATATACATATCCCTAATTTAGACAGGTTTCTTTTAGAAATTACATATTGTGCAAATGCCGTTGGCTTTCGACTTCGTTGCTGCCGTACAATCAACTTTGTCGATAAATTTACATATATTTTTAGAATATAGAACATGTAAATATATGTAAAAGCCAATTGTATACACATGTAATGTAACCCATATACATACATACATATGTCTCTAGGTATATATTGATAGACCATATACATATATTCATACATGCATACATACATACATATCTATATCAAATTATTTTAGTTCAAATCAATTGTTTTATATAATCTGAAAAACATAAATTTTATTGATTTTGAGCATTCACAATATTCTATAACGGACGAAAACAACGGAAGTGTAAAAAAGTCTTTAAAACGCGTAATTTTCGTTTGAATTGTTCAATTTGTAAAAAATAACAAATCTACGCATTGCTTTTAGCTAATTGCTTTCTAGTTTTTACATTTTCCTTTAGTCTTTTGTCAGCGATTAATTCTTAATTTTTCGTAACATATCAGTCAGCTTTTGCTCATGCGTAGCAATTATAATTTTTAGTTTCATATCAGTCAGCTTTTGTCAGCGAGCAATTAAATTTTTTAGTTTCATATCAGTCAGCTTTTGTCAGCGAGCATTTACAATTATAATGGTTTCATATCAGTCAGCTTTTGTCAGAAAGCAAATATAATTTTTCGTTTCATATCAGTCAGCTTTTGTCAGCGAGCAATTATATTTTTCGTTTCATATCAGTCAGCTTTTGTCAGCGAGCAATTATAATTTTCGTTTCATATCAGTCAGCTTTTGTCAGCGAGCAATTATAGTTTTTCGTTTCATGTCAGTCAGCTTTTGTCAGCGAGCATTTATGATTATTTCGTTTCATATCAGTCAGCTTTTGTCAGCGAGCAATTAAATTTTTAGTTTCATATCAGTCAGCTTTTGTCAGCGAGCATTTACAATTATATTGGTTTCATATCAGTCAGCTTTTGTCAGAAAGCAAATATAAATTTACGTTTCATATCAGTCAGCTTTTGTCAGCGAGCAATTATATTTTTTTTTTCATATCAGTCAGCTTTTGTCAGCGAGCAATTATAATTTTTCGTTTCATATCAGTCAGCTTTTGTCAGCGAGCAATTATAGTTTTTCGTTTCATGTCAGTCAGCTTTTGTCAGCAAGCATTTATGATTATTTCGTTTCATATCAGTCAGCTTTTGTCAGCAAGCAAAAATAATTATTCGTTTCATATCAGTCAGCTTTTGTCAGCGAGAATTTAAAATTTTTTCGTTTCATATCAGTCAGCTTTGGTCAGCGAGCAACGCCGCAGCGAGATTAAAATTTTTTCGTTTTATATCAGTCAGCTATTGTCAATGGGAAATAAAAACATTTTTTTGGGTTTTTTTTTAATTTTTATTACATTCTTACATTTATTCTACCTTTTTACATTTTTACTAAATTTTTACATTTTTTCTAAATCTTAAAATTTGTTTGACAACCATATGGCTAGTGATTAGATTCAGCTTCTGTTTCTGTTTCAGCTTTTGTTTTCTTTGATTTGATGAGGCCCCCCTGCCCCTGCCACAGACACAAACCCTAGCCCGTATTTGTCTAACGGACTGTAAACTCTTTTACCCTTTCAAATACACACATGCACGTGTGTGTATGTGTGTGTGGGTGTGTGGTTTGAGTGTGTTCATTTCTTGTCTTCTCCTTCCCTTTCCGTACTGTTTGGTTTTTTTTTTTTTGATAAATTTTAATTTCCGTTTGCATTTTGCACGTTTTTCATAATTCATGCTCTCCAAGCAGCTAGATTGATGAGGACCGTTTCCAGGCGGGCTTTTCGGGCTGTCCACTGGGCTTATCCCCCACCCGCAGCCAGCAGCAGCAGCAGCAGCAGCAGAGGCTGTGGGTCCAGGGCCGGGGGGAACCAACACCGCCACTCACATGCATAATCGTGTGGAAATGCCAGACACACTAAGCTGACCTGAACCGACTCGGGGCCCATGAAGTTGCCCGAGAGTCTTACTTATATACATATGTATATATATATATATATATGTGCACACACATAGAGATATAGATACATGTATGTGTAGGGGTAGCGGTAAGGGTAGTGGAAGTAAATCGCAGTATCTGAGCTGAGCCATCACCAATCACCCAGCACCACCCTTATACCCAGCCCAATATCAACCCTTTGCCGCCAAACAGATGACTTGATACAGGCCAGTGCCAGTGCCTGGTGGTGCTGATGCTGATGCTGCTCCTGATGGCGTTGGCGTTGCCGTTGCTGTTGCCGTTGCCGTTGCATCCCCATAGGGCCATTGACTAATAGGATTTGAAGAGCGTAAAATTGGTTCGTTGTGAACATGAAATATGCAGTAAATCCTTTGGCGCACCCCACAACGTACCGCCCCACAACGACACAGCCCGTTGTGTTTTCCTTTAATATTTGCTGCAACGTTGTTGCAGCTTAAACATTCTTACCCTGCCACAAGGTCCTGACTTCTGCTCTGTCTCTGAACCAGCTCCTCCAACCCACCAATCCACCAGTACACGAGCAGTTTGTTGCAATTTCGCGGTTCGATTTGGCTTTGCTACCCCAGCCACTGGCTAGCCACATCCTTGCTCCAGTAGTCGCCGTCGTCTGGGCGCGATGGTGTGTTTTATTATCACAAATAAAGCGCAATCACTGTTGTGGCACCCGCTACTTGCAGCACTTCTCCACCGCTTCTTCACCCCTCTGCACCTCTGCAGCTCACTCCAGCAAGTATTGCATTTTTCATGTCTGGATTCCGTTCATGTGGCAGCCTGATGCAGCTGCTTGAAATATTGCAAATAGTTTCGTTCATTCTCGATTGCGTGAAATATGAAAAAATCCCCCAAGAAAATTGTGTAAGAAAAGCCAGTCCAGCCAGTACTGCCCTTCCTTTCCGAGGAATGCAACTCAGATTTACTTTTCATTGCACTTCCCCTGCCCCTGCCACCGTGTTTGCTCCTATAATTGTCTTTCTTCTTGCAAATGGCCAGGAATTTGTTTTCATTACTGCCATAGGATGCAAACAGGGACATGGACTAACCCGACCAGCATAGAACTGAATGCTTTGGAGGGGAATATTTGGTAAGGGACATTTGCCGTCTCGGACGACAGCCGGATGATAATTGTGAGCCATATTTATGCAGTGGTGGAGTGCTCCTTAAAGAGCACTCTGGCCAGAAATCCCTGCTAATAGCAGTTGCCAAGGACTGCGACTTGGCCCGGGCCACGTCTTAAGGCTAAGCCGCTTCAAACCGCCTTCTCGTGGTCCTAGTTAAACCAACTCCAGGTATCCCTCCCCCCTTCGTCGTTCATCGTTCATTCAACTGCAGCTTGGCTGACTTCCGGCGTTGCCTTTTATGATAAATTGAAACAAATAGCCACCAACACCAACACTCGCCCGCCCGCCCCCAAACCTACAGCGAGGACTTGGCTTATCAGAAAATTGCGCTCAGCTGTTTATGAAAGCATAACAATGTTAGCTGCCTTGGCCATTACAGCTCCACTCCATCTGCAGCAATAGCATCAGGGCCAACCCCAACCCAGGGCCCAACATCAACACGATCATCAAACTGAATGGCTGCCTCGTCCTCGTCCTGGGCTGGGTCTGCGACTGGGTCTGGGTCTGGCCTGGACACATAACTCACAAGTAGGATAAACAATTTACTTATCGCTGCTGCAGCCCAACCCGAGATGGGGTTCCGTCGCCGGCTACGTCTCAGAGCCACAGCCAGACGGAAGACGTTGGCCACATCAGCGCGCCACATTGGCAAATAAATCATAATAAATAACTTGAAAAACGAAACACCTTTGCGCACAAAAGTTGCACGTCCTGTTCGTGTTCCGTGTGGCAGTGCCTCATTCCGTGGCATATAATACTGTGTATGTGCAGTCGTTCCTTGCCATAGGGTAAGTGCGGGCTACATCAGCAAGGTGGAGCATGTCACACCGAAGAGAAGAGCTTTTGGAAAATATATAAAATTAATATCATTATTCCACATTTGGGTTTCCAATGAAGACTGTTTCCCAGCTGGAGGCTGAGATGAGTGTATGCACAGCCTCGACTCTCCGTTCGTGTTTATTTCCACATGTATTGTAATTCCTGTTGCTGTTGTCTGTCGTTATTTTGGTCTTAGTTCCCGCTTACAGTTTAACACTTTGCCAGCTCCCACTGCCACCCCCCATGGAGCGGCGCGGAGAGACAGAACTTGGCTCAATTCTTGCAACTGGTGATAAAAATTGATACATAACTTGCATAAATCAGGCGCCTGCCACGCATTACGTATACGTCGTGTGTGCGTTTGCCGCTGGTTGCTGGCTGCTGGCTGGTGGCTGGTGGCATTTATTAAATTAGCCACAGCATTAGCTTGCCGCACAGCCAATGGAAATGGCTGCCAAGGGCGCGTCAGGTAATTTGTAAATTTCTGACAGATACGCTGATAAACTCATTGCAGAGATTTCTTTGGGCTACCTCTCACTTGCCGCCTCTGCCTGTCTGTCTGTCTGTGTGTGTGTGGGTGGGTGGATGATTTGTGATTTATCTGAGTCTTATTACGGCTGCCTACATAACAATACTTTATTCGCAATACTTTGGGCCATACCTAATGTAACATCACAAAGGGAACAACGTGAACGAGATTTCAACAGTAACGGTAACAGTAACAGTATCAGTAACGGTTAGCGACAGAACGTCGGAAACGGTGACGTTGGAATGGAATCTGGCAATCGATTGGCATATCAGCCTTCAAGGCGAAACCGAAACCGAAACCTCCGTCTGGCTGAGCTTGGTTAGCTCCGGATGGTTGGACAGCGACTGGTTGGGCACTGGCGCCGGCGGCAGCTTTGGCAGACTGAAGAATTTCTGTAAATTAAATTTGTGAAAAATGAAATTAGGCTACGGCTGCTTTGCATAATTTAGATTATAAATTAGATGAGCCCCAGGAATCTGCATGGGATGGAAGTAGCTTGCTGGAGCAAGAGAAGAAAGGTGAATGAACTCCTTCTCCGCCAGCCACTCCTGCCACTCAAGATGAAAATCCATTGCATAGAGGTAAGTAATTATGAAAAAAGGAACTTTGATTGCTTACATCGTGCCTGCCAAAGTTGCCCGCCTCCTCCATGGTGTCTGGCAGCCTCTTGTGCAGCGTCTCGGGCAGGAACAGGGCGCCAATGCCGCCCAGCAGGAAGAGTGTGCCCAGGATGTAGTAGGGCGCACGGATATTCACCGTGGTGCCCAGATAGACCAGATACGGGGCCAGCACACCGATGGCATTGGCCAGAATGGTGCCCAGCGCCACTCCCGTCTGCCGCATGCACGTCGGATAGATCTCCAGGCACTGCAGATTGACGGTGAAGAAAGTGAGCGCGTTGAGGAACTTGATAAACGTCGCCAGGTAGATCATCAAGTACTCGTGCCGCTCGTCCGTCGCATACACAATGATGGGCACGCAGGTGATGAACGAGATGAGAAAGGACACCGAGTTGGTGATGCGTCGTCCATATGTATCGCCTATGGAAACGAAAAAGGGTAAGGTAGAGAACAAAGAGCGAAAGAGGGAGAGGGAGACACCCTTTCTCAATCAGCGTCAGGTCTTGGCTGCTGACTACACACTCACCCAGATAGCGACCCACAATGTAGGCGGGAATTTCGACAATGCTCTGATACAAAAAGTTCAAAAAGGGATTGCCCGCCATGCGAGAGCTGAAGAGGACCAGCGTGAAATAGGAGACGGCCACCACGCACCTGAAACCAGAGTGGTCAGCAGTTAGACATGCAAATTGCTTTTCGTCAGACCTCGGCACGGCACTACTCTGGTCCTTGTCCGAATCTGAATGCTGAATGCGTTACCAGCTCACCAGCTAAAGCCCATGATTGTGGTGTTGCGGGCCAGGCGCCAGCCGGCGAACAGCGATGCAATGCCGTAGGTAACATCCTGCTTGTCCTGGCTGTAGATTTCCGCCAATTCTTTCTCGGTCACATCGAAACGGCGGCCATTAATTTTGGCTATCTTCCTCAGCTGCACAATGGCGTCGCGGAAGCGTCGCTTGCTAATCAACCAGCGCGGCGATTCGATGACGTATCTGGTCAAAGAATTGATGATGATTCAATTGGGGATTGGGTATTGGGGGATTTGGTTCGATTGGCAAACGGCTGCCCAACAGGAAAGGGAATGCTTTTGTCTGACTTACTTGGAGAAAATTAAAACCGTTGCCGTGGGCACCGATGTGAGCCACATAAAGGAGTCCCAGTGCCCCAGCCACCAATAAAGCAGCGGCATAAACGTGGTACCAATGGACCAGCCGCAGCTCTGGAAGAAAGCAATGCGACTGCGATCCTCCCTGGAGTACGTACAAAAAGTTAGTTTCAGCAGAAGCAGCAGCAGCAGGGGAGAAGTGAAACTTTGTTCAACTGTCAAACTTACTCCCGTGAGATTTCCATGCCAATGATTTGGGGCGACTGAAAGAGACTGTTGACGGTGAGGCCCACGATGCCGGACATGATGAGGAACCACGTGTACGAGCTGGTGCACATGATGGACCCGATGCGTCCCAGGGAGCAGAAGACAACGCTAATGTAGTAAACCAACCTGCGACCATAGCTGGACACGGCAAGGACCGACCAGGCGCATAAGGAGAAGAGAAATTCAATTACTTGCCATCTCATAACTTAGTTGTCGGTGGAACTTAGTTCGGCTGTACTTACGAGTCGCCCATTTGTCCCAATATAAATGAGCCAGCCACCTCCGTCACACGACCCACAACGAACACATTTGTCACGAACAAATCCTTGGCACACACCCAATTGTGGTCCGTGGGAATCGTGCTCTCGTACCAGGTCTTGTCATAGCTCCAGCCATTCTGGCAAGCTGCGCGAATGGGCATGGCAAAAATGGCAAAATGGAGAATTGGGAATGGGAATGGTAATGGAAACGGTCGTAAAATGCATTCGAGTGCAAAGTTGCAAAAATTTATAAGACAGCAGACAGCAGCAGGGGAGAGAATAGAACAACGAAATGCCAAGTAATTTCACCACTAATCTGGCCAAAGTTCTACGAGTAAGTATTCCAGCAGACACTTTCTTAAGGTAAAACGCTGAATCGAAATAATGCAAGTTTTCTCAACTCAACTCCGATGGAATTGGTACGTAATCCTCGAAAGCCGTTTCTAATGCTTTCCCATGTAAAGTGTAAGCTGAAATACCTTTCTCTCCGCGCCTATCCTCTCCTCTCCTGTAAGTTTTACGCACCTTGTGTTTGATTGGTTCGCAGGCTCGTGTTCCAGTTGGACCAGTCCTGGATCTCAGTGAAATTCATTTGGAACTCCTCACAGTTGCTAAATTTTTCTCTGCCCCGATTGTCCGCCTGTCTAAACGAAGAGATCGTACAGTGGCAACACTTGGCAGGTAATTTCAAACCATCCGCACTTACTTGGGCAGCGTTATGTCGCGCCATTGCTCCAGCGTAAAGTTTGTGTTCTCCCTGCCGGCCACTGTGCACCAGTGATCGGGTATGTTGAGGGCCAGAATGATGTTCATATAGATCATGGCACCGCTGAAGGCCAGGCCACCGATGAACAGAAAATTGTAGAGGGTCTGGTAGCGGCCATGGTTTCCGGCCTTCTCCATGAGCGCCTGGAAGGGATCGTTCAGCTCCGATTCATCGATGTCCATGTGTGAGACGCGGGACGCCTTCCGGCTGTTCGCCTTCTCCAGTTTCTCATTCATTCTGCTCTGTTTTGGAGGGGCGTGGAGTGGAGTGGCCGCTGCTCTGGCAGCGTGTCTAGCACTCAGTCGGTCGGTTATGGGTCCCTGATAACGAGAGTAATCTTTATGGCATCTCAGCTTAAGAACTTCGCACTAAACGAGAAGCACTGCTTGCGCGGCAATTCATCCAAAACTCTTATGAGAATTTTGGCGCCATAGCAGTTGTAAAAATCTTTAAATTATATGCACAATTGCTAGTCATAATTTCTGATATTGAAACGGAATAACGAGCAGAGTTTGTTTGCTTTAAACTGACTAACTGAATTCATTTGATTGCTATAAATAGACTTTCAGCCATTTCATGATGAAAAAATAATCAAATTTGTGATAGGGGAAAAGGCAAATGAATTCAATCGATTCAGCACAAAAAATAAACAAATTATTCCAGTCTTCAACACTTTCCAGCACTTAACAGATAAACTCTTTCAAAAAATATCAGTGCCAATTCAACAATTGTTTACTGTTAAACGTATAAACTTACCACGACTGTATGCTGCCCGGCACAGAAGATTATCTTACCGTTCTGCCAACGGCAAGTATTTTATTAAACTGTTTGGTAACTTTATACAATTTTCACCTTAAACAATTTTAGCAATTTGTTCTCTGAGATTTCACTTTGAGAATGATGCTCGATGCAGTGCTACAACTTCATCCCAATCTGAGGGATATTTGAAAATGTAAATGGTTTTTCACGGTTCGACGAATGCACTGTTCACATCCCGCCTCGAAATGGTGAAACTTTTGACGCCTGCGAGAGCTCATCAACTGTTACCAACACCCGACGGTGTTGCTTTGAACGGCCGGTCGGGTTTGTGGCCACTTATCAGGCCCAGATGGAGCATATACGGCATTATAAAATTATTAGCTGATAACAGAATGTCTTTTTAATTTATACGATTAGAATAGTAAACGTCTAAGCATCACGAGAGGTCCCACACATTCCACTCGGAGCGAAGCGGCCAGAGGGCACTGCACCTGTCACATTTATGGGGCTATTTTTATATAATCCAGAATTGAGCAGGTTATGTCTTTGACGATTTTCGGCTGCCACAGCGAATCTAATCACGAATATATGCAGATAGGAGCTCTATGGGTCAACATGCTTATCAGTCGCGGGTGTAGAGCACAGCACTGATGAAAGCAAATGGGTATTTGATGGATTGGCCTGGATGGAAAACAATCACCGGGGAATTATATAACATATAATCGTTAAAATGTTACATTCTCACTGCGATTGCGATTGCACATGCAATTTGAACTTTATTGTGGCTGTTAGACAGAAGCAAAGACAGAGCTTTCATGTCTCAAACAAAAAAAAGATAAGATTCTCGCATGTAGATACGGATGCCCGAGATAAAGACACATTTCGGGGGACTAGACAAAGAGAAATAATGTCTGGTGCCAGGCAACCAGCTTAAGCTCGAATTAACTGCTGCCATCCAAGAGATCAGACAACGATCCCGGTAACTTCCGCTGCATTTGCACCTTGAGTAGGAGCGTTTTTCGAGGCACACTAAAAAACTGTATGTGTTTATACGAGTATGCATATGCTTATTAGATTACAGATATGATTTAACTTTTTTTTGTTGTCTGTGTGCGCAGATGCTGCTGCTGCTGTCTAACGACTCTGACTGGGAATGCGAACGCGCGTCGACTGAGGTTGAAACTGAAACTAAGCCGAGCACTGAGAACTGAGAGCTGAGAAACTGTAGCAGAAGATGAGATAAAGTCTACTTAGCTGGGTGCAAATGCAATAATATCAATTTTCATATATTTCATATAGCAGCCGAACGAAAGACAAAGCAATTTAACAATTTACTGAAGCACTTAAGCGCAAATTTAGTTCCCGCTTGTGCTGATACTGGAATCCAAACCGAGATGCGACTACTTACTAGACGCTGTAAAAAGTAAGCCCTCCCCCCCCAACACACAGAGCGGAGCATGTGCGAGTGTGTCTCTCTCTATGAATAAACATCATCATCATCGCAAATGCAGTATAGATCTGGGATAAGAAGTAGATCTGAGATTTAATCAGCGCAGATTACGGAGGCGCTGTCGCTAATCTATTGACTGTCAGCGGCACCGACTCCGACACCGACGCGTTGTGTCCATCTAAGCGTGTCGCTGTGCCGACTGTTCCTGGTCTACATTTGTACATACATATATACGAATGTATAGTCTTTTAGCAATCATCGGCACAGTGTACCCGTTCTGGGAGGGTTAGGTGAATCACATGTGCTGGCGAGGTCGCGGCTGTTGCTCTGCTCTGCTCTGCTCCCAATTGTTGTGAACTTTCAGCTCTCCTTGAGTGCCCTCGAAATTGCTTCCTACGAAAGCCATTGGGGCCGTCTCTTTTGTCCGATCAAATGATTGATGGCGGGGTACTGAGGCAATAGTAAAGATCAGACCTGCACAAGGCTGCGGGCAGGTCAATGCCAATGAAAGCCAATGGAAGTTAATGATGGGCTTGATCATTGGCGATAAAGATCTCCACACGTGCCGGCACCGCATGGTATTTGTATTTGGATATTGTAGATCGGTATACATACCTAGGATGTGGCTGGCACATTTCACACAAAAGACTTAGGGCAAAGAGCCCAAAAGTGTGCATCATAATTTTGATTGATTTTCAATATCGTAGAAGCCAAAACGAAATCCGCACCCAAACCAAGATGAAAGTCGCCTGTTGTTGTTTATTTTTTTTAGATATGTTCACTTTTATTTAAAGAATTTTACTTTGATTTATGCGTAAACATGAATCATCGCTTGCCATTTTGTTTGTATTGTTTTTTGTTTTTGTTTTCGTTTTTAGTTTTGCTTGAAAATTTCTTCTAAAATTTACTGAACTCTGAATGAATGAATACTCGTAATTTAGTTTGCGCTCACTTTTTACTGTGTACTAATGGAAATTTACTGGTTTTTGTTTTTGTTGGTTTTGTGGTTGTCGGTGTGTAATGTGTGAGTGTTTGTGTGTGTGTGTGTGTTTGTTTGTTGGCTTAAAAATCAATTTTGTTGCTCTTTTTAAGGTTAAACTTTAATATTGCTTATATATTCTTTCTTTAAATTACATCATTTTACAGTGATAATTAGAAGAAGTTAGCACTTGCTGTGTTGTTGGGGTTGTGGTTTCTTGGTTTCTTGGTTTCTTGGTTTCTCTCTAATATATAAATAATCTTTTATTTAACTTTGATACAATTTACAGTTGTGAAACACTTAAACGTAATTTGGATAGTTAAATTTAAAAATGCCTATAATCCGTTATCCTTACGCTCACTATCGTTCCTCGTCCCCCCCAAACCCCCCTTCTGCCCCGTTCATTCTATCTTAATCGGTAGCTTTATCATTATCTTTATCTGGCTGTAACACGTGCGATTTGTTTGTGGTTTAAATTTGATTTAATTTATTTGGATAGATTTAGATTTAGAGTAGATGAATTATCCATACGATTATCGATATCCTTATGCTCAGATAATATATATGTATGTTCAGGTTTAATTATGTTTCGAGTTTCGAGTAAAAGTCAAAGCATACTCTTTTATTCATTTACAATAATGGCCATAAATATGTTTAAATATTCATATGCTCTATGCTAGACTATATGCTATATGCTATGCTTCCATATGTATTCGAATCAGTTTATTCATGTAGTGTGTGTGTGTGTGGGTGTGTGTATATTTAATTAGATTTATTCGTAGTTGTTGTGTGCCGTTGTGCCGATAAATACTCGTTCATTTATTTAACTAATTCATGGAAACTGATTAAAAACATTTGCGCTGCCTGACTAATTTCATTGTCTGCTTTTGATTATCGCTAAATCGCTCTTAATGGATACATTTTGATATTTTCCATAAATGGCATAAACGGTTCTGTTCTCTATAGCTGGATCCGCACTCCCTTCCCTTCCCATATGTACACACGATCCGCACACCATTCGCTACGATTTGAAAAATATTGCTTAGCGTACATTACATTTCCTCCTTCTCGTTTTTTTCGTGTTTCGTGTTTCGTTTTTTGTATTTATTATTATTATTTGTGTGTGTTATTTTTTTGGCAATTTTTTTTACACGTTTCTGACGGATTCTCATGGTCTCCATATATTCATTTTGCATTTTGCATTTCTATTTTCATTTCATTTACATTATTATGTTTTTCTGTTTACTTATACGAGTATAAAACAATTAAAATTAGTATCGAATGGCAGTTTGGTGTTTTTGTTCTCTCGGTTTCAAGTTTGTGTGTGTGTGTTTAGGTTTGTGTGTGGTTTATACAATAAATACTCGTATGTATTCCGTTTGGTTATTAAAATTGAATTGGACTATTGCTTGCACACCGCGGAGTGCTTTAAAATAGGAATCAACTCGAGAGTTGTCTGTGTTCTGTTTGGTTTTTGGAAAGACATTAAAAAGGAGTCTGTCTATGTGTGTGCTTGTGTGTATAAAATGCAATTCAAGTTGGACGTTTCACAATATCACGTTGAGAATTATATGCCTAAGTATATGCAAAGCAAATTGAACAGGAAACGGGGAAGGTCACGGGGCAAATCAAAAGACGGGGCAAGTCTCGTACGAAGCTTGCTATAATAAAAAAGCTAACTAAAAAAATAGGCAAAACTTTACTAAGTACAATATGTATATAGAATTTCTCTCTTTCTTTCTGCTTATTTAAGTGTGTGTATATGTGTAGTGTGTGTGTGTGTGTGATGTATATATGCTATATATTTGTGTAAATGCCAACATTATCGGAGGAAGGATTGACTGACTGACTAACTCTGGCTCTGGCTCTGGCTCTGAAGACTGCTCTTCCCGCTCTCTGCTCTCTGCTTCTACCTCTTTCCCTTATCAATCTCTTTCTTCACTTGCACCCTGCACCCTGCGCACCCTGTCTGTCTATCTCTCTCTATACACTATACATTTGAACTGAAAGACGCGTGTTGGCCTTTTGTTTTCACTATCGAATCACAGCAATTGAAATACACTTAACTCAAATACAGTTGGATCCAGTATCCACGAACCTAGACTAAGAATTTGATGTAGTAAATGGGTTATTGATCCTTGTCATCCTGATCCTGCAGCAGCTGTGCGCCTCCACTGCCGCTGCCGCCGCTGCCGCCACCGCTGTTGCTGCTGCTGCTGCCGCTCGTATTTTTGCGCAGGTGATTGCGCAGCATGACCAGGTTCCGGTTGAGGGGCACATTGCTGGACGGGGCATGCGGCAGAGTGTTGCATATGTTGCCCAGCGGTGCGGCGGCCATCGCACCGCTGCCCACGCCACTGCAATGGGCCCCAATGAGGCTGGCCGAGGCCACCGATGTGGTGGGCGATGTGGCGCCCACACTGCCACCGGTGCCGCCGTGAGTCAGGCCGTGACCGTGACCCAGGCCCAGGCCCAGACCCATGCCAGCGCCCACGCCCAGCAGCAGCTCGTGGGCCAGGATAGTGGGCAAATGTTAAGTGCTGCTCTTCAGCGGACCCGACGATAGCGAACTGCTGCTGACGCCCGAATCGCTCGACTTCTCACTGAGTCCGCCACGTGTGAGCGTATCGTCAGCCATAAGTCCGCCACCGCCGAGAAATGACTTCTTGCCCACCCGGCCGCCACCCGGCAGCGTCGCCTTGAACGGATTGTCCTTGCACCGGCGCGCGCTCTCCACGCGCTTCATAATCTCGCTGGAGCACTTGGTCACCACGTCGTCCAGGCTGTTCGACTCGTCCGTCGAGTTGACCGTCTGCGTCGGTGTCTGGCTGCTGGGCAGCGGCGAGCCCTCATAGCAGCCCGAGTCGCGCGGAAAGTGACGCCGGCCGAAGGGCGAGGCGCCGTGCTTCTTGTTGATGTTGTTCAGCCGTGCCTCATCGTTCTCTGAGCTGGAGCCGGCTATGTCCACGTCGGAGCCTGTACGGGTGAAATTTGTAGCTGTGAGTATGCATGTGAGTGTGTGTGGGTTAGTGTGGGTGTTGGTGGGTTGAGTTAGGTTTGCGATTGAAATTAAATAGCCCAAAGAAAGGTCTACAAATGAAATACCCTGGGGGGTGGTGGTAATGGGAGGGGTGGGGCAGGGGCAGGGGTTAAATGTCACTTACATTCAATGTCATGCAGCAGCTGCACAGCCGTCAGCAGCTTGGCCCGATGCTCCTGATTGAGTATGCCCAGATAGTCGAGATCGGCGGGTTCCAGCTCCTTGAAGAGCTCGAGATCCTCGTACCTGCAAATGGAACGATAGGTGAAACAATCCAACACAATAAAGGTTGGTTAATTTGTTTCATCTACACCACTTACCCGTTGAGCACGAACACCGAGGTGTATTCCTTGAGCCCGATGCGCACCAGCAGATCCTCCACCGAGCTGGGTCCGCCCCCATTGTTGCTGTTGCTGTGGCTGTTCGCATTGCTGTTGCAGGCACTGCTGTTGCCGCCCAGCCGTGAGCTGGGCCCCAGGGTCTTGCTGCTGGAGTTCTTCAGACGCTGCTCCGGCAGCACTTCCACATTGATGAACTTGAAGTGTCCGACGCGGCCGTGGCATCGTCCCTTCCAGATGCCCGAGGCGTTCATCGACAGCACATCGATGAGCTCGCCCTTCTGTAGGCCACACCACACCAAGATTAGAATACTTCATGAGGCACTGCCTATTATTCGTATAGTTTACCTTAAATTTAAGCGCCTCCTTGTCGTAGGGATTGGGCAGACTATCCACCAGGGCCTTGGCCTTGCAGATGCTGCCGCTGTGCACCGCCATCGAGGTGCGATCCTCCGCCGATATGGAGCTGTGTGGACTGCCGGGACGCACCAGAGCCTGTGTGCCTGCAGCGAAAGGATTAAGAGTTTGATAAATATTTAGTTTGGTACGTCCCCCCCAAACCCCTTTGCCTTGGATCAAAGTTTGTCTGGGAAAATTTCCAATTAATGCGCCCACAGCCAATTAGCCACAGGCAGCAACCTAAAGGAATTTTCCCTGGACAAACATGCCCTCACACACACACACACACACACACACACACACGATTCGTTTGGTTAATTAAAAACTTTTCAAATATTTTCCCACACACACACACACTGAGGCAAAGACGATGGCCTGTACTCCCAAAAATATTCAAATATGCACTTGAAGTTTTCCATTCTATTTTTTTTGTTGTTTCGTTTCGTTTTGTTTTTTGGCTTTTCTTGCTGTTTGGTTTGCTGGCCAAAGCTTTTGGCTAATCCTTGCTTTGTGTATCCTGGCCACATGGCCAAAATAAAGTATTTTTCCTTGCACTTTTCAAAGTCCCCTACACCCCCCTTAGCCCTTAACCCTTCATCAAGAAGCAACTCCTTCATCCTGTTGCTGTTGCTGCTCCGCCTTTTGCTCTGCTTGCTGCTGCCTTTATTTGGGCAAAAGTTTTGTTCATTAAAAAAGGGAAGCGGTTGCCCTTCATTTAACCACGCCCCAGACATTGCCCTGCTGCCACTTGGCCCGGCCCGGCACGGCCCAGCCCGGCATGGCCCGTCCCTGTGCGCCAGCAACTGCATTAAAAATTCATTAAGTTTGGAAAATTTTGTGCAGCAGCAGCAACAGCAACAGCAACAGCAACGGAATAACCGCAACAAGAACTACAACTGTTAATAGACCAATATGCAAGCCAGGCAGTCTGGGAATTTTTCTATGCAACAGCAACATCCTGCCTGCCTCCCCCACTCAGACAGCTCAGTGTGCAACAGCAGAAGCAACAGACAAAATCAAACCCCAAAAAAAAAACCCCCAAATTGCAAGCTCAGACACTCACACACACACCACACCACACAATAGTTATACATATTTACAGACAGATACTAGGAGTAGTGGTGCAATTTGTGTATATACTTACTCGAACCGGAAGCGCTGGGCAAACTTTCCACGGAGCTGGCCGAACAGGCAAACGCCTGATCGCTCATGCTGCCACGGTCGGTATTGTCTTGGGAGTTGCTGAAATCCCTCGATGTATCCTTTGTGGCCACAAAGTTCCGTCCATTCTCATTAAAAGCGCCAATTTCCTTTGGCGAGCTACGCATCTCGCTCGACTGCCAAAAAACACCAAAAACAGAAACAGCAGAAACAGCAACGAACCGAAACCGAAGCCGAAAACGAATCCAAGTGAAAGTTGAATGAGTCGCCAGAGACAGAGAGAGAGAGTCGCATCGTCGTCATCGTTGTGCAATAAATTGCATGTTGCCAAGGGGAGGAGCAGAAGTAGAAATAGAAGAGAGGCAAGAACAAAAACGGAACGAAAGTTTTGTTAGTTAAATCATTAAAAAGTTTAAAACGAACATTCCAATACACAGAGAGCAAAAAGGAGTGACTGCTGTAGAGAGAGAGAGAGAGATGGAGGGGGGGATAGATAGCAATGTCTGGCTTGGGGGCTACTCGGTTTTAGCTTTCTGGCTGCATTGCTTCCGTTTTGGCTTGGGCTTTGGCTTTGACTTGGCTCACACAATTGAGCTCTTGACCACCCGAAAAAAAGACGACGCCGAGCACCAAAGGCTAATGCCAAAGCTTGGCATACACTTTCCACAAATACGAGCATAGAAAGAGATTAAAGGACAGGCGGACATGCGGACAGCGGACAGGGGACATGCGGACATGCGGACAGGCGGTGATTGCAGCCTCATATTTTGTTGCTCATTCATTTTCATTGCACAAAGGGCCACATTGCACATAGACATCCAAAGGAGAGCACAAAACTTTGCTCATATTTTTGTTGTTGTTGTTGTTGTTGGCAGCGGCACACAAACATTTAAAGTTTCTCGAAATGAACTTTCACTTTCGCCAAAGGAAGGGATTTCCGTTTCGGGGTTTCGGGGTTTGGGGTTTGGGTGTGGGTGTGTGGGGCCATAAAAACTCATTTAACTGGCATTTGCATTTAGAGTGCATGTTGCGCCTCTTTGCAGCCCTTCCACAGTCTCCAGTTCCATGCCAAAGAGTTTAGGCCAACATCATTATGATGAGGAGTGCCCGTGGCCCGGTTGCTACGATTGCTCCGATTGCATATATGTATGCAAATCACCAACGACCAGGCTAATTACATTTTGCGGCCGACAGAATCACAGAATGTGTCAACAAAAAGTGTCCCTGCAGGTGCCCCGCATCTGCATCTGCATCTGCAAGTGCATCCATCCTCCCATCATCCCATCCGCGGCTCTCTCTCTCTATCTACTGCATATGTATATGCTGCAGGGCTGCAGGGCGATTAATTAACTTACATGATGCACTGTGGCCTTCTGACAAATCGTATTCGCCTTGCCGTGCGGCAGTCCATTCTTTTTTGCCTTCGCGGCCAGCAGACTTGGGGCCAGGCCGTGCATCCGTGCGGCCCCAACCCCAATGTCCTCGTAGTCCGATGAGGGGCTGGGCGACAGCGAGGGTGACTCCCCGATGCCGCCGCTCAGTGTTCGATATCGAGCCGTGCAATTGTTGGTGCCAATCTGTCGGTGGAGAAAGAGAGAGAGAGAGAGAGAATTGAGACCAGTTGAGTGCGTTTCCATATTAGCCAAGTTAAGTCAAGTCAACTTTGCAAATGAAATGCTGATGTCCGGACTCCAACTCCGCACTGAACCCCCTCCACTGCCCCATCGAATGCGGGCAACTTTGTTGGTATTCCGACAACGTTTAGCCAGCTTAAGTGCCAGGACCTGGCCCTGGACCAGCACCAGGATCAGCACACCAAAAAAAAAAGCAGAGAAAACGCAGGAGACAGAGGGGAAGGAAAGAAGCAAAAACTTGGCTAAAAAGCTTTTCAAGTTTTTATGCGCCGAGGCGGCTCTCCCTCCCTCGGCGGCTCCCTCAATGTGAATTTGCTCGATGCTCGTCCACTTTCGGCCAGACGAGACGAGACCCAGACCAGACGACATTGGCCAAATGCGAAGTTTGTTTGTCACAAAGAGCACTTAATCAATTTAGACGCATTCAGATGCGCTCAGTTCGACGGGGGGCTGCAGGTGGAGGCGGAGCAGCTGCAACTTAAATGAGACCAGGACGAGTCCCAGTCCCAGTCCCAGCTGAAAAGGGGATACTTACCGATACAGCACTGAGCCTGGAGGTAACGCTTTGTAGATCTGAAATGGAACCCGCATAGTCGCCGCTCTCACGATCATGGGATCTGAAAAGAAGAAAGAAATCAAGTGTCAAAATTGTGTATCCATTTGCAATGTTCAATCTCCGTCCAAATGAATCTCCCCTGAATCGTATGCCCCACACAATAATAAGCTATCTAAGCGCCAGCACACACAACCTGAGTGGGTATCACATCCTACTGAAGGACCGAAGGAACTTTAAAATCGTATTGGACAAACATTTTGATGGCAAACAATAATCGCGGGGGCCGAAGGTCTCTCTCTCTCACTGCCAGAGGCTGGGGCACGGCCAGAGGTCGTGTGGCAAACAAAGGTCATACTCGTACATATAAATAAATACTTGATATCGTTTTCCTTCCTTCCCTTTTCTTTTTTTTTTTTCTTGCTTTTCTTGCTACGAGTTTTTCTTTTGCCATTTGGCTTCAACACTGTGGAGATTTTCACTTTTGGTTGCCTTTTGCTGTTTGTTTTGCACCTTCTTCGGTGCTCGTTCCCATTCCATTCCGTTCTCCCCCCTCCCCCGTTTCGTGTTTGGGAAAGTTTTCTTTTGCGCTTGGGCCCCAGAGGCGCACAGGGCGTATAAGTTATTTCAGCAAGTCCTTTTGTATGCGTACGTGTGGAAAACGCTGCCCGGGACTGCCGGGACTGCCGGGTGTGTCGGGTGTGCCGGGTGTGCCGGGTGTGCCGGGTGTGCCTGTGTGCCTGTGCGCCTGCCTGTTGGTTGATTGAGAGGAGAGCCTGACTCCGTCGTCTGGTGGATTGGCGTTGAAGTAGCAATAATGCCATTTCATTCAAGTGTCGTGCTGTCTCTGCCGCTGCCTTCTCGTCTTCGTTTCGTCTTCTTATTGGTTTTGACTGCCTGCCACCTTGGCACCCTGCCACCAGCCACCTGCCCTTGCCACATCGCCCATCGCCCATCTCCCATTATTGTGGCATGCGTAACAATATGAAATTGATGACTTTCGCTCCAATACGTTTCGATATGTTGGTCTGCCACTCTCCTCTCTGTCACTCCGTCACTCACTCACTCAGTCACTAATTCCCTCATTCATTCCCTCATTCATTCATTCGTTCGTTTGGCTGATTCATTCATGTGGCTGCAGAGCATTGATAACCGCACTAATGAAGTGGAGACTACCTACCCTTTATTTCCCCTCTTTCTGTCTGTCTGTCTGTTGGGTCAATCCTTTGGTGCACCTTTTGGCGATTGAGCCAGTTTGATTGCTTTGGTGTTTCTTTTTCTTTTTGCTTTCTGGCCACCTACCATTTAGGCTGGGGTGCCAAAGCCCGTCCCAAAGTGAAGCTAGGCCTGCCACTAGCCTGTTTACTGGCCCAAAAATGTTTGGCCTTTTCATGGCACACTGAGCAGAGATTTTGTGGCACAGTTTTATGGATCAATGATCATTCGATGGCTGCCCCTGACCCCCTTTGAAGTGTGTGGCTGGGTGTGGGTGTGAGTCTGACCATTGACCAAAAGGGGTTATCATAACTGTCCCATACCAAACCCTACAATCAATCCCAGCAACGGATGATACTGGCACCCCCAGCTACACCCCAACCCATCGCCGGATTCCTTTTTTATTTGTATTAATGCGCCACCTTTCCTGTCGGCCCTTTGGCCATAAACTCAACTGCAAATAATAATGGCAATCAACAATACAGCCCAACGCCCAACTCCACAGTATATACAATGGGAGGGCAGGGGGGATGGGGATGGCACTCACCTGGCATGCGTTAAGGGTATTATTGTCGGTGGATTTGGCGGCTGTTGTGGCACGATAAGACCTCGTCGCGGCGGCCCTCGTTGCGGTAGTGAAATATCTCCGGCGGATCTTAATGAAATTACGCCCGTGCTCTCGCGGTTGTTCGAGAAGCGCACACGGCCACCCTGTAAAAGCAGACAAGCAGAAAGAGATGGCAAATTAGTGAGCTATATATACAAGGGAAAAAGAGATAGAGATAGAGAGATACAAAGAGAGGGAGAGTCAAACATGGGGATTAGCATTCAAGTAGAATTTGTTGGCCGCTGTAGAGCAACAAAATTATGAAAAATTAACAAAGTTATAAAAGTTTATGATGGCAAAGCGACACCACGCCAGAGAGGGAAGGGAGGAAGCGCTGGCCGGCCTGCTCCTCTGTGTGGCATGCCACACTTTGCGCTGTTGCAGTGGCTTCAGCTTGGAATTTTAAATTTAGTAAAATTTTCTCCTTTGCAGATACTTTTTTTTTCCGTGGTTGTTGTTGCTGTTGTTGTTGTCGGCTTTTGTGTGTGTGTTTTTGGTTGGGCAACGGAAATTGCAAAGTTTTCTCGTTTTTAATTTGGAAAACTCTTCGGAAAAGCCAATCCACTGGAATTAGATTTCGGACAGAGGGAATTCGAGTGTTTTGTGCCGGGTGGTGGGGCAGAGGCTTAGTCCCCAGTGAAAGGAGTGGAAAGGGAATCCGCTTGATATGAGATACACAGAGGAGCGGGCCGAGGCACAGGCACAGGCAATATCAGTGACCAGTCCCTGCGACTGTTCTGATCAAAGGCAGAGTCCCAAACAATTCTATTTCAATGAGCCAACGTCTCATCAGGGTACCCGTTACCCGTGCCACCAGATAGCCAGATGCCAGTCACATTGGGGCATATCTTTCGGGCTGGCTAATGCGGTCCGTTAAGCAGCCCCAACGAACCGACGCGCGCTTAACCTTTTTTGGCCTGCCCGGCCTGCAAAAGTTTCATTTCAATTTTAAACAAATTTCGTTTGCCACATCAAAGGGAAGAAACAACGCTACATGAAGAGCCCCACAGCCCCCCACCACCCTATCGTCTCCGATGGGACTGCGCCGTTGAGTGATTTCAATTGACTAAGAAAACAAATTCCGCCCTCAGCCCACTAGAAGCCCAAATGCCGATAACTTGCCTAATGCGTTCCCACAAAAGCGCAACTCAAAAAAAAAAAAAAAAATAAAAGAAAAGAGAAAAAAAAATATACCTAAAAGAAAACACCGGAAAATTATGCAAAAGGAAAAGTCTCAAGACGCGCTGCCGTCTGCTGCCTTCCTGCAGCCCAGAGCCAGAGGCAGAGTCAGAGCTGGGGACACACAATACACAATCAGACTGAGAGAGGAGAGTCAAAGTCGAGCAAGTCAACAAGAATTATGCACTTTTTGACTGTCAATAAAAATAAAGTGAGTTCGACTTGGAGTCGCAGTGGCAGTGGTAGTGGCAGTGCCAGTGCCAGTCGCTGGGCGCACTCAGCAAAGGCAGGAGGAGAAATGCCAAAGGACATACAAATCGAAGTTGGTAGAAATCAATGCGCCAGCACAAAATATATTCAGCGTATAATTTAATAAAGCAAATAAAAGAGAGCCACAAAAAGCGGCGAATCGAAAAAGGAAACCGAACTGAACCGAACCGAACCAAACAGAGGAGAAAAAGGCATAAAAAAGTAAAAAGAAAAGCTGAACAGGAAACTCAACTCCCTCACAACTTTTGTGGCTGGCAAATTCCGTAGAGAAATCAAAGCTAAAATTGGGATTGGTATTGGGTATTGGCATAGGAAAGGGGCTTCGGAATGGGGTTGGGAAGCAGTAGCTTGGCAGTAGCCAAGTAAGCAGGATTAACGGCACAGAGACAGAGGGCGGCATGGCACATAAATTCAAAATGTGATTGCAACTGCGACGCGACAATGTTGCCGCTGCGACCGTCTTGTTTCGTCTGCCAATTCTATATCCTATATATGCTGTTAATCCTACTGCTACTACTCGCTGTCGAAGATCTCAATGAAGTGTAGAAGACTAGACACAAGTTGCCAGGGTACTTGGATACAGGGGTACTTGGAATAATGACGTTTGGGTTATATATGTATATGCGACACTCACCTGAATGGTGGCAGCTGGTCCGCAGTTGAGGCCGGCCATCAGAAAGTCATCGGGATCGCTTTCGTAGGGCGGCTCGTCGTACCAATGACCTTGATGGTGCAGCGCACTCACCGCATAGTGGGCACCGCCTCCAAGCCCTGCAATGCCACCGCCCACGCCTGCCCCAGTTCGCAGGGCCTCGTCGTACATGTAGGTGTCGTCTGCAAAGGGATAGACTGTGTTTAGCAGCCGCAAGTTGTGCGAGTACGCGCGCGCACGCGTGTGTGTGTGTGGGTTAGTCTGGCTTAGGTTTAGGATTATGTTGAATCCACAGACAGAGCGGGCAAAAGAGAGCGAGAGAAGGGAGAGCAGGGGCTAAACTTTAAAAAGTTTTTTAAGCGCCCCCGAAAAATTGTGCAGTGAGAGAGAGGATGGCAACACAATATTATTATACGCAACGTTGCACACAAAACTTGAAATGCCATTTGCCACATGCAAGGCGGCGCAAAAGTTGCTCCAACTCCAACTGGTCGTGGCTTCGGTTGCAACTGCTTCTCTACGGCATGCGGCATGCGGCTTATGGTCGGATGCAAGTCCGGAAACGGACATAAGATTTTATGCTCGCTTATGCATGTGACGCTCGCCAGACGACAGACGACGACGACGACGACGACGACAGACGGAGCCTGCTGCAGTTGCAGCAGAGGCAGCACCAGCAGCAGAAGCATTTCAAGTGTAAAATTCCCCACTGCATACTTTCGGGGCGCACCAACAGCTGAGCTGCTCTTTAAAGTTTCCCTACCCTTCTCTGCAGCAACTCTTCTTTTCTTTTTCTGGGTTCTGTGTTCTGGGTGGGGTCTGTGAGTTGGACTTACCCATACGTCCCTCGCCGCGACTCATTTGCAACAGTCCCTGACGTATGTCACGCAGAATCTGCAAAAACACAAAACAAAGTTGCATTAGTTTGTCATGCGAAATATTTTTGGGGGTTGATTCGATCAACGGCCAAGTTTAGCCGGGGGGGGAGACACAGGACACAGGGACACCGAGTAGTCTTCTCTCTTTGAATGTGATGATACGAATATTAAAGTGAATTTTTGTGAATATATTTTGGCAGCACTTTGTCTGCTGGCCCAGACGTGACTGCTGTACGAAATGCTGTCAACTTTTGAAGGCGCTGACAACAACAATAGGGCCGAGACGTGGATCTACATCTACATCTCCCTCCTCCCAACACTCCCATCTTATTAGCCAAGTTGCTGCTACACTTTCAGCGCGCCAGGCAAAGGCGTTAAAATTACAAAATTCCATTTGAAAAGTGAAACAATTTTCCTTCCCAGCAGAAACTACTTGAATGTCACTTTTTCTTCATTTCTATTTTTGTTCTGGTCCTGCCGAATAATAGCATTTTGTGTGCGCTGAATACTAATTCTAAGAGCACACAGTACACTCGTACTTACTAATACTACTATATGAAAATGCTGTGCCGAGAGCAGAAAGCATGCCAGGGCCACAGCACCAGCAGCAGCAGCAGCAATAGAAATAGTCATGTGAAAGTACGAAAAGTAGTAGGAAAAGCAACTACAGCGAGTGAGTGCGCTGAAAAATTAGCTAAAAGCTTTTTTTGGCCAGTGCCCGTGCCCATGCCCCATACTCCCGTTTGCCTCACATTAAAAATGCATTCAAATGGCATTTTACTTGGGGGCTGCATCACATGCTACACATGTGTGTTGCCAGTTACCAAATTGAAATTTACGTGGCCAAGACACCGAAACCTGTCTTACAATTGTAATCACATTGCTCTGCTTAATTGCCTGGCCAAATGCAAACGCCCCTGTCCCCCTGCTGAAGGAAAAGAAATAGTATGGCCAGGCCAAACATTTATCCTACATCCCCCCATACCCCATCATCCCCTGCCACACACACACTCTCTGGACTTTTGCTCTACTCTTGTCATAAATATTTCATGTGCATGGCTTTTACCAGCTTCTTCTTCTGAATATCTCAGTGGCAGGCAGAGCAGAAGCAATAGCAAGGAGAAGGAGCTGAAGCTGAAGCAGGAGGTGTGTCCATTTGCCATTCCTTGTGGATACTACAAAAACAGCAATTACAATTAGACAAACAGAATGTTGTTTGGCCAAGTTAAGCAGCAGCACTAACAACAATTCTCTCCTTCTGCTTGCTGCTGCTCCTCTTTATCCTACTCCTGCTCCTGCTGTTGTGTGCTTTTCATTTATGCACAAAAATTATTGCCCTTGCTTAGGCCTGGACACATTTTCGTGCTGGATGTTGTGGAGCCCCGAGCAAACAGACAAATTGTCGTGCAGCAACGCAATTTGTGTGCCTGTGTGTGTGACCTTTCTTCTATCCATCCAACCATTTTTGCATGTATAGGTGAGTGTATCTGTATCTATCATTGAAAGCTGATAACTGACATAATTAACTGGGGGCCTGAGCCACAGTTGATTGAACAGACAGCAGCAGAGACCAGCAAAGAAATGATTTCCTTAATCGATTATGCCCCTACCAATCCTCGACAAAGAATCTCTGCCTGAACATTCCTTGGGCCACCGCCCTAACTCCCTCCCTCCCTACGGGCTTACATTATCAATCAGAAACGAAATCGGAATCAGAATCGGAATCAGAATAAGAGTTAGAGAAAGCTTTAGCAATGGAATCCCCAGTAATGCCACAAGAGTCAGGCAATCAACAGGAGACACGAGCCATGGCAAGAAAGGAGTTTTGCTGTTGAGTTTTGCTGGTTCTGCTTCGTTTTTAATTCTCTTGGCATATAAATAAATAAGCTGCTCTTTCATTCACACTTTACAAACACACACACACACGACAGTTACATAGATAATACTCTCTCCTCTGAATCTTTGAGTACTCCCCATGTTAGCCCATCATCATGTCCTTTCTTGCCAGAGTGTGGCAAGTAATTCTTTTTTTGTGTGTTGTGTATGACAGACAAAAGTTTATCATTTGGCAGGTTGCACTTCATTGTTTCTGTTGTTGTTTTTGTTGCTATACTTATGTGTGTGTGTCTGTGTGACGCTTAACATTTTGGTCCGTGTCTGTTTTGCATGTTTTTTTGGGAGCTTGTGTCTTTGGACTGGACTTGGGTGCTGGATTCGGACTCGGACTCGGATTGGGACTCGGACTCGGGCTTTTATGCCCTGAAATAATTGCTGTTTTTATATCAAATATTTTTAATAGCTTTTTTAATTGGCTTGTGCATGTAAGAGTCGTAGCATTTATATTGCATGTACACAAAACAGTGAGTCTCACAACTATGAAAATATTTAAACTTGAGCTTCGCTTCTATCCATTAAAAGCTAATCTGAAGGCAAGGTAATGTCTGACTGCAGGAGATTACTCTCGTTCACTACTGAATGTGAATGGATGTGGATTTTTTAGTTTAATTTAAGCACAAAAACTGCACTAACGAAACGCACTGTAAACCAAATGATTTGAGGCTGTTAAGAAACGCTTTCTGCATCCAGAATTGCATCTGTTTTCCGGCCTGTGACTTCTGTGTGTGTGTCTGTCTGTGTGTGTGTGTTTATTTTATTCATGAAAATACTTGGCCTCAGAATCTGTGAAATTAATAGTGTTGTGCATCCCTGCCTGCTTGCATACCCGGCAATGCTTGCGGCCCAAGTTTTATGTTTATTTAATTTGTGAAAAGTGCCTAAAACAAATATGCTTGATTTATTCGCAGCAATTGGCAAATGTTTGCCATTCGCATTTATCCATTTGGATGGACAACTTGAACGGGAAGGTCGGTTGGGTTGGTGGGTCCGGTGGGTCGGCGGGGGTGGTGTTGATGCTTTAAGGATGTTTTGATTTTTGCTTACCTCCTCGTGCTCACGTTGAAATTTTTCCTTTTTTCGCATGGCCTCTTGTACTTTCAACTGTAATTGGAAAATTTGTTGCTATATATAGTTATTGCTGAGTGATTTTGTTTATTTATGAATGCAGTGGAACACATTTTGTTGCTGGCCCAGGCCTTGGCAACAGCAGCAACAGCAGCAACAGACGTTGACAGGGCCAGGAGTTTGCTTTTAGGCGTGTCCTGGTTTGGTCTTAGAGCGGGTGGCTTGGCAGTGGGAAGTGGAAAGTGGGACCGTGTATGGCTGCATATGCATTATGCATTTTCCAAATGTTTTCTGTTGTTGCAACTGCTGCTGGTGCTGCTGCTGCTGCTGTTGCAGGTGTCGCTGTCCTGTCTGTTTTGTGTGTGTTTGTTTTGTTGTCGCTGCTGATTGCATTCTGCTGCTTGTTTTTAGTTGGGCGCCGTGCGCGCTGTCATTAATAATGAATGTTGACGGCAATGAACTTTTAAATGTTGCATGCATCTACACGCTTCCTTTTCTGCTGCCACCAGCGCCACCTCCTGCTGCTGCTGCTTTTGCTGCTGTTGCTGCCATTGCTGGTGGCATGCCATTACAGGTAAACGTGCTCAAAAGCAACAGCCGCAGCTTTCGTGTTGAAATTGCATTGCAAATGTAGTCAAAAAGGGTGTTCGGTGTTGCAGGGAGTCTGCAGTTTGATTGGGCGGTAGGTTTAGGTGTCATCCAGCGAAACTTTCTTCTTCTTGTTGTTTGTGCAAATTTTTCTGTGTTGAGGTAAAATTTGTTGGCTGTCACAGCTGTTGCAACAGCAGCAGCAGCAGCGGCGGCAGCGGCGGCGGCAACAGAAGCTTGTTAAATTTGCTGCATAAATATTTATGCGACTATGCCAACATCTAACCAAGCCAATAAGCATGCCACCCACAGCTATCTCATGGATGTATATATGCATAAAAAGATACATAAATACCTACAGCTGCGGTCAAAATATTAGTGATGGTTCAGTGGTTTTCTCTAGCTAAATAAATACTTGAGTTGGAAGAATATTTCAATTTTAGACTTGATTTTGTTGATTGAATTAATGCAATGAAAGCTCTCAAGGCAACGCAGACATTTTATTTCTAATTAATATCAAATAAATAATGATTGAAGATGCATTTTAATCTATTCCAAGACTATTAAGGATACTTCCTGCTCTACTCCTCTTTACTCCTCCTTAATGTTCAACCACTTCATCCACCGCCGAATATTTTGACCTTTGCTGTGTGTCTTGGGCATTTAAGTTACCCATTTTTTTATGGCTTACCCTATGGATTGTCTCCTCGAAACTGTGCTGCTGTCCGCCCGCACCGCCGTTTATCATTTGAAAGTGCCGCAGACGATCGTTGGCGGCCTGAAAAGAAAGGAACAAAAAATAGCGAAAAAAATCAATTTAGGGAAAAGTTTTTAAATTCAATTTCTGTAAAGGGGTTCCTCTGTGTGGGACAAGGTGGCTTATTAACCTTCATGGCTACCCCTGAACTTTGGCTGGGTGGGGAGTGAACTCATAAATCAAGGACTCGACTACTTGATGGGGGCCCAGGCTCCGCATCGTGCTTTATCGCCATTAGGGACGCCATTTTCTATTTCACACCTTTCGGCGGGGTTTTAATTTTTAATTAATAACGAGAGTCAAGGGTCAGGTTCCCTAACCTGGGTCGCGCCAACCTTCGGACCCACAGCGGCACCTCGCAGCTCTCTTGCTCTCTCTCAGTCTCTCGCTCTGGCCGACCTGTTTAATGCGTTTGTTTTCTTATCATAAATAGCAAATCAGTTGGGGGGTGGGCGGACGAACACATGGCCCAGCCCCGGTGAGTTCTGTTTAATTATATTTTGAAAGGGCTCCAGGACCTGAATCTGAATCTGGATCTGGGGTAGGATGCTGCTACTTAGGCACATATCCTTAGTCATTTCCTGCGCTTATCTGCAGCAGGTCCTTGCCGCTGCCACTTTTCCCTGGCTCCATCCACTGCCAAGGCGCCGGCTTGTTCCCTGCCGCCCACACACCTTCTCTTCTCAGTTTTTATTTATTTTTTTTTTTTCTGTGTTCTGCTTCGTGTTGCTGCTCTTCTTTTATTTATTCTTTTCTGCGCCCGGCCGCTCGTTGGCTGCTTGTGAAAAATTTATGCATGTCCTTGCTTATTTATGAGCAGCCTCGTCCTGGCCGCGTTATCTTTGGCCACAGTTTCACTGCCAGGCCCCCAAGAATAGTGCTCCTTCTGCTCCCTTTTTGCAGCTCCCCAAAGGTTGCTTCTTCGCCCCCCCCGACCCACCAGCAGCAGCAGCTCTAATCAAAGGCGCTGAATGAATCCTTTGTGAGCGGCGCAGATAAAGCGAGTACAATATTAGGGAGGATGCTGCAGCGGCGACGACGACGACGACAACGACGACGATGGCAACTGCTAAGAATGAGAAGTGGCAATGTAGACATGGCCGCTGGCAAAACATTTTTAACCTTTTCAGTGGAAACAGCAGCAGCAGCAGCAGCAAAGAAGTAGCAAAGAAGCAGCGCGCATAAAAATTTACATGTCCCCAGGGCCAAGATTAAGTATGGCCAAGGCACAGCAGCATAGCATGGGGAGACTGGAGACCCAGGGACAGGCACAGGCACGGGCACAAGCACAAGCACATGCACTGGGACAAGTCGAAGTCAAAGTCAAGACGCAGAAAGTCATAAAATGGCTGCCTAGAAGAAGCGATGCCAGAAACGCAGCTCAAAAGGAGCGCAAAAAAAAAGTGGGAAAGGAAAGAAAGGAAAGCCAAGAAATGGGAAAATGCTGTGGAAACCCAATGCGAAATGCGAGCAAATAAATTGAAAGAATTACCGCAGCAGTTGATTCAAATGAAAGGCCACAGAAGAGTGGGTAGGGGCGAAGGGAAAAGGATCTGGGGGCCAGGACAAACAATTTGCTTGCGGTCATAAAACGAAGCGCGAAAATGAGTTTCCTCCCCCCTCCAACGCAGGATAACTGAGAACAGTGGGGGGTGGGGGTGAATGTGTGTACTTACCCTGGCCTGGGCGCCATTTTGTTGATTGTTGCGATCCCGTCGATTGACAGTTTTCAAGCCTTTCAGCAGTCGGGCCAATGTGGTGCGTTTCTTTGTCTCGCGTCCCTCTGGAGATTACAGTTGGAAGAGAGAGAGAGTTGCAAGAAATATAAAAATTGAATTAGTCAAGGGAATTTCCAAGTTACTGGCTGCTGATTTCCATATACTACTAAATATTTCATCTTTCACTTACCAGCTGTCGGTGGAAATTCATAGAAATATGCAGAGCGCGGACTCAGGCAGCTAAGATTGAAGGAGGGCAGAGAAAATAAGTTTAATTTAAGCATTTGACAAACATTTGAATGGGTTTCATGCACCCCTATTAGTTAAAGGATTTATAGTGATTTTAATTATATAAAAATAAAACAGAGAAGAAGCCCTTTGTAGCTTTAAATGCTTTTAGAAAGTCTTTTTTTTGCTTTGTTAAGGGTCAACCAAAAATCGTACTCACTTTTGTTGCACAAAGTTCAGATGGGCTACATTCGGTGGCAGAGTCTGATGATGTTGCGGTCCAATTCCGGCCTGTCCAACGCCGGGTCCCACCGCCTGCTGTTGGCCTGGCACGATTGGTAATTGCTGCTGTTGCTGCTGCTGCTGCTGCTGCTGTTGCAGTTGCTGTTGCATCTGCTGCTGCTGCTGTATGCTCTGTTGCGTCTGCAGTGTTTGCTGTTGCAGCAGCTGCTGCTGTTGCGTGAGGCCGCCGCGTGCCACACGCGGTGCAAACACACCATAGCCAAAGCCATAGATTTCGTCCTCCTCCTTGTCGGACAAGCAGCTGGAGGGCTGAAATAGTTTACAAAATGCAATTATTAGTTAAGTTAAAAGTGGAAAGGTTCAAGTTTAGGCATATAGCTGATACATGGTAGCTGTAGAAACATGCAGCATGCGGCAAGCAATACACAAATATTTACACAATTATATGTACAGATTTAATGCGAATTTTTCGGTTGGTATTTTATTTTTGTTGTTTTTCTTTTTGTTGCTGTTGTTGTGTCAAGTGCCAAATCAACGCCAACATCAATCAGATTTTATAATAATAAATATATATTTCTTTGTTGATAGATTCTGTAAATATTTTCCTTGGCTCTACTTGCGGGGGGAACAGTTGGGTGGGAAGCTCCTCTAATGGCTCTAATGGGTCTCTTTTTTTTGGTTTGTTTTGAGTGTATGTGTGTGTGTGTGTTTGGTTAGGGTTGCGGGGGGTAGTGCTCCTTTGAGGTGGGGGTCATACATACCGAATACTTTCCGGGCACATAAATGGGCTGACTATGACTATTGGGCAGACCGGCGCCGTGCATTGAATGCCCCCGATGGCCGTGCTTCTGACGGTGATGGAGTCCGCCGCCGCTGCCGATGCCGCTACGGTTGCTGCCACCACTGCCGCTGGCACCACTGGCGCCGCTGGCGGTGCCACTGCCACTGCCACCGGCACCGCAGCCGCTGCCGCTGCCGCCACCGCTGTTGGCATTATGGAGCGGACTGTGATCCGCCCAGGCCGCCTGCCTGGCACTCTCTAAAGCACTTAAAATATCTCCAAAGGGAGCCATTAACAACTCACAATAGACGGATGCCAGGCCCTCTAAATGGCCGCGTTGTCCATCCTGCAAGACACGATAGAATAGCACCAAGAAAATAAAAGTTTACGTTTTCCACAAGCGGCAAAGGGGCATGGAATGACACAGAGACAGAGAGTGGGTGGGAGAGAGAGTTGAAGGAGTGTGTAGTGTGATAAAGAGAGAGAGGTGTTATGAATGCTAATGTGCAGTGGTTAGGCGCGATTAAAAGAGAGAGCAATGAATGATCTGGCTCTGCCTGGAGGGGGTTTAATGAGGTTAGAGATTGATGTTGGCGTTGGATGGGGGTTTTTATTACAAATACATTTATTGGTTAATAATTTAGTTAGTTAACTGATCATAGGACCTGCCACCTTAGGGAAGGGAAACACTTAAGATTATTAAATTGGTGCACATATGTTTTGCGATTATTGAGTCCACATTCCGTTCCATTGGGGCAACTAAAAGCCCCCCTTTATGCACTTAGTCTGGCATAAATTATGTGGGCAAACACACACAGTCACCCATAAACATATCTGTACACGCATCTTATTTACAGTTGAGGCTCTGCGGAGAGCACTTCTGAGCCCCCTTCTGAGCCCCCTTCTGATAAAATTGTTAACAAACTGCCAAGTTAAATTACACAAAGCGAAAGCGAGACACACATACACACACACCAGACACAAAGCAGAGACACACACACCATGAAAACAAAGGGGGAGCCACGCACTTTTTCATTGCATACCTGCAGGGGCAATTTTTACAGACAGGCCAGGAGGAGCACAAAATGTCAGGAAACTGTGGCATCAGAAGGGGAGCAGCAGCCAGCAGCAGCAGCAGCGGCAGTACATTGGGTATGGGGTATGGGGTACTGCCGTGACATTTTGAGTGGCGCTTGGGGCAATGTTAAACTCTTGACATTGTTCCACGGCCGTTCCATTTGGCTTCAGATGGCCGCGCGTTGTGGCATCAATCAAATATGACACGCATTAAAATATCGCATGATTCCTGCTGCCTGCCTGCTGCCTGCCTGCCCCATGCGTGTGCCGTGCGCCATGGGGTGCCGTGCAAATTGACAGTCATCTCACCTATGTAGAGTCGCGGGCATACACACATAGGTGCTACCCATATAAAAAATGAGTACTTAAACAGACCCAAGGGTGTATCGCATGTCAAAGATGTTTGGCAACAGTGGAATCTGTCCGTGGGCTCAGCTCTACAGAGCTTAGAGGGTATCTTTCAGTCGCAATGCCATGCTCTGCCCTTATAATATATTTATTTATAGTTAAGCAGTGGAGGAGCAGCCAAGCGGCGCAAATACACACAAAATGTACACGTGCGTGTGTGTGTGTGTGTGGGTGTCTATGTATTGTGCAATTTGCAAGGAAATTGCCACGTTTAGCGTAATTTTTGCTACTTATTGCCTCTTTGACTAGGCTGCCTAAAGGAACACAGCGATGGAGAGAGAGAGAGCAGGAGAAGCAGGAGAAGCAGCAGTAGTAGGGCAGCTCCTTTTCGTTTTTAGCCCTTGGCTTTTCCATTCGTTTTCCCCCTCTGCCCACTCACTCCCTGCTTTCCTTTCCTTTTTTTTTGTCCTTTTACGCTTTGGGTAATTTCACAATGAGCCCTTGAGGTGGGCTGGCTGGCTGACTGGCTGACTGGCTGCTGTTGTTATTGGCCTTGTTTGGCCTTTTCATTAAAGGTTAACTCGCAAAGTGTCAACTTTTGATGAAGGAGCATAGCAGCAGGTAAGTGCTGCTGAAAAGAGTGTTTAATGCTCAATTGGGGGGCACAAATTTGTTGACTATACAAACACACATACATATATATAAGCTGTTGTTATATGTGTGTGTGTGTGTGTGTGTGTGTGGATATATCTACACAAATGTTTGGCATACTCTCTGCCAGCAAGGGTCAGAGAAGAAGTAGTCGGGTCTCTCGTGCCTTGCCCATCAATCAACAAGATGTTCGGTTGCTCATTTTCCATTTTCCCCCTTCGCACCATGAAAAGTGTAGTACTTCAATGCTCATTATGATCTGCTGCACAAGTTTATTATGCAATTCCGTGTTTATGTGTCATCTCTGCTCGTACGGAATCAATTTCATCACTGGATTGGATTGGATGTGTCATTACGCGTATCTCTGGCCTCATCAGTGAGCGCTTGTCGTCGTCGTCGCTCTCTCTTATGGCCCAAGTCGTAACAACAAAAATTCATAAAGTCATTTGCAATTTGTGCTGTCAAAGGGGCAAGCAGGCAAACGACCAAATGCGTTCCGACAGCCACTGCTGGCTGCTGGCTACACACATATATATGGATATATACTCGTACTTATAGTTATGGCTGGTATATATGTATATATTTTTGCTGGGGAAAAACCAACAGAGCAACAAGAGCAAAGCAAGCAAAATAACTGTCGCAATAAAATAATTTATTGAAGTTTTGCAATGCCAGCGACAAATGCAATAAACTGCGAGAACTCAACTCTGTCTTGGGCTCCTCCACCGCTCCTCTAGCCCGTTTCCCGGTTCACATGACGTATGCGTTATAAATTTATTTTCAATAGCACTGCAGGAACTCCTCCCCGGAACCTGCCAGAAGGAGCTGTAGCAGCAGCAGCAGCACCAGCACCAGGCTGGGGTTTATTGGCAACTCTTGACACACATCCGCGTGTGTGGAGAGAAAAAAGTGGAAACGCGGCAGACCAAGACAAACAGCAGGCGAGGAGGCAGTTAGTTAAAGGCGGGTAACAGGAGCAGTAGCTGGAGCTGGTGCTGGAGCAGCATCTGAAGCATCAGCTAGAATGGGTGCCAGGATAAGGGATAAAGTGATGTATGAGTTTAACGCCCTCACGTATCGCGCAGACAGCAACAGCAACCTCTGTAGCTCTGCAGCTCTGTAGCAAAAACTTGTCTAAGCACGAAAAAAAAATATTAAGCAAGGAAATATGTTGCCACGATATTGACAGAATGAATCAGAGAGAGAAGGAGGGCGCACAGAAACCAAAGGATTTTGGCAATGATAGCAGCAGCAGCAGCAGCAGAGGGAGGACGGGCAGAAGAACGAACCAAAAACTTTTTGGCAACGAATTCTGTTATTTCTGGTCCTGTGCTTCTGGCCAAATGACTTTGTTTATTTCGTATCATTCCGCACACTCGTATTCCATTCTGGTAATCAGCTCCTGGCTTTGGGTTCTGGCCCCCCCGAAAAACAAATTACAACTGCACTAAGACAACAGGCTAATAACTTTTGACATGTGATTCTGCAAGTGGCATTGGATTTACTACTTATTCCTGCTACGTTTGCTCATTAGCCCTGGGCCTGGCACTGGCCCTGGCCCCGATACGTATGTTGCCGGTGTGGTTGTTTTTTTTCACGTTTTTAAAATATATATATATATATTTAAAAAAAAAAAATAAGTATTAGACGGTGAAAGTTAAATCGCGAATTCGTTTCAATAAAAAAAAAAAAAAATGGGGTCCTTTTTTGTCTTTTTTTCCGGAAGCTTAACTGAATTTTACTTCCGTTCCAAACTTTCAATTGGCACAATTTTTCTGCATTAGACATTTAGTGTCAGCTAATTGATGACGTCTCCGACTGGGTGAGGGGAGCTTATATCTTTTTTTCCCTTCGGCATGGGCGGGCCGCGGGAATCCCGAAAGTGGGCACATGCCCGGTTCGTTTCAGGGCTGGCTTGGGCAGTTTGATGGGATTGCAGATTGGGCTGTACTTTTATGATGGTGGCTAATATCTTTGGCGTTGGGCTTTTTGCCTATTTGGTTATTTTTATTTCGGATCTCCAGTTGGGAACATTTCAATGAAACCTGGCCCAAAAGTTTGCTTAAAATCAGCACCCCCCATACCAGAGCATTCGTGCATCTTCAGCAGATAGTGTGACTGAAATATATGTACAAATATTATTTCATTCGCTGGCAAAATCCGTCCAAACAAAACGCACGCAAAAATTACAAAAGAACTCGACGAAAGTAGCCGTAAGAAGAAGGGGGGGCACAGCGGCTGCTGGTCCAGTGGCGGAACGGGGTCTGTATTTACACAAGTCTTCGAGGGGGAGGGAGCAGCAGCATCAGCAGCCACATGCAAACACCAATTAGAGTGACCACAAAGCAAACAAAGGCCATCAATTAAGGGGACAGAGCCACCAACCAACCAGCCAGCCCTCAGACTCCTTGAGTTTGCATTTCTCATCAGCGGCGACGGCGCCGTCGGCCAGCAGCTCATCCTCCGGCAGTTAGCAGTCAACTGTTCAACCATTCAACCGTTCAAGCATCCATCAATTGCAAATTGTAAATCGCAAAATCTATTTGCAAGTCACAACATGGGAAACACACACACAAACACACACACAATCATTGATAGCTGATGATGATGATGCGCTGGAAGGCTGGGCAGAGATCCGTTTCCGTTGGCTGTAATCAGCTGAAAGAAATCAACTTGAGGCCAAAGCGTTCACTGAAGCGTTGTCCATGTCGGATGTCAGCCAGCAACAATGAGCACTTAAGGGTTAATTTCATAAATTGTACATCAAAGCGGCAGCGGCAGCAGCAACAGATGGGGGGAGCAGAGCAGGGCAGGAAGCTGCCGTCGTTGGCTGCGGCATTTGCCCTGCAGTTGACAATTTTTGAAAGTCAGTGATTTGTAAATAATCCTTTTATAAGCACAATGGCTGCTCGTTAACGGCAAATGAGTTTTGACATGGCCAGTGGACATTTTACCAGCCCCCACACACACACGCCTCCTCACCACTGCTTATCGCTGTGTGACAATCTGGGAATGAGGCCCTGAATAATGCCTGGCCATTAACACAGTCATCATCATCGTAGTCGTCGTCGTCGTTGTTGTTGTAGTCCTTGTCCTGGTCGTCCCTTGTTCTTTTCCCTGGCAATTTCAGGCAACACCATTTGCCTAGCTGGTTGTTGCTGTTTCGGTGCTAATATCCCGCATACATGCAAAGTTCGTTGCCTGCCTGGCTATGCTTTTCCTCTACAGCGGCTTTCCATTAAGGAAAATGCTATTTTGTACTTACATCCTACATGAAGAACATGGCACAAAACTCAAGACCGAAACGAAACGAAACTATGTTAACTTGTTAAAAAGCACAAAACTTGAGGCGTTTACTTCACACTGCCACACTCTGCGCTCTATGCTCTGCTTTCTGCTTTCTGCTCCTCCTGTGTGTGTGTGTGGAGGAATTCATTAGCTGGGGCTGGCAGTATCGACAGGATGCCTTTCGGATGATGGAGAGTGGCTGGTGCTGATGCTGCCGTGTCTGCGCTGCCTAAAAGTATTTTCTAATTAAATACTCATGTTTTACAATATGGCGCTGACATTCTGCGGAAATGCCTTTTAATTTCCACATTTGAGATGCTCACCCGCACATACACATACACACACACACACACTGTGGCACATACTCTACCCACTCCACTCCCCCGCTCTCCTTGGGCACTCTCTACCCTTTTGCTCAAACGTGGCACATTTTGAGTTTAATTTGCCAGAAATGAGTTTTAGTTTTGCGAGGAGGACACAACACACATTTCATCTTCAGGTTGGAGGGCACCATACTCTTTTGCTATATCATTTCCGCTGAGGGGTGGGCTGCGGCATGTGGCATCCACTGCTGCTGCTGCTGCTGCTGCTGCTGCTCTCTCACATACATTAGCAGCAAATAATTTAATTTCTCATTTGTAAAGTGATGGAAAAATCATTTGAAACAGAACACAGAAGAGACACAGAGAGAGAGAGGGAGAGATAGAGTGTGGGGCATTAAAAGGGTTGTTTCCCAGCCACCCCACCGCCCAACACAACCCAAAGAAGTAATGGGAAAAATTACGCATACGCCACGTTTGACATAAAATTGCGCATAATGACGGGTACGATGTGGCAGCTGGAGCTGTAGCTGTAGCTGTTGCTGTGCGCCTGTATTAAAGTCACGAGTCAACGTCACAGACAGCCCCGGGATATGGCAGGGAGTGGCAGTGGAAGTGGGGAAGAGGGGGACGGTGACTGCATTACATTTCAATTTTCATTTTCATTTCCATTTTTCCTGCCATTTAATTTTAATTCATTTGCATTGTCTCTCTCCCTATCTCCCACTCTCTCTCTCTCTCTCTCTCTGCCTCTGCCTCTGTTAGCGTTTCTTTTGTTTCTTTGTCGTGTTGCAACTCCACTTGCCGGTCTCTGCCCATGCAACAAATGGAATGAAATCAGCCATAATTAGCATAATATTTCATACTTAATATAATTTAAGTTGGCAAAATGCACGACAGTCCCACTTCCCCCCGCCACTCTCTCTCTCCATCTCTCTCTCGCTATATCTTTTATTAGTCGTTTCCCTGTCTCGCGCTAGCTTTCCGCTGCTGGAGTGACAGCCATGCAATGCCCAGGACAATGCAAGTCCTGCCCGGTGAATGCAAAGTGCCACGGCCCCTGCCTCTTCCGTTTGACATATGCACACGCAAAGTGCAACGTTTGATTGCCACGCCCTTCACCGTCGCTTTTTCCATGGCTTCCCCACACACAGGACGCGAACATGAACTCGAACCTCCCCCCTCGCTGTGTGTTGTTAGACAACCTTCACGCACGTGCCCTCTGGCTGGATTGTCTTTGGCAATTTATGCGTTAGCCCTGACGCAATTATGCGAAATTTTCGCACACAGCTGGCACCCAAAGAGGGGCGGATTGACAGTGCATGGGGCGTGGCAAAACGTTTGTTGCCGGGGCGTGGCATTTTAAGTTTTGTCGGGTGTTTTGGTTTTGTGCCTTGGGTTTAGGGTTACGGGTTTGGAGGGTTTTTTGCCGCGTAATTTAATTACTTTTTTGCGCCATTTATAGACAATGATGATGGGGTAATGATGAGGATGCGGCTGCGGATAAGCGGATGAGGATGAGGATGAGCGAAAAGACAATCATTTGTTGGGGGGCTGTTCTGCTTCAATGGCAATTAGAACTTTTGGCCAGCAGCAGCAGCAGCAGCAGCAGCGGCGGCGAATGCTTGAGGTCATATTAGAGGAAAATTAATGTTGTTTTAATTGTAAATGAGTTTTGGAAATGAACAATGTCGGGTGACTAATGGAGGTGGTGGTATGTGGTATGGGGTATGTGATATAATTTACTTCTAATGTCCAGACAATTGGGGGAGTTTCGAGTGGGACAATAAAGATGAATGAACTCAAGATTGATGGCTATGGGTACTTGGAAATATTTACTAGTTGGCTTTATTCATGGATTATTATGGCTTTGAAACAGCCAGACATTAGCATGGCTATCAGGGACTCATTAAATATAATAAATACAAGTATTTTTTATATTTTTGGTTAAAGTTTGTAAAGAAAAACAGATTGAGGAAACGAATTAAGTTTAATCCTATTTTAAATTGTTTTATTATTAAAACAAACTTTCTTCTTTCTTTGTGAACATTCTTTTTGCACACTTAAACGTCTTGTATTACCCATTTATCATCCTAATTGTTGGCTAATTATACAAAAATGTATGTACAAAAATATCTGCCACTTGGCAGGGCCCTTCCAGCGGCCTGCTTTGTTTCCCATCAAGCATGATTGATTTCATTTTGGGTGTCTGCAGAAACATTATTCATACAAAATGGGGGGAGTACCAAAACAGAAAAAAAAACACACGTTAAAATTGACATTAAATGCACAATCGAACACGAAAGAAATTACTGGGAAAAAAAAAACGTAGCAACAAGAAAAAGAAGAACAACAAAATACATAGACTAATCTGCCACAGCAACAACAACAAAAACAACAAGAAGAAGAACACTAAGAGAGATAGAGAGAGGCAGAATGAGAAACGGGACATGTCCATTCATGCGTGTGCGAATGAGTAAAAGGCAAAGCGACTGACAACAGCATGAGAAAGTGCCAAAATGACTAACGCACGAATGTGAGAGTGGGAGATGGGGGGGAGAGAATGGTATGCTAGAGTGTGGTAGAGAGCAATGAGTAGGCATCGATGGTGGGTGGGTTGATTGGGTGTTGGGCAGGGAAGAGCATGACTGGCAGTGCCACAGAGAGACAGGGATAGAGAGAGAGAGAGACCGGGACAGGGACCCTGACAGATTGAGTTTCATTTGGGTGGAAAGAAACCAAAGTCAAACGAGGAGCAGAAATATTTTGCCAAATTACATTTCAACAGCCTTTTGCTGTTACAGTTTTTTTTTTTTGCAGCACACATTTCCCACATTGTATGACTACTTTTGATACCCTTTTTTGTTGGGGGGTAGGGGGGTTGGGGGGTTGGGGGGTTACCCTGCGACTGCAGGGTATGTAGGAAAAACCTTCCCATAGGCACTACTTTTTGTGTGCTTTATAACTGTGACAAGTCTGTCTAGAGTATCGCATGTTTCGGCCTCTCTGGAATTAGCTTTTCCTTCTTGTGGGCTCTCCTTTTTCGGTCAGTGAAGGAAAAATTTCCACATTTGGCACATCAATGTCAAATTGAGGCATCGGTCAGACAGCACAGACACACACACACACAGAGGGGGAGGGGTGGTATGAAAATGGAAGCCAGGAAATTGCCAAAAATGCACAGTCTGTGTGTGTGTGTGTGTGTGTGTGTGTGTTTTCCCTGGGAAAGTAGACATAAAATGAAATGAAATGAACAAAAAAGATTTCTATCTCGAGCGGTGCTGATGGCTGCTGCTGCTGTCTTCTGGCTGCTCGCTGCCCACTCGAATGGTCAAAGTTGCTTAATATGACAGCTGCTGGCCGGGAAACAAATGAGAGTGTGCACGAGTAATAAATGCTGTGGCACAGGCTACAGGACACAGGACACAGGACACAGAACACAGGAGGGTTCAAAGTTCAACCAAAGAAACTGCAATTGCCACACGCACGCACACAGAGAGCGGGAGAGGGAGAGAAACTATCTCTGGAACTATCTCTGGTTGTGGGGTGGCACGGGGTGGCACGGGGTGGCACGTTGCTTGTTAAGGCGCAAAGTTCTTTATCATTGGATGTGCTACACGCCCCCTCAACGGTAAACCGATGCTAATCCGTGGCAGCAGCAGCAGCAGCAGCAGCTTTGAATGCTTAAAACAATTTACTTTGATGCTGCCCCCCCTTCCTGTCTGTCTGCCTGCCTGCCTGCCTGCCTGCCACATCGCAATCCAATTGACTTCATTTGTCCAACTGGAAAGCACAAGACAAAATGGATTAAGTGCCCCCCCCGACCCACTCCAAAGCTGCGGCCATTGTCCAGCTCGATAGCCCAGGGGGGTTGGGGGTTTGGGTGGTTCCAGTCGTAAGAAGGATAATGGTTCTGTGGCACCCTGGAGTCATATTTGCAGTTAACCGCACATAACAATGGGCACCAGGCCCGGCCCAGGCTCAGGCTCAGGCTCAGCGTTTTGATGAATTCATTCACTCACTCCCCACCCATCGCACTCTCAATCATCCTTGCCACACACAACCCCCTAACTAACCCCACTGGCTGAGGGTTGTTTTTTGTGGCGGGGGGGCAGGCATATGAATTGATTTGCTGTCAGACGCGAGACTACAACGCTGCGGCGGCTGCATGCACGAGTTGCCTTTTGGGCCCCCCCAGTTCTGCTGCTCATTATGCCGCACATATGGCCATGTTGCCACACCCCCATCCACACATAGCCATCACCAGCTGCCACTTGGTATGCGCAGGCATGTGGCAGGAACTTGGCACAGCATTTGCCCACAATTTTTGTGTCCTTTGCCTCTGATTTCCGCCACCCACAATCAATTTGCATTGTCTCAGCTGCTTTGATATCCAGCAATAAGTTCGCTTTCCAATTAGTTGGCAGGATCCTCGAGTCGCCGGCTTAATTCCATTATCATTAACCGAAAAAGAGAGAGAGAGAGAGAGAGAGAGGTGGCCAAAGCCAGACAAAACTTTTGCCGGCAAACAAGCTGTCAACATTTTAATAAAACAGGAAGGAAGGAAGGACCGAAAAAAAGGGCAGGCAGACCAGGAAAACGCTTTGGCAAAATATTTGTATAAAATTAAAAAGGCAAAATAAAGGAGGCGGGTGCGGGAGGAGCGGAGCAGAACATGACTAAGAAACATCTAGTGTACTGCTCTCATTCTCTCTGTCTCTCCCCCTTGGGGCAATAAAACTTTCTTCATCAAGTCAACAGCAGCAGTGGCATCGGCAGCAGCAGAATCAGCACTTGGCTGGGGTCTTCAACGCGCACGGCGCCTAAAACTATGCTTAATTTTTTATCAACTGCAAGTCACGGCAACGACAACGACAACGACAACGGCTGACGCTGACGCGGACGCTGAGACGTCGACCCAAAGACCAACTTTTACTCTGGCTTTGGGCCAAAAAATACGGGGAGAAGCAGGGTAGGAGGACGCGGAAAGCAGCCAGCAGCCGTGACAACGCAGATTGTGTGCTGCGGTGAAAGCCGCGGAAAATGAGAAAAGAAAATGGCAACATTTGGCCTACAACACAGCGCCTACCTCTCCCTGCTTAAAACAAAAGGGCGTCCATTGAACTCTCACCAGCAACAACAACAACAGAACAAAACAGAAGGAAAACTATAAAAAGCGAGAAAAGTGCTGAGAAGTAGGGGGGAGCGGAGAGGAGAGGCCAGGCCGGCTGTTGGCTGTGTAGGCTGTGCAAAAAGTGTCCAAGTGGGCGTGTCGCTTGCTGTCGTAAATAGTTTCATGGCGCAGAATGAGAGGCACAGCGACACACTGAGAGAAAATACTTGGCAGCTGTAGACTCAAGTCATGGAAAACATAGCAGCAGCTTTGGGATCTTCTGCTGCTTTAAGAATTCCAATTAAATTTCCAGCCATTAATTAAAATCCTTCAAAGATACTTAAAGAGACCCCCCCACCCGGTAGAGCCTGTGTTTAACCCTTCCAGTGCTGGGCGGCGCGGCAGTTGCCTGTTGGCACTTTGGCAGTCAACAGACAACGAACAACAGACAAGTGCAGCCCGCCCCCCACCACGCATTTCTTCTTCATCCTAATGAAGCCAGCCAAAAACAGCAGCAGCCCCCAATCCCCCCCAGACACAATGTCTGCCCCGTGTTTTTGTGTGAGCCGAAAAGTGCATATGTACATGCCACTGTTCGTTCTGTCTGTCTCCTGCTCAGTCAGCTCTTTGGCCTACCCCTGCCGTTTCATGCGCAATCTGCCAGCCATCTGTGAGGCGTACACACTTGTCAGCCCAGGCCCTTGCCCCGCCCTCCACCACACGGTAGACACTGTTGACAGCCGGAGCAGCACAAGGTGCATGCAGCAGCAGCGGAAACATGGGTGCACCACCACGCCCCACTTGGGATACCTTGTGCGCCACGTCGACGGCCGCTTGACAACTATCTGTCCTGGTGTCTGTTCTGGTGTCTGTCTGTCTGTCCGTTGAGTGTCCGTTTGCTTGCTGTTTGGCTTTTAGTGCACTTGCCAATTGCCTGACCTAGAAAGTGGCATGCAACAAACAACATAAACCCCCCCCACTCAGCCTGTAGTTTACCCCTTTTTCATAGGGATTTTGGCAGAAAACGCTGCTGTCTTACCCTGGAATTTGCTGTATCCTGTGGATCAGATCTGATAGAAAGGAGGGTATCTAAAGCTTCGGCACTCTGCAAAAGAAAGCCATTACCTTAGCCCTGACTCTTGCACCGATTCATTGCATGTTTTTAGTGCACCTTTTCTATAATCGTTTTTTTTTTTAGTGAACTCGCGGGGGCAGGGTATTTTTTATGGCTCTTTGAATGGGTTTTTTTTTTTTTTTGCGAGCTGTAAATCTGTTAAGCTCTTGAGTGCCCCACGGAGGTTACCCCCACTGGCACACTCTCACACTCTGTTTTTTTTTTTTTTGGTCGCTGGTATCTGTCCTGTTGTGGCGAACAAATTAATAAAATTTTATGAAGCCATTCCCCCAGGCACTTGCATTTATTATGCTAATTTCCCGCTCTCCAACTGTTGATTATGGCTTATCAAAGCTATTGACGCTTTGGCAATTGCAATTTCATTTTATGTGTGTCTCTCACACACACATACACACTCTCTCTCTCTATCTCTCTCTGTGTATGTGTGTGTGTTGGCAGGACATTAAAAATGCAAAAGTGATTATCTCTAATGGGAACGCATGCAGGAGGGCATGAGCCATGGGGGAAATCTATGCAAAGTGGAGGAATCAGGACTCTGATTCCACTCGGATTGAATCGATTAGAGTCGCCCCTCGTACCCAGATCCCGTTTAGCAGCAAATCAAACAACAAATGTTTTCAGTTTAGCCACAAAAAAGGCATCAATTTCATATCAATCATTGCCACTGCCCACAGCCACACTCACACTCACACTCTATGTCACACACCTCTATGGACTCCGCTCAGTCTCTCCATTATAAAGTTCCTGTCATTCATTTAGCCGCAGACAGCTGGATAGATGGGGACAACGCGAGGGGCCTCCATGCAAAATCCGCACAATGCAAATTAATATAGCATACTTAACAGCCCTGGCGGCGCCCACTTGCCAATTGTGTGGCAAGCAAAGGACTGTCACATACCCTGTAATGCAGCAAAGAAATGTTAGAGCTGCTGCTGATTTAATTATAATTAATTAGATACTTTTAAGGCATAAGAATAGCTAAGGTTTTCTTTCTTATCGGCACGTATTTCTGTATGGATATTCCATAGATTTTTTATAGGTATTTCGCTCCTTTAAGGGATTACCTAACAGTCGTTGCTCTTGGCTGGAAAATGCGTGTATTGGTTTTATTCTGTTTTTGTTTCATTTGACAGAGATTGACACTTTCCATCAAAGCGACAGCAGCAGCAGTGGCAGCAGCAGTGGCAGGAGCGGCCGCAGCAACAGTGGCAGGAGCGGCCGCAGCAGTTGCACATTTGATTTGGTTTTGTTTGTTCTCCAACCAATCCACCTCCCCCACCCCACTCGAGTCTCATCCTGCTTTAACCCTTACAGTGAAAATTTACCACAGAACAGACCCCTCCACTACCCCTTCCCCTCTTCCGAGCTATGCGAAATCCGCGTAGCATTTTTCTGCTCGGCTTTTGTTGTTGTTTTATCAACGTTGACAAATCTTTATGTCGCCTGCAAATTTTTTTGTGTGTGTTTGTTGTTGTTGGTTTTTTTTTTGTTTTTTGTCTGGTTTGTTTGTTGGTTTATATCCAGCACTCTCTCTCTGCCTCTCTTTCACGCTTGCTATTTTTCATTAGAGCCCGTTGCCTGCGGTTAGAACGAATAGCATGAGGGGCTTGAGGGTTTGAGGCAAAGAGGATTTGGATTTAATTTATTTAAATGCTTATCACGAAAGGCTTAAATGTTGTTGCGCTTGTTGCGGCGGCGCCGACGCTCGAAAGCGGCTTATGGAAAAAATGAATCTAACCATCTAAAAGGGGTAGGACCAAACCCCCAAGACCTCCAACCACCCAACAGCCATGCAATGGCTGATTGTCTGAGTCATGTATGGCTTAATTAAAGGCACTGGCAGGACGCAGGACGCAAGACGGCAGCAGCAGCGGCAGGAGAGCAGCCACAAGACAACGCCGCAAATCGGACAAAGGTACAGAGGGGGATGGGGGCGGGGCGGAGGACACAGGATGTCTTTTGTGACTAGAACAAGAACTGGAACGAACAGCAACAACCGCAAAGAAGGGAAAACCTAGAGAAAGAGAAGGGTCGAGCAGGAGGAGTTGGGTTCTGGAGATACTTCGCTTCGACGTTCAATTAATTATTCAGGCGAAAATGTTTCATATCCTGTGTGCGCTGCACACGAAACAAGTTCGACAGCTGCTGTTGACCTTACCTCAAATTGGTTAAGGGACCTCGCCTCCTGTTTGTTTGCTGTGGCACAATTTATGGTTTGCAAATTGTTTTGCACCCAAAAAGGTTAAGCGCCTTCCACCCCCTTCCCGGGGGGGAGGGGTTGGTCGGGCAACACACGGGACGGATGAGTAACATATTTGGTAGCTCGTTGAAAAGTCAAAGGCGGCAGTGGCCGAAAGGTCCAACTGCGGGCTGCTGATGCTGTTGCTGCTGCTGCTTTGCATGCCAAACGAGCCTGAACCTCCACCCCCGCCTCCGCCCTGAAGTCTCAAGGTTGAGGATGGCAGCTCCTGCTGCCTGGGGTTGCCTCCTGCTCCGCCAGAATGTTGTTGATGATGATGATTGTAATCCGGTTTGTAAGTTATGTGCTGCTTAATTGAGTTCACATGCACATGACCTGAATTCTTGATTGCCAAGCCCCACAGACCCACTCCCCTGCTGAGCATCTTCTGCCCAGGATTCCCCTAAAAAGCCAAGGAAAATCCCTTTCTTCTACCCTTACGAAAAATGGGTGTGTGTGTGTGCCCATCAGGTGTTCTGACTGCTGATGAGGCCGCAGCACGTGTTGCCCTCCATTTAAGGGCACAGCAGGAGGAGCAGCAGGAGGAGCAGCAGGAGGAGCAGCAGGAGGAGCAGCAGGAGGAGCAGCAGGAACGGAAGGCAGCAGCAGGGATCAAGGATGTGGCATAGATAGGAGCAGGTTAACCTGCAACTTGATTTCACTTATCCCTTTTGCTTCTTTTCTCTGCTTTTATTACGTAATTTTATAGTTTACTTCCATTCTATCTCTACCTCTTACTTTCTCTCCCTCTCTCTCTTTGTGTGTGGGCGTGGCACCTGCCCTCTAGGTGCTCCTCACGTGCCTCACAGCAGCAGCAGCAGCCGTAGCAGCAGCAGCATGGAAAAACAATCTCTTAATTTTCGTAAAAGCAATTTATGATAGCCACATGGATTGTTTATGATGTCTGGCCATTTGGCTGGAACATTTACGTGAAATCTCGTTCAACCGTGTCCCAGGCAGGCAGGGAGGGAGGGAGAGAGCGGCTCCCGCTCCTGCTCCACAGATAAATGAAACTAATTTAGTGAGGTGCTCCACAAGAGCGAAGAGAATGCTGGCGCAACAATCTAAACAAAAGGTAAGGCTCAAAATCATTTTCCGCAAAAAATTCCTGCCCCCGAAAAGCTGACTGGAACCACAGGAGCTGCCAGGAGGGAGAGAGTGTCGAATGCAGATACTCCTTTACAGAATGGATGTTCCATGGATGGCAGTATATAGTATAGTATATATTTATATTCACAAGTTTGGCAAAGATAGCGTCTGCATCTACTCTATAGGGTATCCCAAAATCTGGACTCATCAAAATTGTTGTACATAAAAATATATGTAAATATATGCACCTGCCTGTGGAGAGACCCTTTGGGGTTTCCTGTCCCTGATGTTACCTTTTACCCAAAGCCCAAATAAACTTAAACTTTTGCTAAACACACACACATACAAATATACAGGAGCGGTAGCAGGGGTAGGCGTGGTCTGCGGTAAGTTTTTGGCTGCTGGAACTTTTTCCCTTGCTTTTTTGGCAGGGATTGCGGGCGGTGTAGTTAAAAACTGTTGCTATTTTGCCAGGCGCCGAAGCCTCGCTCGCCTTAGCATTTGACAAATGTTGGCACAAGACACAAGGACCTCACCAACACACACACACACACACACGCACGCACACAGAGCGAGAGAGAGAGAGAGTCAGACAGAATATGCCATGCTGCTGCTGCTGCTGGTGGTGGTTGAGGTGGTTGTGGCTGCGGCTGCGAGATCCCCTGGAGGCCCTACTATGAGGCTTTTAATAGTTTGATGTATGAGTAGCTCATACTTCTTCTTCAACGTGTGCGAAGTATTCTCCCCACAGCCCCCTGCCACCCACCATTTCTACATCCATTGATGGCAGCCGCACATATGCAAATTTTTCGAAAAAAGGGTTCGGCTTCCGTCTAAGCCTGCCCTGACTGCCTGTGTGCCTTGTGTCCTGTGCTGGAAATTAACACAAATGTATTTAGTTTCTGCCTACCCCCCCAAAAAATGTCTATGGAGGTTTGGAGGTTTAGGGTTTTTGTGTGTGTTTTAAAGGTGCTCTAATGGTTGTCTTGTCTCTGGCCCGTCGCTGTGGGGCTTAACAACTTTTTAAGCTAATTTTAATTCCAGTTGCGTTCGTTTTAAAGTGAGCAAAATGAGTTGTGGAATTTCTCCCACCCACCCCAACAAATACAGGAGATGCATACAAACTCGTGTATCCTTTTGTTGTTGTCGCTGGCAAATAATGAAGACAAGTTCAAAGCAAACATAAATAAAATTGTTAACATTCTGTCTCTAGCTCCCCTCCCTTGCTCTCTTTGCGCCATCGTCATCATCATCATCATCACGCACACGCCCCAACAATTGAATTGTGCTTTTGGCAGCGAGGAGTGAGTGCAAGAGATACAAAATTTCTATATATACGTACATAAGAATGTATCTAAAAATAAGAGAGAGAGAGAGAGAGAGAGGGAAAAGAAATACGCAGCTCTGATGCTGCAGAAGACAAAAAAAAACTTTTTCCTTTTCGTTGGATGGCAAATGAAATTCGCTCGTTTGATGTGAGGCACAACCCAGCCCCCCAAAGTTGGGAGTTTGGGATGCCGATGCTCCTTTTTCAGCTGAATTCAGTTTTTGTATTATTTTTTTTTTTGTGTTCTTTATTTCTTTGGCTGCTTTCACTTTGGGCGTCGCCTTGTGCAATTGTTTGAATACTTTTGCAGCGCATTAAATTAGTTTCGTTTGAGTTAACGTGCCGAGACGATGGCCAGACGGAGGCAACAGAAACAGGACTCAGACTCAGACTGAGCTACAGCCTCAGACTCAGCTACAGCCTCAGACTCAGACAAACTTATAATCATGTCAGTCAAAGGCAACATAAGGGCATTTTTGTTGGTTATAGCGGCAACAAAGTTGAAGCAGACAGCCGACAGCCGACAGTCGACAGAGCCCCAAGCAAAGGCTTAAATGCAGCCATAAAAAATTAACCAGCTAAATAAATAAATAAAATGCCAATGAAAACTATAAAAAAATACAGCAAACAGTTGGTCTGTGGTGCTTGCACATTAATTGTTTCCATTAAAGATATATGATTATTGGTTTAAATCTTAAATCAATATTGCCTGATATTATGCATATTCATTTGAAGCTTCCACGAAGTCTGGCTGAGAGAGCAGCCTTCTCTGCCAGGCTATTAAATGACCAATATGAAAACCCATTGACTTTAATGCGCAGACCAGCACTTTTGCCAATAAAAGTGTCGAACAAAGTCCAAAATACGTTCATAATTCCTGGCACAGCGCCACTTCAACATCCACTTTCCGGGCGACCTTCTACAGCTACTGCTGCAGCTCCTACTCCTGCTCCTGCTAATGCCTTAATGCGCAGCAACAATAAATGTCCAATGCTCAATGAAGCTGAAAGTTGAAAGGCACCAGAAGCTGATGCAGAAGCTGGAGCTGTAGCTGTAGCTGAAGCTGCTTTTGGAAAGCAGCTGAAAAGGAGCTGGCAGACGACGTGGTGTTGAAGTGCAACTATTTGGCTGCCACAGCAGCTCCACCAGGAGGCAGGCCATCCATTGATGCAGCCAGAAGCCATTGAGCTGGTAATTGAAAAGTGAACAGGATTGGATATATCAACAATAGCAGCAGCCAGCACCCAGCACCCAGCACCCAGCCAGTGAGCGAGTGTAAGGCAGCAGCGACTTAAAGCTGTTGACACTCCTGAAGGTTGAGGAGGGCCAAGGATTCTGGTCCATAAGTCTGCGGATTATAAACTTGTCAGATTTGAAGCTTTCAAAGAAGCTGAGCAAAGGAGCTCGCCAACAGAAACACGATTCCTGTTTATATTTGTATTTATTTTTATTTTTATTTGCTACTCTAATTGAAGTGCGCCAAAAACACAGCGCCGAAGTCAAACCCCTCATGGGAAAATTATGCAATTTTCATAATGCTCGCCCCATGATTGAGATCATTTGTTGTAGATACCACACAGAGCGACTGCGACCCTTTTTGTGAGTGCGGCACCAAGGAACAAGGCACGCGGCTGCCTCTCTCATACCAATTGTGTGGTTGAGCAGAGCAGAGCAAAGCGGGCGGCTGTGGCTGTGGCTGTAGCTATGGCTGGGGGGGATTGCTGAGCAATTTTCATAACTTCATTTGCATTTAATAGAAGGGAGATTGCTCTAGACGGGGGCAGTGCTGCTCCTGCTGCTGGTGCGCCCAATGCAAATAGAAATAATAGCAAAAATTAAGCAAACAAAAAAAAATATTTCGTTACTTTGCTTCTAAAATTTTTCTTTAAAGCCGGAACGTGGGTATGGCTGGTTGTGGTGCGAGACGTTTGTTATGGAATACAGTAAACTGTACATGTGTTTAATGGGGGGTACCTTCTAGTCGCGAGACACACACACACACACACATAGACTGTGTATTCTATTCACATTTTGCAGTGTGTCATGGCAACAGCACACGCATGTCACCATCAAATAAATCACTAAACGCTGTGACAGTGTCAAATGTCAGGAAGGGAGAGCGGAAGGGCCATGGCACAGCAGGGCAGGACAGGACCAGAACCAGGAGCCAGGGAGTCAGCAGCAGGATCAGACTTTGGAGCGGGTAACGGGTTTACGGGCAAGCGGAACGGGTAATGAAGGGGGGCGGACTGAAGTGGTGTGGATTGGATTCCGGAGAGCAGTCGTTCCGGTGCCCAAAAAAAAAAAAAAAGCGAAACACCATCGGATGTTTGTCTCAGTTGGTAGGCGCACGGGGACAATGACCGTCCTGCCCAATGCCCCTTCTTCCTTTTGGCTACTCCACCCTGTAGCCTGTCCGTCCCAGCCCCTCTGTGCCCGCTCTGTGCCCCCCTGTTACCCTTTGCGCTGCGTCGCGTCACTTCATTGTTGACATTTAACGTGTTCGTGTTTGGCGTGACAAGTGACATGCTGCGCCTGCGACAACCTGACGGCCGCCGTCGCTGCCGCCGTCGCACTCCGACTCCGCGCGACCAACTGTTGAGGTCTGGGGCAGGGTTCGGGTTCAGTCCCTTTGGCACCCCCCCCAAAAAAAAAAGAAGGGTTGACGCTGTACAAAAACGTTGGCTGGAACAAAAGGTAGCGTATAATTGCATAAATATGCAAATTAGTGAGCGAAACGAGTGGCAAGGGATGGGGGTGGCTGCCTGGCAGCCTGGCAGTCAGCTTGCCTTGACGCATTGTCGCCCCCAATGTCAACGAGTGTCGTCTCACACAGACAGACAGACAGACAGACAGACAGAAACAGACATACAGACATACAGATGGAGAGACAGACAAGACCTCACACTCATGCACCACACGCACTCTTCACTGTCACCCCAACCAGCGCGCTGCAGCGTGTCTGTCTGTATACCTTCAGGATGTGCGAGGCGCTCGAGCAAAAATCTATAGCATACTTTGCAGCTGCCCGACTGCATCCGTTTCCACGTTCCCCTGCAGGGCCCTGTGTGTGTGTGTGTGTGTGGCATATCAATGCTGCAACGAAAATGGTTATAGAAAGGGGGGTACTGGTTGGTTGGAAAAGTATTTGCAGCCGTTGGCATTTTGCATGAACGGAAATGTGTCTAATTTCAATACAAAGTGACTTTGTCAGTCCCTCTGTGAGGGCACTGTGTGGGGGCGGGCACAGACAATTCTTCGTTTGTCTTTGTGCAATTGCACTAACAAGCGACACATGAATACACTCAAACACTCACACACACACAGACATACTGCAGTGGAAACACTCAAATAGTCAGGCATGCATTACCTTCATTTGGCAACAGTTTTCATTTCCATTTCAATGCACAAAAGGTGCGCTCAGGTTGTTCCAAGTTCAGCAGCAGTAGCAGGAGCAGCAGTAGCAAAGAAGTTTCCCAGTGTGAGGGAATATTTTTCCAAGCAGAATAATAAAGGGCACAAAAATAAGAATAAACGAATGGTGGAGGTTGGCAAATACCCAGCTGCCTGCTGCCCAGATTGAAGCACTTTTCATATGAAGCCTTTGGCATACCTCCTCCGATCAACTGCACTGCACGGGTACCCCATGGCTGCCAAAAGGGCATATCAAAAGGGTAAACAAAATGTTATTTATTGAAAATTGTTATAGACCCTTCCCCCAACCGCCAACTACAGCACCCCCTAACGACAAGAATCTTAATTTTGTTCGCAAGTTCCTTTGGTGCTTAAAGGAAAGAAAGAATTCCCTTTTGGCATGTCCCAAGGGCGGGACAGGAGCGGGAGCGGCGCACTTGAATCCACTTTGGTCTGAGCGGCGACGGCGGCAACATTATGACAAAATGTGCATTTAAGTGCAACATTTATGTAAAATGTGCGTCTGGCAAGTTTCGCCTTTAAAATATGCACAAACATTTCAGGGGGTAGCACAAGCGGAAGGGAGGAAGGGAGGAAGAAACTCTCTGCCAAAAGACGTTGAAAAAGCGAAGCTCAAGTTTGGTGACGAGAGCATTTTGTAAGAACCCGAATTGAGGGGGCAGGCTGTGTCTGTGGGTGTGGCAGTGCTGGGAATGCCGCCTCGTCGGGTGCAAAAGTTCAGAAATTAAGTTTGCTGACAAACGTTTGTTCAACGCGGGATGGGGTGGTGCTGTGGGGGGAGGGTTGGCAACTTTTTGGGGAAGGCGCATTTCTAAACTTAAATAAGCGCAACTTGTGCGCCCGTGCCACATGTGCCGCCACTCGCTGGGGCTCCGTCTCCGTCTCGGGCTCTGCAACTTTTCTAATGCAATTAATTTCTGCACTCAACAAGAGATGGGGGATAAAATGTGTCCCAAGACTGTGAGCAAAACTTTTCAGGGTGCTCTGTTTTTCGCCAACCAACTTGGCGCAACGCACAAATTAGTGTAGCAGCAGCACCAGTAGCAGCAGCAGCATGTGGCAAGGCTCTGTTCGTAGTTCCTGGTTCCTGTTCCTGGTTGGGTTACTGCTCCTAACCATAATGCATGTCATAATGGCAGGGGCTTCTCTCTTCTCTACGCTTTGCTTGCCTGGGGAAGTTCAAATGGAAATTTGTCACACGCACAAATTGTTGATCCTGCCCCTCGCCCCACACCCACACCTGCTGCCTGCTGCCTGGCCTGGCCTGGCCTGGCTCCAAACTGCATTCTATTTGATGTAATTTAAATTTTTAATTAAGCACGCAAATTGTTTTTGGTGGTTTTGGCAAATCTCTGACAGATTTTTCGTGCCTGTTGTCAACGCTTTTTGGCATAAATTGTCCCTCTGTATGCGAAATGATAATGAAAATGTTTAAATATTTACCACAATTTGTAACGACAATCAAAGCACACACACACACACACACTGATACAAAAAAGTACACAAATAGACAGACAGAGAGAGAGAGAGAGAGGACAAACAAGTTTTTGGGTTTAGTTTTTAGTTTTTGAAAATTTGTTAGTGGTGGGGTAAATTTTGCAAAAATATCTAATCTACATTAAAAATGATGAAAATTATGAGAGTATACGGAGGAATGCAGATGAGGGAAAAGTCGAGCTATGTCTTGTGGTGAGGGGTGTGCAGAGAGAGAGACAGAGGAATACATTGATGGAACATCGATTGAAACGATTGAGGAAACGATTCAGGGCCAGTGGCTGATCACACTTACCTAGAACGAGAAGAAAGAATAAAAAGGAAATTAGTTTAGAGGCAAGCATCAATGAACATATTTACATAATTATATTAGATCAATTAATTATAATTAAAGTTTATTTAAAATTTAAAATATTTTAGGGAATCGGGAATTATTCTCAGTGTACTTTTCATGGTTGTCCGTGCATGACAAATTGACTATGAAATTATTCTCAGCTTGTGATCATTTGCTGGCTGACTTTGCTAGTCCGCTAGTATTCCATCCCATTGCTTTACTCGCGAGTAAGTGAGAGAGATTCGCTCAGAGGCGCGCTGCGACAAGAGCTATCGTGCAAAGTTGTCCCAGGTGTTGCTGCTGAGTGCGAGTGAGAGGCAAATGTCTGTCCATCTTGCCCAGTTGCCTATGCTATTGCTGTACATGTGCTATGGTTCGTGGAGAGAGTGCGTATTAAGAGCGGCGCTTCGCTCAGAGAGGATCGTAGAAAAACGATAAGAGCTCTGCTTGGTATTGACAAGTGCGAGTGAGAGGCAACTTGCTGCCCATGCATTGCGTTGTGTAAACAAATGCCAACCCAGAGAGAACCCATCACAAAGCGAACATCTCAGCACCAAGGAATTCCGTAATTAATTCAAACTTGCTCCTCCTTAAACCTCCTTAAAGTTAAAACCTAAACTGGCTTAATATGTATTTAAAATCTAAAGATTTAACGTTTATTTGCAGATAAACTAAAAAACTGTTGCAGAAAATAAGAAAAATGGACAATAAATTGGCAAAGGCAATGGCAATGGCGTAATTGCTCACCTACGGCATAAATCTGACAGGCTATATAATTGGCCTTATCCTTTCCACCGATAAACAATAAATATAGCTTTTATAATTAACTCTTTTGCATCTCTCTGGACGGTGCCCACTTACCCCCTCCCCCATTCATTTGGTATTTGCTTAAAATTATGAAGCAAACCAGTTTTGCGTGCCACAAAATATTTGCGTGTTAAATGAAAAACAAGCATATCACAGCATTGCCCAGGCAGCGGGCGGGAAAACCTATGGAAAACCACCAGACATTTCCAATCCGAAATCCAATTCGTGCTAGACACAAAAATATTTGCCTTGCATTTCTGCCAGTTTAATTTCGTTATTTTTTGTTTTTTTCCCCCCTCATTCAATCTGCTCGTTTTTCGAAAGTTTTTGGAACATTTTTATTATTTCGAGTTGGAGGTTTGCATTCGTATTCGCGGGTTTGGGTTGGGGGGGGAGTTGGGTTGGGTTTTTGGTATTTGTTTGCGGTTTCTGCGGCCAGCATTTATATCATATTTTTTTTTTTTTTTTTCTTTTTTAAATGTTTTTTTTCGGGCTGGTATTTTGTGTGTGTGTGTGTGTGTGTGTGTGTGTGGCAGGAAATGCGCTGGCGGCGATACAGAGTTTCAATTCGTGTATGTTAATATTTATGTTTTGATTTCAAACAACGCGCCACCTCTGAAATATTAATGAAATACAAACACAATGTTAGCCTGCCACACACACACACACACACACAGAGGCGGCGACGCCCACTCTCGGAGGTACATAGTGGGGATATGCAAATAACGAGACGACTGCGAGACATTGACAGGGTAAGCAAACACCTGGCTCGCCCTCACCAAAATGCTCTCGCCCTCGAAATGAAGTGCTTGCCAGCGCTTAGAAGTAAAAGATATCCCCCCCAGAAAATATATATGGAAGCAGCGCCTTGAAAAGCTGTCTATGAAAAACTTTTTGTGCAGTTGGGAAATTTATGCTAAATCTATGGGAAAGTCACTGCCGCCCAAAAAAAGATAATCAGCAGCAAACGAAAACCCTCAACGTAAAGGGAAAGCCAAGCACTGAAGTTTTAGATACTCTTGCAGGCATGGAATAATATGAAGATACTTCTTGGAGCTACCCTCTATGAGAAGAAGGAATTCTTCTGCTGCTGCAAGCTTCTGCCCAAAGTAAAAATACCCTCTAAAAAGGGTATACCAAAAGCAGAGCGTATGTAAGGTTCACGACTTGCTGCGCCCATAAGTATGCTGCGTATTTTTTGGTGGTTGAATTTACGCCTCGCCAGCGAAGAGTTTCGCCTGCCTCGAATAACAAATATTTTATTTCGAGATTAACGCTTGTCAGGAGCCCCAGTGCCTGGCTCGTCCTCTCCATCTTGCTCTCTCTCTCTCTCTCTCTCTCTCTCTTTCGTTTCTTTTATAAATGCAAAAATCGTGAGTGGCGTCGCACATTTTCCATTTCCAATTCGGTTTGTTGCACTTTGTAGCCAAACGAGAGGCAGAGAGAGAAACAGCTGCCAGGAGCCACACCTAAGTCCTGCCTGCCATGTGTCTAAAAAGGGGAGTCCGCTGAATAGTACAGTGTCTACATACATACAATATATACTCGCACACACATACATATATATACATATATATATAAATTTGTGAGCGTGGGACAGGCAAATTTAGCTGCAGGCCAAACAAATGACAAAGCAACGACAACGACGACATCGGAAGCTCGTCCTGTGAGCCTTGGCAGCCTGGCAGCTGAGCGAGTGCTGGGGGTGCTGGGAAAAAGTAAAAGTGGCAAAAGCAAAACCGCCGCATCCTCGCACACGTTTTATTGATTTTCTTCGTTCAGCCACATGCCGCATGCCACATGCACATGCGTCGCTGTGAATCCGGCTCCACTTCAGCTTCCTTTTTCTCAGCAGTAGCTTTTTTTTGCTGCGTATTTCCGGCGATTAAGCCGAGAGCATGACGGCGGCATTGCCATTTGTTTGTAAATTATTTAATGTTACGCTTAAATTTTCCGGCAGGAGCAGCACCAAAGGCTAACTGACTCCAGCCACTGACAGCAACAGAGAGACAGTGAGACAGTGAGACAGAGAGGAGCTGCAGCAACAGCAGCTTTCGAAATGTCTTTGAACTTTTGTCTCGACTGGACAGGGGCAGGACAGGGACATGGTCCAGGAGGCAGCCATAGGAGATGCTTTCGGTTTCGGTTTTTATTTTTTTTTGCGCCAGCTGAATGTGTCCTCTGCCGGATGGTGTCCTTTTAACTGCTAGTGTCCTGACCAGTTCCAGTTTCCACCGCCAGCCCCGATCCAGCCATCCCCTGCACAGTTGGAGCGCTTATGTCTTTTGTTGTTCCCTGGATTTGCTTCTTCCTTTGCTGGCTGGCTGTCTCTCTCTTTCTCTCTCTCTCTCTCTCGAGTGGTATTTAACATTATCTGCTTGAGTACATGTTGCGGTATTTGCAGCAGACAACAGCACACCAGCCACCAGCAACCAGCCGCAGGGACAGCAGCAGCAGCAGCAGGGAGGCATGTGGCAGTGGCAGTGGCAAGGACAAGGACACGCCGACATTTGCACTCCCATTTTTAGCCAGTGCCGCGAGACCCACCATGGTGGGTGTTTGGCTGGGTTTTGCCTTCTTACTTTGCTTCGTTTTCTCTCTTTTATTTTCTTCCTTCTTTTACTTTTTTTTTGGTGTTTTTTTTTTTTTGCATTTGCCATGTCTGCGTTTCCGTTTACAGCTACAACGCAACGCGCTGCTGTCGCCATCTTTTTTGCTTGCCCGAGCAAGCCGCTTATCTCTGGTTATGTTTTCTTACATTTTTGCCCATTGTTTGCTTTTGATTTGATTGTTGGCAGTGCTTTGGCTCTCGTACCTCGTACCTCGCCGGTGCCGTCTCCCCTCTATTTGTGAGAGGAGCTCTGTGCTAACTTTTAACGAAATGTCTACAAAGGATCAAGCATTATGTCCCGCAGGAAGAGAAGGATACACGAGTATGTGCGCCTGGCTCCAGCTCTGGGGGGCTCTGTGGATTGTCTGTCTGCATGTCTGCATGTCCGTCTGTCTGTCAGAATCACAGCACAGCATTCCCCGGCATCATTTTCCGTTTGACTAAATGCACTCTCTCTCCACTTTGCACTCTCTCCCCCTGCCTCTCTGCCTCATTCGGAATCCGCAATCTGCCAGCGGCATTCCTTGGGTTCATTCTGCTATTGCTCCTGCTCCTGCTTCTGCTTCTGATCTATCTCCTTGGCTGGCACTCTCTATCTCTCTGTCTCTCTCTATCTTTGTCTTGGCTGCATTAAAAGCTAATTAATTATGTCTTCAGCTAGCTAGTTAGTCAGTGTTTGACATCTTGCCAGTGATTTATATATCGTCCAGCGCGCACAACACGCAGAACACAGAAGCACGAGCAACAGCTTCTGATTGAAAATCTCTCACTCTCACTCTCAGTCTTGAGAGATTTTTGCTGTCAAAAGTCGTCTTGGATTTCAATACAAAAATAATAATTTACAATTTATTATGGGATATATATATTCCAGCGACATTTGACACCGTTTTGTTGTCATCGAATATGCAAGCAAATTTGTTTCCTTTGCAATAAATCTTCTTTGGTTGCCCCAGACAGATTGCTGGGATTTTCGAGATATACATATATCTTGGGCGAGTGGCAGATATCGGATGGCAGTGGAATGAAATAAAAAAGCCGTCTTAAGGGATTTGCAGGGGTTGTAAAATATACAGAAAAAAAAAGGGAAATCCAAAAGAAGGTGAATCCAAAGCAAACAGATCGCCCAATTAGCTGAGGTTTATGGAACCCCAAACGAGAACCCCCTCACAGCACAGAACTTTTTCCTACCTCTACTGCGGAAAATGAGTCACATGCACAGAGAAAGGGAGAGGAGAGAGAGAGTGTGGAAAATGTCAACTATGTGTCATGGATTTTCACTCAAAATCCAAACAAGAAATGTGAAAAATGTGCAGTGTATTTTTTTTGTTATGTTGGTTGCATGTTCTTGGCTTTCATTACGTTGTGTTCTTGCTACGTTTTTACTTGACTTTTTTCTATTTTTTGTTTTTTTTTTTATTACTTTATTTGCAGTCGCATAACAAGGAAGAGTCGTGTCGTTGTGTAGCATAAAATTCGTGTCGGTGGCAGCAACAAAACGTAGAAAATGGCAATTTCATGTCAATTGTCAATAAGCTGCAAATGAAATGAAAACATTATATGTACGACGATATGCTGTGCTGTTTCCTGTGGAATTCTTTAGCTGCTGCTGCTGCTGCTACCATTTGTTGTTGCTGCTGCGTTTTTATGAGCTGTGTGGGGAAAGACAAGAGCGGAACGAACTCCAATGCTGAAATATGCTGGAATTTATGCATATTTTATGTTTTTTTTTTTGCGAACAACACAGAGAAAAGTGTGCAGGCGGGGTAAAAGTGGGGCAAAGTAAGGCACGTAACACGCATACGACATGTGGCTAGGAGGGAAAAGGTGTTTTGTTCTTTTTCTTCTTGTCTTTCTGGCAAAGTCATGTCAAGTGCGTGTGTAAATATCAGCCATAAATGGTTCGCAATCTTATCGGACCAACTGACTGACTGAAACTGATGAAAGATGTTGAGTTTGTGTTCGCATTCGCATTCATATTCGTTTTCGTTTGTTTATTTATTTACTTAGTTTTTAAATAAAAATCACAACCTGCCACACTTGAAGCTCAAGACAAACACACTTCATTTCAACCTGAAGCGGCGACGGAGGCTGAAACTGAAACTGTGGAAAGGCAAGGCAAGGCAAAGGAAAGGGTTCACACAAAAAGCAGAGACAACACTTCAACTCAGGGCAAGTGCCGCCCCGCCAGACAGAGAGCAGGGAAGAGAGAGAGGTGGTGGTAGTGTGGTACTGGTCTCTGATGGTGCTTCATGCGCCATTTGGCAGACAACAAGGGGCACAGAGAACCATCATCAGCAGCAGCAGCAGCAGTAGGGGCTGGGTAGCAGCATCAGCTGCACTTGAAACAGCGACGCACATGTTTTAGACTCTTTTGCCACTTCTATGGACTCCGCTCAGCCTCCTCCTCCTCCGCCTTCCTCTATCTGCCACACACTCTCTTTCGCTCTCTCTCTCTATTTTCCTTTCCTTTTTTTCTGTCCATTCTCTCTGTGCTGCTGCTGTTGCACTAATGAAGTCTCAAAGGCGCGATTAAAAATGTAACTTGTGCACAAGAAAAAGAAACACAAAGATGAAAGCTTTGGGGCCCACGTAAACCGAGGCTGGCAATACCCTTTCTATTTACAGAATTCCAGCCCTGTCGAATGTGATGTTGTACCTCTCTATGCTAAAGAGTATTCAGCATGAAAAAAAAAACTACTCTAAAGAGGACATGCAAAACGCAGATAAAAAAGCAAACACGCCGATGGCCAGAAAGCAGACAGCAGCAGGAGCAGCAGCAGCAGGGGCAGCAGCAGCATCAGGCAATGGTGGCAAAAATGGGTGGGAGCTTGTTGTGGCGTTGATGCGCTGCCAAAGTGCTGCTTCAACACTTTCAGCAGAACTTTCAGTTGGTGAAGCGATGGATGGGATGGGGCTGCCCCACCGTTCCAGCTGCTGGCCAAAGCCAACTTCAAATGAAGTAAAGACAAAAAGCTATAGCACATTTATCACAAAGTCCCTGGCAGTGGAGTAAGGGCCCGCTCCCGGCTGCTCCTGACTGCGGGGTCTGATTGGAAGTTTGTTTTAGCAGTTTGGGTGCTTAGTGGTTTGGCGGCAAGGGTTTTAGGGTTTACGATGCGATACCATATGATATTGTTGTGTGCCTCGGTTCCTTCTCTACTTCTACGGTTCTTCTTAGAGCAAGTTCCAGAAGTTCCTTCCTCTGATATTATTCCTTGCTGTTGTTTTTTTTTATATAGATTGTGCGACAAGCAGGCATGACATTGAAAAATTTATTGCACGCTTGTGAGTGGGCCAGCATAGAGACTGAGAGAGAGAGAGATGCAGCGAAAGGGAGAGTGTGTGAGGTGGCCAGGTCTAGGGGTTCCAGCCAGGGGTTGTGTCAATGTCAATGTTCAGGCGCCCCCAGCGGGGTTGGATAACTCTCCTTCTCTGTCTGGCAGTCTCTTTATATATGCCTTGCTTTTTTTTTTTTGCTGTTGCTGTCTAACATAGAAGTTTTCCATTTAACACCTCAAAGAGGAGGGTGCCCTTAGAGGGTGGGTGGGTGTTTGGGTGGTTGGTTGAGAGGGTAGCTTACAGCCTGAAATGCAATTAAAAAGTATATTCCCCCTTCTGTTTTCTTTTTACTTATTTTTTTTCTCCATGTTGAGCTCTTGACATTTGCGTGATAAATGAAACAACAATCAGCAGATGAGATAACTTCTCTCTCTTATCTAGCTCTCTTTCTCTCTATCTGCATATCAACTTCCTGGCTCCCGTTTCCACTTTCCCCGCTTTATCCTCTTTCAACGATTTCGTTTCCTCTTTCTCTGGGGCCCGGAGCCTCAGCTGCTAAATTACACAAAATTTTTATTGTTGCCCCTCCATTGCTCGAACCTTAAATGCATTGACTGTGAAATTCGCAATCCTTTCACACACAGGCGCACAGACGCACTGACATATACAAGCACCCTTTCACACGCACAGATACAGATACAGATACATATACTCGTACAAGTATATTTCACGCGCCAACGCAAATTTGAAAGCGAAATTCCATCCTCACACTCCAAACTACTCCTCGCTCCCCTCTCTCTCTTTCCGCACCCTTTAAGCCATTCTCTATTTTGCGTCCCTCTTGCATTGTACCCTTCTGACTCAAAGGGGTATACGAATTTTCATCAGAGATTTGGCAAAAAGAAGTATTTTCGTTTGCAACGAGTCTGCATGTTAGATTTAAGCCCTTAATTTGACTTTCAGTAGTAGCAATGGCAGCCATAGAAAGGCTTTGCTGGAGTTAAATTTTAAATCTGTACTGTTCAATAACTTCTTCAGCCGATAAAGGGTGTGCCTAGGGTATTTTATGCTTCGGATTTTTACTTTCCTTTTCCGGCGTTTTTGTTGTTGTCTATTTTTCGGCATTTAAATGTTTTACGGGTGTCGTTTCGCTTCTCTCCTCGTTCTCGCTCTGTTCATTCATTTCATTTGTTGGGCACTGGGATCCCGTTGCTGTTTCTCTTACTCTTCCTGTTCCTACCCACGCCCAACCTCTTGATCCCACCCCCCCAGCGGCCTGTCTGTTGTTTGCGCCTCTTCAGCGGGTTTTAATTGCGTTTGTATTACACAACACACACACACACACAGGAGGCAATGGCAATGGCACTGGCAATGGGCAATGGAAATTTAAAGCATTTTCCAACCACCACCCCGCCAACTCATGGCCAACGCTTGAGTTATTCTGCCACCCTCCACATTCTCATCCTCATCCTGCTCTTGCTCCTTCTGTGCTACTCCAAAAGTTTATTATATTTCCAGTTTGAGACTGATTTTTCCCGGTAGCTGCGCTTTTGCCTCCTCCGCTCACTCGTTTTTTGCTAAATTAACTTAATTGTTTTTGCATGGAATTAATTTCATTGCATAAATTTTCACCTTCTGAAGGAAGGATTGTTGCTACTCCATTTCCACCCTCTGCCCGTGGCCCGTGGCCCGTGTCCCGTGTCCATCTCCCCCCACCTTCTTCTTCATCTGTCAGCTTAAAGTGTGAAATGCGGCACCTCTCGAATAATTTACAAGCGAAAGCAACATTTTTTGGCCTGCCACTTGAGCAGGCCATACAATTAATTATTATGTGGCAGCAGCGGCATGGGCGGGAAGGATGCACGATCCACGTTCTGTGTAAATATTTAAATGTTTCCAAATTAATGAAAAATACATTTCTCAAATAGCAAAAATATTATCTTAGGGTCGGTGGTCTCTGCCCTGTCATTCTGGACAGCATTTAATGAGTTCATTTATATGCCGCATTTTACACTTAAGCAGCTTTTGGCCATCTGGATGGATGCAACGTCCACATAATCCCCGCCCACCCCCACCAACTATTTTTTAATGATTTTTTTCTGTGTGGTTTCTTTGTGCGAATTTTTAAGTCTTAATCTTTAGCTAATTTGCATAGATTTTGGTTTGAAGGATTCTTTTTTGTTTAATGCAAAATAAATGAGAAAAAAGATTTAGATCATTTGTGTGGATAAAACGGAACGTTTTCCAGTACGAGAATCTCACTGGGAAGAGAGTGAGAGAGAAGCTACTCTGCCTATACCGCTAAGCTACTCTGCGAAATGGTTAGAGAAAAAGTGGTAACAAATTTAACCAAGCTTTTTCCCTGCCTCCCTTTGGCATTTGCTCTCCACATACAATAATTTTCGCTTAGATGCTCCAATAACTCTCGCTCATTTGTCTCGATTTGTGCCAAAGCATAATTTCAGTTTATATGCCAACAGCAATAACAAAAAAATAAATAAGCAACGAAAATCCAATTTCAAATGCTTTTCAATTTATATTTTACTTGAGCTGCTGATGACACGCGAGGCGCCCACAAGCGATATACCGAGTGAATGTCCATATAAATAACGTGTACGAGTATGTGGCAACAACAACAACAAATAAAAAAAAAAAAGAAAAGGAGAAACCTGAGCTTTTGGCAAAGTTAACAAGGATTTAAAAGGTTTTTGCTGTCAAGCGCACACACACATACCCACACCCAGCCAACACAGGGATATTTTTCTGTAAGGATGTGCCGCAATGCAGCTGATAATGAAGCAAAAAATTAAACATAAATAAGTCGCGCAAATTGTCAGCCACACACAAGGGCACACACACAAGGACACACGATTAAGATCCTTAAGAGACATCCCTCCATATACATGAAGAAATATTTTTTAGCAGGGGCTCATTTCCCAACCCCACCGAACCCTCCTCGTCCCGTCCCGTCCGTAGCGAATTTTGGCTTACTAAATTTTCATTTTGTAAATGAAATTTTTTCTTCACTCGCCTTCAGACTTTGTCTTTTCTTGCCTTCCGTCCGCACGCCCTCCCGTCTAGTTTATTTTCCTTTTCTTAATTTTTTTTGTGAATATTCGCATTCGTTTTTTATTGTCAACACATGTCCCTGGCAGCTGGCAGGACGAGCAGGCAGCCGGCAGCCGTCAGCCGGCAAGCAGTTTAATTTCATTTCAATCACGCTAAAAGCAAAACATAATAATTTCTCAAGCTGTCCAAAAAGTTCTCAGAGGGCTGCTGCAGCGAGTTCTCCTTGCGAAAGTGAGAAATAATCGAAAAGACACTTGAGTTTCTTTTAGTGTAATCCCACACACACACTCACACACACCTCTTGTCGTCAGCGCGAAGGCCTCAATTCATAAATCATTGGGATTTCGGTTGTCTCAAAACCTTGAAAAACTTTAATTTACTCGACATTTTTATACCTTTTTCGATATTTCACGGCTATCCTGCGAATAAGGACGAAGGGTATCTCAACTATGGCATTAAGTGCACTTCGACACATAAGATCTATGGCGCCGTATTCCTAGCATCCTTTTTATGGCCTCCTTTAAAGTGTATTCCCGATGCGTCTTAGACTTTCAGCGGCCTGCGAAGCTTTCTCGGGATTGACCTTCCCCCTACATATTTTATATCCCCCATCTATATGCAACATTTCATCAATAGAAGAAGAAAAAAAAAGGTATATATGTGTGTATGCCCCATGCTGTCGACGTTGTTGAATTATTAATGAAGCTACCCAAAAATACACACCCACACACACATATGGCTCTTGTTCAAATCAGATGTGCCACAACAACTACTTTCAACACTTTGTTGTTGCTGCTGCTGCTGCTGGGGCTGCTTTACCCAAGAGTTTGACACTGTGGCATGTCTTTGGGGCGGGGCATATGCCATGTGTCATTACGCCGTTGTTTTTGACCTTGAGAGACGAAATCCCCTACGTACTTTTAGCCTTTAATTTTTGTCGTATGTCACACACACACTGAAGCCTTAACTTAATTAACACAACAGACCACACACACAATAAAAAACGCTTCCATCCACCCACTCGGAAAGGATAAACCAAAACCCTTTGGGGCGTGTGTTTTGTGGGCTGCAAAGTAAGCAAATTTTTCAGTGAAAATGTGTCTGTTTTTTAATGAAATTATTGCATGTCGTTGCTGCCTCGGATGAGGTGATGCTGCAGTTGTGGCGGCTGCAAGTGCTGCCACGTGTTATGGTTCTGTTGCAATATCCGATGTTGCTGCTGTTGAGGTTGCTTCGGTTAATAATAATGTTTTCTGTTCGTTTGGTTAATATTTCCTTTGCTGCCTCTGCTGAAGTATTGTGTGGCAGCTTCTTCTGTCATTGCAGTTAAATAATAAAACTAATAATTTGTTGCTGCGTTTATGTTGCACTGTTGCTGCTATTAGTGCCGCTGTTCTTTGTTTCTGATGTTGCAAGTAGTTGTTGGGTACGCTGTTGCATTTGTTACTTCTGTACTTCTGGCATCAGTCCTGTATTTAATGATGTTGCCACTGCCGCTCTTTTCCTTTCTAGCTGTTGCTTTTCCTGCTGCTGTTGCTGCTGCTGCTGCTGCTGCACTTGCTCCTGTTGCTCCTGCTGCCTCTCCTGCTGTGCATTAAAAAGCCACTTTGCGGCTTCCTGTGGTCAACCCTGCACACCCGCCCCACTTTCCCACTTTTGTTGGCGTGTCAGGAAGGTCTCTCTCGCTGTGTGTAAATTTGTGGGCGTTGAAACTTTAAATCGCCATTGGGGCAGCCATGCCCAGCACAGCCTAGCTTCTCTTTCCTTCCTTCCTTTTTTTTTCTTGTTTTGTTTTTAAGGGCCTGCCAGGAATCGTTTTTTTATTTTTACTTCTGTTTGCGTTTTTAATGCCCCTTTACCTAGGAACATAGAAACGCCCACATAACGACGATGACGACAACAACAAGTGCATGGAGGGGGGGAGCGGGCGTAGCATAAAAAGGTAAGAACGAACGAACGAGCAGGCAGGCAGGCAGGCAGGACCCTATCGGTTGGGGGTTTATGCCTCTTATCTAATCCTTTGCAGCGCAAGTTTTCTGGCCAACCAAAAGTCCATTTTGGCCAATGGCTGCTGCTGCTGTTCCGTTTGAGGCTTTTATGAGGCATCGTAAAAACTTTTGTGGCTCCGTGTGCTCGCTGTCGTTTTCTACCTCTAAACAACAGGCAGCCGCCGCCAAGGCAGCCAAGGCAGCCAAGGCAGGCAGCACAAGAAACTAAAACCAACGTGCGCCTAGAAATATGCTATACAAATTTAATGCTCCCAACTCCCACCAAAAAAAAAGGACGTGAGAGCTCACGGAACCCACACACAAACAAGAACCAGGCAGAGGCAGAAGTAAAGTTTATATTGTCGACGTTTTTATTGATATCGTAAAATTTTTGCCAAAGTCCAAAACACGAAACGTGGGTACTGCCGATCTGTGGGGAAATCCCCTCTGCTCTGCTCTGCCACCACCCACCACCCACAATTTGCATAGTAAATTTATGAGACAATTACTGAGCATTTTTGATTTAATGACAATTATTGTCATAATTTTCATCAAAATTGCCTAGAGTCCCTAGTCCTAGTTTAGCCTGGGCCTGGGCCTGGGGGCATACATTTTCTGTTGTTGCCAGCATTCGTGTCTCGGCTGCAGGCGGGGGGGCGGTAGCAAAGGCAACGTTGATATTTATGCGTTTTTGTGGCTCATGAATTTTGGAGCATGCTCGGAGAGTCAGTCAAGCCATAAACTGTCTGGCTAAGGTCCTCCATTCTCTCTCTCTCACTCTCTCTCCATGGGCAAGTGGCCTTCGTTTTTGCATATTATTGCCTTTAAGACCAGCTGCTCCGCCTCCTAATCCTCCTCCTGGTTCTGCTGCTGCTGCTGGGAGCCATTTCAATTAAACAGTCACGCAATTTCCTGCTTAAATTGTCTACCCTTAAGCCATAAATCAAATATATTGACTCTATTTTCTATGTGGTGCGGTGTGTGCGGGGGCGTAAAATTCTTTTGTCACTTTGTTAGTAATCGATTGATGATTCGTGGTACCACCTGCCACTTGGCACCCCATCCCCCCAAATGTCTACAAATAAACAAGAAACATTTTTATGACTGGAATTGAGGCCACTCCTTTGCATACCACACTCACTTTTTGCCTCTACTTTCGATGCGAATATATAACCAAATTTAGTTTTATTAAAGAATCATTTCGAGTGGCAGCCCCATCCCTATGCTGACCCCCTTGCTGCACCCTTTCAACCCTTTTTTATACAGACACAAACACAGTTCAAGTGGTCTGTCTCACCCGTTTTGCGGTTATTTCCGTCTGGCATCAATAAATCCTACCCAGCCCACCCAATCCAATATACACCCCACATTTTCTAGGTATATATATATGGGTGTATATATAAAAATGCAAACAAATTTCGCACTTTCATGCAGCAAAGGGCTGCAGGTGTTTTTGCAATCCTTGCGGCAGCAGTCAGGAGTGCTGGGTCCTCGTCGATTCAACCACTCAATTTGTCACATTTGAAATACGATGACAGAAACACACACACACACACAGCACATCACAAACGCAAAAACAAACAAAAATAAACGCAGCAAAAAAAAAAGTAAAAGCAAAAAGCAATCAAATTGCATTTTTATTTACAGAAATGCATTTGGTACTTGAATTGAAAGCAAATGCTTTTAAAAACGGCCTACACACACCCAGCCCCCCCTGTACCACTGTACGGGAAACACCTCCACCCAGTACATCCTGCCACAGAAGCAAGGAGCGGCAGGAGCGGCAGGAGCAGCAGCACCATCCACGGGGGCAAACAAGAAAATCAACTTAGAAATTATGACTCCTTGGGTGTGATGGGGCAAAAAAAAGGAAAATTAAACAACGCACACAGAGAGAAACAAAAGCACAGAATCATAAAAAACATAAAATAAATGTAATAAAAAAGAGAGAAGGCAGCAGCAAGAGAGTAGAGGAAAACGGATGCTGGATGCTGGTGGAGGGAGTGGGGGAGTGAGAGAAAATAAAGCCAACAATGCAATTTTCGGGGGCGTATGTGTAACAGGCCACAAAGGTCATAAAACCATATCAACGCCATTAAATGTACAACGCGTGGCAGCAACAGCAGCAGGAGGCAGCATCACCCCCGTCCAGACATCTGTGGTGGCGGGGGAGAGGGTATACGGGGGGGAGTATAAACACCTACACGTCTGAAACTCGGAAAATCATAAAAAAGTGCGCAACAAAATAAAAAAACAGCAAAAACTTTTCCCCCGCTCCCTGAAAGATGAGAAGCTGCGAAAAGAGAGTGTGATGAAAGCAGGGGTGGTGCGGGGGAGGACCCAACTGGGAATAGGATATGGCTGGATAGGGGTGGGGATGGGGACGGGGAGGGCAGGGAGGATACGATATATGTGTACACCTTTATGGCCAAAAGACCCGTACACTTGTTGGGCTCTCCTTTTGGCCTTTCCCGGGTGTTTAGACAATGTAAACGACTCGCAACAAAAAAAAAAAAAAGGCACGGACACGAACAGAACCCACAAAAAACTAAACAAACTGAAATTGAGGTGGAAACACACGGCACACGGGACAGGGGATACAAGGATACAAGAATGGAATGGAAGCAGGAGGAGCTGTAGCTGAAGCTGAAGCAGCGGCTGTATGCGGCATGCGGACCGGATGGGGCAGAAGAGGTTGCGGCTGCGGCTGCGGATTGGCACTCAAGTGTGAGCACAAACAAATTTTTTACGTTCCATTCCTCTCTTCCTCTCTCTTCCCAAAATATTTCTGAGTATGTGAGTGTGTGTGTGCGGTGGAGTCAGCGAATGCGTGTGGGTGTGAGTGTGAGTGAGTGCCTAGCCAAAATGCGGGCGGCGTCAATGAAATTAAGGTCGAAAATGAAAACAACACACACAGCGGAAACCGTTTTTTGAGCAGGATACAGGAACAATCAGCTAAAGCGTCAAGCTAGAGCGGATGAATGAATGAATGGATTGAGAGTAGGAGGAGGAGGAGACAGATTGCAGACAGGGATGAAGATTTGCAGAGCACGAGATAAATTATGTATGATATTGTTTTAATTAGGAAATAAAATGATATAAAAAAGCGGATACATTCGTGAGGAAATTTTCTTGAAAAGTGTAAGAAAGCTGCAATTATTAAGGAGCCAAGCCAATTCCTTTGATACCCACCCCTCACTGCTAAGCCACTCAGGGAGAGTGTAGTACTAGTAACATTCAATATTTTCCCTAAAATTCAACTAAATTTCCACTCAAACATTAAGTTTAAAGCTTCCATTCTCCCATTGAGAGTGCCATTTTCAGAGGCTTCGTTCTCTAAGTACTCCATTTCAACGATTTTTTGTGTGTGTGTGTGTAGCCAAGCGAAACGTAATGAGCTCTACGTTACGTTACGTAACGGTAATGTCCGTGCCCGTAACCGTAACGATAACGATAGCAGCAATTAGTTTTTAATGTACTTACGCTCCGGCATTTGCAACTTAATTAACTTTTGCGTCCAAAAACGGAGCATCCAACGAATGAAAATCAGTAAAAAAAAAACAGAACAACAAAAAAAACTACTTAGAGGCGGAACGATAGGAGGTGCTTGTTGTACATGCAGAAAGAAACAACAATAATGACCACGGAACGTGCAGCACACTCTGATGTACAGGGCTGGGACTTTGCACCGTCATAAGGCACATGTGATAGGGGGTGGGGCGGGGCGGGGCGGTTGTAGTCGCTGTTCAGTTCGAGTATCTCCAGCCACTTTATCATTTTAATAAGCGCATTAAAAATGCAATTTCAATGCGCTAGTTTCACACAAACAAAACGCAAATGCAAGCAAACTAGAAAACAGATTGTGTTGGATAATTAAGACAGCAAGAACACCCTCTAATTGTGTGTATATAGAGGGGCGCTCGACGAGGGAGAGTGATCAAAGGAGAGCACTGAATCTGTGTGTAAGAAACGTTAAATAGATTAAACTTTCAAAAGATGTGTGGCTTATAGTTATCTCCCAGCATTATCCATCACCATAAACTATTAGATTCTTTATTCTTATCCATTCGCTGTGTATTATATTTGCTCGGACACAATATACCCCGTTGCATACCCCACAATTATCGTGTATAAAAATGCAAGGAAATGTTTGCCATATGCTCGACACATACACACTGGTTATAAAAGTACACATGTGTGTGTGCATGAGCTTGTTTAGCGCTTAAGTATGGGGTGCTCTGTGTGAGTGTGTGTGGGAGTGGGTGTGACTGAGGCTTGGCAAACGGCAAACGCCATAATTTATGCTTTATGTCGGCACAAATTTTAAATGGCCACCAAAGTTCCAACGAGCTTAAAGCGCATTAAGTCTCCAACACAAAAACAAAAGACAGAAAACAGCTACAGCCACAGCAACAGCGAAGAACCGAGCAAAAATGAGCGAAAGAGACAGAGACAAAACAGCCGTCGCGGTAAGCACAGCGAAAAGTGAGGCAATTTCATTTTGCACTTAATAAAAATTTAATGGAGCCCACATCGCCCACACATAGGGAAATATATGACCTGTAAATCAGGCAAAATTGTTGCCTTAAGTGAGCTTTAAATGGAATGAAAACAGATTCTTTCAGCCGTCGAAAGGTTCGTCTTAAGTGTGCAATTTACTGTCCGTACCTCTGTGCGTAGCTTCACTGCTAAGCCACGCTGGAAGAGCGAGCCAAAGAGAGAGCACGAGAGACATGAAACCCAAAACACAGGAGAGATAGATGGAGGTGCTGCCACTAGATTCCCCTCTTAATGCTACTTCTCTCTACACATTCCACTGCCTACAAAAACAATATACCCTTGATCCAGCTGGCATACGTATACAATCGAAAAACGATAAGAGAACCCCTGGCCAGTGCCAAATCAAAAGTTTGTCAAGTTTGTGGTTCGGGCCACGCCCATAAAACGAGCATTAAACGTTTATTAAAGCGACAGATGACAGATTACAGGTGTGCAGCAGCAGCAGCACACACTCCTACTCGCCATTTGCACGCCCATGCCTCAAAGGGGCCACGAAAAGTCAACAAATTGACACATTAAAACAAATGAGGCCACTGCCACTGCCAGGACAAGGACCAGCTGTCGAACGCTGCCACAGACAGGCCACATAGCAGAAGGCAAACGGCGACGACAACTAATGGAGCTTGTTATAGTTCTTGCTGCTGCCCGACCAACAGCCGAGGAATGGCTGCAGAGGGATGGCAAAGAACTGCGTGAAAGAGCTGAAAGTGTAGCATACTTTTGGCACCCAAGTTAGTGCCAAGAAATTAACGCCTGCCTCGACTTGACTTGACTTTGGCTCGAGCGACTGTGTGTGGAATGTGTCGAGTATTTTTGGGGCCAAAGTTTTTGCCTGTTTTTTATGTTCCAATTTCAGGTATTTCTTTTTCCTTTCTTTTTTTATACTTTTTGGGTGGAAACTTTTGTCGCCGCAGCACGCATAAATCAAGTTAATCATTTTCAGGCGGCAAGGAAAAACTTTGGCGCAAATTGGACATTTATATTTTGAGTTTCAGTTCCCGAAAACAGCAACAAGATGTGGCAGTATCCTGTTAGGAATTTTCCAACACCCAGCCGCCCCCCCTGAAAAGTCTCTGATTTATGATCTTTAACCTTGCACTTGACACTCGTGGGCTTAGCCAGATGATGAGTGTTGTGTTAGTCCAAATTACTTCTTTTCTCTCGCTCCTTGCAATTGAAGACATTTTCTATGGCCTTTCCAATAAAAATTGATCGGGAAGCTTACCTGCAAAAAGACAAAGACAGAGAGAAAATTTGATTAAAATTTGTTTCTAAATTCGGATTTGCAATTCAAAATTTGAAATCTTTTTTGGTAATCAACAACAAGTGCAGCACAGCAAACACATCACTCTCGCACAATAACCAAATTAAGATATTCATCAACAAACAAACAAACAACAAAAAATATCAAACTGGATAATTTCTCTAGAGATTGGACACAAAACTTGGAGCGGCTGCAGCCAGTAAAATAGTTTTGTGAATCGGAATGCAGATTTAAAGGTACAGCTACAGTGGGATTCATAGTTCTTTAAACATGTTCATTCCGTGAAAGTTAATCAATTGGGTGTGCTTGGTTATGTTTTAGATTTTTTTTCACTGCGCAGCTCGCATTGGAATAATATTTTGAGGTACCCCTTAGCTGCTACGAGCTCTTAAAGTACCTGGTAAATTTCTTTGTCTTTTTCTTTTGACACACACTGTACGGGCAGAGAAATCAATGGGGCCTAGACCAACACAAGCAGGTGCATGTGGCAGCAGGAGCAGCCTGGCCATGTATATTCAATAGAAACTATTGAAAACAAGTTGTGTAAACTTTTAGCAAGAGATGGAGTACGCCAGCACACACACACGGATCCACTCCTGTGCGAAAGGTACAGCTGGAAGTCAGTTAGAAAATTAAAATTGAAATGTAAAAGGGTACTGGGAGCTGGGGGCTGTGCTCTACAATTGCATCCAAGGCGCCAGCAGCTGGCATTTGGGCCATGAAAATGGTAGGACCATGAACTGTGGGCCAGAGATTGACAGGCCAATGCGCAGGGCACAGTGCGTGACACGCGACAGACAGGCACATACACGGGTACATATACGGAACCAGCCAAAGCTCCAAGTAATCCTTTTGGGGACACAGGCAGCAGAAGGAGCACAGCAGAAATTTCACAAAAATTTCATTGTGTGCCCAGTCGGGCATGATCAATCCTGTGGACCGGTGTCCCCACCAAAAATACTGGCAGCAAAAGAGGACACAGACAGATGACCTGACCCTCTCTTCTATCCTCTCCTGGTTATGGTCCTGTGGTCAGTTAGGTGTGCGTGTGCGTGTGTGTGTGCGTCGGGGGGGTTTCGGGGTTTTGTTTGTCTCGACTGTTTGCAATTTGCATTTTCCATCCTTCCCCTGGTTGACTCCCTGGAGTCTGTGTGTGTGTGTGTCTTGCCTCAAGCTATGCTTCATTATTTTTGCAAAACTTTTTACTTAAATGTGAAGGCATCTGCCACATGTGTGTGTGTGCGTTGTGTGTGTGTTGACCAAAACACTTGACCATTTATGGCCAGGCCAGAGACAATTTTCCCTGCCATGCCTGTGTGTTATTCTCTCTCATTTATTGATAAATTAGTTTCTCGACATTTGTCGACAGTTTTGTTTTATTTCTGCTCTAAAAACAAAATGCAATTATTGTTAATAAATGCCTTTGTCTGTTGTCTGGCAAAAGGAAATTCAATTAAAACTGAGACAGTTGGAAAAGCAGCAACTGTCAATTGCTGGGAAAACAGTCGCAGTCTCTGTCTCTGTCTCTACTTAAAAGGAAAAGGTGCCCTTCAGCCTAAATGGCTCTGGTTTTTGTATGACAAAAACTGTCATGACCAGGCAGCAGGCAGCAAGCAGCAGGCAACAGGGCAGCCATAAACAAATCCGCTTAGCTCAGCTTTTCCATAGTTTTCTCCCCCCACCCAACATGAAAGTAATTTTCCAGGGGGAAGCTACTTAAGTTGGCCAGCGTGTTGCAAGCACTTTTCCAAGCGATAGAAAAGCAATTCACTTTGAAATTTGCACCTGTAAACATTGTCAAACAATCAGCGGATGGCAGGCGGTGCAGGGTACAGTGCGGACAATGACAGACAACGGCATAGCAGAGCACTTGCAGAGCGAGAGCGAGAGCGAGAAAGAGTGAGAGAGGCCGGCCACCTGATGTCAGGGTGTGTCTGTGTAAATCGCCTTAGCTGGTAATTGTGTATATGAACAAACAACAACAACAACAACAGACCCCCCCACCGCCCAACAGCACCCAAGAAAAGAACTTCGAAGCAGCCATCGAACGGGGCAGACAGGACAGGACAGGACATCAGACCGAAGACAGGCGACTACGACTACCAGGAGAAAGCAGCAGAAGCAGCAGCAGGAGCAGCAGCAGGTCTTAGAGCTCCTCGTTAGGCAACGCCTCCTTCTATTTTTGCACATTTTGCTGACTTTGCTTCTCGGGTTACACCCACCAGCAGGACTCCTGCTCCTGCTCCTGCCACTCCACAGATACTCCTACGCTGTGCTCCTCCTGGTCAAACTTCGTGAGATTGACCAGCTGCAAGGGTCCTTCTTAGAGTAGGAAAATGCAATCATAAAATGTGTCATTATATTAAACCCATGCTGCCCCAATCCACTTAGCCGCCCACTTTCCGACTTATTTTATGCTTATTGAAAGGCCTGCCAGTGCCATGCAACATTTTGCTGCACATGAGACACCGTCCTCACCATCCCCATCCCCATCTAGCTACACTTTTTGCCTTATTTTAAAGTTGAAAATTGTTTTTTGTGGCAAAGTTCTGCCTTGGGTTTTCAATTTTTCTCAAGCTCTAATGGCTGGCAATTGTCAGCGGGGAAATCATCATTGAAGCGACAGCCAATTGAGCGGCAACCATCAGCTTTCCAATGGCTATAGGTTTTCCACATCATCATCATCGAGGGGTAGAGGGACTTAGCATATTCACTTTCAATTTTCCATGCTCTCTTTTCGTTCTGTTCCTGCTGGCTTTTCCCTTTGTTCGCATTTCAATTGCGATTTGGCTTTTGTTTCGTTTGCTTCTTTGTAATTGATTTTCATGTTTCATTAGAAGGCGATTTTCCTATTCCTTCTGTGTCCTTTCTTTCTTTCTTTCTGGAGAGTTGTAGCAGCATGTTGCCCTTTGTTTTGGCTTCTCATTTTCCATTTAGCATTTTTCTCATTTTCTCTTTGGGTTAAATGTTGCAGAGTTTAACTGTCCATGCCTGCCCCCCCCTCCCACAGCCACCAACGCAATGTTTGTGTTGGGCTTCACCACATTTTCTCTCTTTATATTTCTCACAATTGTTTGAATTTTTTACTTTCGCATGTGCGACTTGATTTCCGTTGCAAATGGCGTTGCAAGGACATGGACTGAATGGGGCAGGACTTTTATAAGTGATATTGAAAGCGTTTTCTGCCTCAATGTGGGCCAGCAAGCAGCCCATTGTATGTATTGGCCGCCACCACCCCACCCACCCATCGAAGCCATTGTTAAATGGTGCGTATGATTTATATTTTATTTTGTATTTTATTTCATCTTCTGCGTTTTATTTTATGTTTCTAGGGTTACCCATTTAAAGGACAGAGCAAGAGAGAGCGTGCTCTCTCTTGGGTTCGGGCGAGTGAAGCGCAAAGAAATGTAAATGAGTCACAATTAAATGCACATTTTTGCTCACTTGATCACCAAAAACCAAAGCGAAATTGTCCACATAAATTATGTCAGAATCGGTTAAGATAATGCACATGAAATATGTGAGAAATGCTGCTAGAACAAAAAAAAAAAAACAAAGGGCGAACCAGGGACAGGACACACAACAGGCCTTGGGATATGACCAAAAATGTTTGCATGTTCGGGCCAAATAAACAAAGTAATAAACCCAAAAGGAATTCCATAAAAAAAACACACACAGAAAATGGCCAAAAAGCCAGCAAACACAACAACAACAAAAAAAAGGGCACAAATTGTTTTGCCAGGAAGACAGGGAATAACAGGGCCAGAAATGTCTGCCATTCTGCAGAACTAATAAAATGGCAAAAAGAAAAAGAAAGGCACCCGAAAGGAAAGCACAACTCAAATAGATTTTAAGGCAATTTCACTTGTGAGCGAACGCAATAAAAATCAAGAATATTTTTCAATGAATTTCCACCCGTTAAGGAAAACCCACAGCCCCCTCGCCGCCCGCTCAGCCCAGCCGACCTGCAACGGAAAAAGCGGAAAAGTAAATCGGCGGCAGCGATGGCGTCTGCAGATAAACACGAAGGAGCAAGCAGAAGGGAAGCCATTGAAACACACACACGAAAGGACAGCAAACGAAAAAAATAAAAAATTGTTGCAGAAGAGTAGCAGAGAAAAAAAACGATTAAGCTACAGTGTGTTTCATTGCCATAAGTTGCAGAACTCAAGAGCTTAAGCAGCGTAGCCAAAGAATCAGAACTGATTGAATTCTATACTCATTTTGGCAAGAAAGAGATGGATACAGTATGTCATGCAACGTCTGCAAGTGAAACAGCTGACTCTTCGCCATAGGCTTCTGCCTACAGGAAAAAGTTTCCACGCTTTAGCTACTTAATCATCATCATTCCATTGGCTCTCCCAGCCTATGAATAATCCCCAAATCATTGCCTGATTGTAGCGAAACGCACTGCACCTGTCATGTGTGGCTTATTTTCCTGGCTTCGTTTACTTCATACGTATGCAAAAATGAAGTCGTGTCGCTGAATGAATATCTTTATATTGAGAGCTGGAGCAGGACACATAGAAATGCCAGCGAGTGGCGGAGGCAGGTAGAGGCAACTGGATGTGTGGCAAATGGGAAATTGAATTTCACGCCATGCGAAAACAAAAACCCAGCCAGCCAGGGGAAGCAAAGGCAGATCCGCTTGCCGCTTGTCGTTCGTTCGTTCGTTCTGCCTGGGAGATATGTAATAAAATAATGCTTAAAGAAAATTTACGCCATCGAACTGGAAAGTTTAGGACAGGACATCCAGGACTCATCCAAGGGCTGACGACGTTGTCGTTGTCGTTGTCGCACGTGCGAGCAGTCAAAATGAAAATCGAAAGCAATAAAAACTCCCCACGACACAGCATGGCGTATACGTAATGCGACCAGGTACAGAGCCAAGTATGCAGCAGGATCCGCAGCAGTAGTAGCAATCAAAGGAACTTGACAATGGCAAAACCCTGCTGCATACTTATTGGGTTTGAGGGGCATGCAGCTGACACAAGCCAAGCCACGCAGTTGAGCTATTTTGTCAGGGGAAAGTGCGCAAAATATGAAAAGCGACAGATTGACAGAGAACGATGACTGTCGTCTGAGCCACTGCCACGCCTCGGCTTCTGCCACTGCTCCACAGAGAAAGGGGAGCAAAAACCAAAAAGGAAAAGAATTTTTTTCAATTTACTTTCCGCACATTTTCAAACATTTTCATGCGTAAAAATGACAATGCCTCAAGAAATCACATGAATACTCGGCTAAGGCCGCAGAGCAGAAAATTTAATTCGAGGCGGAATACCACGCAGGCGGAAGGAAGCGGAGGCGTGAGTGGCAAATAAATAGAAATAATCAATGGGACAGGCACAGCGAAATTGTGATGCTCTTTCCAATGCGGTGATTATTGCAAAAAAATTTCCATATTAATATAAATATAAGTATAAATATGCGCTATGTAAAAAATAAATTGTTAAAATAAATATAATAAATAAATAAATATAAATAAAAATAAATAAAAAATTTTAGTAAATATAGTATATAGTATGCTCTTCGAGCCTCTCTTTGTAAACATCTCATCCAGCCAGAAAGAGCATTTCCCCAGGCCTTTGCCACCTCCCAAGAATTATCTACAGAACGTAATATTTCCACTCGAATTCCTGTGGCCCATTCAAGCATCAACAAAATGCTGCCTAGACAGGCAGACAGACACAGACCAGACTTGATTAGTTGTTGGACTGAAGGACAGTCTCTTACTGTTTCAATGTGTACACTTTTTGGAGGGTTTGAGGGGGTGGTGTGGTCTTTGAGACATTTGCATTTTTAATTCACATTTTGCTGGGGGTTTTTGCATAATTCGATGTCAACGTGTGTCAACGTGGCAAGTTCGGTGCTGCCTGTTTGTGGCTGCTTTTGCTGCCACAGGGTCTGCGTATCTGTATCCTATTCGGTTGCTGTCTCTGGCACAAAAGTTTCTAACCGAAACACGAAAATTGTCTTGTCAGTTGGCATTTGTCGCTGTCTGGATGGGGAGTCGCTCTGAATGGAATTAATATACAATTGCAGGGCTGAAGGCGCATTTAAATAAAATAAACAGCAAACCGAAACTAAACAAGGACGAAAACTTCACTGTCACATTCATAAATATTCATAAAACAAAAGTAGCAGCAGCAGCAGCTGTAGCTGTAGTAGCATTTTCCATTTGATTGCCTCCAAAGTCAAAGTCCCCGAAAATGGAGTCAAGTTTTTATTTTATTTTGTTGTACAGCTCGCGGCGGGTCCTTTGAAAATGGCAGTCAATTTTTGGAGGGCTCTCCCAACAGATAAAACTCATTAAAGTGGAACTTTCTTTCGAGTGATAAGAGATAATAAACAAAAGAGAAATGACAACCAAAGTTGGTTTACAAGTCAGTTCCGTTGCCATTTGCCCATTCGAACCGAACCAAACTGAACTGAACCATTTCCCAGTTTCCATTTCCCCGTTTCCATTGTTGTTAATGAAGGTGATCTCTATCAAAGTTTTTCTCCGCACTGCGAAGAGCTTTGATGATGAGGTGTCCTTCGGTTTCAGTCCACTTCAATGTGCGGATGGGGGGAGCCATGCCAGCATGCCACAGCTGTGTATTGTGAGTTGCGAGAAGCAACAACTAAATTAAAATTTACAGCACTTAAAATGGAAACGTGCCTGTTTTATTAAATCAATTTTTACGGCCAGAGGGGGCGCAGAGGCGGAAAATGGAAAATCTTGGTTGTAAAAACTGAATTTTCTCTGGGCCAAGTTGTTGCTGCTGTTGCTGCTGCTGCTGCTGATTGTAGTTGTTGTTTTTCTGAAATAAATTAGACATTTAATGATGACCGCAGGCTGTTTGCTGATTGCTCTCTCTCACTCTCTCTCGTCTTTTCTCTGTCTCTCTCCTTACTCCCTGCCGCATTCGAAAATGGAAAAGTTGCGCATTTTTATCCGAGATTTATTTAATTTAATTGAAGTTTTATTGCTGTAGCAGCCAGCAGCTAGCAGCCATCGTTGTGGAAGAGATAGTTGATTACTCGCCTGGACATTGCCTTAAAGGAAAGCTTTAAAGAGGGATTTTCGCTCATTGTGTTGAAAGATTTTCCACACAGTTTTCTTCTTGTTTTCTGCACTTTTTATTTTTATTTTTCTGGTCTAATTGAATTAGACAAACATAAAATGCTGAATGCAGTGGCCGAGCCAAGGCGATTACTTTCACTTGAGCGCCTTTAAGGCTTTCGACACTCTCAGAGACAGTGACAGAGACAGCAAGGCACCGAGGAAAGAGAAAGAGAGAGAGAGAGAAGGGAAGCAAAAGCAAGAGAGAGGAGAAGAGGAAACAAAAGTAGTGAGTTGCTTTTGGTCAACTGAGTGAAGGAAAAAGGACATCAGCACATCAGCAGTTTTAGCGATTTTTTCTAATGAAAATTACAAAACAAAACAAAACGAAGCGAACTGCGTCCCTAATGCACTCCAGTAAATGCAGAAAAATGGCCAAAGAAAGTCAGAGCAGCAAAACCAGAGAAAACCAGAGAAAAGTCGAGAAAATTAAAGTAAAAAGAGTGCAGCGAAAAAAACATGAGGAATGAGGGAGAACTGTCTGTGTATGAATTTCAATTTGCAAAACGCCTTCACTGCTTGCTGCACATGCCTAAGAGTCCTGCTACCTAAGCCCAAGGACAACAGCCCCAGCCACACACACGCAGTCAAACACATGTACACACACATGCTCTCTCTCTCTCTCTCTCTCTGATGTCTGTGTCAACAAATTGCAGCCAGTCAACAACCTTTTTGCCAAGTTTAAGGTAATAAGTTGCGCACAAAACACACACACACACACACAGCCAAGAAAACGGGGCAACAAAAAAAGAAAAGGACACATTGTCTACACTTTGAAAAGAAAACGGAAGAAAATTAAGAAAAGAAAAGCTGGCTGAGAAGAAGAAGAAGAAAACTGCATTTCAGCGAGAACAAATTAAACCCAAAGGAAGCGTAAGAATGAAGTAAAAAACTACGCTTGAAACTTGTTGAAATTATTCGATTAAATGAGACAAGTGGTAAAACATCTCCCTATCCCATAGTAGCTTAGCAGTAAAGAGTGCTTACAATGTCCCAGCGGCAGAGGGAGAACGGGAAGAGAGAACTGTCAGAACACTGCTTTAAATCTCAGAAATATTGAAGTTTCGCAGACACAATTGTCCCGCTCAGATCATATGTATTAATATTCGCGAGGCTATCAATTTCTCTCAGTGCCTCAGTGGATCCTTGCAAAATATTCAGCCTGCTCTCTGGCACACTCGGGCACTCCAAGCAGTTAGGTGTCCTGTGGCCTATCACTGTCAGCCACCTTATCCAGATCCCCTGGCGTAGGTTTCATAGCGGCCAAGATGCATATGCATAAGTTACGCTACACGACTAAGCAAAGTTCAAGACCCCGGGTTAGTAGTAGTAGTAGAAAAAGCAGAACACACACAGACACATCTTTAATGTTTCTGGGGCGTTCTTTAATTATGTTTGTCTGATGGACTCTGACTGGCTGCGGGAAAATGTCTGACTGCAAATCATATTAAAAGTTTTCTTCTTTTTTTTTTTTTGTTTCATGTTATGTGCCCAGAGACAAAGGCGCAATGGAATGGGAGTGAAAGCTGGCAAAGAATTAAGAAACTTTGTGCGCCGCAAAATGAACTGTGGAGAGTGTGACCGACCGCTCATTCTTCCCTCCCTTTCTCTCTCTCTGCTTGACTTGAGTCGAGACCCAGACGACGACGACGACTGGAGTCTGGCATTAGCAGTGGGCCGCCGGATGAGTCGAACGGGAAACACCATCTAATTATTATGCTATATGCGTGCGGGGTCCCAAAACAAATGCACAGACGGGACCAGAAAAGGACAAAAAGAATACAAAGTGGGCAGAGTGACAGAGAGAGAGAGAGCAAGAGATGGACATAACAATAAGTCGAGAAAAGGAACCCCAGGAACCCAACTGGGAAACATGAACATGGACTTGGACTTGGTCTTCGAGTCCTGAAGGTTCTTTTTGGCCATTGTTGTGGCTCTGTATCTCCCGTCTCTCTTGGTATTCCCATGCCCCGCATTTTCGATTTCAATACAAATACAGAAATGGCCCCGAAGAAAGCTAGAAAATTGGCAAATGGCAGCCGCAAAAATTGGGGAATGAAAAAGACACAGGGATGAAGGAAAACTTTTCCTTTCAGGCCAGCACTTAAAAGCCACAAGAAGAGAAACGTTCAGAGAAAGGTTCAGCAGAATGCAATTAAGTCTCACAGTCAGGGGAAAATCTCAGTTGGCCAAAAACTCTCTCACCCGCAACAATTTCATGCGTTGGCCAAGTCTCGGAGTCTCAATAAAAATTGCCAAGAGGACTTGAGTTAATACCACACACTCACAGGAAGTAACCGAGAGAGAGCCAGTGAACAAAAGGGCAAGCCAGAGAGAGAGAGAGAGAGGTATAGAGTTATATCCCTCTAACTGCATTCTGCAGCATTCAAAAGGTATTAAAAAAAGAAGAAGAAAAATAATATGTGGCAGGAAAAACCCCCCAGCGAGCGAAAAGAATGAGTAAAAAAATTATTATTTCACATTTAGCACGTAACGCACATAAATCCTTTTAAATAAACGTTTGGCACGTTTTTTGTAATATTTTTTCTTCCTCTTTGTGCAGCGATGCTGTCCACGTCCTGGTTCTGGTGCTGGTTCTGTTGCTGGTAGTCGTCCAGGTAGCTGGAGGTAGACACTTAAGCCTTATCCTTTTGCAGCAACTCAAACTGAGCTGCGTGCTTTTTTAATTTCTTTCCTCTACTTTCAGAATGAAGGGCCACAAAAAAAAAACACACACAAAAATTAAAAATAAAGTAAAGGCAACTGCAAACGAGAAACGAAGCACTGGATACCCTAAAGGAAGTATGGGAGAAAGAACAGAATATCTTTTGGATTTAAATCCCTTCTGGAACATTCCATAATTTCTCTATCCATTTCATCGCAACTATTTCTGACTGAAACTTCTGAAAAAAAAAAGAAATAGTGCGAGAAAATATCAATCAACGCATCTAACTATTATAGCCTTCCACACTGTGCCATCTACAGATGATACCCATAATGGCGGCAGGGTACCAAATTACTTAAAACAGCGGCAGCTTGTAGCAGGAGCCGTTGCAGCAGCCAGTACTAGTGGCAAGGACAACGAGCAGGGATTATGGCATCATTCACCATGGCGCATGCAAATGGGCACTGAAATTAATCACGCTGAGCGCCAAGCAGTTGACAGGAAGTAAAGGACAAGAGCACAGGAAGGAGAGAGTGTGGCCATCTGTAAGTTACTTTTTAATTGATCGGATTCGCGGGTCTTGGCTGCGACTTTTCCTCAAGATCCTCCTCCAAGCGGCTCCAGCACCTGCAACCTGCGACTTCCTCCGCCTGCTTTTTGGCCACTAATTGCAGACACTTTAGACTAGGCAAGGGGGGCAGGCAGGGTGCGGTAGGGTGCATTCATCATTCAACTTAACCAAAAATGCAAGCCAAAGTAAAAATATATATATATATATGTACAGTAAGGGAGTATTCATAATCAAGCAAAAGGAAATGCAAATGATATGCAAGACACTTGCAAAAGTTATCTTCTGCATTGCAGATGGAACGAACATCCGTTTCGGCGGTGGCGGCGAGTCCTTGGACCAAGGCTCACCACTAACGACTGACACGTGAGAAGTTTTTAACACGTACACGGCACACAAATTTACGAGTCTTGCCTCGCTTTTCTTTGTGATTTATTTTCCTTCTGCTGTGTTTCTGCTGCTGCTCGTCTGAGCAAGAAGTATGAATTTTCCTTTAAGCTTTAATTTTTATCACTCCCTCTCTCTGCTTTTGCCACACTCTCTCTCGCTCTCTCTCTCTGTCCCCATCTGAAGGTGCCACAACGTGGCACGCGATAAGGCCGCAGCACACTTGAAACCGGCAACCGCAAAATGTTGGTGGGGTGGGTTGGGGCGCAGAAAGAAAATAAAACTGAAGAACGAAAGGAAATGCAAAAAATGACACGGAATCGTTAAGCGACTTCGACTTGAACTCTGCCCCCCCATAGGAGCTGCCTGACACTTGCAACACAGTACCCCCCACCCACTGCCTTTTTCCGTGGACTAACAAGCGTGCCCAGGCAACGGAAATACTTGGGCTCCTGGCAAAGTAAGCCCTGCCAGCCCGAGTCCTGCCCTTCCAAGTGTTGGCGGCGATAAGCAAAACCACGCCACGCCTCAAGCCCTCGAGCAGCGACTGTACTTGAAACGATATGCAAATGTTGCATGTGGCAACCCTTTTTTGCTGTAAAGTGTCCCTACCAAAAAAAAAAAAGAATGCAGAAATCTTTATCGATAGATTGTTTAGAGGGCAATCGATGACAGCGATATGACAGGGCCCACAAAGGGCTGCATTCTCATTCATTCCCTTCCCGGATTATGGATAGAGATATACATACATACATATATGGGATATGGAAACGTTTTATGGGGATGGAAAATGTTCAATTCTGCGGGTAATTTGTACATTTTTTGTTTTGTTTTTTCGGGGGGGTGTTCGATTTTTGCCTTGTCACTCGCTCAGCATCCGCAAAATATTCCCACGGGACACAAAGGCAACACTGGCCATGCGTGTGTGTCAGTCTCTCCCTCCCTCTCACTCTTCTGCTACTCCCTTTCTTTCCTGCTCGTTTTTCTGCGGTTGAATTTAAATTGTCTGCCCCACAGTGACAGACAGTGAGAGACAGACGAATGGGGGATTGTACCCCCATGTAGGTGCAACCATAAAAAAAGGGATTCCCATCGTCATCCAAAAAATTGTCATATGAAAAATGCATAATAAATGAGCTTGATTGGCGCACGAAGTGGGGGCGGCAGTAGATGGGCGTGTCCGTGGTTGTGTGTACCCGAATACGCCTTAAAGCGTTCTATATTTTTCGAGGATATTTTTCCGCCCGCAACAATCGCTGATTGATTTTTGTCCCCCCCTTAACTTTTATGATATTTTTTGTTCGTTGCTATCGTGAAGTCGGTAAGCCATCAAGTGGGCGTGGCTCAAGCACGAAATTGAGTAGTTTCTCGAAGAAAGAAAAAAAAGAATAACATTTTTGGCTTCACCAAAACAGAGCGGAAAAAATGGTATTATTTGTGAGAAAACAAACGATCGAAATGCAGTTGCGAAACGAACGAAATGATCAAACACATTGGTTCAGAAAGGGCGTATCGAACATTCAATCAAAAATGTTTCTGTTGGGTCTACATTTCACATAGAGAGATGGAGTGAGAGAGAGAGAGAGGAGTTTGGAGCTTATGCAAATCTGTTGCAGGTAAACACATGGAAATGTTTGTTAAGCACCGGAAGCATTTCCACAGGATATTAAATATTTAATGCGTTTCTAATTGTGCGGGAGGTACACACACACAAGCATGTATGTCCTGTGGTCATAAAATATATATAATAAATCTATCATGAATTTTATAGGCTTGTGTGTAACGGCCAAAAAATTATGCACAACATTTATCGCAATAGTTGGAAAACGATGGAGAGGCAAATGATTTATTGTTTTTAACCAAATATTAAAATGCAATCTCTTTCCCACTTTCGCTATCTCTGCATCTCTCTCTCTCTCTCCTGCTGTCTAAATGAACCGTTCTCTTTCTCTAAATTATGCTAAGTGCTTTAGCAGCATTTTGGCAAACCAAAACAAGGCACACAGCAACCGAAAATGAACACACAACAAAAAAAAAAAAATAAAAACAACTAATGCTAATGCATTAAATTGCATTTAAAACTAATTAAAATTGTAGACAAGCACTTACGCTAACATTATTCATTATTATTGTTATACGAACTGTACGGCATTGCTGTTGTTGTTTGTTTGTTTGCTTGTTGTTTTGTGTGTGTGTGTGCTGCTAAAAAGTGTGGGCTAATGAGCTTACCTGCAATTAGAAGAACAAATATATGCAAAAATTTAATCAGTTTGTTAAGTTGATTCATTCGAAAAGGGGAAAAATCCTATTTGCAGTTCATTAGAGACAAAGGTAGAGGGGCGAAAAAAACCACCGCAGAGGGTCATTCTTTTAGGCACCAATTAATAGCATTCATAATGCATTCATTTATTCATTAAACTCATACATTTCATCACAAAAGGCGTCTTGATTATCGGGAAAAAATAGTTGAAAGCTTCAGTGGCGTAGATTCGAGCAAACAACATCCCTAAATGCCCTTTTTGTACCTTTGAATCTCTTCGGTATTCATTCGCTGCTTCTATTTATTTCACACTCAGTCCCCTGGTCACTCAATCATTCATGGAACTCTCTTACAGTTTTTCCCACCTGCCTCAGGTAATTTGTTGCCCAACAAGGAAACAAAGGACAACCAGGTAGTGGTAGTAGAGACAAACAATTGGATGTTGGTTGTTGTTGCTGTTGCATCTTTTGCCCGATTGAACCCTTCTGTTGTTTCTGTATGCTGCAAAGGGCAGCAAAATTGAAATGCCATCAAATGAAAATTCCCGTACGTGTCCCAAACAAACGCAATCCCCTAAAACCCATTGGGGAGCCATCAGTCTTCTTCCCCTTACTCACATACGACGAGTCTATGAACAACAACAAAAAAAAGAACAGACTCCTCCGAGTCTGCTAAAAATGTGAAAACTGGAAAAGTGTGCGGGGAACAAAACTCTATGCCATCAACTCTTCTCCTACTGCTGCACCATTTAACGCCTGCCCCGCCAATTACAATGACAATGAATAATTATTCAAGACCAAAGACCAAATCACGGGACAGGAATTTTAATGACACCACCACGAGATGCAGCTGCTGTCGCTTCACTTCAGTTTTGTCAGCCAGCTAAAAATGGCTTGTGGAAAATTTTAATGAAGATCATCTTTCATTTTTGCCCGCCTTTGTTGTGCAAATTTTCCATTTTCCGTGAACTGGCATTGGAATTGGGAATAAATTCTAAATGCAAATGCATTTACCATTAACAAAAGGCATTAATTACTTTTAGTCCTTGCCCAAGGGACAGACAGCCAGCAGCAAGCGGCAGCAGCAAGCAGCAGCAGCAATTGAATGACAAAATGGTTCTACTATTCGAGGATTGCTTACCGCTTCGCTGTGCCATTTAATTGCCAACGATTTTTCGGCACATATGCGAAAATTAGTGTGACAATTGTTCGGGACTGCGTTAATGATAATGATGATTATGGCCGTGGCAGTGGCCATGGCCAAAGCCACGATATTGCATTACAGCACGTTTCAGGCATATGTATGACCCGCCCAATCAGTAATCCCAAATCCAAATTCCGTTGACAATTTTCGCCATTAGGTGGGCGACGACAGCCAGCAGCAGTCAGCAGACAGCAGCCAGCAGCCGATGGCCAGCCACTCCAAATGGCACATCGACATTATATCAATTACTCAACAGGACAGAACGAATGGCTCTCAACACTCCACCATTGCCAGCACCACACACCACCCCTCTCTCTCTACCCACACACACAACCACCACCAGGCACCACTAGTACGAGGAGCACCCACCATTGCATGTGTGTGTGTGTGTCTTTGTGTTCGATCTGTGTTCGATGATGCACTGAAATTGAGCATTGCAATTGATGAAATAATTTGCTGCACTGACATTTTTGGTTGCCATTGATACCCAAAACCGACACCGATGGGGAGAGCAGGAGAGTGCGCCACGCCCCCGCCTATACCCATACTCAACCACCCTTATGTAACACAGCTGCCGCTGTTGCCGGTGCTTCTGCTGTTGCATCAATGATTTGATTTGATTCCCTTAGATAATTGCTCAAACTGAAACATGTGCGAGAATTTTAGGCTATTTGTTAGTCCCAAGGGTGATATTTGATGCGAGGATGAGTAGAATGGCCAACCACTAAGAATTAATCAGAGCGGAATATCAAATTGAGCGACGTACACAATTCCATTCGAATGTAACCCCAGGAGGGGGATTGGGAACCAAGTGTTGAAATGAAGAAACCATTTCTCGACTTTATTGGATTGTTGATTGATGGATTGAGCATTGCTGAGGGTTCTGATGAGATTCAAATATAAAGATTCAGCAAAGATATTTAAATAATTTCCCCACACTCATATCTACTGGATTGATGAGAAAGAAAATGCAATCTATTTATTATTATAGCTAGAATAAACAGAACAGTTTGGCTCTTTGAACACTTGTCTTTCGAACACTATCAATGCCAGAGAAATACGTTTTCAAATGCTTCAATTTACTATGACTAAGAAGATCAAGTTTCAAAGCATAGATACTGGTTTTTTTTACATATTTTTTTTTTTTTTTTTTGCCTTTGGTCGTTGTCTTTAAATTTCAGTAAAGTTTTTGATAAAAATGTTCAAAAAATAAATTCCGAACATCATTATTTCGACTCTTGCTCTAAGCATTTGTGTTGTGAAGATTTGCAGCGCCTTTTGACATTTTACATTATTTTTACAAAAGATATATATATGTATATAAAAAGTGTTTTGTGTTATATCTGTGTGGCATTTTTGTGTGTGCTTTATGTGTACTTTGCCGCTTTTTGGGGGCTGTCCAAGGTGTGTTTATAAGTGTAAACATGTTGAACAGTGTAAATCGTCTTTCGTCTGTCACTAATTCTAATGATATGAAATATTTTTTCTTGTATTTACAGATAAAGATTATTCTAGGCTAACCTATTTCCTATCTACTTTAAATTAGTATAATAGTGTATTATTTTTTTACGATTTTCTAGTTTTAATATTTTTTTTTACGATTTTCTAGTTTTTTTTATTTTTTTTTTTACTTTTTAAGAGATTTTGAAAATTTTTTTGTGCTTTTACGTTTTTTTTTTTTTATACCTTTTATTTTTTTTTTTACTTTTGAATTTTTTTTTTTACTTATGATTTTTGAACTTTTTTTTTTGATTTTGAATTTATTTTTTGGCCTTTTTTGAAGTGGTTTTTTCCTACGGATTCTTGGCTACTATTTTTTTGTTGTTTTTTTTTTTTTTGGAATTTCCCAATTAATAATCCGGCAAACAAGTTTTTGTGACCGATTGACGATTATAAGTCTGTCTTTTTCTTTTTTGAACCGGGGTGTCAAAATTAAAATAGAAAGCTGGGAAATTTCCTATGAAATGCAACGTTGAATTTTAAATTTTTTTTAGTTAAAATGCCCTGGGCAAGCAGTCCGAAATAAAAAAAATGAAATTAACTTTACAACATACAAATTTTTTTCCACTTCCGAACGGACTTGGTCTAGTGATTTTTTTCTGATTTTTTTCAACAGAGATCAAAGCTAAGGTTCAGATCTATCTGTCTTGGGGGCTAGTCCCACTTGTGGTTGTTCGATAGTTACTGTTTTGGTGGAGCTGCTGTTGTTGCCTGTGGCTGTTTCTAGCGCCAGTGGCAGGGGCAATTTCTCATTGATGTCGCCCCAAACGGCGGTGGTGCACTTGTCCACCATCTTGGGCAGAGGTGGCGAGACCGCCGACTCACTGTTCGAATCAGAGGACGGTGGTTTGTACTCCGCGTCCAGTGACTGGGGCCGCATCGCGATGGTTGGCCCCTCATAGTCCTCGAATATAGACCTGAGATTCCGTGTTGACTCCAGCCGTCTGAAGCTGCACAAAAAGATGGCGCGAACGCGCTCAAATGTCTCCGGATCGTAGACGGATCGAGCAGTGTTGGTCTGATCGAAGGGCTCCTCGATGCACAGCTCGATCCACTGGTGGATATCGTTCTTGGGTGCCGTGGCAGCGCGACACAGCTCAATGGGCAGCAGACCTCCCACGCGTATGGAAATGGCATATTTCCCAAACTCAAAGATGCTATAATAATGCAGAAAGCTGAGCATCAGCTCGCCCAGCGTCTGTGTATTCTGCGACTCATACGGCGGCATCACCTCGTTCATGTCCACGTAGCCACTGCTCGCGGTATCCAGCAGCTCAAACTTCTTGGGATACATCTTATGGAGGCAGGGCAGCACCGGCGGACTGACGCCCGACTGCAGAAAGTGGATGACCATCAGCATGAGCGAATAGCTCGAGATGGTCATGTTCTTGGCATTATTAATATTATGATGCTGGGCCCACTGCTTCACGGCCAGAGCCATTGGGCGCACACGCCATTCCAGTTGCGAGTAACAGTACAGCAGATGAGTGTTGCGTATGCCCACAGAATTGTTGAAATTAATATCAATCTCCACTTTGTGCTGGCTATCGGTGAAGCGGAGTATCGGCACTCGGGCCTCAATCAAATTGAAGTCCTGAAACCGATTGGTGCCGCTCAACAGGCTGCGCATCATTTGCAGTTGATAAACAGCCTCGGAGCGCGGATCAAGGCTCGGATTTGTGTTGCCCACCATGCACATGTCCATGTCCGAGCATTTGGAGCCAAAGTTTGAAATGGACGAACCCACCAAATACAGCCCATATCGCGGGTATTGACTCTGCACAGGAGATAGATAGACACAGCTTAGACTTTGGAGTTCCCCTATGTTCCATGTCAACTTACCATGGCCAGATTGTAAATGAAGCGCCACAGGCGCATCTTCGTTTTGTAGATGCTGCTCGTCTGCTGCGCTTCGAGGAACTTGTTCCATATGGCCACCGACAGGGACTCCCAGCGGGTGCGACTGGGCACAGTGCGCGGCGGACGCTTCATTTCCACGTGCTTGCAGCGCAGCATGAAGCGATCCGCTGGCGTATAGCCATAGAACTCACGCCAGTAGCGACACTTTAGGTGCATATCCTCTGGGCTTGCATTCTGACAGTGGGAGGGGGTGGCATGATAGTTCAGATGGGATAGTCCCGCAGGGATAAACAGACAGTAGACATACCATATAGAACGCAGAGGAGCAGCCTTCCGGGCTCACGGATCCCTCCACCTCCTCCGCCTTCGCATTTTCTCCGTTCTTCGCCCGCACCTCCAGATCCATCTTAAATTCCGCATGCTCTTCTATCGCGCCGAGCATGGGGAATCGGAATCCATTGGACAGGCTTGCGCTTGGCGTGACAGCGCCGTTCTCCATGGCATTCAAGTGGCTCATATCGCCGTAGGGCACCAGATTGGGGCCCCCAAAATCGGGCAGCTCAGTGCCCGTTGCCTTGGCCACACACTCCATGGTGATGTTACGCACAAAGGACTCTATGGAGGCATCGCTCAACTCACCCTCGGACTCGTCGCTCGCGACGCTGGGTGCCCAGCTGGCAAACGACTGGCCATCATCGTCCTCCAGGGAGCTGTTCTGCCCACCATCGCGATCGCGATCGCGCTCGCGCTCGTGTTCCTGCTCGGAGATGTCCTGCCTGCGATCGGTCGAGGAGTATTCCGAACGAAGTGTCGTCCAGAGCGCCTCCAGTTCCGCGTCGAGCTGCGATTGTGGCACCGGACTGCTGGCCGTCAAAGGTCTCTGCATTCCAGCTCCAGATGGGGTTTCGGGTATGCTGCCCTGGCTCTGGCCATAGTTGAGGTAGCCAAATTCTTCCATATTTCGGGCATGATAGTAGCGCGATTGCTGGCTCCTATGCTGCATTGCTTTGTTGTACTCCATGGGATGCGGGTTGCTGTTGTACTTGTTGTTGCGGCGCATCGATTGACTCGGATTGAATGGCTGAGGCTGCTGTTGCTGCTGCTGTTGCGTCTGCTGCTGTTTCTGCTGCTGTTGATTCTGCAACTGTTGTTGCTGCTGCTGCTGTTGATTGTTGTTGCCACCTGCTTCTGCATCTGCCTGGGCATAGTGCATCTGACTGCGATATGAACGCTTCGGGTGCTTCGTTATGGATGTTAAAGAGGTGCTGTCCTCCAGGTTTGACTTTGAGGAGGAGCTCGACAACGAATCCGACGAGTTGGAGATGCGTTTCTTGCCCAAATTATATTTCTTGACCTTGGTACCCCAGCGAGACAACTGAGAGCCACGCGGATACTGTTCCTGCAACTGCAACTGTTGCTGCAACTGCTGCTGCTGCTGCTGCTGCTGTTGCTGCTGTTGCTGCTGCTGTTGCTGCTGTTGCTGCTGCTCTTCCCCGTTCGGCGGATACAAGCTCCGCTGGTTGTATGGCTGCTTGTATCGGGGCCCGCCCGATCCTGCAGCACTGTTGTAGAATGTCTTTGACTCGCCATGGAATCCCTGATGATGGTAGCCCGCGTTGGGCGTCTGTATACGTCCCGATCCGACGTATCGCGGCTGTCCAGCACGGCCGAACCGCAAGGGCAGTCCATTTCCATTGCCATTATCGAAAGGCGGTGCTGGTCCTGGTCCTCCTGGGGCTGCTGCTTCCATCTGCTGGTTCTCAGCAGCTCCCAACGGCTGTTGCTGCTGCTGCAGGGATGGCTGCGAGTTGTTCACCTGCGTTGGCCTCTGCTGCTGCTGCTGCTGCTGTTGCTGCTGCTGTTGAGCATTTCCCGTGCTCGTGGCGGAGCTGTGATTGTGACGATTGCTGTTGCTGCGGTTGCTGCCCCCCGGCGAATGATTCATGTAGTTCGGATAATACAACCGCTGACCACCGCCGTAGTTCTGCTCAAAGCCCATGGGCAGCATCGGTAGCCCATACTGTTGCGCATATCCCTGATTGAAGGGATAGTTGCGATCGAATTGCCACACGGCATTCTCTGTGTGCCACAGTCGCCGCTGCTGCGGTGCACTGTGCACGTATCCCGGATACATAAACTGTCCTGGGGGGGCTGACGCGGCCGCTGCTGCTGCCACAGCTGCGGGTATGCCCCCGCTGCTGTAACGACTGCCGGACGACACGTGGCCCTGACCCGGTGGCGACATGGACAACAGCGGTGCACCTGGATGCGAAGACAGTGGCGCCAGCGGTGGCGGTGTGGTGCGCATACTGCGAGGCGTTATCGATGCCGGCGTGGGTATGTCCAGTACGATGCCAGCCATATTCGTGCCAATGTTGTAGAGGAACTCCATCGTGTACTTGTAGCCGCCGGGTGGACGTGGAAAGATTTTCGGCTTCAGTTGCTTGAAGCTTCGGCTTGGAGTCAGCTGCTGTTCCTTTTGGGGCGCCACACCCTCGCCAGCCTTGACAGGAGCAGGAAGAGGAGCGGCAGCAGGAGCAGCCAACGCTGTCTGCTGTTTCGGCAACGAAGTTTCCTTAGATGCTGCACCACCACTGACTGCAGCTGCTGGTAAAGTGCGCACTTGCTCCACAGCCAAGCCCTGTGCTGCTTCCGTTTGGGATCCCTCTCCTGCGTCTCCCATTGCGGCGCCAGATCTCATGCCATCTTCTTCCTTTTCGTCACCATTTGCCACCATAGATCCTTCTCCTTGGGCGCCCAGGGCAGTGGCTCCAGTGGCTGCCACGGACTTAGCTGGTGGATTGGCCGCCGCCATTGCAGTTGTGGCAGCTGCAGCCACAGTGGCGGTCGTTGGACACTTTGCGGCCATGACAGTGGACATAATTACGGATATTCACGGCCCTAAACTGTTTGCCTCACACACTTCAACAAAAGGCTAGCCAAAGAAATACTGACACGAAATGGGAAAACCAAATGCCAATGTTGGTATCACCCACTGGGATCGGAGAAAATTGTTGTGTTGGATGTGAACTGTGAAATGTGCGACTTAGATTGACGTTTCCAAAATTTTCATTTTTTTTTTTTCAGTTGCCTAAAACGAAGGAAAAAATTACAAGCTTTTCTTGCCAGTTTTTGTTGCACTCTGCACTTTTTTTTTGTGTGGCACTCACGCTGTGATTATCCTCTCTTCAATGTTGATTTCTTTGTAGGTTTTTTGCCACAATTTGCCACATGAATTTGCACACAAATTTGCACCAGGCTGAGAAGGAGACTTACACATCCACCACTCACACACACACACACACTTATGTACTGGTGCACGTCATGTAATGTCAAAATGTTGACCAGTCATGGTCATCAGTGTTGGTTAACGCCAAAGCACACTTAATAGCCCATCTTGCGTGTGATGAAAGCTCCGATAAAATCTTTGCCAACACTAGTTCTTGGATTTTCATTGCATTAAACGAGGAAAATTCATGGAAAAGCAGAAATTTAATTTAATACTTATGTGTAAATAAAATCAAAATAAATTTAGTTGCAAGGGGTGTAAAATGGAGTGGGAACAAACAAAGAACAAAGCTCTTAAATATATATTTTTTTTCTTGAGAATTTCCTTCCGAATGAGCAGCCCTATCCATTGGCCTGTCTTTCAGTTTTTATATTCGTATTTTTTCCCTTTATTCTGATAAATTTAGCAACACTTTCCCTCTCTCTCTCTCCCTCTGTGACACTTGGCACACACATACCTGTAAGTGTTCGGCAACGTCACACATCATCGATAGTAGTTGGCTGAGTATTTGTTGCGATAAAAAGAGTTTCCAACACAACAAACAGAAAAGTAAAGAAACTTATTCCCGTTTTTTTATCCATTCAAAATGCATTTTGCTTGCCAGCTTTTTGTGGCTGCAGCAGCTGCCACTTGAGCTAAATTCTTTTGACGCATTGAGGCGGCAAACAAAAGGAGCCACAAAAGCGAGTGAAGCTTTAGCTTGACACAATTTTTAGTCTGCGGCATCCACTCAACATACATAGTTACATTCTCCCCCCGCTCCACTCTTATATGGCATTCTTTTTTTTTGTCTTTTTGTCTTCCAATTACATTTACAATTTGATTTGCTTATGTAAATTATTATGAAAATTGCCCCCCCACAGAAGAGTAACCACAAAAGGCAGGCAGTATAAGGATACAACAGATTCGATTCGATTGCAGCCCAAAAATGTAAGGGAAAATAATAAGAGGGAAATTTTTGAAACAAATCAAATTTATTGCCCCAGACGCAGTGGCGCCGCGGCCAATGGCAATTTTCAGAGATGCGGCCAGATGCGGTTGAGCATATGAAATGAGCAGCAGGCAGGCAGCAGGCAGCAGGAGCGCACCCTCTTTGCGGGGGGGAGGGTTGAATTGTGGCCAAGTAGACTACGTGCATATTTAGATTCAGATACGGGTCGTCCGCACAGCTACATATACACATTTCTAATTAGATTTATAATGCAATAATAATGGTGCCTGCGTTTTAAGTTTAGAATTTTTGGTTTTGCTTGAATTTATGGCCAACCAAAAGGGACACCACCACACCACACACACCGTATGGGTAGATATTTTGGGCTAGAGATAAACACTTTTACCAAATCTACGTGGAAAATCAGTGAGTCATGGCCCGCAATCCTCTTAGCCCGGCCATCTCTTTCTCTTTAATGCGCTGTGTGTGACGCGTGTTTCAGACTTTTCGATTTGGCACAGAGGATGGAACATTTTTTTTTTTTTCCAAACTAAAAATTAGCCTGCAACAAAAAAAAGGGAACGAAGGCAGAAAAGTTTCATATTACATACAAGCAATTTGGCAAATAAACTGTCAGCAGCTTTGAGTCGGTGGAGGAGGTGGAGTAGTATAGAAAGGCATCGATTGGGCCCCTGAATAATTCACAGAAAAAGGCACAGGCACGGGACCACTGAGAAAATGATGCCATGGCCCAGGACCAGGCCCAGTGTGTCCATGGACCGTGTCCCCAGGGCAATACGCAGTACAAATACAAGGACAGGACAGTGGCAATGCAGGGGAGGTGGAACAGTGCAGAGGATAAGGCCTGAACCTCAGGGTTGGTTAGGCCTCTCCTATTACCAATCCACAGGAAAAAAAAATACATACATATATTTTTCAGATTTTCTAGTTTTTGCGGGGTGGAAATCCACGCAGATGAAAACTCTCTCTTTTTCGCCCTCTCTCTCTCTCTTTATGCGTGACAGGTAATTGGATTAAAGTAATTTTTGGCTTTTTATTGACAGGCAGGCAGCGAAATCCGAAAGAGTGTGACCAATTTTCTCCAATATTCTTTCGTAATTTTTTTTTTTTTTTTTGTGGAATGTGGTTAATAATTTCATTAGTCGCAACGGGAAACGGGCAACCAAATGCCGCAATGCAACACTGACTGCCACGGCTTTATATACATACATATGTATGTGTGTGTGTGCCTGTCCGTGTTGCTGGCTGTGTATGTGTGTGTGTGTGAAAAGTAAATAATTAATAATTCATGCAACACGATTGACAGTGCGCCCCAGTTGAACTCTTTGGCCAGCCCTGCCGTATGCCTCCCCCCTCTGCCTTCAGTCGGGATTCCTTGCTGTTCCTTTTGCCTCCTTTTTATTTGTGGCACGCTCATAAATTTACAATTACACATGCCACACGGAGAGCAACAGAAGACAGGGAGTGAGGGAGAGGGAGAGAGAGAGAGAGAGGAATTGGCACACAGGCAGCAGGAGAGTCTCCTTTTTTTCACGTTTTTACGTTTTTTTCTTTTTTGTTGTTTTTAATTTAATAAATTAATAAAACGGCAAACGTGACAACACTGGCAACACTGCCATCAAAGTGGCAAAGTGTTGCCATTTGCATTTTTAATGCACTTTTACCCCCCACTCCGCACACAGAAAGAGTTCTGCGCGCAAAAATAATTATCAACTGAATCGGCGATGAGAGAGAATACCTGAGAGAGAGAGAGAGAGAGAGGAGAGGCAGAGACAGAGACAGAAAAGAGATGCAGAGTTTTAATTGAATTTCTCAATGTGCGTGTCAACTCTGGCAGCTCTCTTTCTGACAATTCAATCAGAGCGAAAATGTCAAAAGCATTGCTATCATTTTTTTTTTCGTTTTTCCCTTTAGAAATTCAATTTTCACTTTCAATTGTTGTTAATTGCATGCCCCTCAAACACTCTCCCCATGCCCCATGTACTCTGTCGTATCGGGCAACCGTGGAAACTCTAGACAATTTATAAGTGCGGCAAAAATTGCACTTTTTCTTTTGGCACACTTTGGTCACACAATGCCAGGGCGGGGCGATTGCTTCCTCCTCACCTGCTGGCACTACAGTTAACCCCAATTATAGCCACAAAGACGTAGACGTAGACGGAGACAGACAGACAATCAACCCAGTACGGGTGGGGTGGGGGTAAAAAGTCAAGAGAGAGTTGGTCGGCGGTGCAAAAATGTAAGTAAGATGAAAATGTTGCCGCAGGCATTAAAATAATAAGGATAAGGAAACGGTTGTTAACCACGAAACTGTTCAACAAAAAAGGTATGAATGACTGAATGAATGCCATGCCGTACTCTGTACTGTACTCCCCTTGCCACTGACTGCCACAGGAGTGTTCCTGGCCTGAGAGTGAGTGCGGCGCCACGTTCGGACTTTGTTCATTATGCGTTTCCTGTTTGCATAAGACTAAAAAACAAAAAAAGAAACCCACGATAGAAGGAGAACGAGAAGCAGCTCCTAGTCCCAGCCTGTTCCTGTTCCTGTTGCTGTTGCTGTTCCTAGTTGTAATTGTTCTACGGGCTACGTGCGTCCGCCCCTGTCCTGTTTCTGGCAGCCCAGCAATTTCTGCAGTCAAGTTGGCAGCCCTCCCATTGTGTTGAGCGTTAAATTTCGAAAGTTTGCCCAGTGCCCGCGGCTATTTGACAAAATGGGAAAAACGAAACGGCAGCAATAAAAAAAAAAGGAAAGTGAAATGCAGGCCAGGAAATAGGAAAGAATTTTCATTTCATTTTCTTCTCTATTTATTTTGTTCACTTTTAATTATGCAAAACTTGAAGTAAACAGCGTGGAATATGGTGGTTAGAATTATGAATATGTAGCTCCAGGAGCACTACAAATAAAAGTACAGAATGTACTTTAAGCCGATATCTAAGACTGTTAATCAGCACTCAATTATTAATCAACTCTCTAAGGAGTAAGCAATGAGGGCGGGGGCCCCCTTCGGCAACACAAAAGCCAATCCAAATTCCTACTGAAAAAACCTGCAAAAATTAAGTGACGAAATAAGGGAAAATATTCGCATAATTATAATTTCAATGGTCACAGTCTGTTACATTTTCCATATGAATGATTTTCGCACAATTACACAGAGCAGAGCCGCAGAGCAGCGGTAGGCGAGGAGAGACATACAGAAACAGGAGGGACACACACAGGCACATGTCAGCACATGACGCGTTGACGATGATGGTGGGCCTCTCTAGTAGAAGGCACAAAGATCCAACTTCATTCACAATTAAGCTAAAAATACGAGAGAACCCCCCGCCGTCGCCGCCACCACCAGCACCACTCGTTCCTGCTGTCTGCGTAGGTAGAAATTTATTGTCAAGTGCAGTCACAACATTCAAGATGTGTAACAGTCACAGTCACAACCGAAATAATTGAGCAGCAGGGAAGCCAACTGTCTGGGGGCTGGGCTCTGCTCTCTCTCTCCGTTCGTCTAGGTGGAACATAACAAAGGCCAAAAGAAACTCTGGGAATGATGGTGGAATGGTAATGCGAAAAGGGGGAGGAGTCACGCTGTCGCTCACTCTGACAGGGGGGTACGGGAATAAAATCAACAACGCAATCTTAATGAAGGCAATAATTCAAACAAAATGCAAAATTCCCTTAACAAACTGTAGGAAGTCGTGGCTCCCCAGTCATTCACTCACTAACTCACTCTGAGTGGCTTTGGCTCTGCTCTGCTCTCTCTTGCTGGATTCTTCTTTGGGTCTCTGAAAAATTGCCGCCTTGTGTCGACATACAGCCGCCTGCCCTGCCTCATTCCTTGTTCGAAATTAAATTTTTTCACAAATTCAAATAAAATCCAATGCGTGGCAGTCAGTCAACTCCCTCGATGGTTGTTCTCTTATTAATTAGTTTGTATATTTTTGGCACACACACACACAAAATTGTTGAACATTTTTGGCCTGCTTCTGCCCCCTAAGGCACAGCCGTAGCATACATTAAGTGGCAACATTTGTCAATTTGTTGTTTTTCGGTTGTAATTTTTTGGTGGGGCCCCACTCCCCCCCCCACCCCCGCATCACTTTTGGGTCAGAACTTTCTATAGTGGCTGGGTCCCCGGTTCGGACCGTTTGCTGTTTTGGGTTGTTTTTGTGTAGTTAATGGCTGTACATTTGCCTAAATAATGAGGCACCGGTGTATTGCTTTGAATTCGATTTAGCTTGATTAAAAATATATTTCATTGTCGAGAGATGTTTGGCTGCTTTCTGCTTGCCCCCACAAACATCCATAGTGGAAGTGACAGTGGCAGCGGGCAGAGGGCAGCGGCAGCTGAGAAGCTAATCAGCCAAAACTGGCACAGTTTTTCGGGGATAAGGTGAATTCATTAGCCTTACCTCCGACGTCCACTGGAATTACAAATGAGTGGCGGCCACAGCTGTCACTGAGTAATGTATTCCTGGATGGGAGGCCATCATTAAAGAGGCCATGAATCAATAAAATCCAATAATTATATCAATAACTGAGCACTTAGTTTTGCTTTTGAAAGCTGCTTAGCCACACTGGAAAAGAGCTGGCACGAGAGCGCGTTGCCAGCTAGGCTACAAATCCACAACCAAATGAATTTTTAAACAATTCAAGATATTCTTCTTTTCGTATTTGCTACAAAGTAGAGATTTACATGCATCAAAGTAAAAACATTCCTTAAGCATTTCTTCAACATTTTTCTTACATTTTACTGATTTCTTTCAGACATAGCTGATGTACCTACTACATATGTCTGTCCATATATAAGTTCCTTTAGTTGATTTCTCTCTCGATTGTCTAAAGCAGAGGATTACACATTTTTCGTAGCAGCTTAGGAAATAGTTTTTGCAAACAGCACTCTCTCTCCCTCCAGAAGTTATTCTGAGGCACATAAACCAGCTAAAGCTGAGGAGTACAAAAGGAATTGAGAGTGAGTTTTTGCCATTAAACCACTCATAACCCAGATACTCCAAATGGAAGGCAAGCGGGCAGGCAGGCAGGCAAAGGAGTTGGAGCATGGAATCTAGGGAAAAACAATAAGTACAGACACGACTCGGCAGAGCAGGGGTAAAGATAGAGGCAGCTTGTTGGCCGGTACTTATGCCAAATGCGTTTGCGATTTGTGTCAATAAACGGAGCAGCAGCAGTGGCAGGGACTTCTGGGGATGCACAAAAGAAGAAAGAAATTTCTATTATCTGTGCAAAGTGTGCGCGAAATTGAAAATTGCAGGCTGTCGTTGGCTCGGTCTTTCCTTCGAGCAGCAGCAGCAACAGAAGCGCTCTAAATTTTCATAGCCCCCCTATCTCCATCCCAATCACCCGCCCGCTCTTTCTCTTTCAGTTGATAAAACTCTAATATGACATTATGGGAGCAGAGCGATGCGGAGAGCAGAGCGTGCGCGCGCCTTGGCTTATGCCACAGCATTTTGTGGAAATTGCATTCGCATTGGGGGATACGTACTACATACGCATGTTGCTGCAGCCTGGCCTGGCATTATTGCAAATGGGGGGGATACGGATACACACAGAGAGAGAAGTGGCGGGGGGCGGCATGGCAACAAGTTTACAAAACACATTGCGGTCTCGCGCAAAAGTCAATTACCATTTTAACTGACAGTTGCCGAAGAGCTGTAGAGCTATAGAGCTATAGCTATGTATATCTACATCCCAGGATCCCCCCTCCCAATTCACTCAATCAGTTGGTAATCGATTTTGTCTGCTGTACAGGGAATCGGGCATCGGCATCGAAATCGGTTTCTCGTTTCTCGTTCCTCGTTTCTGGTCTCTGGTCGGTCTCCACGTTGCTTGAGGTTAACAAATATGCTGCTGACTGCCTGGCTGCCTGCCCTGCCTGCCTGCTGCTTTTTACGCACAATTTTCCTTTGGCAAAGTTTGCGCTTGCCGCCGCGTTTGCCAAATTGAATGTAAATATTTATTTTTATTTGCATCCGAATGCATGAGATCTGTATATGCTGTGTGTGTGTGTGTGTGTGTGTTTGTGTGTTTGTATGTGCTACTCGACATAATTAGACGATGTCTGTGCGACTCAATCCATCTGTATATCTGTATGTCTGCGGTCGCTCCGATTGCAAATGAGACTCTCCGTCATAGATTTACAATATTTATTCAGGGAAATTGCCTTGGGCCACCAGACTTTGGCCAAGCAGCAGCAGCGGCAGCAGCAGTCTGCTGCAGCAAAATGGATGACGAGTGCTGGGTGCTGGGTGCTAGGGGGCGGCGGGAAATTACGGGGCGTCAACCTTAAACCAAGTATTCATAATTGAATTTTCATGTTTGCCACTGCCATTTGCAATTGCTACAACATTTATGAGTTGCTTTGGTTAAGGAATACGACTACTACTACTACTACTAAAAAAAAAAAATACAAATAAAAATGCAAATGAATGCATTAGAGATAGAGCAAAATGAGACTGCAAGATACCCTCTAATAACATTTGAATTATTCGAATAGAAAATTAATTTTACAACGATTTTATTTTGGGTGTTTTATTTTACAAAAAACAAACCAATTTATCGGTAGTCCCTGATCGTGTTAATCCCCTCATAATTAAATGATATTTGGGAGATTTAAGTGCATCAAAGTCTTCATGCTAACATTCATGCTGTTATATAGGACTTTATTGGGGATTTAGAGATTTCCAAAGATCCGACTCCTATATGGCTGCTCACTCTATTTCGGAGATTATTCCCATTACATAGAGCATCACAGCTACACCCCTGTATACCCTATCCTACCTGACTGATATAAAAATAGAGTGTTTAAAAAAAAAAGAAGTACAATAAAAAGAAAGAGAGCGACGAACAGAACACGCAACGTTGGTCAGTCAAGTCCTTTTACTCCTTTGCTCCTTGTTTTAATAACATAATTGAAAAGTGCCATGGAACGAGGATAAGGATAAGGATGGGGTGGAGGAGGGAGGGAGGAAGGGCTCTTTCACTGTGAGCAAGGTAAATGGAATGCAGACGGAAAGCAGCAGCTGGCTTTGATTACACCACCAAGTGGCATAGGGGGGTTGGTCAACGCCATATTACTGCCCGCCCTTCCATGCCATGCCCCTCCCATGATGCTATTACCCTGTTCCAGTGTGTGTGTGTGTGTGTTTGTGTGTGTTTGCCTGTGTGTTACTGGGTGTTGGTAATGGGTGTCGATCGCGTGTTCCGACTGCCTTGTTAACAACCGTTTGTCCTTTGGCTGAGCTGAGCTGAGCTGAGCCTCGGAACTGTTTAGCAGTTCCTCCAAGCAAACAAAAACTACAGGAACTACAGCAACAACAAAAGGTTAATAATGGTCAGCTTGATTACCGTAAATCAATAAGCACAAAACGCTGTACTCTGTCTGGTATAATTAACTGCAATTTCCAAGCAATCGCTAAATGGAATGCCCATCAGGGGATATTGATTCGTATCGAGAATTCTTTCGATTTCTCTTCTTTTTTTTTCTCTGTCTTTTCATTTTATAAAATTGTTTTATCTCTCCTCTGCCGTGGAGTGGAGTGTTTTTTTTTTTGTGTCCTCTGCCAGATGAATAATGAGCATTCCTTGGGCTTCGCTCTGGCACAAAATTGAAACTATTTTGCATACCATTTCCAAGTATTTTAATTTGAATTTCTTCACAGCAAGTGATCAGAGATGGTCCGTCCCTGGACAGGAGACGCAGATGGAGATGGAGACCTAGACCCGGAGCCCCCCCTCTGGTAATGGCAGTTTGGTGGCAACATTAAGGATAATTGTTGTAGTTAGCATGTACTCTGGCATTTATAATGTGCTTCATTTATTTCCCTCCATCTCCACCCCCTGCTGCTCCGCTGCTTCTGCTGCATTTCCCCCATTTTTTTCCCATTTTGAAATACTTCTCTGGGTTTTTGGTTTCTTTCTGCTTTGCATATTTCTCTATCGCTAATGATAAAAATGTTGATTATGCATTTCTCTTTTTTTTCATTCTTTCTTTTTTATTGCTTTTGGCTTTTGGTGTTGATTGCAGTTGATTGCGTGGGCTCCTGGCTCGGGGGTGTTCGGGGGTTGTTCGAAATTTGTGTGCGGAGTGGGAGGGTGGAGAATATTTGTTCAAGGTGTTAATGGAAAGCTTTGAAGATGGATATCTTCATATACACAAAGTTCCAAAGCTATGTGCTGAATGAATGGCCATTTTTCTAATTCACTTTTTCTAATTTTCAATTCAATTCAATTCATTAAGTTTCCCCATAAAATGTTTATCTCAGCGTATTTTAGTTACTTGCTATGAAATTCTTCTCAGTGTAAGATCTTCTGCTGGCTGTTTCTGTTTCTATTTTGTTCTTCTGTGCCTTGGTTTCCGTTACTTTGCTACTGCGCTCTTCTTGTAATTTGCGTATTTAATTGCTTGTGGGCGAGTACCGAGAGACGCAGCAGATAAAAGAAGTCCAAGTGCAAGTGAGAAGAAAATTGTTTGTTTTTTTTTGTGCTTGTGCTGTTCTTGCTGCTGGACAGAATGCGTATTGAGAGAGTTGCGCTCAGAGAGGATCACAGCAGCGCACGGCGACAAGAGCTATCGTGCACTGTAGTGCCAGAGTTGCTGCCGAGAGCGAGTGAGAGGTCTGTCCATCTTGCCCAGTTGCCTATGATATTACTGTACAGTGTACAGTTGCTATTTTCAGTGGAGAGAGTGCACATAGAGAGAGCGCTCAGAGCGGATCGTAGAAACGATAAGAGCTCTGCTTGGCGTTGCCGAGTTCGAGTGAGAGGGCAAATGTCTGTCCATTGCACTGCACCGTGCAAAGCTGCGTTTCAATTTTTATTCAAGTCCCCTAAAATATTATTTCCTCATAAAATGTGTGTGTACATTTTTAGAGTTCAATGTGTACGCAATACTTTTAAAGCAAACGCCTACAATCAGAAATGAAGTGAGATGCAAATCAGCTTTGCATCGGCATCAAATCATCAGCGCCGCCGCCAATCCATTAGGTTTAATGCCCGCCCATACCCTACCCCCACCGAGCACTCCTAATTACAGTCAGTCAGTAGTGTGCCACACAGCAGCTAATTGCCATTACGAGTGTACTAGAGCACGGGGAACTAAGAACTTATTAGGCAGCGCACACAACTCCGCTCTCGGCTCTTCACTCCACACTTTGCACTCTGCACTCGTCGCTTTTCCATTCCATATCATAATTTCAATACCAACCTGAAACATTGCAAGTCAGCGATAGATAGATAGATAGATAGATAGACAGAGAGACAGACAGACAGACTGAGGGATAGACACAAACAAATTGACGTGCCGACACATCGACTAATGGACATGACGGCTGCACTACTCGTGCCCGTACACTCGTTGTCTACGGGGGGCTACGGGGGTAAGCCCCCAAAAAAAAAGCGATGCAAACAAATTGCAAGCTCGCGCTCTCTCTCGTAAATGATAGACAAAAATGCCAATGGCAGGGAAATTTCAGTTTGGGGGCAAAATTGCTCGCTTTATGGTAAAAATTGCATAAATAAATCATGTTCTAATATTGCACTTGCCCTTGCAACAATCTGTCAAAATGGGTGGCGAGAGCGCCGAGCAGAGCAGCGCGCTGGCATCAACACCCACGAGTCAGTCGGAAACGAAAACGGATGCGAATGTGAGAGGATGCGGATGCGGATGCTCTATGGACGCAGACAATGGGCAGTGGAGGCAGTGCAGGCGGAGGACTAGACGGACAATGGGAATGCTGCGAATGGGATTGGGTATGCTGTGGGAGGAGGGGACTGAGTATGTATGGCAATGTCAAACCCTGGCCCCTGGCGTGAATGAGCGCGCACAAAATGGCGTTTAAGGCCATAAACAGCGATGGAGAGAAGGGTCCAGGTCCAGGTCCAGCCAAAACCAATCGATGTCCGACCATAGATACTGCAGAGTCATCTACTGCCTGACTGCTGCTCCTCCCACTGCAGGCCTCGAACCCTCGAAACCGAACTCGAGCCAGGGACCTAGACCTCAACCTCAACCTCAACCTGAACGTGAACATGAACCTGCAGCAGCAGCAGCAGCATCAGCACCCGGAACTGTATCTGTGTCTAGCGCTTGTCTGACAAACTGAATCGCCTGTCTGTTTTGGCGCTTAATTCGTCACTAAATGAGATTTTTTTTTCCACTGTTGCTGCTACTGCTGCCTGTTCGTTTTTGGCCATTGTTGTGCGCCATCGAAATTGCTATTTTGGAAGTTGAACGAGGAGCTGCTGGCTGGTGCTGCTGCTGTTGCTGTGGCTTTGCCGCATAGCTGAAGTGTAGAGGAGTTTAGGAATAGTACGGAATCGGACCAGTGGGGGAGGCTGGGGGATTTTTTGGTTGGTTGGTGAGGCAGCTGCGCTGATGTTGCCTGCCGCCTGGCGCCGACAGTTGCAGCCACTTTGCAATAACACAGCGTGAAATTGCAACGCCAAATCGAATCAGTCCGCACGGGAAATTCGATTTTTTGTGCTCGCTGCAACCACTGGAGCTACGCTCCTGTGTGAAGAGGAGACGCGACTCCAAAAGCTACTACTAGTCTTTTGCGGGCAATCAGACAGCAACAAATGCCCGGAATGGCCATCCACAGAAACAGAGTGGAGCGTGGAGCGCAGAGCGCAGAGCAGAGCGCAAAGCAATTTCGAGAGAAAAGTTTTTCGGTCAAACAGACTGTTGCTAAAGGCGGGGAAAAAAAAACAACAGCAAAAAATGTACAGAAAGCTACTCGGAAAATCCGTAAAGTAAGGCTAACTCGATGCACTAAATACCCTCAGAGAATAATTGAAAAATCTCATGATTCCACAGGAATGTTAAGTCCCAAACAGCAACAATCCTTTCTGTTAGCTAAGTGATGGATGTTAAGCTGCTCTGTGCGAGAGAAATTAAAGAGCACATTTAGATTTATTTTCTTGTATTATAAGACTATAGGAGACCTTTCTTTAAAGCTTATGTTGCACCTAAAAACATTTCGCTGTCAACAGCTGTTGGAATCAATAATACCCTCTACCAAAAAGAGCATTCAGAAGTGTAACAGAGCTACGAGCGGGTCGGACTTCAAGCTGCCAACTGTCCAACAACTGTCCAGCCATCCATCCATCCATCCATCTGCAGTTATTCGTCCGTCTTTCCGTCCATTCGTCCATCCGTCCATCAGGAGCAGGAGCGTAATGAAATGAAATTACAAAATGTGCTGAATGCTGGCTGTTCGAATGTTTTGTAACATTTTTGCATAGCCATTCTCCAACCTCCCACTGTCCTACGTTTGCGTCCTGCTTTTCCTTTTTTTTTTTGTTGTGGACTCTATTGTGGCATAAATTGCTTATTTATTGTTTAAAATGCTTTTTAGTTGCTAAACGACATTTTCAGCTGCTCTCTCACTCTGTCTCTGCCTGTCTCTATCCCTCTCTGTGTCGACGCTTTTGGCCATTGTTCGAATTCGAGGAGCTAGCAGGTGCCAAAATACACGTGTTCAGAGTGTATATATATATCTCTCTCTCTCTCTCTCTCTGTCTCTATTTTTGGTTAAACAGCACATTGCATTTATCTCTATATATTTGTGCAAATTTGCGGGCTAGCTTTTAAGGGGGAAAATGCTAAAATTAATGCTTGATGAAGCAGTAAATTAATTTGCAACATTTTTCGTGTCATTCAAGTGGAATATCCATTAAATCTACATATTGATGGCATGGCATATAAAAGTACTACTAATGTATGCTTTTTCGCAGTGGATACAGAATTATTATGCCATAGATTTGAGCTAAATACTGCTATGCCTTTAAATAGATTATATTTATTATTATTATATTTTATTAATATGTATTATTATTATTTTTATTATATTATTTATTATTATTATATTTATTATCCTAATTATGGTTTAAAAAACAAAAAAGCTTCCGGTAGTAATAATAATTCTGACTGATTCTACATGTTCGTATGTGGTTCATAAATCAATCAGTGAATAGGTAATTATCATAATATATCAGGATGTAAAACCCATTATTTCGAGGTCAAAGTGGGATCCGTTCTTGCTCTATTAATGCTCAACGTAACTGTTTTAGTTTAGTTACACAATTTAGCATATTTTCTTGGTCACAAAACCATCTGTAAAAGTCCCACCGAACAAGAACCGAACCGAACAAGAACTCAATTAAAGTTGGTGTAAGATTCGTAACCCAGCAACAGCCTCAAAGCTCAAGGAGCTGCTGACAGACGTATAAATAAAAATCATATGCAAATAAAATTGTCTCCATGCGACACGAATCAAGGGGATAAACCGTTAAGATCATGTCCCCCACATACAAGCACACACAGGCACACTTGAATGGAGGAGACTCATCCAATTTTGGTCAACTCTGACGACGGCTTTGCCAATCAAGAAGAGCCATGGCATCAACGGCAAACGGCAAACTGCAACTGCAACAACTGCAACAACTGCATAACGATATGCAAAATATGCAACACAGATGCCATATCGGCTGTCAGTTGTCAGAGTCAGAGTCAGTTGCAGAGACTGAGAGACAGACAGTGAAGACGGAGACTCCTGTGGCAGCCTCCTGTCGTTTTGCGCCCAATTACGCCTTCAAATTGAGTGATAAATGTCTTGAAGATGGCACATAAATAAACTTGAGTTAAATTTATTACACAACCCACACAAAGACTTCATAAAAATGCAAACTAAATGAACTATTTAAGGAGGGCTTTACACCAAAGAACGAAAAGGGAGTGTGAGCAGCAGAGGTGGACCAGTGCGGCAGTGGAGCAGTGGAGAGTCGGCAAACATGAGAAACTGAAAGACAAACAAACAAATGAAGAAGACTCCGGTGGATGAAAAGACGAGCAACAGATCCGCTCAAAAGCTAAAGACAATTGAATTGCATTGCAAGAAGCAAAAGCAAACAAGGGGCACCCAAAACCGTGGGCCAAGGGGATGCAAGGAGGGCAGGTAGAGCTGTGGAGCTGGAGTTCCGTAAAAAAAAAAACAAACAAAAAAAAACATTGGCGGTGTGAGAAAAAATGCAAATAAATGCGCAAGTAAAATGTGCAATCAACGTGGAGATGGCGACTGGGCTACAAGCAACAGGCAACTGGCAACAGTCAGGCCAGGCCGGGCAATACGCTGGAAAGTGTGAATGTTGCGCATGCGCAGGAGTCGGAGTCGGAGGAACCAAGCCTGGAAACCAAGTGCGCATCAATTAGGCCGCCAGAAACGGAACGGAACGGCAGCACGAACTCCAAAACGCAGACTGCTCTTGACCAAAAGATAAAGCAATGCCACAGCACAGAGAACAGGGAACAGAGAACAGGCAGCTCCGCTCCGCTCTACACTCACACACACACATACACACACACACACACACACAAAATGGAATAAAAAGTTTAGATAAACAAATACAGAAGAATGCTGAAATGCTGTTAAAAGCTTACAAAATGAAGTGGCGGCAATGGGCAATTCCCCGCCTATAGGGAAAAGGGAAACACAGCAGAGAATTGGGTATTGGGTTGTGAGGATTGGGGAATTGGAACTGAGATTGGGGAGACTCACTCCTCAGGCTCAGCTTTTTCGCCCTCTCCCTCTACCACTGGCTCTGTATGTTGCCACAATTTCAATGAACATGCTCGCACACAGTTGAAGAGCAAACAAATTTATTACGCGCCGTTTGAACAGCGCATAAATTTTAAGCCGAAGAGCGAACGCGGGACCCCAGTCACGGCCTGACCAAGATTAACATACTGGCAACCGAGAAGCGCAGAGAGAGTGAGAGAGAGAGAGAGTCAGAGTCAGAGTCAGAGATAGAGCCAGTGCCCCAGCAAGCAACCAATCGATCCATTGCCGGGGATTGCGTGCAGCAGAGCTGAGAGGCAAACGGCATGCGTGATTTACAAACAGCGCCACATTTGGCAAAACATTTCAAAAGGGGAATGGGGGGAGCAACTGCAACCACGAGACTATACGTAAAACGATTTAAAGCTGAACACGACCAATTTGTGGATAGTCTTTGGGGCTCGGTCTCTCGGTCTCTGTGTCCGCAAGGATACCCCCGTCATATCGGTTAAGAGAGAAAGAGAGACGGAGAGGACCCCCTGATGATCGGGCACGATGCTGAGTTGCTGTGTGCCACACATTTCTCATTTCCAGAATTTATGTTGAGCCACAGACAATTGATTGTTGAATGAGGAACCAAGTCAGGGCTGGGCTGGGCCAGGGTAGAGATCCCACTCTCTCTATCTCCCCTACTCTTTAAGTAATTCAATATGTTTTTAGGCGACTAATTTTCGAGTTGATGCTGAAACTAATATTGGATTTTAGTTAAGGTATTAAATTTCCAATGAATTTAACTGTCCACAATGTCATTTACAGATTTTGTTTTTTTTTTTTTTTGTTTCGTTCGTTGTGGCGTGTGGGAGCGGAACCTGCGGGACCTCACACTTTTGAGCCGCTGTGACATTTCGATTTATTTTTATTGATTCTACCAAAAAGCGGTGGAGCCCAGCCTGGTCATGTGGGGATCCCAATGGGGAACGGGGGTGAGATGCTCTGAAATGCAAGTCAGGCGCCGAGTGGCACGCAAGTGATCATCACACCTTGATAAAGAGCGGTTCCGCGCCCCACACCCTTCCCTCCCTCAGGAAACGTATCGAATTTTTATTGAAATGCAGCCACATACATATGTGATACATCGGTATGGGTATGGGGTGTGTGTGTGTGTGTGTGTGTGAGCGTGTGTGTGGTGGAGTGTTCGTGTTATCTGAAAGCTGCCTCTGCGCTCTGCCCCCTGCATTTGTTACTTTTATGCTTGATTTATTGACTTTATTTTATGGCCGCTTGATTGGACACTAAATGAGTTTTTAAACTCCCAAACGAAGGCCAATAGGGGCGGGGTCTTATCAATTTTTGATTTTTCCCCTCTTTTTATTGGAGGTTCGGTACAAACAAAAAACCAAAAACAAAAAGCGAGATACAGATACGTACATATGTATGTATGTATGTATGTACATCCATTTATTTGTTGGAAGTTAAAGTCACTTACGTTTTACATTTAACCCACGTTTCTTTTTCAGTTTAATGTCGGTACAAAACGTTTCGTTTCGTTTCGTTTCGTTTCGATACGTAAAAGGTTGCAAGAAGGTCTGAGAACTTACCTGAAACGAAATCAAATAAAAAGAGAGAAAGAGAAATGTTAATTAAATTGTGTATGTCTTTGGAGTCTTTTTTTTTTTGTGGGCTCTGTAATTGCAATTAAATGTAAACACTTTCTGAGCAGGGGTTCATTTAACTGTCGAGCGATCAATCACCGAGAAAGTTGTTCCAATCGGGATATCAGAATTGTTTCACAAGTGTGGGTGGATCGTATTGAAATGAATAACTTTACCATTTGAAAGAGATTTCAGTTGATTTTCTCATTAAAGCTTAAGGATTATTACTGAGTTTATTCCACCATAAAGGAGTTCGCCTGCCCCAAACGAATTCGAATTTATTGCACTCTTTTGTGGCCGCTCCCTTTGCCATCCCATTAAAGTAAGTATAGCTTCGTATTCCTGTAACAAAAGTGCACCTTTATCTTCAGGCTACCCAGGCTATCTTCCACTACCCACTAAAAGGCAATTCAGTCTGTTTACTTGCGGTACAGTGCGTTGCAAAACAATAAAAAACATGGCACAAGGGGCTGATGTATGGCTAACTTTATTCCAAATTTATAAAATTTATCTATGGGCTAGTTTTTAAATTCTTTAAAAAAAAAAAAAAAAATAGATTTGCACATAAACATTAATCGATAATATTTTAATAAAATAAGAAAAAGTTAGATTACTGCAAAATGGATTAAGTAAATATTTTTAAAATATTCGGATACCATTTTCACTCAATCTAAAACTCATAAATGATACCTATTCCTCGAGTATTAAGTGTACCCAATATATTTTCTGTTACTTCCTTGAACCTTGATTCTTATAGTTCCGCAACGCACTGTCTGGAGCCTTTAGACAGCTCTCAAACTCTATTTGACGTGGTGGCCCACGCAATCTAATTACAAAACGTACATCAAAGTCGTGCACAGACATAGGCATGGCAGGGAGATTCTCATACTCATTTGCGTGTGTTTCTGCCCCTCACCCTCCCACCACTCTATTCAACATTATAGACACACAAAAACATGTTAACTATAATTAAACATAAATATCAACAGCAACAACGAATAACGACAGCAATCGACAACAAACAGCATGAATGGCAAAAATGTCCATCAAAAAGTCTCTTCTGTCTTTCTGCTCTGCAAGCAAATGACGCAGAATTCTTTTTTAATTAAACATAAAATTACTTTGGCGCTGCCAGACAGACAGACAGATCACACAGGGAAAGAGATGGATAGATTGTGTATGAAAGAGACGGGAAGAGAGAGCGAGATCTGATACTGAGGCAAATAAATCAAATGAAATCTACTTGGGTAAACAACTTTGTAAAGTGGCAAGTGGCAGTGGAAGAGCGAGGGCGAGTGGCGGGGGAGTCCACGCGGGGAGTCGTCTTCCATCTCCCGTCTTCCGTCTCCGTCTGCGGCACGTAATAATCATTTACATGAACACTCCGCATAAATGTCACGTTGTCGCGATTATAAAAATAACTCGAAATAACTTCAAACTTTACATCGAAGGAGAGATGCGAGATGCTGGATTGCTCTGGCTCTGCCTCTGGGTCTTGCTCTGGGACTGGATATGGGACTGAGCTGGGACTGGCTCTGCTTTTGCCCCCTTTGGCAGTCATAAATTAATGAATTTTTATTTGCTTATGCAATGGCGGGGGGGAAATTGCATGCCACCATGCCCCACCACACACCACCCCACCAATCTCCATCACCATCGTTCTCCCATCTACATATCTGTCTACTATCTATCCATAATGAAAGCATATCCTGCTTCAAAAAAAGTAAAAAAAAAAAAAAGGAAAACCCAGAGATGGAAAAAAAAAGCAGACCAGGTGGAAAAATTCAATTTCCAGTCATATGAAGGCTGCCTCCTGTCTGCCTGCTGCCTGCTGCCCTCCTGCTGCTGCTGGAGCTGCTGGAAAACAAGTTGCATCCGCAATTAAGTCATCAAGTTGCAATTATTGCCATAAAAACGAACAAAACGCAGGCAAGCAGGCAGCAGGCAGCAGCAGCAGCAGCACTGCAAAAAATGTGGCCACGCATGAACGTGAGAGATGCGATGCTGTAGCTGTTGCTGAAGCTTTGGGCTTGGCTTTGGCTTTGGCAACAACTCAGCAACGAAAAAAAAAAAGCGGTGCTATTTAGCTGTAATACGACTAAGGCATACCCTACAAATAATGACAACTTTTCCGAGGGAATTTCCAAGAAAAGAATATGCCATAGCTGCACTTTTTCGATCTGCTAAACCCTTCATACTCTTACGCTACAACCATTAAAGGGTATCATGAAGCAGAAAAAAAAAGACAGCGGCTCCATGGCTGGGGTGTTGCCAGGCTCAGCGGGGCAGCAGCAGCAGTAGAACTGAGACCTGAGCAAACAAAGCCAAATGCAACAGAAGGCAGTGGCAGAGGGCGAGGGATAGCCACAGATACAGATACCGCGCAGATACAGATACAGATACACGCGCTGTGGCGGCGGCGAGATAAATTATTTTTTTTTCTTCATCTCCTTCTCTCTCTCTCACTCTGTCTCTCTGAGCAGCTCAAGTCCATCCCGAACACAGCAACAAGTTTTGGCTTAATTAAAAGCTGCAGCAAGCCCCATGGATTGTTCCACGGATTCGGAATTGAATCGCATCGAATCGAATTGGATCGGATCGGATGGGATGGGATCGGTTCGGTTTTGGTGTGGATGCGAGATGTGGAGCTGTGGAGATGTGAGATGTGTGCGTTGTAGCTTTTTATTTACTTTTCATGCTGCGGTCAAGTCGTCTCTGTCGTCGTCGCTCGAAATGACACTACAATGTCTTGAAAATGAAAATAAATACGAGTACAAAGCCGCCACGGGAATGGGAATTGGGCTGGCGATGGGGATGGGGTTCGGGGATGAGCAGCAAAGGAGTTGAAGACCGCGAGACAAGATGAGGCAGCAACAACAACCGTGGTGGGGGCCTACATGTTACACATTAAACCACATCGATTCGGTCATCCAGAGACGAGAGGGACCCGACGGCTCTTATCCCTTACCCCATATACCCTCTATACCTTTGCCTACTTTATTTCCCTTTTTTTTTTTGTTTCCAGTTGTTTTTTTTTTTTTTTTTTTTTGTTCGTGTTTGTCTTTGAGATTTTTGCAGCCAAGCGCAACGCCGCCGACAATGACTTTGCCTCTTTTTCCACTCGCTCTGTATTGTTTCTGGTTCTGTGTTTTATAAATCTGATTTCAAGAGGATTTGTGTGTGCCTGTCAAAATGTTGATGTTTCACAAAACACCAAGCCGCAACAGCAGCAGCAGCAGCAGCAGCAGCAGCGGGGGAGCAAAGTGGAGTGGAGTCGAGTCAGTGGAAGGTTGCAGAAGATACGCTCTGCTGCTGCTGCTGCTGCTGTTGCTCGATTTCAATCATGATCGATTTCATTTTCAGCTTCGTTTTGATCTGTTCTGTCTGGTCTGTGTCTGTCTGGTGCGGAATTATACGATTTCAGTCGTCGTTCGTTCATTCGAGGAGGCATTGAATTACCCCGTCAACTGGAGGTCTGACTTTTGCGGTCTCTCTGTGTTGCTTCTTAGCCAAGTTATCTGTAGTAACTCCCCCTCTCTCTGTCTGTATCTCTCTCTCTCTCTTTCATTTGCTGTCTCTGTCTGTCAGTCAGTCATTGTCAGGTCTTTCCAAATTACAACAATTTGTTTGCCTTATAAAGATAATGCCAGAACAAAGGCAGAAACAATCATCATTATCGAAATGTCATAAAACCAAATGAGCGGGCATTATTCAATTTTAAACAACGACGAAGCATCATCATCATTATCATCATCATCATTCCGCGCAAAGCAGAAGCCACATTCACAGTGGATGCAGCAGCAGCAGCAGCAGCAGCTGCCAAACAACTTAATATCAGTGAGGATTCTGTACAAAAGCCATGAGAGGAGGAGGCAGGAGCAAGGAGGTATTGGGGATGGGATGCCGAATTCTTGGCCAGCCAAATAAAATGTTTCAACTGCCACAAATGCCCTTTCACTTTGCCTCCATCCATCGATCCATCCCAGAGGAAGCACAGCACAGCACACAAAAACAAAACAAAACAACAAAAATACAAACAAACAGCCAAAAAAATTAAGCATAATTACTGACAGCAATCGAGGCGGCCCCACACAGGGCTCTGTGGTTCTCGCAACCAAATCAAGAGAGCTACGTGAAGGCAGCCAACAGCAGCAGTCGAGGCAGTCGAGGCAGGCAGCATCCAAGGAGCCTCTGACTGTGCACTGGGGCTGGGCCAAAACGTTTTCATTAAAATTGCTGGCTTGGCCAATCTGCGGGCCAGCAGCAGCAGCAAACTGCATTATAGCCCTAGTTCTTTCGCCGAAGAATTTATGCTCTTTCAGCTTCAATGGAGGTACACAGAAAACAGCTGCTGCCAGCGCCAAGATGCATCTCCAAGTGATGGTTTGATCTTAAACTCATCATATCTGAAGACAAACCCTTGATTACAACTTCAGTTACCTTCGCTGCCTTCGAGAGTATACCAAGAAATACCAAGAGCCAACAACAAGCCAACAGAGAGAGAGAGAAAGAGAAGAGCCCGTAAAATTGCAATTTGCCCCAACAACGAAACGGAGTGAGACAATTATAAGCATGACAAATGAATTTCGCATTGGAGTGGAGTGGAGAGTGGAGAGACCCCTGTCCCGTCCTGTCCTGTTCCCAGGAAAAACTGTCAGTGGAGGATCAGTGTGTGTGTGTGTGTGTGGACTGTGTGTGGACTGTGTGTTGCCTGAGACAGATTCAAGAGATCGCCATTGCAGTGGCAGCTGTTGCCGCTGGGCACACACCTTCAACTCTTCTGTTTCGAATATTTTTGCATTAAACGGCAGTGCGTGTTTCGTTTCGTTTTTATATGAATAATTGCATCTGGATTTTTGCTGCTCTCCGCTACAACTCTTTTGCGGTCGGGGCGGGTCGGGTCGGGTCTCGATTGTGGCAGCAGCAGCAGCTGTGCGGAGTATCATCAACGTACGCATTGTTGTTTCAAGGTGAATTTTCCAGTCGCATTGCAACCGCACTCGACGTGACATGCGGCCGACCACCATGAATGCACGGAGAGAGACAGGGAGAGAGAGAGCACCCAAACCATACACCCGAAAAAAGCAAAAGAAAAGGCATTCAAATTCAATTTTAATTCACGTTTCCGTTGCTTTAAGGCGAACAGATTTGTATTTAATTTGTTTGAGGCACATTCTACACACACATTGTTTGTTGTTGTTTGTTGCATGCTGCTTATGTGCTTACACAATTTTTCCCATGCAACAAATGCCTTTACCTCTTTGTTGCTGCTGCTGCTGCTGCCACTTTGCGTTTGTCTGATGCGGCGTATACTTGATTTTTGTTTTTGCTCTCCCTCACATTGCGATGGTTATCCTTTGGCATGTCGACGCTTTTTGCATCTTTTATGATGAAACCCATTTTTTGGTAGCTGTTCTATTTTTTTTTTACATATTTTTGGCATTGAATGCGGTCCAAGACTTCCACAGAAATGGGATCTATGGAGGCAAGGGCATGAGCTTACATTAACCCTTTTTTTATTTTGTATTTGGCAAACATTATTATCAGGGTGACTCACGCACAGAGAAAGGCTAAGAAAGTGTCTTCTAAAAATGGTTAAAATGGTTTGAAATTTAACAAAAATGGTGGCGAATTTCCGATAAATTCTTGCGAATTTATTTCACCTGAAGGTGTGATTATTTTTTTTTTTGAACCAAATTCTTTGGAAATTTTGGACATAATGTGTTACATTTTAATGCCATTAAAAGCCTTCACACTTTTCCATCTCTAAAGATAAAATCTACACTTCCTTGCATCATGGCACACCCTATTCGAATGGGGGGGTTATTTTTCCTTTTTTTTCGTACAAAAACATACGCATATTTTTGGCAGCCACAAAATGTTGCACCATTACCAGCAGGCAGCCAGTCAGGCATCCCTCGGAGGGGGATTGTGTGCACAAACGGGACATGAAATTGTTTTGCACATAACGACAAACAAACAAACATGAAAAAGGATATGGATATGGACACGGGTGTCCATATGGCTGGGCATATGTATGATGGGTGGGCTGATGCAGGCGGGGGGCCAAAGTATAACTGAAATATTTCGCCAAACAAAACGTTAAAAAAGAAAGCGAGCACCAAACAAAATTTTTGTTCAACGGCTGTTCTTTTTTTTATGTTTTAAAATTATATTTTACTTTATTTGGTTTGGGGTGTTTTGTTAATGTAATGAAAACGATGTGCTAAAAGTATTAAATTTGCATTGCATATAGGAAAAAAAAAATGTGGTATGGGGGTGAATGATGAATGGATGTAGGCTGAAAATGAAATGGGAGTTTAAACATCTCCAGATTTCCGATGCAAGATGAGCTGTCAACTCCCTTAAAGAAAATATGGACAGTACCGCCAATTTATTCGTAGGGAAAATATTGATAGTGCTTCCAATATTAGAATATTAGAATATTTTTTAGTAACTGTTCTGCTTAAATCTATCTCGGCTGTCAGATTCTCTGATACACAAGCAACACACCTGTAAGTTAATAATTTTCAGGCTGTCGATTGGATATTGAACGCAACAAATCTTCTACGAAAGATATTGTAATGGGTTGAAAACTTGTATTATTTTATACCCAGCAATTTTCTTTGTAGCTGTCAATCCACATTAATTGGAAATCCTTCAAATCCACATAAATTCGTACGTCAAAATTTCCATTACCAAAATGGAATCCTTTCATTTGTGTTCGTTGTTTGAAGCTTAGTTCATTATTTACATACGTATGAATTTTCCCCGTTAAATGGCATGATATCATTTCTGCCTTTCACTTCGGGGACACCATCATACATGGTGGGTGGTGGGGGCTGGTGGGTTGTTAGGTGGAGGATATACCCTGGCTGTATATTTAATGCGCATTGCACGTGTTTGTGTTTTAATTAACAAAGGCACAGCATAAGTATCGCAGTGGCACAAAACAATAAAAATGCTATATTAAATTGAATGTAAGTGTGCTTGTGTGTGTGTGGGGTTAGGTAGGTACTAGCTGTATGCCTTTTGCTTTTGCTTCTGTGTAAATGTTGCTGTTAAAAGTTGCTCCATTAATTGTGCAAGTGACTGACAGGGAGAGAGCAAGAGGAGAGCACTGCCTGATGGCCTGATGGCCCGATGGCTGATTTGGCAGCAGTACGTACGGTACGTACCTTCCACCTTGGCGCTCGTAAAAATGTAACAAAATGTTTACCAATTAAGCAAACAAAGCCAAAGGGAGAGGCAACAAACAACGCGGCGATGCGTCGCGACAACGAGCGAATGTACAGCACTGAATTAATTGCGTGGGAACATTTAAGTGCGTTTTTATGCATTGCCACATCGAGGAGGAGCAGCCAGCACTACTCGTACTCGTAGCAGGCTTAAGTGTTATAGAAAAGTGAGAGAGAGAAACTTTATTTCGCTACAGATTTCAGTTTGGGGACCCATCATCCGTGTTAGTGACGTTAGTACCTCATAAATCAAAGTGTGGCGGCATTAGGTGTTGGCTCTGTTGGCCCCTGTTAACAGCCTGTCAGGTCTCAGCTTTTGGCTCTCGGCTGCCGTCTCTCTATCACGCTGTGCGTGTGTGCATTGAAATTAAAATTTCCAACCAAGTGTTGCCTACTTCTTGGCCATTAGGGCTCATTAGTAAGTCCCCCAAAATAAAATAAACTATATATAGTTATATATGTAGCTGTTTTTATTTTGTTTTTGTCAAGCCTCTTTGATGAATGGTTTTTTGTTTTTGAATCCTTAAGCAGGAGTGGCAATTACTAAAGCCCCGTACTCGATCAATAAAATTAATTATTAGTTGAGGCCAAGCAAAGCTCCAGATTACCGATATCATTATCATATTATAATTCCCACACAATGGGGCGAATGGCGCTTGATAAAATCATTTGTTATGCGCTGGCACGTCCTCTAGCTCTGGCGCAAACACACCCCCCTGCCCGACCCCATTTCCGTATTAATTTCCCTTTTTAATTAGTAATTTAACCAGTAAAAACGGGGCAAAAGGAAAGGCCAGGGAACAAAAACGAATAGACCGTTAAGCCTGTGCTCAATATTCACAGTTTTCTATTAATCAGCTTAAACATTTTCATATCATATATATTTTTAATATATTTATTTTTTAGGTGATAAAAAATAGATTCGATTCTGTTGCTAATATTGCGTGCTATTTTAATGCAGATTTTGTGGTCTCATGCATGCAATAATTTCCAAACAATTTATAATTGCAATGTAATAAATTTTTTTGTTGGTCGAAACACACACAAAAGAAATTCCAGTGGAAAAACGTTTGAGCTCGCAGCATACGTGGCTCGACACGAAGATACCCCCTGGTACTCAGTGGCTATGCATTTTAAAATTTTTACCGAAAGCCAGGAGCCAAACGAGAAATGCGCTTTAATTTGCGTTTCATTCATTCTGCCTTTGGTATTTTTACCTTATCAATCTAAAATCTTCGTTAATTCTTAGTGATTATTCATTTGATATTTTGTCTTATCCCCAAATCCTTTTTCCTACATCTTCGCGAATCTAATATGCCTGTATACTCTTTGAGTACCGGGTATAATAAGCTGTAGAACAAGATAGAAAAAAAAACAGCGCGGTAAAATGCAATCGATAGTTAATTAGCCTTTGTGTGAAGGCAAAGCCTTATTGTTCCTGCTTTGAGGTTTTTTGTTTTGTTTTATGTGCTTGCAGCCGTTTTAATTGCAATTGAAAATTGTGTTTCTGCATTTATAGAGTATTATTTATAATTGAGTAATAATATGCGTAATAGAAAGCATAATTCTATGCAGAAAATATATGGTTAAGCCATGGCCGCTGTATCTCATTAAGCTTCGTGTTCATTTGAATTTCAATGCGGGGCAATCCCTTTCTAGATAACCCTTTTCGACAGCTTCATTTAGCCATTGGCAGTGGCATTTGTTCAAGTTACTTTTTCAAAACTTTTTCTTTGTAGCTCTCGAAAGTCAAATAGAATTCCAATTAAGTTAAATACTTCAACGAAAATTGAACTAAAATGCAATACAAAGCAGCGCTGAAGCGTCATCAGGGCTCATTGCACTACAAATTGCAATCTATCTGTATCAATTTGAGTACAGTGGACAGAGGACTGTGAAGGAATTCGTATAGAAGTTGTCATGGCGATGTTCGCACCTTTAAAATTCGAAGATTCTCATCTTCAATATAGTTCCATACATTTAAGATATAAATTTATTCATATAAAACCAAAACCAAAGCAATTACCAAATTTATTTTAAGCAGCGTAAGCTTTGACCCTTGAGTAATTTTCATCTCACAAATCCAACTAGTGCGAGTCTCTACTGTATTTGATAATGAACACAAACACGTACACACCTCTCTCCCTCTCTCTTTTTCTCTGTGTATCTCTCCATTTAGTGGACTTCCCCCTCTCATAGTCGCTTTTCTCTCCCCTGGAGAGTCAAACATTTTAGCATTCGCTTCATTGACGCTCATCATTTTATTTGTTTAGGCTATTGGCTGCTAACTGTACTTGTCTCTCTGTGTGTGTGTGTGTTTGATTGCGCAAATCGATATGAAATTGCATTTCCTTTTTATTTTTATTATAATTTTGTATTTGGTGGCTGGCTGGGCACCCACTCATAATAAAAATGGTTTTTCACAAGTGGCCTTCAATTCTGAAGTACAAAAAATAAAACTGATAAAAATTCAAAAAATAAAATTGAAAAAAATTAAATTTTATTTTTGCTTTTTTGTTTGTTTTGGATATTTGCAGACATAATATGCGCCTTAACGCTCAAATACGCTCTCAATTGGCCGAAATATTTTTTCGGAGAATCTCAGGGAATCCTCCGCAAAATTCGAAAATTCGAGTGCAGTCTGGGGTGGCTGCCAGCACCCGGCGGCGGTGCAAATAAAAATTGTTATACAATATAAATAGAAATAAAGTTTTGTGCTGCAATTTTTCAAGTTGTCTGCCGCACAACAGAGTTCGGGAAATATTAATTTACGTGGAATCTTTCAGATAATTGTTGGGCTGGGCTGCGAGGAGATTTCCCTTTGTAGTGCCGCCCCAAAGGCCATGCCCCGGACATTGTGTGGGAGTTTCTTTATGCGCCATAATTATGTCATTTAAATGCAACAAGCTCTATATGCGGCAGTCAGCCGCCAGTCAGACAGCCAGCCAGACAGCCAGTCAGGAAGAACGATGATAATTCATAATTAAAAACATGCAACATTGCTCATCTCAAAGATGAGACCCCCGACCCAGTCACAGCAAAAAGCGAAACCGGCAAAAAAAAAAATGAAAAAGAAACCAAAAGCAAGGCCAGGGATAACCGAAGCTACAGATACTCTTTGCACGTCGTCAGTTATACATATGATAAATAAAAAACAGATTGTGATCAGAATATGCTGGGTTTATCTTTTGCCAGTTCCTACGAAATCAATAGGTATTAGTGTTGGCTGAGAGGCACAGACACAGCTGCTTTCTTCTCGAAATCAAAATATAATCTGCACAAAAAAAATTAAAGAGTACTTCGAAGAGCACGCCTTGAGCCTGAGCCTGAGCTTGAGCCAGGCTTCTCGTCGCGGGTCCAGACCAGACCCGTTTCGGGCCAGCCTCCTTCGGTGGTTGCCTCCTCCTGGTGCTGCTCCTGCTGCTGCTGCTATGTGCTCCTTCTATATGGCGTGGCGCGCGACTGTTAATTAAATGAGCGAGCAGGCAAACGAGCAAACGAGAGACTGATGGACGTGAGTGTTCTGTATCGTAGCCAGAGCCAGAGTTTTTTTTTGGGGGAGGGGCAGGGGCAGGGCCCAGGGCATGTGAGTGGGTGTGCGGCTAAATTGCTAAATGAGATTTGCCGAGGACACCCGCATGCACAGACACAGATGCAGACACAGACAGAGACAGAGACACAGACAGAGAGACAGCGACAGACAGACATACGAGTTGCAGCAGTAGCAGCAGCAGCAGGCAGCTGGCAGCAGCCACATGAGGCACAAAAGGTTAATAGTGCATAGTTGCAAGTTGTCGTCGTCGTCATCGTCTAAGCCAACTAGGGGGCAGAGTGGCAGTGCCTTCTAATTAAGGCTCAGGACGACATTGCATGCCAAGTGTGAATGCCCCCGTCTCTGTCTCTGTCGCGCTCCCTGTATCTGCAGCTCTCTCTCTCTCTCACTCTCTCTATCTCTTTGTGGCTTTTGCATTTTGTCGCTCATTAGTTTATTGCCCAAAAACGTAAGAGACGAAACAGCCGGGGGAAAACAAAAGCCTGACTTGGGGTTCAACTACCCGTCGGGGCAATGCAGGTTAATTGCCAGAGAGAACCTTTCCTTACCAGTCCCTTTCCCCACGCATGGTCTGCCAATTAGCGGCATGCGGAAGCTGCCACTTCTCGATGCTTCCACCATTAAATCACTGTGCAACTTTAAGACTTGTCAAATTACGCATACGACGCGTAGCGTCCGCTCCATCTTCCATCCTTGAGGCCATAGCCAATCCATTTGCCAATCAAACACTGAGTTGTCAGCATAAATCTTTGGGTCCCCGGTACCCGATTCCAGGCCCCCCTGCCAGCCGGGGTGTCTGTCTTTGTCGCGTTGACAGGCCCTCCGATCCGTGGCCCCGAACATGGGGCGTTGATGCACATATGTCACATGATAACAACATGAGGTCCATCCACACAACACAGCGCGAAAAAGTAAATATAAATTTAAGCAAAAATCACCCAAGGCCTGTGTAGGCGGCAAAGAGACAGCAAAGAGACAGAGACAGAGTGAGAGAGAGACTATGGACCCAGACTCCAACCACAGAGCCAAGCAGGACCATGACTTGACTTGACTGAAAGGTGTTGCCAAATGAAATGAAGGCATGTCCATGTAATGCAAGCTACAGCAAAAAATCAAAATAAAAAAAACAAACCACAAAAAAGACAAAAGCAAATGCTGTCATCAATGGACCGAAGCTTTAAATACCCTCGAAACTGGATCGATTTCAATCGGAAATAAAAGGGAAAATAACAAGAAATGAATGACACGAGTGACGTTTGATTTGCTGTATTAAGTTTCCATAGGCAAAAGGACTCATTTGTCATTCAACAGGTGGAACGGTGAAGCCCTACAAATTCTTCCTTCTCTGCCCTGCAAACAACTTGGCCAAATCACTAGACTCTTGTCAAGAGTATGGGAACAACAGACAGACAGGCAGAAAGAAAAGATCTGAAGCACTGGAACACGGGCCGGGCCGGGCCGGGCCGGGCTCATAGTTTGTTGCCTGTTTTGGCATGTGTCAAGAGTCCGAGGTCTCTTGCAAGACAAAAAAAAGTGCCCGAGTGCTCTGTCTGCAGCTCTCTGTGTCCTGCCACATGTCCATCAATGCGCTGCAGGCGCCTCATGATTCTCTCGTTCAGATCTCCAACTGATTTTTGTTGCAATTAATTTCTAATTAAAGACGTGCCCCAACGAGTGAGGAACAAACCAGAGACCAGAGACATGGAGTCAGGGTGGAGAACCCGACCAGAGACCGGAGGCCAGAGAGCAAAGAGAAGACCAGGGAAATGGGTCAAGAGGTGCCCAAAAAAAAACAAGCAAAAAAAAAAAAATGGAAACTAAAAGTGTATGCAAAGTAGGGAAGAAAAAAAAAACTGTTACATGTGGGCCATGTAGATGAGGCACTGGCATGATTAGCCTCTGCCCGCTGGCAGCCTAGATCTTACTTGCCACAGCAGAGGCAGAGGCAGAGGCAGCAGCAGTGGCAGTAGAGCCAGCAGAGGCAGCAACACAGGCACTTCATTAAATATTTAAATGAGCATCCTGTTTTCTCTTTTCTGGTTTTCTTTTCTGTTTTTTTTTTCTGTTTTTTTTTTTGTAGTTTGCAACAACCTCCTACAGCACCTACACAAAGAGAGCGCGGGTGTCCACAGATAGTGGCAGGAACAGAGAGTCAGAGTTGGGGGCAGGGCAGAGCCAGTGGCAGTGGCAGAGGAGAACGACGACTGCCTCTGCATATGCAGATTCATAAGCAGTTAATTAAGGCCGAACCCGGGCCACGGGAGCGAGAGCAAGTCGCATCTGGAACTGAAACTGAAACTGCAAAAGTGGCATATGGAATGGGGTTCTGGAGTTCTGGGGTTCTGCGGCATGGACACAGCAACACACACACACACACACACACACACATCTACAACTGCAATCAACAAGCATAGACCGAAACCGAATGAAATAAGAAGGCAACAAATTGAGTGTAACACGACTAAAAGATACCCAGTAAGCAGAGATACTCCTTCTGTAGTTGATATCTATGCAAAATACTTATTTCCGATTTATTTTAGCTTAATCTGCTACTCCTATATATCTTATTTAATCCATTTAATAAATTTATCTGCCATATTCCACAGGGTAAATTTCCTGGCGTTATTTTGTATGCTATTTCTGGCAGTCCCCGAATTACAGGTCTTTCCCATATGTATACCCTCTCCTGCCAGTCTTATAGCGGTTGTAAAAAAGTAAAAACCCATATAAAAATGCCTTTTGCCCCCTGGTCTGACGGACTGGCTGCAGGCCTCGTTGTCGTAAGTTTGGGGCAAGGCCTCCTTTAGGCTGTTGCTTGTGGCGGCGACGGCGGCGGCAACGGCGGCTGCTTGTGGCTCAGTGCCGTGCAACATATTTTACACATTTCATTTTCATTGCTGCACGAATTTATTTGGCAATAAGAGCAGACATTCAGACAGTCAGACAGTCAGAGAAACGGAGATGCAGAGTCAAGAAATTGTATTTTTGTGCCAGGCCTTGGGGTTTTGCGTTTGCGTTTGCGTTTGCGTTGAATATTCCACATGTTGTGTGGGGTAATTTTCATACAAGTGAAATATTATTTATAAAATTTCCTTCGGGTGGGCGGTAACTGCGGCACTGGCACTGCGCTACGCCGTAAATTATGTCATTTTAGACAAGTGCGCCAGGGAAAGAGACACACACAGAGAGAGAGAGAGAGAGAGAGAGTGAGTAAGAGAGAGAGATAAAGAGAGCCACAGCGAATGGCTATGGATATGGACATCCCACTAACGCCTCTCCCTCTCTTGGGAAACCCATTGAGATTTTCGCTTTATGGAATTGGGTTGAGAGTCAGTCCTCCCGTCCTGTCCCCGTTGCCGTCCCTCCACTCTTTCAGTGAAAATTATTATGCATTTTGTCTTGTCTGGAGGCCCGGGATTGAAGTGCCTCCTCCACGGCTCATGGTGCCAGAGCATGCGAAATTAGTTGCCGCTGAAAGTGGAATATGTGTTGGGAATGTGTTGGGGGCTGAAAGTGGGTAGCCTCTGGGAAACTGCCGAGCATGAAAATTGATATGAATTTGGTTTGAGAGCAGCAGCAGCAGCAACAGCAGCAGCAGCAGTAACAGTTCCAGCAGCTGTGTGAAGTGTCACCACTTCTGATGGGCCATGACAGATGGAGAACCCAATTTAAATGAACTAAAAATTCCTCGTTAATTGCTTGAACGAAATCTACTTAAATATTAAATTGGTGTTAAATGGGAAGCATCTTTTTTTTGGGTTGGTTTTAATACAAATAAATCGAATTTTGAGTGTTCTAAATAGTTTATTAGATTAATCGATTTTTAAACATATACTAGAGGCTAAAAGATTAACAGTTAGGCCGAAAGAGAGGCAGCAAGAAGAGCAAATAGTGTGAAAGTAGCACAACTACTTGACAGAGCCCCCAAAATTTATAGATGTACCTTATCTATATAGATAACTCCCTTTTTGTTTACCCCATATCGGATCCACTGTACATCATTCCAAAATGCTACCATTTTCTGTTGATTTTTCCCATTATTCTGATAAATTTTCTGCTGCATGTGGTAGCACGCCGTATCCGTATCTGGCGTATCTTTATAAGCACATTCCCCCCATAACCAATTCACATGCACCACAACACAACACTGCACAACACAACACAGCAACACTGGCAGCACACACTCAATTTCCCGTATCTTATCGGCAGGGAACGAGCGACGACTTAAGCGATCTGACTCCATCTCAATTTTCGCTTAAACAATCCGACATATATACCCCCATTTAAAGGCAGCTAAGACCCACGGAACAGTCCTCACACCTCACATGGGGGACTGGGGACTCGGAGGCGTCTGGGGTACACTTCTTGTTCTTCTTCTTCTTGCTCGTTTAGAGTTTCAGGCTGGAGCTGGAGCAACTCCAGTCGCATAAGCATACTAATGTCAACCAATTCATTTCATTGAGTGCCATGCATTGCCACCACAAAGACCAGACGACACGAGAAGAGGGCAGTGCTGGTGGAGCTCTCCAGAGCCCCATGTCCAAGTCCAAGTCTGAGTCTGAGTTTGAGAGGAGGTTTTTGTGGCATTTAAGGCGCATGTTCTTCATTGGCTTAGCCTCAGGGTCAAGTTCAACGACAACGAACAGGAAAAGAAGATACAGATACACAGAGAGAGGGAGAGAGAGAGAAGGAGAGGCGAAGACTGCGAGACCCAGAGATGTTGCAACACACGGCAGTCGTAAAGCGTAGCCAAAGCGTTTGCATATCGCATATCTAAATGAGGTGATGATGCTGCACATATCAGCAGAGATACAAAGGCAACAACAAACATCAACAACAACATTGCCATGGCAATGGACACAGCAGCAGTGGAGAGAGCGGTGTGTGGCACGGGACAAGGGACAGGGACAAGGGGCAGCGAAAGGGATTGAAACGCAGAGTGAGTCTGATCCGAAAAGGAGCCTCCTCAAATGTCCACTTGAGTGGGAAGCAGCATGAACATGAAATGTTTGCGCAGCAACAGAACAGCCAACAGCCAACAGCCAACAACCAACAACCAACAGCCAACAGCCATTGGAGGACAAACTCTGGGGCAGTGCCAATTATGAAAACTGATATGCTTGCGAAAACCCGTTGATGAGCAGGCTTCATGCCGCATGCCGCCATGCCCCATGCCTCATCCTGGAAGGAACAGAAACCCCACCCCCCCCAAACCCTTGCTCTTCCTGTGAGCTTCAAAGCAAAGCGAATTGTGGCAGACAGACAGACGGACGGACGGACGGACAGATAACGCAGGGAAGGCGCTTCAAGAATTTTGGATCCCTTTTTAGAGCGAGCGCACTGTGGTGTCTCGGTTATTGGACACTCCATACGGACACTACACATGCCACACCATACCACGCGCGTGTGGCAACAATCAACTAAAATTAATTAAGCAGCCAAGGGGGCCCGGCCACACGGCCATCGGACTGGACTGGACTATTGGCTAATGAAAATGTAATATTATCGAGCATTGCGATGGCATTACGATTGTGTGAGTCTGTCTGGGGCATTAAATATCGATTATGGTGTTCACATCACAAGCGAACGCTGGCCCAGGGAATGCCCCCCTGGCTATAGTACAGAAAAACAACATGCATGTCTTGTGCATGATGCAGGATTGTAGCCCTTTGCAGCTTAGGGTTTTATTTTTATTTATTTAATTTTTTTTTGTGACCCTCCCATCATTCCGTAATTAAAGCAAAGTTCAGGGGGAAATGCTGCTGTCTGTTGTCTGTCTGTCTGTTCAACATAATTCACTTGCAAACAACATGCAGCAGGAGACAGACAGCCCCCAAACCCCTCGACACACTCACTGAATTGAGAAAATTTATGACCCCAAAAGCAAAAGTCACGAAATAAGGAAAAGAGCAAAAACGGGGAGCAGCAGCAGCAGCAGCAGAGGGCAGCAGTCAACAACTGCAGCGCGACAGTTGCAACAACGGATGCAACTGAATCTTGCAACATTGTCAAGGAGTGAGAGACTTTTAACAACTGCATTTACCTGGCCCCTCAGTCGACTTTTCGAGGTTTCTCTGTTTGGTGTATGGTCGGTCGGTGTGTGGGTGCTCTAAATTGGTTTTGAGGTGATAAAAGAGTGTTGCAAGTGTTGCAGGTTGACCAGACGACACCAGCCCCACCCCAGCCCCCCTTTGGTGTGGCACTAATAGCCTCCCTGGCAGGCGAAGGGGCGCCTGGAACCACAAAACCAATACGAGGGAATTCCAATATTTATGGCTGAAAGAAGCTGACAGATTTCGAACAGATACAGAGACAGAGATAGAGATAGATATACTCTGCCCTGTTTGAGGTCTAAGCATCATCATCATCATCATTATTATGCAAATCCTTCTTCAACTGAGGAGGCACCACACACACACACACAAATGTGGCAACATTTATATCAAATGTCAGACGACCCCAAATTGCCAAATGAATCATAAGAGAGTGAAGAGTTGGACAGTGGAGTGGGGGGGGAGTGGGGAAAAAAGCTTTGGACCACCATAAAACAGGAAATATATTTATAATGGAAGAAACCCCATGGTACATACTCCTCGAACCTCGAACCTCGAAAATGCTACGCCTACACGTTGCAGGGACAGCGCAGACAGACAAACGAGTCACACAGAGGGCAATGTCTGCCACATGCAAAAATAAAACGTGAAGCACCCACACACACATACACAGATAGATAGGTCCACGACTTCTTGGAGCAAAAGCAAAAGCTCAGCCAGCAAAACTGCAGGCGACTGACCAACATAAATGGCGCAAAGTTGAAATGTTGACAGGGCCACATTCGTTATGACGTCCCACAGAAAGAGACAAAATAGTCACTGAGAGAGACAGAGAGAGAGAGAGAGAGAGCAAGATACAAAAGAAACTCACTGGGAGAGAGTCAGAGAAAGAGATGTTCAAAGTACGAGTAGGTGGAGACGGGACCGAGACCGAGACCTCATATATGTATTGCCATGAAGTAAGTAAATCAAGTTGTAGGTAAGTGAGATTTATGCTCATGTCGTTTAGTGTAAGCCAAACAACATCTCGCAACGTGAGAACGTCCGTATCCTCCCTTCTCTAGTCACACACCTCCCCAAAATTTCCCCCTGTCTCCTGCTCCTGCACAGATGGAGAAATATGACAACACGGGAAAATCCAAAAACGAAAAACCAAAATGCAAGCGAAGCTGGAGTAGCTTGGGCAAGGGGTCAGGCAGAGAGAGAGAGAGAGTGTAGAGTGTAGAGTGTAGCGAAAGTTGCACCAGTGGGAGATCCTCTCGGTGCACCAGTAACCACCGCGACTTATAGCCCCGCGGCGCCGTTTGCAACATTTTCTGTGACTATTTGCACAACATTTCCACAGGCCCAGGTTTGCTTCTCTTCTTCTATTTTTTTTTTTTGGAGGGTTTCCCCCTTTCTAGGGTATCTCTATAACTCATCTCAGTTGCATATACCCTTTAAAATCAAAAGGAACTTCCGCATAACGCATTAAACTTTCACATGATCCATGTAGAGATATAAAGTGTGACAAATCGTAGATAAATCAAGTCTTAGGCCCCTGTACAATGCTGCTCACTCGTTGACAGCCCTGTTCAAATTTTCCCATAGGTAGGGAGCTTTTCTACCTCCCTGTATCAGGTATCCTTGCAGTCGTAAGAAATTTTTGGCTGTGGTTCTATTTTTACTTGCTTTTGTTTTTTTGGCAACTCTTTCGTAATCGCTGGCGTTGCTTGTTAATTACAGCAAACACAAGCTGCACTTCCTCCTCTCCTGCCACCTGATGATGCAACTGCTGCTGCTGCACTTGTGTGCAATGTTTGATTTATGCCCCATGCAGCAGCAGCAGCAGCTGCAGCAGCAGGGACTGCTCTAATTAGCTACCGGAACCGGCTCTAACTAGAACACTCCTTTTCAATGGATTCTTGGGCTCTGCAGAGATGGCCTGTAAATGTGTCAGCGTGGCAGGAGGCAAGAAAGCAAACAACTTTCACTTGCAGCTCTGTCTCTATTCAGGAGCCGAAGTCAAGAGCAGTGTGAAATGACGCCCACAAAAAAATATTCTGGGTAAATCTAGGCTAGGCTGGTCTCCCAGTCCAGTCCCAGTTCAAACGCCAATTAAAAGCGAAAAGCGTTCAAAGAGAGGGAAAAACTCAAAGGGGGGAAAAGAGAGAAAAAGGAAGGAAGGAAAACAAAGAGTAGAAGGAGCAGAAAGAGCAGAAGGAGCAGAAAAAGAAGAAAGAAAAAAAAGAGGAAAAGCCAACTACTAAGTTGATGACATTAATTGACATTTAGCAGCGACGGGCATATCAATGCGCCGGACAGCACAATCACCCCAAAGTCAGCAACGGACCGGACTCCAAGTCGGACGCGGAGTTGCAGGCAGTCTCCTCCACCTTGGCGGAGGCAAAAAGGAGGAACAAGTCCATCCAGCGAATGAAGTCTGTATTGCCTAGGCCGCCTTTCACTCGACTACCGGACTAGCGACTCCCGAGACTCCAATCCTACAATCGTACAATCGTACAATCCACTCCACGCAATTGTACAATTGGCTAATGTCACAAAAATCTACAGGCAGTTGTCAACGGCGCTTTGGACGTGGGACTCCCATCATTAGCGTGGCACAATTGTGAAATGTGTAATTGCTGCTACAGCAGCAGCAGCAGCATCCAGGCAGCAGCAGCAACATCCAGAGGCCAACAACTGCGAGTATGAGACACACAGACGACACATTGACAGCGAGTTATGTCAACTCGAATACGATTTGTTTAGCCATCGTTTCCCATTTCCCCCTTGAAGTCACTGTCTCAGTTCAGTCCCTCAGTGGCTGCTGCTGCTGGCAATGAGAAATATATCTCGCAAAAACAAAACCATAAATACAAGCAGCTAAAGAAAGGCTCTCGGCTTTCGGGGGGTACGGAGCACTCAATGCCCTACCAAGGCGATTGATTAAAATATTCTGGCTTCAAATTCAGCGAAGAGCATTAAATCTCAATATATTTTCTAGCAGCACTTGGAAAATATCCTTAAAAATATTCAATCATTCGTTTCAACACAAACAGAGATCCATTGCTATGAGTGATATGCGATAAATGGCAGCGATTATTTATATTTAATAAGCTATCCTTATTTTATCGATCAGTTATCGATCATTTATAGATTTTTTGTATAGAAAATTTATAGATTATAGCAATTATAATTGTAAATAATAATTTACAGATTTGATGAACAATTTCTCGGTTTATTCGTTAAATTAAACCGATAGAAAGATATATTTAAAAAATGACTGTAACGATTAAACCTTTCGATATTCTACTGCCTGCCACAATACCCTTTCTGCCTGCAAGAGTATTAGGGATAAAAAGTCCAAAAAGACTTTTGCAACAAATTGAATAAAGGACAAGATGAATTTCCCGCTCATCCTCCGGCACCAGCAGAAGCAGCAGCAGCATCTCCCTACCGCTTCTCCATTCCGCTCTCCAATCCGCTGCTGTCTCTTACTGTTTTCTGTAATTGGTTATATGAAACGCACAAGTGGGCACGGGCACGGGTACGGGGGGCCCTGGCGTAGGCTGCAGCAGCTCCCGGGAAGGAGCAGCAGTGCCAGTCAAAAGCTGTGGAGCTGGGGACCTGGTCGAGAAGTGCGCGACAAGATTTATAAGCGCCTGTCAACGATCCCAGAGAGGCCGAGGCCTGGAAGAGGGAAGCCAAGCGGCCATGCCATGCCATGCCTTGCCGCAAGTTGCCGCCGCCGTGGTCACTTTTTGATTTATAAGCAAAATGTTTGCCGCGTTGCTCAAGTATTTATGAAACATTTCAAGGCAGCGGACACGGGACTCTGGGACTGGGACTGGGACTGCGACTGGAACTCGTACTGGTACTGGGGTGTACTACTGCTCTTTGTGTAGGCTGCTGCTTCTGCTGCTGCCAGTTGACACTAGAGTTGGGTTTAGGGGATTCTGATGTCCGCTAGTAAGTAGCTTCTGCCGGCTGTTGCTGCTGCTCCTCTCTGGCGGCAGTAATTGCGGCGGCATGTGAAATATGAGATAAACTCCAAGTAAGGCCAAGTCGCAGCTACAGCTACAGCTACACAGGCCGACTATGGCCGCCTCAAAGCATGTGGCAAGTTGTTTAGAACTAACCAACTAGCAGCCAAGCCAAGGGAACTATACGACAGGCAGGCGACAGGCGACGACAGCATTTTGGTGCCACTTTGCGGCTGAATGCGAAATAACTTCGCACAATTGAGCATGCCGACAACGACCATGGCCCCACGACCAACTCCGAGTTGGAGTTGCAGTTCGGAGTCGGAGTCCAAGTCCAAGTCAGAGTCAGAGAAGGAGTTGCGGTCTCAGTCCCAGTCCCAGTCCCAATCGTAGTCGTAGTCGGGAGTGAAACAACTCCCAACTTGGGCATTCTATTAAATTAATCGTCAATTATCAACGGAGCCTGCAAATTATCTTTGCCTATGGGGAGCACATCACACGATGCAGGAAGCAACCAACAACCAACACCTTTTGGCTGCTCAAAAGAGAAAGCAAAACAGAAACAGAAACAGCAAAAGAAAAAGCAGAAAAATAAGAAGCCAAAGGATAGATAGATTAGATAGTTGATAGAGCCAATTGTTCGCTACAATGTACATTCTGTTTGTTATCAAAATGGAAGCAAACATTACACCCAAAAAAATATATTTAATTTAAATATAAAATATATACATTTTTTAAAGATAATAAATATATTTAAATTAAATATTTTCAATATTTAAATATAACATATATTTATTTTTAAACATGAAATATATTTAAATTAAATATTTAAATATAAAATAAATTTATTTTTTAAATATGAAATATATTTAATTTAAATATAGAATAAATATATTTTTTAGATATGAAATATATTTAAATTCAAATTCTTTTGCTCCCTGCATTTCTTTTGGTATAAGTACTCAACTCTACGTGTAAATATTCACTGCTCAGTGCTTATTTTCTGGGGCTGTGTATCCCGTATCTATAACGTATCCAATCCATGGCCAATCCAAATAAAAACTCCCAAAGCAAACACCTTGGTTCCACTTCAAATCAATTCAACTTTTGGGGCAGTTATAATTGAGCCACAAAAAACTATATCCACTCACAAATTTTTCGGGGGCAAGCGCTTCCACATGCTTCATTGAACGTTTCGAGGCAGGACCCTCTAGCAGGACGCTCTCGCTCTCGCTCACTCTCTCTCTAACTTATTCGCTTGTTCAATGTGTTTAATTAAATAGCAAGCGTAATTAAATTGCAATTAAATTAATTAAAAAGCACACTGCCGCAGCACGTTAGCTCCTGCTGCTGGGTCCTGGTCCTGCTCCCGACCGACGACTCCTTTTGTAGAGTCGATTTTTTGAGCAGGGGTTTTTGCCATTCCGTTTTCGGGGCGGTGTGAAAGGAAAACAAAACAAAAAATACAATGTTGCCCAGGACTTGGATTTCCCTTTTTCCCACCCAACCCAACCCCTACACCGCAGCAATTTACCCACCATTTTCCATGGCTGTTGGCTGTCCGTTTGCCCACCCCCTGCCGCTCGTACAATTAGACTTTAATTTTTTATGAGCAATGAATGGTTTCGCAGTTTTACTTTTTGGTGTTAAATACTTGATTAAGTTGAATGAATGGAGGGGAAAGGCTATGCAAATTTTAAGCCCCCTCTACCAGGCTTTTCCACGAGGATAAGGGTTAGGGGCTGGGGCTGGGAAATTGCCTGCTTTGATGTTGGGGTAAAGTTGGGGCAAAGGGGCGATAGCGGGGTGGCATATTGAAGAACAATTCTTAATTAGTGCATTGACAAAAAGTTTATTTCTAGCTCTGAGATGGTAAATGCAGGCGAAAAGATCTAGATAGAGCGAAAGAGAGAAAAGGAAATGCGGGTTAACGAAAGAAAGCTCACTCAAGCTGCCAGATTTCCGCAGCACCCCACGCCCCAACATTAATTGGCTAGCGGGTTGAGAAGGGGGTCTTTGGGCGGTGCTAATGGAAATTTAGTGGAAATCTGTCAAAGATGGAGGCGATTGTGTCTTTATATAAAAGTTCTAGTGTATTTTGAGGCCTTGATTAATGGAATGGAAAGCAGCAAGAAATTAATAAAAGGTTTTAGCACACAAAAAAAAAAACAAAACAAAAATTCACAGAAGCAAAAGGATCAACCATGAATTTAATAGAAATATTAAATACATATAAAAAGATATAACCAAATTATAATTGCAATTTTTTAAATCATTTATTTTACATAATTTCCAATATTTCCTTAAACCTCCTACAAAGAGCATTTCAAGGGCATAAATCCACTTCGATTCTGAGCAATTTGCTGCACAAGTTGCACTGTGATTCCCCCGTTTTTGCCCCACATAATGAGTGAAACTGGGGGAAAAAAAAAATACAATAATAAAGCCACATGGCACGTAGGCAAAAATGAACAAATTGAACTGCGGCAATTACTTGCCACGCTACGCAAAATGAGCAGCAAGCAAGAGAAAAAAAGGGGCAACGAAATATCCAAAATGAAAATGCTCAGGCAAAAAGTCAAGTTCATAAAAATGAATTCATGCCACAGCTCAGGCAGAAGATCAAAGAGGACAAATCAATAAAAACCAAAGCGCAGAAATAACTTAAGCTCAGTCAGTCAATCGGGTTGGCAGGGGGGCAGGCAGGGAGAGTCAGCAAAGCCAAGAGTCAAGCTCCAGGAAGACACACACAAACACAAACACAAACAGACACAGACGGACATGGACGACCCCAAAAACACTGTTGACCTGGTCAAGGCTAAAGGCACATAAAATAAAATTATACAACAACAGACAGGCTGGCAGGCAGGGAGGCAGGGAGGAAGGAGGAAGCAGAAGAAAACTAAAGCAAACTGTCTTTTGATCTATGGCTGGCTACAGAGAGTACGACGGTTTGTTGCATGCCCCTCTGCTTTGGACGATGATGATGATGATGATGGGCATGGGGATGGGCCACAAAGTAGAGCAGCCTCAGCCTCAGAAATCTCCCCAAGTAAATTGGCATAAGAAATCAGAAATCACAGGAAGGTCGGTCTCCACTCGGACTCTCTGCTTTCTGCTCTCTGCTTCAGCTACAGCTCTGAGATAAATGGTCATGGCCTGGACCTGGACGTGGACTTGGACCTGGACCTGGACCTGAGACTGAGACTGGACCGTACCGTCTCGGACCAATGCAATATTAAGTAAATATACAAAACGTTGTCGGCACGGCGCACAAAACTAATGATGTCGATGATGCTGCGGCTCAAGATTGCAGGGTGGAGGGTGGTGTGGGGCACACACAAGTCGGAGGGGCCTCTGATAATGATGCGGCAGGCAGACAGCAGGCAGAGAGAGAGGCAGGAGGACTTGGACACTGGCGATATACACACGCCAGGTAATAAATTTCATTTCTCAGCTGATATGGGCAATTAAGGAACAATTTTGCAGCTGAATGAGTAATAAATAAAAATTGTATGCCACAGCCGCTGAAGATACGCAGATACAAAACTGCAAAGACGTCGACGGTTGTCCGGTTGCTGTCTACCCTGTCTCCCGATTGTCGGTCGTCAGGCTGCCGCTCTGCCAGTCAGGCCCAGAGACGATAGTTTTTGGGATAAAAATATACCAAAAACAAACGAGCAGCGGCCACCAGAAGGAGCCAGCCAGCCAGCCACCAGAAGAAGGAGCCATGAATGAAATAAATGGAGAAGGCATGGTGGCATGGCAGGGGAGCAAAAAGGGAACTGCTGCAGTTGCGGCTATTTTTTTTCTTCTTCTCTCTGTGTCTGTGTCTCTCTCTCCCTCTGTCTCTGTTTTCTGCATGCCTGCCCTTTTGATGAAAACAACTCAATGACGTGATTTGTGCCGCCAACGATGTTGAGAAGAGACCGATGAGATGAGACTCCGGGACTCGAGACTGAAAGACGAGATGAGGCAAAAGGCATAGCCATGCCCACACATCGTTTCTTTCTCGTATATAAATCACATTTACGAAACCCAAAATTGATGTGCAAAATTCTTAAGCTATGAGAAGTCTGCAAAAGGGTTTCTTCTTAGATTTTTAAAGCTGCGAAATATTTTTGCATAATAAATCAAACTTCCGCTGGATGGCCAGCCGCCTCGAAAGAGCTCCATCAAATGGTTGATCCAACCAACCAAGTTGGCTGCTCTTTTGGCATTATTTTAATTACACGCACACAGAATGAGTATGAGAATCAGAATTCAAGTCAAAACAAGAGCCCCAAAAGGCAAAAGGTATTTTTTAAATGCCGCCCCAAGTGGATTTGGCTAGCCGGATCGAAACGGAAACATTTTCGGGTCCACATTGGTGGTGCCTTTTGGGTAACACATGATATGTCGCCTACCTGGTGGATGCCGCCGCCTCTCCCCGAGCTGCAGGCACTCACTCGCCCCAGAGTACAGAACAATGGAGAAGACCCCAAACATGACACTCGATGGTGGTGGCAGGGGCATGGGGAGCAACAAAAGCCCGTTTTCTGGCCACTGGTCACACAGGGAGGAGGATGAGAAGCATGAACGGAGGTTCAAGAGTTACAGAGAAACGGGAAGGAAGGAATCCCAGGGAAAGAGTAGCCAGTTGCAGGTTGCAGGTTACAGGGAGAAAGACGAGCAGGCAGGGCTTTGCCTCGCTCTCTCTCTCTGTTTAAATGTTCTCCATTTTACTGTCAAGTGGGGGGGACGACTCTTGGACCAAGGATCGGACCGGCTTTGACATTTTGCAACGATGCAACCTGCCCCTGGGACACCGACACCCCCACAGACAGTCCTACCACCCACCCACCTCTTGAACCACTTGGCATGTCCAGAATTTTAATTTAAGTATGTAAACTGACATTGAATAGTTTTTCGCCAGGGAGTTCTTTCTGTTCTCCTTGCACTCTAAACTTTGGTTGGAAAAGTGTTAGAATGTGGGTGGGTTGTAGGGGGTGGGGGGTGGAAAAGTGCAATTTTCGGTTTTGTTTGCAATTGGATTTTGTAATAAAAAGCTTCAGCAGTAGCTAAACTTTTGCTTGCCAGCTGTGTGTGTGGGGAAACCCACTACAGATACATTTAATAGATACTTCAGTGAGGCCCTCCGTCCACGGTCTGTTCATGACAGTTTCATAGAGTTTGAAATCCCAAGAGAGACAGACAGAGAGAGCTCTGAATGGGGAGGTTATTTAAGGCTGTTATGCAGCTTGCTAGCCTGTCAAGTAACACCCAAAACCCACTCATTAAATCTACAGAATAAAGCTGGAAAAAAGGTGGAAAAAAAAACTTACCGGTGTTGAATATGGATGCGCTGTCAGACGCACTCCGTCCGTCTCCAGCTGTTCGCCCAGTACCATCTCCAGGTCGTTGCTGGGCGGCGTTTCGCACAGTATCTCCATGCTGCCCGACAACGAATTGGGATCGTTGAGCATGAAATATACCGAGGCGGCGCCCTTCTCCCGCAACGAGCGTATGCTCTTCAGCAGCTTGTGTCGATGGGAGGGATTCTCAACGCCGATGGCATCCAGATCGGGATCGCCGACCTGTTTGCATATCTCCAGGTCATCGTAGCCATTGTCGAGAAAACTTTCGGCATACTGCGCCAGGCCCAAGGCACGTAGCCATTCGCAGACAATGTTGCTAACGGCCATCGTCCTGATGATAATGATGAGGCGATGATGATGATTTTGTTGTTGTTGTTGTTGCTCGTAATGATGGAGAGGGTGTTGCTGTTACTGTTGTTTGGGCGTGTTAGCGGACGTTTAGCCTTTCTTCGGTTCACGTGTGTGCCGTCTGCCAATTACCGTTACAAAATGGCGTCGTGTGTATGTGTGTGAGAGGAGTTTTCTCACAATGTCACGTGCTCCTTTCACAAGGAGTTGTAGCAACCCTCTCTCTGCCACACGGCGTTTCTTTCTTTCACAGCTTTTCTTCTTTTTTTATTTTCTCTTTCTCTTTCCTTTTATTTTTCTTTGTTGTTTGTTTTTTTTTTGCTATATATTTTTCTATGGCTAAGCATGCAATTTCCTTTGCGTTACTTTAAGCATTATTTTCGTGCCTGAATTGTTTTAAATTGCTGCTGCCTCCGCCGCCTGAGCACATCATGCTGCTGCTGCTTCTGCTGCTGTACACTCGTAAAAATTCAATGCGCTGCGTACACTCGTAAAAATTTATAACGCACATTTCTAGCACATTTCTAGCGGCCATCAGCGGCACTCTTCGGTGTTACGATGGGTGACGCGACGCTCCTCACATTTGTCTGCTGTCTCTCCACCGCCGCATTGCTGCTGCTGCTTGTTGTCCTGCAAATATTAAGCATATATATAAAAGTCAGCAAATATGTTTTTTCCCATTTGATTTTCAATAATTTAGCGTCTGGGGAAAATTGCATAAATTTGCAGCATATGTTTGCACCCGCATATAGCGGTTGCCCTCCATAGCTCCTCCCCTCCCTACCATCAACATTTACAATCGAAGATTTTCCCACCATAATCTAATCATTGGAAGCCGCGGGCTGTCGTCTGCCAATGGCCACAATTGATGACGTAGCAGCGCCACAGAGCGCCGAGATTCAAATCAAACTCCAAAATGCTAGAAAATTAATTAAACTCATGGAAGGGCAGGGCTGTGCAGGGCTGGGCAGGGCAGGCAGCTGCGGTTTGTTCAATGCAGAAATTCCCATGCCACATGCCTGGTCTGGTCTGGTCTCTGGGGTGGAGGAGGGGGAGAGACAGTTTCTTATCATGAGGTAAGGGCTGCCGCTTGCGGCTTACCAAAGCGTGTAATGCGTGCCAGGCATATAGACATGCACTCTATCATATGACTCCCCACCCACGCCCCCTTCGTTTGCTTCCGTTTCCGCTTTAGAGAATCCATGAGGCGTTAAACGCAAACTAAAAGCTTATGTACACACACACACAGACACACACACACATGTTGCCCCATGCCCCCTTCCACCGCCCACATCATGCCACTATGTAATTTTTTCTAGTGAGGCGTGTGCCGCGCTTTTACTCATTGATAAATGATTGATTATCAATCCCACCGAGTGGGTATACATATGAGTGCGTGGGTGTGCTTTACTCTATGTGAATGTGAATGAATGAATGAATGAATGAATGAATGGGTGTGGTGTGGTGCGGTGTGGTGCGGTGTGTGTGGTTGCTGCGGTTTTTCTTGGCTTAGCACAAAAGTTTAGTGTTTGCTTTTAGTTTATCTTTAATGGATTATTTTAGTAGTGGTTTCGACTCGTCAACGAGCAGCCAGCAAAAGAACAACAAAAGAAAGGAAAAAAGGAAACTCGACCAAAGGGATATCCATCGATGAAAGAAGACAAAAATACAGACTAAAGCAATATTTTCCTGCTGTTTAGTGCCCCATTCTCGACTAGAGCTATAGCTTTTAGATAATTCTATAGCCTGTTTTTGGTAGATTTGATGTATCCCCAATATATACCCTTTCCCTGATGGCCATAATCGTTGCCATAATCCCCTCAAGGCCCAGCCCAATCTTTACACTCACCCACACCACACACACACAACTTCTGGAGAAGAGGACAACCAATATCATATAATTTATGTGTGTTTTGCCGTCGTCAGTCTACACCATGCCACATGCCCAACGCCCCACCCCAACCCCAACCCATGTGACTAAGCTGATTTCTTGTTTTCTTTTTTCTTCTATCTGTCTCTATGGCTCTATGTCTCTGTTGCCTGTTGTCTGGGGGCTGGCAGCTGTTTTGTTTCCATTTTCATTTTGGCATTGAATAGATCAATCATGGATGGGTTTGTCGATGTGTTACGCTGTACGGTGTATAGGGTACCGGCCTCTCGTACAAATAGCCCCCCAATGATGACCAATTATTCTCCAATAAAACTGTCGGCCAAATGTCATGAATTGAACTTTTACTGGCTTTTATGCGGCAACTTGAAATTCAATCGCAAATTGCTGTGAAAGTGAATTTCGAAAGTTCGAGGAATCAATTAGGGACGGTAAATAGATATACTTTTACATACATGTGTATATAGCGTATTATTTACTATTTATCCCGCGTTCCACTGGGGCGCACATTCAAATGACGTTAAGTGGGCTTACACATTTCCCATAAGCGAAAGGACATGATCAATTTCATGGAAAACTGTTGAATGACACGTGACCAAACGACGCAAAGGACATGTGACTTTTAACGATTAACTAAAAAATATATCGATTATTATCGATAGATTATAGTAGTTTATATGGGGAGTATATCGCTGTTTCGATCATTTATGGCTGTTATCGATCACATCTATCATGTCTGTGATGTTATGTCATTTATTGATGCTGTCTATAATTTATCAACAATTTATCGATCATTTGTTGATGAAATATTTTTCATTTTTTTAATTTTCAATTTTTATTGCCCAAACTTTTGGGCTTCAAATTCAAATCCCAAAATTTCCAATTTCTTTATTTTTTAATACTTGAAGAACTCTTAAAAATTGTTACCACATTTTATTACCAATTTCCAATATCCAAGTTTCTCATATGTCATCAGCTTCCAAATAAAAAAAAAACTTGCCCAATAAATCCGTCAAAGACATATTACATTTTTATAAGCAACTTAAATGCCAGCAATAAACATTGCTGCTGCTGCTGCTCCTACCGTCACGACTCCCTCCCGCTCCAAGTACTTCTCCACTTCCCACTCTGCCTCCTCTTCTATGCCAAACCCTTTCACTTCCCGACCCATTGGCGCAGTGCATTTTTTTTTTGGGGTCAAAGTTTGTCAGAGGGGCTTGATTTGTTTTGCTTTTGTTTTGTTTTGGTTTTTTTTTTCGATTTCGTTTCTGTTTCTGCTTAATTTTTGTATCTTCCCCCCACGCAGGGCACACAGCGGGGCACACAATTTAATGCAACATCATCGAAAGCGACAGACAGCAACGGCAACAGCAACAGCAACAAAAACAACGAATGGACTTGTTGCCGCTCGCCGCAGCAGCAGTTGTTGGCTTCAATCAGAGGCAAACACACACACAAATTGATATTGTGGGGGCGTTGTCGTAACGCATTTTATATAAAGATTTTTTTATCGTGAATTTAAATACCTAGGGAGTTGTTACAGTAAAGAAAGGGCATATTGATTACTCGCCCAACAGCCCAGGCAGCCCGATAGCTTTATTAATGGGGAACAAAACGAAATATCAATCGCCAGCTGTAAGAAATTATCTTTGCTACATCTTTTACTCCACATTAAATCCGAATAATGGGTATCTTTTAGTCGTCTAATATCTCCCTTTTCTCTGTTTCCCTTCGGGGGGTTTCCTTCTCCTTTTTGTTGTTGTTTTGTTTTTGGGCAAGTTTAATTTGTTGGATGGCCCCGCCGTTTGTTTTAAACGCTGTCATTTTCAATCGATCGAGAGTGCCTTGTCTCCGCCCGCGGATCGTGCTTGACTTTTGGCCTCTGGGCCCCCAGCGCAACAATTGTGAGAGGTGTTGCCTGGCAAATCACATCGCGGCTCAATAAGCGGCACAGGCAAATTACTCGTACAATTGGCCACCCTCCCGCTATGCCTCCCTACCGCCCTCCGCCCATCTAAATGCTGCAGCAACATCAATTGCAACACGTCGCCAACAGCTGTGTCGCGGCGGCTGTCTGGCCATTTATTTATCTACCATCGCGAACTGTCACGCCGTCCCCTCCTGCCACTCCTGTCCCGGCTGTCTGTCTGTCCCCTCACTTTGGGGACACGCGGCGTATGCGCAATTGCCATTTAATTAAAAATTATTTGCACATTGAGCGAACAATTTTTCGTTGATTTCATTTATCATTTTCATTTTTATTTTATTTTATTTTTTTGCTGTTGTTGGCGTGCAGGTGCGCAACGACGGAAACGACACCAAAACACACACACAAAATGTTCACACGCTCTCATGATGTGACTCTCAGACTCTGCCTCTACCTCTCTACCTCTGCCCCTGCCACCGACTCCGCTTTGGAGCTGCCTCCGAGTTGATGGTAATTAAGATGACAGCACAGTCGTGTCTGGGGCAGGTCTACGCACACATCTAATTATAATCATTGAACAAACAAACAGAGAAATATATTTAGTTTTTGCATAGCCCCAGAGACCAGAAAGATTCGAAGGAAAAGGGGGAAAAAAACATTCTTCCCAAAGATTCCAAGTGCGAAAACTCTTCAGAGCCTTCAAGGTTTATCGATCATTTATCGGGCTTACTGATCCATATTTTTTCATTTTTTTGTGTATATTTAAAAGTGGGAAAATTTCCTGTATTTTATATATTTATACTGAACCGTATTGATACCGAATCTTCCTGGAATTAATAATTATATCTGCTGAATGCATTTCCTGCTGTAGATTGCAGATCAAAGAAACAAAAACAAATGTTTTTATAGCCAACGGAAATGCTTTCCTTGTTGCGAAAAATTATATTATCCCCCCCTGGGAAGCGCATTAAAAGACAGACCGAATAACTGGCGACTCTGATGAAGATGGAAACCCAAAGCGGTATGGGCGTCTTCATTAATGATAGGAAGTAGGCCGGAGACAAACAAAGAGAGAGAGAGAGAGGAAGAAACAGGGTGAGCGGAAAGACCGTCAAAATCCATTTGACAACATAAAATTGTTGTTTCAAAACCAACTGGCAAACGAAGCCGAAGCCAAAGCCGCTGGAGTCGCCACTGTGGGGCATTAATGCCAATGGCTAATTAACTTGTTGTTGAGCTCGTAAAATAGTTTGGCCGCTCATCAAGATAATAAAAGGCCGGGCCGGCCGGGGCCAATTCACCGTCGGAACCAAAGTTTTTGGTCTTTAATTGAGCACCGAAAAAAAAAAGTATATATAAAAAATAAAATTGTTGACTTTTGGCCACTCTGGTGGCGTCAGCTGCAAGAATGACCTGCTCACCGGCACACCGGCCAGCTACTGTCAACAGAACGAACCTGAAAAAGGAAACTGAAGAGCAACGGACATCACAGAGATATAGATACAGATACACTAAAAGAGACGAAGAGAGACCAAGAGAGACCGAGTGAGAGAGGCAGACACATTACTGCAGTCACTTTTGGTAATTAGATTTTCAAGTCGAGATAATGAAGTGGACATTAAAATTTTACAACCTCCAAGGAGCAGAACACACCCGGAATGCATACAGCACCTATCGAAACTGAAACTGAAACTGAGAGCCAGCGAGCGCATTCAATAAATTAATTACGAATTTCCAACCTTAAATGTCAGACTAGAACCTAGCCCCGTATTTTCCAGGTGGCATGGGGGGCACATGCAGACAGCCGCCACACCCTACAAATAAATATTGGAAACCATTCACACACATGGCTCTCTCTCTCTCCTCTCTCTTTGTGCTATCCGTAATATATTGTATGCATGACTCTAATTAAACCACAATTGTTGTGTAAACTTTAAGGAATTGATTGCCCCGACACGGAGCACTCCCAATAACAGGTCTGTCCACTGTCACACACATACAGTATGAATGTGTGTGTGTGTACATGCAACACACAGTGCAGCAGCTACAAAATCTGTTGCCAAGTTGGTCGGCAATTAACAGGCAATTGACTTGAAAAGTGGACAGGCCTGCACTCTGGAAATTGTATTAGGACACGGACGGATGCAATACACACGGCACATGAATATTGAAAGTTATTGCAATTCCATATTTATTGTCTGGGAAGGATGCAATTCCTTCTCTCTCTTTTTCTCTATTCGATTCGTTTGTGGGAATGGAGCAGGGGAGTTCGTAAACTTATATGGAAACTTATATCAATGATAAATGACAAAAGCGTACTTTTATTTTTCGACATTGAGCTGTGGCATTTCCTTTACAAAGTCATAATATTTTTAATCCCTTTGGGACTTTCCGCTAACAATCATTTCTCATACCCAAATTTAATTAATCGGCACAGATCCAAAATTGTAGGCTGCTGAACGTTGCTGTAGTTGAATTGAATGTTGTTTGCTGTGATATTGAAGCAGGTTTAATGCAGACCACATTCCTTTTTTATTGCCAAAACCAAACCACATTCTTTAACCATGCATGATTAGTGGATAACCAATCAAAGACGAATATGTTTTCATTCACTTAAGCAACAAATTGAATAAAAAGCTAAACCAAACAAAGTTCTATGTAGAAGACTTGGCAGACTTTGTCTGATTGTTCTTTGCCCCAAATTGCATTCAATTGAAATCAAATCAAAGCCGCAGACCAGTATGATGTCATCTCTCGATCGTGCTCTACTTTGCCCGCATACTCCGCACAGTCCTCCCTCAAACAGAGATGCCCGCAATTCCTTATCTATCCTAACATCTACGTATTTGCTCTCTCAGCAAAATTCCTTTATTGCTCTCTCAGCATCATAGTAAAAAAGCCTACATAAAAATATCTAATAAGAATTATCCCAAAACCCAGCCCAAAGAAAATCTGCAAAATATTTTGCAATACAGTGACAGGCAGAGAGAGACAGACACCTAAAACGTAAAAGAGATCGAGAATACGTCATGCTGGGCCTCCGAAAAAAGCAGAATGACCTTTTGGCATTTGGCTTTGTTTTTTTTCATTTTTTTTGAACCCATGCACATGATTCAGGCGGTCGCGAGAGAAGGCGAATGCCCCCAAGGCGCTCCGCAATATAAATAAATTTATATCATTTTTTTTTGCACTTTTTTTCTGTTAGCTCTGCGGGTGGTCCATCCACTGGAGAGTGGAAAAGGGAGCGGGGGCTGAGGAGATATATGGGGGCAGCGCAGGTGGCGTCGAAAATAAAAACGTTAGCCTAATGCTTTTAATGTTGGATAATTTAGCATTTGTTGCCATCATTTGTTATGCAAACAAACAACAGTACAACGTCCGTCCAACTGTCTTCCCCACCCCTATAAATCATCACCATTATGTTTAACCCATTGATAATGTTAAATGGTATATGCTTAACCCTCATAAGCAACATTTTTGGCAGCAACAAAAGATGCGTTTGCATACACTTATTGATTTCGATTTAAACAAAAAGAAAAAAGGAAAAGAAATTCATTATATAATCTGAAGGCAAGCGGGTGGAAGCAAGGAGCAGGGTAAGGGCACTAGGGCTAGGGATGGGGGTTTTCGGGGTGGGTAAAATGCAATAAATTCCCATTAAGCTGCTCACATAAAACGCCTGATTGCATACCAAGCTGCAACAGAAAGCTGAAGCTGAAGCTGAAGCGCGCTGAAGCCAACATCCTGTTGACAGTCGTCGTGGCAGGCATCGGCGGTAGAAGCACCAGCAGCAGCAGCAGCAGCTATCAATATTAAAAGCGCTTATTTGACAGAAATATGACAAATGCCTGACAGCCAAGGGCGTGGCACACACAGGCACACACAGGCACACACAGGTTGCATACACACCCAAGAAGTGCCAAGTCATTAGTAACGCAAAAAGTGGCAGGAGAGAGAAAGAGCGAGGGAGAGAAAGAGAATACGCGCAGCAAGTGTCAGAAATGCTTTTTGGATTAGTCGATGCGAAATTCGTGGTGTATTGAATTGCTTTTGGGCAGCAGGCAGGCAACAGCAACAGCAGGAGGCAAGTGTGAAATATTCCTGAAGCGGATGCTGCTGGTCTCTGGGTCCCTGGGTCCCTGGGTCCTGGTCTCATGCTGCCTTTGACACGTGCAACACTCACGCAATGGTCTTCAAGTATATTGTATCTATCCCCCTAGCAATGAGCATCAGGAATGCATTCAACTGTCAAAAGCTGCAGGAAATCAATGAAGCGAAGCAAAAGCTAGGAAAAACTCATGTTCCAAATGCAAGTGGGCACGGGCACATTTGATTGGACTCAGTTGATATAAAAATGCACATGTATGGAATTTTGACTTAGACTATTTATTCCATTCTCACATTACTTTATCGTCAGCGTAGTTTCTTAATCATTATTCTTTTCTTATTATTCCCTTCTGTTTATTCCTTTCTCGCTCATTCCCTGCTCGTTATTTTTGGCCTTTATTATTATTGATTTTATGTTGAACTTTAAATGGTATATAATTATAAATATTATTTTTCAATACGTTTCCTATCATTTTGATCTGGCTATTTCCGATGCTTCCTTTTTCTGTTATCTGTTATCTGTTTTATTTATATTAACATTTTTCTTTTTTAATTTTTCGCATTATTGCGTGCATTTTATTTATAAATGCTCGTAAAGATTCAGCGGGGTGACAATTTTATAAATATTTTTATGGCGTTTCATAAATTTTTATATGCCGCGGCGCATTGGCTTCCACATCCACCCTCTCCCAGTCATTCTCCCCCACAATATCCCTCTTCAATTTGTCGTCGCTGCAGTTTATGAATTCCCATTTCCATTTCCCTCTGTTCCTCTCTTTTCTTTCCTTAATTTTTGCCATTTTTTTTGCATATTTCAACGCTCTCATTGTCCAATGCCTGTGACAGAGACAGAGGCACAGACAGACAGACAGATAGTTGTTGGGGCATGCAACAGCGCTGTCATCGGTTGCAACAATTACTTAAACGCAGCCATAATTTGTGATGTAGGCAGTCAGCCAGGCCAGGCCAGGCAGCCAGCCAGGGCAATTTACTCGTCCACTCGTCTGCATATATTTTTCACAATTTTATTATTATTTCAACGAATTTCCAACTATAATTATTATGATTATTATTTTGATGTCGAGTGCCACACAGTTGATAAGGCAGCCGTTAAAATGTCCCTCGCAAATCAGAAATGCATCCATGGAATCCTGTGTTAAATTAATGAGAGATGTTCTATGGCAGAAACTTCATTGATAACCTCAGATAAATAGAGTCTGTAGTAAGAAATTCAGTACCCTGTAGCTTTTTAAGTCTCGGACTTATTATTGAAAATTTTTCAAAGATAAAGTTCTTTAAGGTATTTAATCTTTTAATGATGACACACTGAAACGGATAGGTACAGTTTTATTAAATTTAAAAAAATACAATTATATACCGCCTGTTTTCAATTACATTTTGATAAACATTTTATGAAATATTTAAATTTGATTGCATTAATTGAGCTTCAATTACAAAAATAAAAAGAATACAAAAAAGCCATCGTAAACCATCACTGGCCATAAATATTAATTTGGTATTCAATTTTCATTGATTAATTTCCAATTTAGCATTTATGTCGCAGCCTGTCACACAGTGTCTTCCTTTCCTTTTTACCCACACTTTTTGTGGTTTTTTGGGTTGTTTTTTTTTTTTATTGTGATTTGTAACCCCAAAGAAGTCCCATAAATCACAACAAAATCACACAAAAAATCTTATGGGTTGGCAGGCAAATAAACTTCGACTTCCTTGGCCCGCTCCCTTTGCCATTTTGTTTCTTTGATTGAACCGAAGAGAGTCTCGAACGAACAATGGCAATTAGCTCATAAAAATGAAAATATCCACATTTACGATGGTTCTTCCATCCATCCATCCATCAGACAAATTAATTGAAATTCAAAGTCTGGGACCTTTGGCGAGTTTTATGAGCATTGGTTTTTCTGTTTAATTTCACTTCGCTCGGATTGGATCGTCATCTACATCATCATCATCATCATCTTGTGGGCTTGCTGCTGCTGCTGCTGCTGTTGGTGTGTTTCCAATGAATAATAAAGTAGATTGAAGCCAATCCACAGACCAATCCGTATCCGGACCGACTTGTGCTGCCTCCGCTGCCGCTGCTGCTGCTGCTGCTCAGATATAAATCAATTCCCGAGAAGCGACAAAAATTTACATTCCGATTTGCCAGCCAGCCCACAGGGGGAACTTGCAATACGATCCAATCCCATACGATCTGTGGGCGCAGGCTCCGGGGGCTCTCTCTCTCTCTCTGTCTTCGGGGCTTTTGGGGCTCGCTCCATCTCTTATTGAGATTTCATCGCCTGTTTTTGTGTGTGTCAAAGGCGGCGGCGCATGCGTTGCCATGTCCCCGAAGTAAATTTATGGGAACGGTAAACACAAACGGGGCATTGTATCAATAATAATAATAATAAAGCGAGATATAAAAGGCAGCCAAATAAATCGTTATCGTTGAAAAATCGTGCCCTCGCATTACAATTCGTAAGCGTTTAAATGTCTTTAAGTGGGCCTTGATTAATGACTCTCCAAAGAGTCGATGGATGGTCTGGTATGATGATGATCGTCTCTGCGTACACGCACTGCGGGAGCTTACTTCATCCAAACCACAACAACAACAAAAAGCTCCAAAACATCACCAGGGGTTTGGTCTCCACACGGTTTGGCTCCGATAGGCGTGACTATGATAACATGGCCAAACAAAAGGCCTTTCAATTGGCCTTGACTAAGGGTTTTATCATGATCATAATCTGTGGGGATCGCTCATGATCACAGAGCAATTTGTTCAACAAACTTTCATATCTATGGGGCCCTCAGCAATTAAAGCATTCAATCTAATCTGAATACTCAAATAGATCATTTAGAGGCTTTGTGTTTCCAATTTGAGATGCAAACCAGTTCAGGTTTTTGTTGGTTATTTTGTTTGGCAAAAACTAACATGTGTAGACCATTAACCAAGTTTGATTAAAGATACAGAAATCACTTTAATGGATTATATATGGTGGTTTTCTTAAGGGGGGTATTAATCAACATTTAAATCATGCTTAGACACTTATTAGATGCCCACTTTAATGTAAAGAAATTATCTTTAGATACAAAATATAATTAGCCATAAAAAATATTATATTTATTTATAGATATATATTTATATTATATTTATATTTATTTTGGAATCTCTTGGCAAAATAATTAGAGATTTCTTATAAGTAAGCCGCAGCGTTTTATGCGCGTATCCCAGGCTGAAACGCTGACCGATGGGCGCTGCCGCATGGCATGCCACTCCAAAGTCATTGTAGATAGAACCCAAAATCTACAGGCTACAATCATATGCGGGCATCTACAATTTGTCTGCACAATATCACATCTTTGGGCTCATCTAGATGGTTCGATCTTTAAATTATGATCATTTTAAAAAATGAGAAAACTTCCACTCAGATTAATGTCTAAACCTCACTCTTTCCATGTGGAACTAAAGGCCATTCAACTGTGATCTATCCCCCTCAAATGAGACTCATTTACAACTTTATCTATAAAAAATCAATGCTCTTTCGCTGCTTAATATTTTGATCTTTGATCATCATTAAATCTTCACATAGACACCTTTCGAAATGTCTCTTTTTTTCCACAATTCTGTCACATCTTACCCGTCAAATGAGTGTCAATCCAAATTATCTTAAAACCCATCATCAGCATCATCATCGCGTAGCCAAAAACTAGCTCAAATTTCACATCAAAACACACACATTAAAAACCTCAAAACTCACACAAAATAAAATTGAAATTTCATCATTTTTATTAGCCGCCTGTCTGTCGTCTAGAATGCCAGGCCAAGACAGATGCCACATTAAAAAAAAAACCCCCATTAATGAAACACTGAATTTTCCAATTGAATGCGGCGGCACACGATCAGATAAAAATACATTTTTGAGACAGAGGGAATGTCAATGTCAAAAATTGTGGCGCTGGCTTTCAAGCCAGAGACCAGCCTGGCTGGTGATGATCTCTAGCCAAGCTTAAGGATTCCTTTCCGTTCAGGTACGAACAACAACAAAACAGATACCCACGCGAGTGACCCTTCCTTCGAGCAGGGTTCTACTGTAAGACGATCCTCTATACGAAATTTCAGTTGAAATGAAAAATTGAAAAAGGAAAGTGAATGAAGAAGGCAGAGCACAGAGGAGCGAGCGCTCGGCTCGGCTCGCTCGCTCGAGTTGTCATTTGACAACGTCGCACAATTACAGAACTAAAATGAACAATATTAAACGAAATTATACTCTGGCAATGCGCTTGAAAGAGACAGACACAGGGCAGCGACAGAGAAAGAGAGACACAACAAAGGGCCTGCCTGGCGGCGGCATAAAACAAAAGAAGGACTCCCGGACCCATCCAAAAGGCAGACAGAGAGAGAGACCAAGTCCAAGACCGATACCCAGGGGCAGGCAGGCAGGCAGTCAGCAGCTGCTGCTCGCCTCGAGGCGAGTTTTGGTATATCATTTTTCATGACAGTCGCGTACATACATATATATATGTGTATATACAGTTGATATATCCTGTAGTTTGACAGTTGCAGACAGCACTTGAAAATGCAGCAATTGCAGCAGGACTAATTATGCCACTAATTTAGTTGTAGCTTCGAACCCTTTCCAGGCATCATAATTTACTGCAGCCACCCAAAAGAAATGAACCCCACAGCCTCTCCAACAGAATGCAGACACACACACAAATCATTCATATTTGCCCGAGTTGAAGTTGAAGTTCATAAACGACTTCATCATTTTACGATTATTTCTAGCAATTTCAATGCAGTGGGTTCCCCCCCATCCAGCCTGACAGCCATCCAGCCTGCCCAGCCTTCAATGGGGAACCCTTGGAAAATGTGTCGAAAATTTACGATGCCTGTGACACAGTTAACTCATGCTCTCGACACCGAAAACATATATCAAATGTGTGGCACGACTTGGAATGCCATCCACCGACCACGGACCACGGAATACGGAGACAGAGGGTTTACCTGCTTTAACCAGAACTCAGTGCCAGAGCCAGAGACCAGAGCCCACAGTCAGAGCCCAGAGCCACAGCACAGACCCCAGACCCAAACAATAACGTGAAATATGTGCGGCGTTTTGCAATTCATACGCAAAAATGGATGAGGGAGCAACATCAACGACAAGAAGGACGACCACGACAACGACAACGACTACGACGATGGCGGCGGCGGCGGCCCATTTGAATCGTTCGACCTGCCAATGGTTCTACAGTAGCCACCACCACATCACTCCGCACTCCGCAGAGCACTCCACTCCTCTCTCCACTCTGCCATCAACAGACGCAGGACACAACCGCATATGCAACGCGGATAGTGGGATACAATAACACATTGTCTGAGGCAAAAATGGGGCGAAATAAAAAAGTGTGCGACATTGGCAAGTGGCAGGTCAGAGAGCGGTACAAAATACAGTGCGTAGCAAAAGACTAATGCCATCAAGATGGCAATTCTGAACATCTTTTTGAGAATTTAGCAAAAGAACAAACAGATCTGTCAGAGCAATAAATCAATTTTCAACGGAAAAAGGCCTCAGAAATTATGAAATTAAGATGATAATTACATGCTGGCTAGATACAAGACCTTTCAAACTTTAAGAGATATTTTCTACAAATTGTTAGAGTTAACAAATAAATAAAAGCGGCACAAAAACTCTCCCAAGAATCTTATTACATTGACTGATTGCATTTTTCCCTAAGCATATCCTTTCGCTTATGGTAAACTTTTACAGCATTCCTAAAGGGCTCCACGATCCGTTCCTATAGCCCTGAAACCTTTTGCTTTTGCCTATGACCATGACACACACTGTAGGACCCCCCACAGAACAGATCCCATTCCCCGTCCAACTGGACTGGCCTGGACTTTCGGCTTGCATTTAATCTTCCAATTGAGTGCGTACCATGGCACCACCCCACTGTGGGCTGGCATAGTAGATAAACGGCCAGGAGAGGAGGTTTTCCTCTGAATGTCCTTTGCCATATAACCAATCCCACTCTACTGCAAACACACACATTCTGACTGCATTGTCAACATTTTTGCTTTTAAAAAACAATTAATCTTTATTAGTCGATGACTCAAAAGCCAATTAAAAGTGCTCGCGCACAAACGTCTGCCTCAATCACGCCCCTGCCCACGATCCAACATTTTCCCTGAATAATTAATCATTTTCTTTTTTTTTTTTTTTTTTTTACTTTTGTTGCGGAGAGATTGTGCGAGTGAGAGTGCGACTGAAAATCCCCCAAATACAAGGTACGTGAAAGAAACGTAAAAAAGAAATTGTGCAATATCCGTAAAATGCGCAAAACTTGCCATCAATATGCTACGCTCGGATACGTCCATCAAAAATTCACTGAAGCGTAGATCCTTTGCCGTTCCCTTGGCTGTGTTCGCTAAAGGATTCGTTACGGATTTATTGGCAGGAACCCCTGCCGCCCTAACTTTTTGGTGCTGGTTTCCCTTTTTTGTCCATAGGAGACGAGCCTCGCCTCGTGCTGTAAATTGACTTTTTGTTCCATAGAAAATTGGTGGGGTTTTTTTTTGGGTTCCTAGAGGTATTATTATTTTTGAAAGCAAACAACAAAAAAAGTTTGCGCCAAAATATAAATTAAAGAAGGAACTCTGGTTCAGGGTCAAAGCTAATCCGTTGGACAAATCACAAGGCCTAAAATGGACTTTACGCACCAAAGACACTTGAAAGGCATTAAATCCCAGCCGAAAGAAATAAATTCTGAACCGAAACATCCCTTGGCAAAATCCCGAAATAATATTTTCGAGGGGTGCGTGCAAATAAAGACAATGAATGCATGGAAAATCTCACTCTCTCTCTCTCTCTGTCTTTCGCTGGCAATCCCTAAATGATGTTAAACAGAAAATAAATGAACTCCAATGGAGGGGTGACGACGATGATTATAGTGGTGTAAAGGATTTGTGCGACAAGTATTGATGATCGACCAGATGGACTGCACTGAAGGATTTGAGCACGCACGATCCATGTATTATATTTGGGAAAAATCAAATCACACTCGGGGGTAGCAAAAATAATTTCCTTATTTTTCGGTGGTGGTTTCAGGCAACTTGCGACTTTTGCCCCCATAAACAAATAAATGTTTAGTGGCATTGTTGGGTTTTCTTGTTTATTTATAGATTTTCGTGGGGTTAGAAAATTAGCAGCACAGAAAACAGAACAGAAATCAAAAAATATTTACACAAATACTTTAGTTTGGAATGGAAATATTATTGTCAACACTTTGGCTACAATAAAGGGGCGAAAAATCCTGGCGGCTTATGGGGTATTGTTGATTTAGGTTAAAGGACATTTTTCATTGCAGGAAAAAGGGTACCGCTAATTGCATTTCAACAGAGGGAGAGAGAGGGGCAGAAAAACTCGAACAAAAATATTGGAAGCGTAACTTTATAAAGCACTCAGCACAAAATTTAAATAAAGCATAAACCGAATAAAAAAACATTGTAGAAAAAACAGAGAGAGAGAGAGAAGGGAGAATTGGGTCAGCAGCTTTGGACATGTGTAAAAAGTGTTGTTGCAACTATTGTACAACATGTGGCCGTCGAGTCAGAGTCTGCAGTCTAGGAACTGTTGTAAAAAAAATGTTTTTTAAAACCAAAACATGGCCAGCAACAGAACAGAATCGAACGGAGTACAGAGGGCAGCACACCACGCCATCGGACATTGGTCAAAGGCTGGTCAGAGAGCCGGCAAAAGCCGGCAAAAGTAAAAAGGAAAAACGCAACACAAATAAAAGAGCCCCCCAAAAGCAACGCCAAGTGCACCAGCAGCAGCAGCAGCAGGAGCAGCCATACCACAAGACAATGCAACAGCCGCAAAAGACACACAAACAGACACACAGACAGACGGAGAGACAGGCTCGAACCAGTTGGCCAGAAAGAAAGAGCGAATCTAGAGGCAAAGGCAGGCGCAGAGGCAGGAATCAAAGAGGAGCAGCTTCTACTTCTTGGTCTGATTCGCTTTCTGGTCCATTTGGTTTTGGGTCGTGCCTTGGCCATGTTTTTCGATTCATATTTTCGACAGTGGAGTTTTTCCATTTCACGTTACCCTCCTTGCGTTGCGTTGTACTTGGTTGGTTTAGTTGTACTCTATGGTTAAAAGGGTATACCGATTTTAGGGAAGATTTTGCAAAGAAAATTTTTATTAGAAAAATGAAGTTAAATGATCTGTCCAGCAATGTGTTCATTCATCTTCTTTTTTCCGTACTCCCAAATAAAAAGTATTTTCTGCAAATTCCTTAACTTTAATTCTTTCCAAAAATACTCCATAGGTCCCATCTCCTTTTTTCATTCCTTCAACTGTCAAAAAGAAGTGAAAGTATATGCCTTTAATCGACTCTCATCTAAAATTAAAATTCTTTCCCGCATCTATTTTCTAGGGGGGGCGGGGTGCAGAGACGACGGAACCAAAGTTTGTTCAACTGTTTTTTTTTTTGCATTCCCTGGCATGTTTATATTTGCTGTAAGCATTACTTTTTTTTTTTACTCCATTTTACTCCTTTTTTTTCTCCTGTGGCACACAAACAAAAACCAGTTGCATGAAAACAACCAACAACAAAAGCAATGGGGAAAATATATAAACCAAATAGTGGAATTTTTCTCTATTACAGTGCAAAGTGCATTGAGGCATGCAGCACCGAAGGGTTGTAGAGAGAGTGGCTGAAGGGTTAGGGGTTGATGCTGGATGCTGCTGATACGGCCGCCATTTGGAGTTGTCCAAAAGCAAAATGCATAATAAATAGAGTTGCCCTCCCCCCCTCTTGCCATCATCCCATCTCTATAACTATATTTACTTTTTTTTTTCACTCAGCAAAAATTGTGTCAAAATCGGATGTTGCCTTGAGGGGGCAGGCAGCAGCAGCAGCAGGTTGCAGCAACAGCAACTTTAAAATGTACACAAAAGGCTGTACCCCATCGTAACCGGCAGTAACAAAATTTATGGATCTTGCCGTGTAATTTTCTAACGTACCTGCCAATTTAACGGTAAAGTGTAAATTTCATTTAATTTGACGGCCAGGCCACAGATTGAAAGCTCCAGGGCAGCGGTTAATAAAGTTGCACCATCACCAACAGCAACAACATCACAGTAGTGGCAGTGGCAACAAAACTAATTAGTCCACACAGAGGATGAGCCTCCGTCAGTAGATCAACCAACTTACCTAAAAAGAGAAACAAGAAGCAGAAGAAAAAGATGATTTAATAAGCAATTAAATTATTCGAAATAATGTAAGCCATAAGGAGGGGGACACGAGCAGGAGGCTGTGGTGGGGCTTGACTAGGAGGAGGGCCACAGAAATTGCACATAAAATTGCAATTTTCCAGCAAATTCATAACACAAAAAAAAAATTATACAAAATCAGGCCGCTGGCGTAAAGGGAGATGGGGCAAAAAAAATATAGAGCGATAGAAAGAGAGAGATGAAGAGCGAAAGACCTGAGGATGCTAAGCCACAGTGCGTAACGAAATAATATGACTGCGCTTATTTTTGTGGCATATACTTGCGCAACGCACTGTAGAAAGTACATGTGTAGTATGAGTGGAAAAAAGTGCTAGAAAGAGACTCTCGGTAGAGATTCAACAGCTGCCAAACGCAGTCCAAGTCCAAACTCAACGTCATTCTCTACATCATAATGATCATCATCATTGTCATCAGCTGCGATAGCTGCAACAACTCAAGTGGCATCTACCACAGATTCCACAGCTACAGCTTCAATCTGCCAGCAGGGCAGCGGCAGCCGACAGGAGTCCAACTAATGCCATCAAGGCCCTGATGCATACAGTGATTAGACTGGACGTTGTACCCAACTGGAGGCAACCAGCTTCTTCATTATACCCTTTTGGCCGAGGGTATTATGAATGCGCGTTTACAGGTTTTTCCCAGCAAAGAATGCGTCATTTATGTGGCTGCAGAGATGGATCTTCAAAGTGTATCTAGAGCTTCGTTTTTCAAAGCTGAAGCTGAAAATGAAGCTGAAGCTGATGCTGAAGCTGATGCTGGGGATGTTGCGATGTTGCTGCTGCTGCTGCTGCCTGATGATGACGATAAGTGCAGTTCGGGAGCGTAATAGAAAAGTTGCCACAACGTGCAGCAGGGCAGGGGATATGTGTGTGTGTGTGTGTTGCTGCGGCTGCTGCTGCTGCTGCTACTGATGATAATGATAGATAAGTGTGCGCCAAGTGCACTACGTAACTTAGTCTCTAACTTCAAAAGCTATCAGCAGTTAAATCGAAAAGCAGTAAGCCATCCAGGGAGCAGGCAGCAGGCAGAAGCAGCCAACGGGCAAGAACTGTAAATGTTGCGCAGCTTAATGACAAGAGCGCCAAGCCAAGTAAGTTGCAGCAACAGGAGGCATGAGGCATGAGGCAGTAGGATGCTCTGAGATGCTGCTGCTGCTCCTTTTGCTGCTGCATCATTAGCAATTGTGGGCAGGCCAAGGCGGGCAGGCGTGGGTCTCAGTCTCTCAGTCTGGGGCATGGGGCATGGGAAATATTTGCTATAAATGCATGCAACATTAAGTAGAACGCATTTTTTTTTCTCCCACTTCTCTCTGCTTTGCCAGCATCTGCAACCTGATGACGCCACACGCCACTTCACTTGGCTGCCTCCCGCCAATGTTGCTGCCACTTCTTGTTGCCGCTGCTGTTGTTGTTGTGCCTTTTCACAGCTCAACGCTTGCGCACATTTTTGGGTGGGGTGGGGGAGGGAGGTTGCCTGAGAAAAGGGTTCAGATTCAGAGTAGGAGTCCCGCGAGTCCCGGGAGTCGTCTTGCCCTCGCAGGCAGTGTCGGTGGGTGGCAGTGTGTGTGTGTGCCTTGCGCCGTTTGCTTTATTTCTTTCCAAGAATCTTGACGGCTATTAAGGAACAAACAGAAACAGAACCAGCAGCAGCAGCAGCAACAACAACAAAAAGGGAGCCACCAGGAATCCATAGCCTTATAGTCGATATTTCCATACCCATTAATCAGCCACAAAAAAGAGGAAATGGGCATGCATAATGCTCTCTGCAACAAAAAAATCCCATAAGCGAAAGGAAATTTAAGTACTCTTCCCTCTGCCTGTTTTATCTGTCATACAGAATACAAATACAGCATACCCTTCGATACCCAAAAAAAATACATCGTACCCAAGCTGTAAAATAAAATTATTATTTTCTTTTCGTGCTCATAATTTGCACTGCTTTTATTTTTTGTTGCGCTCTTTCGCTGTGCTCTGGCTCTGGCCTCGCATCTGCCAGGCTTTTTCTCAGCTTTGCCCTCAATTAGTAAAAGACTTTTCCTCTTTTCCTTATTACATTCTTAGCCCTGGCTTCCACAGCTTTTCTCGCCCAATAGTTTTGCGCTCTGCACTCCAGACTTCTCAGCTGGTTCCTCTGCCGCCCCCGTTTCGGCTTTAGCAGTAAATTAAGTTACGACTTTATGTTGCATATTAGTGGCAGCCACCAACAGAGTGAAAGAGAGAGGGAGAGAGAGAGGAGGATCCGCAGAGATTTGCGGGGCGGGGCAACTACTAAATATTGAAATTATTGCCCCACCTAATTGGTGGGGGAAGTAAAAGAAAAGGAAAAAAATATTCTGTTTTAATTTTAAATTCTTTTTTGCAGTTCAAAGGTTTTCTCTAAGTTTCACTCCAGCGAATTCCAGAGATAACTTAAACTGTCTAGTTCTGGGTATAAGCTTTTAAATCTTTTGAATTTATTTAGTTGACGCATTAATTTCTTGGATTTCTTTTATAATGGGACCATGATTCATGATCTCCATTCCGTTTTTATGATCAACCCAGAGATCAATGCCCAGGATTAAAGCCAAGGATTTTGCTTTATATTCGTCTTTTTTTTATTTATTTTATTTTATTATTTATTGACAATTTATTTTATTTAACCGCCACAGCCTCAGCCTCAGCTGGACATTTGCGGCCATTTAGTTACGATAAAAAAAAAAACGAAAAAATGTATGCAGCTAAGCAAGAGTGGGAGAGAGTATGGGCGAGCGTAAAAAGAATTATATTTTCTCAGGCAATAAAAATGTCAACAGCGTCGCCGCAGACCAAATGGCAATTGCAGAAATTCTCCTGCCTTTTTCTCTGCTTTCGGTTCGGTTCGGTTTGGCTCTACGCTCTCTCTCGCTCTAGCCCTTCCAAAGTGATTTATGCATTTCGCATGCAAAACGCTAATCAGTGGACCCATGGAACGCTGAACGGCGACCCCATAAGTCTCCTTTCACCCCGCTAGCCATACAGTCTGAAAGCAGCAGAAAAAAAGGGCGTCTCAGCATCCACACACACACTCTGGAGGGTAATACAAAACTCAAATAGCGTTTAGCCAAAGATGACTAATGTGCTTGGACGATGTCCAAGTGGTCAAGTGGGTTCCGGCTTCAGCCTTACATGGGCTCCACTCCACTGCACTCCTTCATCCATTCATTGGTTTTTGCATGTGGGATATGTTAAGATTAATGGGAAAACTCAAGGAGTCTGTGATGATATCGCTTTGAATATATCGATATCTGGCTGAAGCATATTTATTTTTTATTTTTTTTTTTATTTATATAAATCTAACAGGTAATACTAAAATTACAAGCTAGTAAATTTACCGGAACATTGGCGGCATAAGGCATTCAGTCCCAACTGATGTAAAGTATTAATTAAACATTTTAACAGAAAATGGCTGAAGCATAATATTGATGGAATATCAATAGAATAAAACAGAATGTGCATTTATCTCTTGATTCAAACACCAAAACACCAAAACTACTATTTCCTTATTTCTTTATGTAGTTTATTTTTGTTGTTACAGTATAATTTTATGCATCAATAAACATTGTACGAGCAGGCATATTCCTGCTCTGAAACACTTTTGATGGACAGGAAGTGCGCTTTTTGCGTAAAATACCCTTTTAACCCCCCAACCCCACCCAATCGAAACCGCCCCCGAGCAGAGGGCTGTTGGATTTTCAAAACTTGTTGAAATACGCGCATATGCCGAGCATAATTACAACGCAAAAAAAAAAAAATTGGTTATATTTGTAACTTTTGTAAAGTGCTTCAATAAGTAATGAGGGGAAAAGGGAAAAACTGGATGGATGTACGGATGGAAAGCCAAGAGACGGCGGCGGTGTGCAGAGGTTTGGGGAAACACAAGAGGCAACGAGCAGAGAGCATGAGAGTTCCGTAGTTTGAAGAGAACTTAATATTTTGGCCTGATTCGCGGCGCAAGGCCGCACAATTTGAGCGTACATTTCGTTCATTAATATTTTAAGGCCCAAAAACTGTAATTTGACTTTATTTGGCAATTATTAAGGTTCTGCTTGCATAGAGGGGGAAAACTTGTATGCCGGAATTTAAATTAAATTTAACATTGATTGTAGCAAATTGTCGAGATTTCGTTTAAATATTATGCGCATTTTTCAAGGGCATTTATTGCTTCCAATAAATGAACGTCCCATGCTCCCGAAAATCTCAACCACAATTTTCAATTAAATTCAATTGGTTTCATGTCAAATTGTGCAAGCAATAATGCATCATATTTTGGTCTTTGGTTTGGTCTTAAATTCACATAATTCGCAATGAGAATTCCTGTGTCCAGGACATATAATAGGCTTCCTTTCTCCTTTCTCCATTCACCTTTGCACTTTGCCAAAATTGCAATTTAAATTAGCAGCAAAGGAAGGACAGTGGACATCACTTGCCAATCAAAGGCATGTGTACATATGTGGGTGGGGGTGGGGCAGTGTATATTCTATAACTCTATGCCACAGAGACAATTTGCCTGCACTTGACCATAAAATTAATTAACTAAAATATGCCAAGAAAGAGCCTACCACACCATACGCCCAGCCTCTACCACTGATTGTGACTTCAGGATACGAACAAAGCCATCCAAAAACCGAGTAATATCAAGAGCAACAACTGCGACAAAATGTAACCTAAACGACCAAAAGGCAGAGGGCCAGGCACAGTGCGCAACAGAAGCACCATTCCTTCGACTATAAACTCTTTGGCAGGGCACTCTTACTTGTCTTACTTGTGACACTGGCTTACACTTTTGCCTCGCACTGTATTCTGTATGTGCTGGAGAGCGAGCGAGACTGACACTAGGCTTAGTTATTGTATTGTGCATACACCGAGCGGCCTGTGTTCATGTCCTGAATGCCACAATTAACTAAAAGGCGCGCATCATATTACAAACAAACAATACGACAAAATTGTACATAGTCGGAGTATCAAAGCCTACAACTATGGAAATTAAAACAAGAAGAGCTGAAGCATTTGATACCCTTTGCAGCGAACACTTTTCCCATTAGGTTAGGGCACAAAGACAATTTCCCAGGGTTGATTTGGGTAGATCACCGCAGCTTAGTGCTGCTTAGGGAACTGTGATATTAAATATTGCTGCAAGGCTTCTCAGAGAAGGTTCGCCTAGAAAACAGAAAGAAGGATATGGCTATATCGATTCTACTGCAAGTTCTGTTCAAAATTAGCTCCCCATATATCGTGCCTAATGGGGCGCTGCATCATAATAATCTCGCTCATGGAAGTGTATCCAAAAACCAACAATTAGAGCCATAAGAATGTCCCTCGACCCAGACAAACGGGGAGTGACAAGGACATGAAGGCGGAAGCAACAACTGCTGTTAAGTATGGATGTGTTTGTAAATATCAGTATGTGTGTGTGTGTGTGTGAGTCCTGTATCCTGTGTATATGGATATTATTGTTATTTCAGTTGAAACTCTGAATTGCTTGTAGATTTATTCGGCAACAGCTGTGCCATTTGGCCAGCAAGCAATTTCTGTCTGTCTGACTTACTTCCTCTACCACCGCCCTTGCCCTTGCCCTGCCCTGCTCGTCCTTGTCCCTGCAATTTATGTATCCTTTTGGCTTACAAGGGAATAGACAGCGAATGTCTATATATGGTCAAGTAACTGTGCAGCACACATTGTCTTTGGGGTTCAGGCAACGCCCCCGTCATTGTAAGCTACTTAAGATTTTGCCCAGATTATGTTTTGAAACGAGAGGAGAGAATACGAGCAGAGGAGAGGCGAGGAGAGGGAGGCGAGGAGAGGAGTATGCTAAAATGGACGCGCAAATTGAGTGTGAGTTTTCCATAGAGATAATCTTTTACAAGCAATTTAAAGCCTTCTCCGACAAGTGCTAATATAACAGCAGTGAGAGCTCAAAAGAGCTGGAGAGAGAGGGCACAGGTAGTCCCCCGTATCACGTGCGATCAACTAATTAATGTAACACACAAAAAAAAAAACCCTCGCTCTAAACAGGAAGCCGCATATTAGCCCTAAAGAACAAAAGCCAAACCGACAGAAGCAGATAGGAGATATAGCAGATCAGATCAGACAGAGAGGGAGAGGGAGAGCGAGCGAGAGAGAGAGATGGGGCAGAGAACGAGTTGCATCACCACTTGACTGATTACCTCTAGTCTTGTGGGCCTGTTGCAATGTTCGTTCCTATTCCTCCTACTGCTTGCAACATTAATGAGCAGGAAGCGTACATACGCGTACGACACGAGTATTTTCCACTGGCCGAGCCACAGATTCAATTATGAATGAGCTACAAATTACCGCTATGATTACAACAGTGCGGACGGCCTCATAACGGTAAGTTATACTTTCCAAATGAGATTTTAAGCGAAAATTACTTCCTCATTTCCTTTAACAAGGAAAGTTGTCCGTTATAACTCAAATGATGGTGGTTAATCGATAGAAGGGTGTAATCGATGGATCAACTAGTAAGCTAGTAGCTAAACATAATGTTGGCTGGGCTATGAATGCGTAATTTTGTAAGGTATATATTTTATAATTTATAATTAATTTTTATCAATTTTATATGTGTATATATTTATATATTTATTTAAATATTTATTTTTATATTTTTTTAGATATTTATTTATATATATGTATATATTTATTTATTTATATATTTGTGTAGCACTTATCAACGTAATTCATCTATCAAATATGTTTCAAATTTCTTTCAAATTACTCAACACTTTGGAAATGTAACCACTATGATCTACAGATATTCTCTTCACATTACAAAACTCATCCCATGCTTGATATTTTCCTGCATTCGACGGCTTTTCTTCAAAGATATGTATCTTTCGTCAGATTACAACTGTCTTATACTCAAGAGATTGGGCCCAGAACACACACACACACACACATAGAGTGAGAGTGAGAGAGAGAGAAACAAGAGAATGAAAACCAAAATTCCACAAAATCTGAAATGGGAGTGCCGGCCGCAGCAGAATCCAACACAAAAGCATTTTGTAAGCTGGAAAATGCCAGAGCCGCCGCAGTGAAGTCAACTGACATGCCAGCCAGCCAGCCAGCCAGCCAGCAAGCTGCTGCTGCCTGAAATGCGTAGATAAATTGAGTTGAATGGAGCGCTACTGATTGGACTTCTTGCAACGGAATGGAGGTGGATTGGGAGGCATGCGCTACCTGTCCTGTCCTGTCTCGTTTCTCTCTCTTTCACATTTTCAATTATGGTTAATCATGCAAATGTTTGTCGCCTGTGAAAATGTTTTACATAATGCAAAGTGAAATGTGGATCTGCCACCTCCGACTCTTCCTTTTCCATTCTCCCATCTCCATTCAAGAGAGCTCTTCGAACAGCAGAGTGCTACGGACGAGAGCATTATAGTCCAATGCATACATGAATAATTGTCTTTTTGTGTCCCATATGGACCGTCCAATGGACTTGGACAACCAACTCCCACAGCTGCCACTGTCCACTGCTGCCACTGGATGAGCTCTTGCCGGTTGTTCTCCTCAGGTAAGCCGAGCAATTTTTGCTGCCTGATTTCACAGACACAAGAATGTTTTCCATCTATCTGTGTCTACCTCTACCTTTTGCTACGTTTTGGGATTAGAGAACAACCCCCTGGAAACGTGTCACATTATGCCAGTGCAGGCCAACAGATACACACACATGGCAGACTCCTCTCCTTTGGGTGTCCTTTTCTGGTCAGGTTACAGTTTGGCAGCAGAAGAATGTTAGATGTTAGATGTTGTGTGTGCCCTTTTTCATTGAGTCATTGCAGCAGGAAATACCTGCTGCAAAGTAGCTGCCAAAAATTACACAGAATGTTGTAATCGATGGGAAATGTTTGTGTGTGTGTACATTCAAAACTGTGGCAGCGATGCATACACATTTCCATGTCTAAAACCAATTGAATGCTGCACATTTGATGCAGCTTTTAATTCACAAATAGCACACAATTATGGATGATTTATTTAACTTTAATGGAAGGGCATGTCCGAAAGATGCTTTCTTTTTTTCATAATAATATATTCGCATTTACCATGCCACCCCACACACACACACACACGCAAGGCAACCCCTAATCATGCCACACATATCCCCCCCTAGATCCTTTATAGTTTTTACATGCATTCCCATGCGTATTCCCATGTGTTTGTGTGTGTGTGTGTGTGTGTGCGTGGTCATAAATTCAAAAAGCTGGCCCGAGCTTAAATTTTGGTTTTTCAATTTTTGAATGCCACACACAGTCGTCCTCGGGGTGGCAACCCCTGAGCCACACAGCCATCGTGTGCCGCCACCGCCGCCGCATCGCATCGCATAGTTGTGCGTGCAACTGTGAAACGTGTTCGTTCCAGGGAGGGAAAAAACACGCATGAAGCAACGGCCAATGTCCTTTTCCTTATCCCTCCCCCCATCACCCCACACACACTGCTGCTGTCTGTCCCGCCGTCACACAAAAACCATGAGATTTCATTTAATTAAAGCATTTAGGAACCGGGCTTCGACCAGGATCAGGGTTTTTGGTTTTGACGCCATATGTGTGCGCTGAATATATTAGGTATACAAACACAATCCTTTAAAAAGGATCACAGCTCCTAAACAAATATGTTACACTGGCCAGCGCAACAAAACAAAATAATACAGCATGCAAAAAAAAACTAGAGTCAAGTATTTGGACATGGGAAATACCTCTTAAGAAATACCACAAAAAAAAAAAAATTAATTTTTCGTTTTTCCGAATAGAATAATAATAATTCCATTCGCTCTAAAACTCTCCAAAATAATTGATAATTACACTTGATGCTCTGCTGGTTTTGTTCGACTTGTTGCATGCCTCATACACCCTGCCTACCACACCATACACCATACAGTAGATTTTAATTGAAGATCTCGTTGGGATTATGTTTTATTATGAGCGCAGCTACACAGTTCCCATTGAGCTGAAAAAAGGTTAAACAAAGGTTAAGCTGCTGGGGTGGGGGACGGAGAAAAAGGGTCTGTGGGGGCCGCCCCGTAAGCCCGTCGAGAGACCGAGTCATCAAAGTTATTTAGTTAAAATTAGTGCCTGTCGAGGATGTCTTTTCAATATGCCAAAGCAAACAAGATGACTACCAGCCCCGAGTCCCTTAGCCAACCCAACCCCTCCCTCCCCATCCATCCATCCTGTCCCAATGTCTTGGAACGGCCAAGACCCAAGAAGACCCAGAGCCAGAGCCAAGTCAAGCAAAGAGTCAAGTCAAGTCAAGCCAAAAGCAACCTCTAAACGCTCGAGGGCCTGGCAAAGGACACGAAACCATCCAAGAGACACAGAACGATAGAGAGTGAGAGAGAGAGAGCGGGGGGACAATGTCGTGCTGCTGACAAGTGCGATGACAACGTCAAAGGCTCTGGCTGCTGCTGTTGCTGCCTCATACTGCATGCTGCCATGCTCAACTAGCTGCAAGGAACCTTTGGGAAAAAAGACGCTCATCTGGAAAATCAACTTCGACTTTTGGGCCACCCAGCAGGAGGAGCAGGAGTAGCAGCAGCAGCAAGCAGCAGCAACGAACCGCAAATCATAAAATAAACTCTTTAATTACGCCTCACGACTTCCCATGGCAGACACGCAACAAGCAAATGGAAAATTATGCAAAATGCAGCAACAGCAGTAGAGGCAACAACAGGCAACAGCAGCAGCAACAGCAGCAGCAGCAACAACAGCTACTGGAAAATTCGGTTAAAAATTATAAAATCTTTGGCACGACGCAGGAAGGAGGACGACAAAACTGCAAATTACCAAAACTACAGCCACAGAAAAACAATAAAGAAAAGCTAGCTAGACTGGAGAGTATGAAATCCCCGAATACCCTAAAAAGCAAACATTATTAAAGTGGAAAAATTCAATTTAAATGTCCCACAAGTGAAGGAAAACATTTTGCAAAAAAAAAGTGTGCACAAAACTCGTAGCTGCTACCCAATCATGGTAGCAAAAATATCTTATAGAACACACAAAATACCCTCTAAAAGTGTATTCAAAATGATGAGCATGACGATGATGATGATGATGCAGCAGTGGTCTGCTGCTAAGCACCCGAGCAGAGCAGCATGCATTCCAAAGAGCTCGCACTCCCGCACACAGCTTGAGATCCATAAAAGAGTTTTTTTTTTTTTGTTGGACATGGAAAGGTAGGAATGGGTAGCAGGACCCGGACCCGGACCCCCTGCTGTAAACAACCTGACTGTCCGCTCCGCACGGCTCCGCCTGCTCTTACCCCGCCACTTCCACTGCTTTGGCACCCACTCGATTATCACCGAAAAACGATTGACCTCACGAATTCGTAATTAATTTTCACCCAAAAAGTTTTCCATTCGAAGACAAACTTCAAACAAAAGGCTGCTGCTGTTGCATCCACATCCACTGTGGATCTGTGTCTGTGTCGGTGTGTATGTGTGGATTGGTTTTTGGGATTGCTTTTGCTTTGTGTGCACTCTCCTGCTCTTCTCTGTGTCTGCCACAATGTTTAAACATTTGAGGCGCACACACACACTGTGGGGGGGCTGTTGCTGCTGCTGCTGCCTGCCTGCCTGGCTCCATCGTTATACTCTCTTTCACCTTAGTCGACTCAGTGCCTCTGCTGTCTGCCCGCCTGCCTGCCTGCCCCGTGGATGTCGCTTAAGTGCTGAAACAATGTTCCAAGTTGTAAGTGCAATAGCAACAGCAACCCAAAGCCAAAGCCAAACTAAAGCAAACCAAACCAAAACCCAAAAAACTGAAGCGAAAAACTCCATCGAAAAGTAAAGTGTGTAAAAATGAGCAACTTTTTTTGCTCTGAAGTGAGAAGCAACTATGTGGCATGCTGCAAGCTGCACGCTGCAACGTGCACCCATGCCCACATCTCTCTCTCTATCCAGGCGACAACCAACGACAATGACTAGAAACATTTTGCCAGCGCGCAAACTCCACCAGATACAAAAATTGTCTGCACCATGCCACCAGTCCTGAAGTCTGAAGTTCGGAGGATGGAGGAGGCATGAACACTTCTCTTTCCCTGCCTCTTGCACCTCTCTGTGGCCCCATCTGAGTGTGTTTGTGTGTGTGTGTGTGTGTGGCACTGGCAGCAGGCAGCGTAAAGTGCACAAATTGCAATTGTAGCTGGGGCGCGGGAATCAGGACAAGAAACCAAAAACAGACGGCTGGGGCGTTGGCAGGGCGAAGGAGAAGGAGAATGAGTGTGTGTGGAGGCGTCGCCAATTGTAGGCCTAGCCCCCAGACATGCTGGGGCTCTTCAAAAACAACAACAACAACAACAACAACAAGAGAGCAAAGCAGCCAAAAGAAGTCACAAGTACAGTGAACACTTGATGATGATGATAATGATGTAAATTGGGGAAAGAAGGATAAGGATAAATATCTAAAGAATATGTGCTACATCTTCTATAACTTCCACCTGATATACCCAAAAAAAAAACGTCTTCAAATTTAAATTACAATTAGATTTAAAAACTTTTAAATTTAAATTTATATTTATTTATTTATTTATAAATCACCGAATAATCATTTTTAAATATGGCGTGTTGCCATTTTTATCTGAGTGCGTAGGATATTTATTGTATGTATGTCTCCCAATAATGAAATGTTACCAAAATGCGTGAATGTCAAAAGTGAATCTCTCCGCAGACATAAACAGTCCAATAAACCTTCACTCAAATTGAGTTTAAATAGTTTTTTTATAGCTAGAAACTAGCAATTAGCTGCCAGCTAAGCAGTGGAATCATTTCCAATCCCCAAACTTTATTTAATTCGCAGCTTTCCCAGTTTCCACATGAAAATGCACCTTTGCTGCAGAAGAAAATGCAATATGCATTGGCACTTGCAGCAGCCTCGTTCCTGACACCAAAAGAGTTCCTTATCCCATGTTTCATTTAACCTGCTTCCTTCTGCATAAACAGTGAGCCAAAACAGTTTAGAACTTCTGGTCAAATGATGTGGCACAAAATTTATTTTTTGTTTTCTTTTTTGCACACTTTTTAAAGGGCTACAAGTGGAGCAACTGTTTCGGGGAAATGACAAAGCTGTTGCTCAACTCTGTTGGAAAATTAATTTTCGGATGACATTCAACTCATCAGGCGGACAAGAGGGTAACAGGGCCAGGGCTCCTCCGCGACTTCTCCTTTGGCTTTGGCTTTGTCATGTGACTTGTAACTTTTCTGTGTTGTCTGCCACTTGAGGCAGAGTGGCACACACACACACAGTTCTGCTTGAAAGTTTAATTTCAGCGCTTGACTTGGAAAGTTTTGTGCCCATAGACAGACAAGAGGAGTCAGAGTTGAGGCGACTCCAAGTCGAACTCGAACTCCTTTTTGCAACACAAAGTTGAAGTTGGAGGCGGCGGCAGCGACGGCGACGACGGCCTTTTCGACGACCACCGTCGACACAAATTGCTTCGAAGTTTTTTTTTTTTTTGGCATTCAAGTGTTTTAATGTCTCACGAGTTGTTCTGGCAGTCAGCCGTCTGCAGTCTGCAGTCTCTTTTATTCCACATATCACTCGAGAGAGTCGCGGAGTCGCAAGTTGCGGTGGTGCCTCAAAGGCAATGAATTAATCAAAGAGCAGCTGCAGTTTTCATGTGGCATTAAGTACCTGTGGCACTGTGGCAGACATCAGGAGGAGAGAGAGAGACGTGGAACGGTAAACGGGGGGGCTAATGGTTTGAAGGAGGGAAGGGCTAAACCGCAAGGCGGTGGCGCCGCTAGACAAATTTCAACTTAATCAATTTAAAGTGCTTGCCGCAAAGTCAACAGTTCAAACTAACCGCAAAAGAGTGGGCACAGGGGGCTGGGTGTCACTGCTTGCCCCTGCCTCACTGCTTTGCCTTTGGGCTGGGTTATTAGGGAAATTGTCACAACATGGATATAGATATATGAACACACACACACACACAGCAGGTTGTTGCTGTTGTTGCCTCTCGTTGACCAACCAGCCAATGTCAACAGGAATTAGGGCTACAACAGAAGATCGAAGCTTCAATACACTAAAGCGGCACTCAAATAAATATAAAAAAATAAGAGCGTAGCTCGAATTAAGTCATCAATGTGTCACACGCGATGTATGTTATGTTTTCTCGTTTTAAATAATATTCACAGGCATTCTCTTTTCCAGCATGCGCTTGTGCGTGTCGAGTCGCGCATTTGGAAGCAGTGGCTATGAAAGAACTTCCCTGAAGGCACACGTATGGGGGAAAACTGTCATAGAACTGTCATTCTTTGTGTCAAGCTGCCCAACAAAAAGGAATATACCCTGTGTTACATGGAAGGGTACACGCCGCAAGTTCAAGTCCAGTCCAGTGTCCCTGCTGCGGCCTCTGTGGAGAGGAGAGTGAGTGTATCCTTTTCACGTGTTTTTTTTTTGCTTTTTTTTTTGTTTCTTGTCAGCACACACAGCAAACACACAGCACCAGCACCAAGCACCCCTTCTGAGACCCCTGGCTTGTTGCTGTTGTGTTTGCTTACGTGTATTTATATTTACCCTGCTGTCAGCATTGGAAAATTATGAAAATTAATATGAAAATTGTTGCTATTTATGGGATAGTTTACACTGCTTGTGCGTCTGAGTCCGGGGACGGGATGGACTCCTTGGGTTTCAAGTGGGGCAATTGTTGGTTTTCGATTTAATTACTTGCGTCAACTTGAGCCCCATAATTTGATTGAGTATTATGTGACACTCAGACCCGGCTGGGGCAGTGGCAGGGTCCATTGAGATGCGTAAGGAGGGGTGGGGTGCCAGGAAAGAGAGTCAACAGCTCACGCATCAAGGAGGGTTTTGTTGTGGAAACAAACCCTAAAGTAGCCGCCGCCGCCGCCTCGGGGGCAAATCGACAGCACACGCATGCAACCCAAAAACCCTCCACATTTGCATCTTTGACAGCTCTCTATTGTTGTGCATCCCCGCTCTATTTGTGCAGCATGCAACGCACTTAAAATATGCAAAAAAAAAAAATAAAATAAAAGGGGGAATGCCACCCGAAGCATGCACTTTGTTGGAAATTGTTTGTGTGGGTAAATGTTTTCAACATGCTAACAGGGGAATTATCCCCAGACATCACATCTTAATATATTCCATAATTCGTTAATCTATTTCAATCTTTTATTAACTTGTAAACTCCTCAATTCCCTGGATTGTCTCTACCGAAAACCATTCATCGTTTTATCCAATCGTGTGCTGACAGTTTCCTAAACTCTGAAAACTTTTGCTCCGCAAACTTTATACCTGCTTCGAAAAGTTCCAAGTTCCACATGCCCCCGAGGCATCACCTCTAACAACAAGTTGCAACTCGAGCAAAAGGGGGGGATTACGCACTAAAGATTGACAAAATAATTCCAAGACAATCACAAAATTTCCATATTATATTGTGGCATAATCCCTTGTCGATGGGCGATTGCCGGCGCTTAGAGACGTTTAAATGCAGCTTAAGCCTGTCGTATATGCCCCTCTTATACCCCGCATACTTCATAATCAATTAGCAAAAGCTTTTAAAAATCGTTAAAGAACAAAAATATAAGCCTCGAAATTGTTGGCCATAAAATGCTCGATTCTAATGACAATTGACGGCTACAATACATATCTACAAATTTCCCCATAATTTATATGCATTTATGAGCCATCGCTTGGTCGGACAAACAGACAGAGAGACTGAGACAGAGAGACAGTCAGGCAGCCCATGACAATTTTTATGGCATTTTTATTTCCTGCAAGCAGCAAATAAAGCAACTCCCATTTACTCGTACCCATATGGTCGCTGTTGCAGTCAAAACTTCAACTTCATTATCGCGTTATCGCCATGCCACACTCCCTGTCAACCCCCTGCCCCTACCCACCCATCCCTCTGCACTCTACACTCCACTGCTGCATTATCGTGATTGCTGTAGTAAATGTTTTTTATTTATTATTATTTACAAATGCATTAAACACAATATTTAATTGCATCCATAAAAAAAATAATGGAAAAGACAGCAGCGATACGGTGCCACAATCGTATCTGATATACCCTGGAAGGGTCCATCTTTGCTTGTATGCCATGGAACAATATTATTCTAAGCGTATTGTATTTTAAATAGTTTAGTTTATTGAAATTATGTTATTATAATCTATTATATTGGACTTCTTTTGGTTGAGATCTAGGCCCACATCTGTATATACCCTTTGTAATCAATGAGTATCATTGCGAGAGACAGCGACATTTTGTCTGCTATGCCTATGCTTCCATGCTTCCTCTCTTCCTCTCATTCCACCGTTCAATTGCACACCTAGCACCCGCACCAGCACCCTCTCTATCTGCCTCTACCTCTCTCTCCTGATGCTGTTTATATTTGTTCTTGTTTATTTGTCTAGCGCATTGCTTATCGGAAATGCTTCTCCTATATGCGTGTGATATTTTTATGAGTTCTTTCTGCTGCCCCTTGTCCCTTCCTTCTTCACCCATTTGGAGTTTCGATTTCAGTTGCTGCTGTCTCTCAATTCACATTCTCGTTCTGCTTTTGCTGCTGCTGCTGCTGGTGTGGTTGTCGCGCTGTTTGCTGTTCACACTTTTTCGTTATTATTTACACAATTGACCCTTTCACACCCAAATATCTATCTCCTCATTGAACATTGAATTCTCTGCAGCAGCAGAAGCAGCAGCAGCAGCAACAACAACAAGGAGTAGGTGGAGAAGCAGCAGCAGCAACAACAAAGAGTAGCAAAAGTAGCAGGAGGAGAAGTAAAAGTAGGTAGTGGATGGCAGTAGGGAGAACCGACCCTCGCCCTTACACTCTATCCCGCTCTTACTCTATTCCGTTGCTGCTGCTGGATTGAAAGGTATATTAAGTGGAAGGTTAGGTGTTCCAGCTTCTCTTTTTGTGTACTCTTTGTGGGCATATGACCCATAGGTCCATAACTGTAGTGTCCTACCTTTCAATTGAATATACCTTGGAACCTGCTATCTGCTCCCACTCAGTCGAATTCGAATTTAGTCTCTTCGGGCTGCTCAAACTGTAAATAGTCATAAATGTTTTGTTTATGTTTACAATTTAGCTGCTGTTGCTCTCTCTCCTTCTCTCTCTCTCTTTCTGTCTGCTATCTCTTTCTGCTGCCGTTGTTCCTGTTGCAGTTCGTGACTTCTCTCATGTTGTTGACGTGGTTGTTGCAACATCATGCTGCCACCGAACACACATTTCTGAATCGGTAATGGAGTGGAGTGCATGGGCTGCATGTGCTGCTCAGAGCGGGAGACGGGTAACTGCTGCATTTTATTGCTATCTAAATCGCGCAGTGACTCCTGGGCACTCCATGTACGAGTACGAGTACGAGACACCAAAAAGACAACAACAACGGCAGCAGCAGCAGCTTAAACTGTCTCCGATTTTTATTTGGTTTTAATTTGACTCGAAAACGGAGCTTAAATGTCACAAGTTTCTGTTAGCGGCTTGTAGGCCACAATTACATTGAGATAAAAGCTAACCAATCAAAGAGTAAATATATAGAGAAATAGAAAGTTATATCCCCAACCCGTTCTCCAACATAAATCTAAAGTCTGCTCAGTTTCTTGGGTAATATTAAAAAAATCCATTCAAAATCCAATCCCTCAATGTACGAGTATGTAAATCTGTGTGTGTTTTCCCCCCGATATTAATATATTCAATTAAGTAGCGGGCAGCAGCAACAATTAAACCCATTATGTACATATATGGTTAGAAAAATGCAAGTCAAATAGCCCCAAAGCCACACACTAAACACTATTATTATAGACAGGCAACGGAAAAGCAGGAGCTACTGTTGGATTTGGATGTCAATAAACACAGAAATTCGAATCGACAAAGCCACATTAAAAGCATCATTAAATAAATTATAGACCCAACACCCCAAAAAAAAAGCAAAGGCAAAATAGCAACGCAACAGGAAAAACAGAAAGAACGAACGAACATGAATTTGTGTAATGTTTAACAAAAGCTTAATTCATTTGTTGTTTTAGTTTTTGTGTTATTTTAATGCTAGTAAAATAATAATGAAGACGGAGCTGACGTAGAGCGGGTATACGTATACATAAGCCTAATGAAAGCCATAAATAATAAACGCAGTTCAGTGTTTAAGCTAATGAAGTTTCACAGCGAACTGGTGGATTTAGTAGTGCTTAAATGATGGGAGCACCCGGAATGGGAAGTCAATGTTAAATTAGTGCCATTAGTTTAAGATCTAAAAAAATATAAATCGATTAATAATCGATGGAAAAACTGATTCTATAACTAAAATACATTCTTCTTCTCTTCCGTCGATTTTATTCACTAATAAATCCATTTTTTCGTACATCATGGTAAGTAATTTCTAATTACTTTAAGACGCAATATTTCGATTAATAATCGATAGCATACATGATTCAATGTTTGAAATGTATTCCCCAATTATTCCACTTTTCCACACCTGTATTTGACATTTAATTATCAATTAGCTGTGTGCCACATAGCTCTACATGCGTGCCACACAGACTTATAAATATTTTAATTAATTTACATTGTGATGCAATTTTTTGGGGCCATTCTTTCGCCAGGTGTCAGTCAGCGGGGAAAATGCTCGTAATTTATGCAAACTATTCCCACATTAGAGAGAAGTGCCTCAGCCTCAACCGAGAGAGAGAGAGCCGTGAATTTATTTATAATTTATATGGCAATTAAAAACTAATATTGTCGAGGACACATCCCACCGATTCAATTGTAAATTTATGCAAATTCGTAATTGCACTCTCCCGAAGAGCGGGGGGAATCGCTTTGGCTGCTCTGGCTCTGGCTTTCGCTTTGACAAATGTTTTGCCAGTTTTACCATTCCTGCGCAACGATTTTATTGCATTTCCGATTGACAACAACGATTTTGTTGCCATAAATTAAATAATTAACTTAATTTTACATACGGTCCAATGTGATTTTAATTATTTCATTTGAATTTGTTGCATAATTTATGCTAAAATGTATTTTATTTCGTTTCGTTTCGAGTTCGAGCATTTTCTGCTCATCCATGGACCATCCACGGGGCCCCTGACTCATCGGCTGCGATGATAAATGGCTTTTAAAATGTTTCCCATGCTTCAGATTAACCAAACGAAAAAGAAAAAAAAAAAAAAACACTGAACAATTTAGTTGTCTCTCTCTGTTTCTATTTCTGTTTGCATAATTAATGTCGTACACATTTGTTACCAGAATTTGTCTTGCTCTTCAGATTAATCTAGTCCGCTCCGAGTCGTTGTTTAGGCGCTGCTTAAGCCTCATCTGCTGCTTGCACTGGGACTGCGACTGATTCTGGGGGCTTAACAACATCTTTTGACTAGCATTTCGATGGCAGTTGAGGGACTGTTAATGACATATGGCTTAAGCTTGGGTCTGGGGCCACTGGGATTATTACCGAAAATGTTTTTGAGCTTCTCAAAATTGGGTCAAAGTTGCTTTAACTTTAAGCCTCCCGATTATTGATTCGGTATTTTTATGGTAATTATATATTTAAAATACCCGAATAATTGGTTTGTTTTCTATGGTTGATAATTATATAATTATCATTTTGAATTCACAAATAATTTCCTGAATAATTTCATTAGTTTTCTACCTTTTTCTTTCTCTCTTCCAGTGCAGCTTAGCAGTTTTTTTATGCGCTCCATTGGTTGCCAAACATTCGATTAAATATTAAAAGGTGTGAAATCGAATTCACTCAAATGAAACATCATAAAAGATGGGCATTTCCCTTATTTTTTTAGGGTTCTGTCATAAATATTCGACCCCCCCTGCTCTGCTCTGTTTTTGGTGCGAGTTTCCTAATTAATATAAACAGTTTGTGAACAGGCCGCTAGAAAGAACTGAAAGAGTAGCCAGGCAGGCAGTGATGAGGGGAAACGGGGGACGGGGAACGGAGAACAGGGAATGGGCGCTGGTGTTCTGGTGTTTGGCATTTCCTGTAATTTGTCGAGCGCTCGGAAATTGCCGGCCTCTGGTTCGGGGGCCTTGTTGCATATTAATTTAAATATAATTATGATAATTTTTATTGTCAAGTCAAAGACGAAAGGCAGTCATCAGTCCATCCCAGAGTGCCAGGGCAGGGCAGGGCAGTGCCTTCTGCCACATTTTTTACTTCTTTCTCCTCTTTTTTTTTTTTGCTGTTGTTTTGTGTGTGGAATGCCTTGGGCAAACACAACCCTTTTTGGATGGAGTGCTACGGGTACGCGTATACCATCAAAAAGGATTAGTTATTGAGTTATTTTCACAACTAAAGTAACGACAGGAACGACGAGTAGAACCGCCATCTGACACACGGCGGCGGTTCACTGAACAGCAGGAAAGGAACGGAACGAACGATGGACGAACTGAGGAACGAACGGAGGAACATCTTGTGTGACTGACATTTGTGCGTCAAATTAAGTGAACTCTTTTTTTTTTTTTTGTCCAGAAGGAGGATCGGATCTGGTCAAGGCGGCTCTTGGCTTCCTGCCTGACTGCCTGAGTGCCAGCCTGCCAGAGCCTCGATCTGGGGCCTCGCTCTCTGAGTGACTGTGACTGTTGTTGTCTTCGGCCTGTCCCCTGCATTGCGTAAACTATAATTAATAACAAAACATGTTATGGTTATGGCTGCTGCTGCTGCTGCTGTTGCCTCTGAAAATTGTTTCTTGTGTGCCCCGAGAGCCCAAGGCATGAGGCATCAGGCATAAGGCCACAGAAAGCGGTTCTTCTTAGTGGCTTGGGTTCTTGGATTCTCGTTGCGTTCGATCTGCCCGACCATTTTTCGGGCTGTTCAACATATGTTATGCATTTTTTAGTTGTCTTCGCGGCATTCCAAAAATTATGTAGCATTTAATTAGCGCATAATTGCAGCAGCCCACAGACTCAGACACAGACTCAGACACAGCAGCAGCAGCACACCACAGACCTCTCCATCAATTTCAATCTTTAGCGTGTTGGGAACAATCTTCATCTTCATCATCATTGTAATCCGCTCTTGAGGATTGAAAACATATTGTTCAGCGGCGGCAGAAATCTACAACAAAGCTGCAAATGCTATAAAGAAAGTAGAATATTCCTCGAAAATGCCAGCACATGTGCGCCTACCCTTTATTCTCCCAAGTAAAATACGCAAGCCAAAGCTTCTTTTTTACAAATCCGTTTGCTACTTAGAGGGCGACTTTCCAGGGATCCACCTCAGACCCTCCTGTCCTGTCGTATGTCAAAATGTCTGCAGTTCATCTCTCTCTCTCTCTCTCTCTCTGTCTCTCTTTCTCTATTTCTCTGTCTGTGTCTTTCTTTCTCTGTCCATGTGGCTGTGTCATTGTCTAAGGATGCAATTGCCGACGAGTACGAGGACGAGAACGAGAACGAGAACGACGACGAAGCACAAGTTCAAAAGCAGTCAACAGTTCTCCGTCGTCGTCAGCGCAGACTTCTTTCCCTACCTACTTCTAGCTCTTCCTCTACCTCTCCTCCGTCTGCCCATTCCTATACCACATTCACATCATCATCGTCCTTATCCTTAGCTCTATCCCTATCCCTATCCGTATCCCTGGCGTACTGTCGTCCTGCCGTGGCAGTAGTTCCTTGTGGCCTGGCAAATACTCAACAAACCATGAAAGTAAATAAATGTTTTGCAACGTTGCAGAAATAAAATGCAATTTAAGTCGCACAAAAATGGCCAACAACAGCACGAGCAGGAGGAGGATGGCAGAGGGCTGGCTGAGGCAGAGCAGAGGCTGGGAAGAGTATCTGGAACGTTGCAGTTTTGTTTTGGAGGAGCAGCCAGGACCTGTCAGAAGCGGCCTCCTGGTTTCCTAGTCCTAGTCCTGGGCTGGGCTGCATTTCATTCTCTTTTTTTATTTTTGATTCGTTTAATTCTGTTCTGTTTTTATTTTTATTTTTTTGCTGCTGCTCCCCTTGCTCCCCATCCCCCTTAGGCTGCTGTTAAAGTAACCGGCAAAAGCGTTCCGGGGGCTTCGAACTTTGCATTTTGTTTGTTTCTTTTTTCCTTTCCTTTTATTTTGTTTTTTGTTTGTTTCGGTTTTTGTTTTGATTCGTTTTGCACAAAGAAAAGTGAAATGTTTTTGGTGCGGCGGTGGGGGGGTTTGTGGGTTTTGGTTTTTTAGAAATGTTGGCAGGCTGGGGTGGGAAGTGGGGAGTGGGGAATGCAATTGCATTTCCACAGACACGAAAAAAAGAAAGGCGCAAAAAAAGAATGTGGAAAAACGATTTAAAAGAGAATTCTTTCGTGCCGTGCAGGGAATGCAACAAATGCTGGGTATGAATCAGCCATGAAAATCATCTACAATAATGATTTAGGAAAGAGCGGAAGAGAGGGACCAAGCGAGAGGCAGTGCGAGCATGAAGATTTAACAGAGACAGATCTTAAGCAGGGTCTTAACAGATCTTAACAGAAGCAGTGCAGTAACAGAGGTAGATAACTATGGGATCAAAAGCAGATTAATTTGGCTTAATGCAGGCAGATTCTCCATAGAAACAGCCTTAAGTATATCCAAGTAAATTATCTCTCCATTCCAAAGAGATTCCTCTTAACATTTCCCTCTTCAATCAGCCATATCCATTACACCCATATCCGTTCGCATGCCGCGAACCAAGAAGCTCTGTGTGTGTGTGTGTGAATGATTTAAGTGATTCGGTGAGCCTATTGTATTATTTTACCCACTCCCTCCCCCTTGTACACACAGCATGCTATCCATCCACTGTCCTCCCCCCCAACGAAGAACTGCAATAAAACAAAATAAAAACAAAAACAAAAACGGGAAGCAAAACAAAAACAAACAAGAAACAAAAACAACAACAACAACAAAAAACGAGAAAAAGTGCAGCAGCAAATGGCAGACGAAACGGAACAATAATTAAAGCAATGCCAAAAACAACAACAACACCAAAATAAGAAGCAGAAGAAGAGGGCATACGAGTAGAGGTAGAGAGAGAGAGAGAGTGAATGCAAAGTACAAGCACAACAGGAAGAGAGGAACAACCGTAAAAATGCAGCATGCAAAAAGCTCCGTCGCTGCATCTTTCTACTGCTTTATGGCCTGATGCTCTGCTTCCTTCTCCTCTGCTCCGGTTTCTTCCTTTTGCTGCTGCTGCTCCTCTCTCTCTCTCTCTGAATGGGGGTCGGTCTCTGCGGGTCGGTCCTCCCTCTCTAGCCTGATAGCTAGATAGGGATGCAATAAACAGTTGTGGGTCTGAGGAGGGATGCAAGCAAGCAGTCCAAGGTCTACTCCGCTCTCGTCGTCGTCGTTGTTGTTGTTTTTGTTGTTGTTTTGGTTGTCATTGATGCCTCTGCCTGTTCATCTACACCCCTCCCTGCACTCTTTTAACCGTTGATTTGTTGTTTTTTTGCTGATGAGCCAAGGACCAGGCGGGGGGGCCCACAAGGGAACACGGCAAAAATCAGTGCAAAAGGCGACGGACGATGTCATCGTTGGGTGTCGTTTGCAGACAACTTGAAAAACAGGCACTCTCTACCTTAGACCCCCCTCTTTCACTCTATGACTCCCGCTACCCACAGTCCCCCCCTTCTATTGGCAGTTTAGCTCCTAGGGAACACACACGCAGCAGAGACAGAGATAGAAGGAGAGAAATTTCAAAGACTAGCAGGTGGCAAAGGCTTGGGGGCAGCATCAGTTCAGTAATTGCTGCTTTGGTCATGCAAATGTTGTTGCTGTTATTGTTGCTGTTCCCCGATGTTGTTGTTGCGTGTCTAGGCCTTAAATTATGTTGTTCTTCTCGGGAATTGGTTTGGCCTTTCATCCCCTCCCGCCCACTCTTCTAATCCTCATCCACTCTTTGTATTAAAGTAGGATTTCAATTAGCAAAAAGATCTTTCTTTTAAAGAGAGAGAGAGAGAAGACCAAAACATCTGCTATACGCTTGACTCTCTTTTGAATTTCTTTGCAGTTAAACTATCCAAAAGCTCTCTCCCGCTCTTCCACTCTTTTATGCTTCTCTCGGCAAACATTTACAGTGCTTCCATTCCACCTTCCCCCCTCGAGGCAATTATTGCTTTAAACAAATTTATTTATAACACAAATTAAATAACTCTCGAGTCTGATGCTGTGGTTCCATGTGGGGGGTTTCAGGGGGCTACTAAATTTCCTGGGCGAATGCAATTTGCAGATTTACTAACCCTCCAGCAGCAGGAGCAGCAGCAGCAGCAGCAGCGGTCGGTTGGTCGGTTGGGGTAAGTTGCAGTTGGAGAAAATTGCAATTGCAATTTCAGCGAGAAGGGCAGGGAAGGAGAAGAAGCACAGAGCAAGAGAGAGAGACAACTAAACAACACGGCGACGGCGGCGACGCCGTGGCATCATCATCATCATTTCAATCATCATTATCAAGAGTATCATCATCAAAAAACCGCGCGCGCCTGGACCATATCCATTACAGCAAAAGGAGAAGAAGGAAGGAACGAGGAAGCAAGGAGGAAGCAAGAAGGAGCAGTGGAAGAAGTGGAGCAGTGGGAGCAGCAGCAGCAGCACCAGCAGCAGCAGCAGCAGTCGCGGTGGAAAAGAAACATAAAGTGGGGGCCCTGTGCCCTGCGGCTCTGGACTCGCACTGAGCCCTGGCCAAGTTTTGCGAGAAAATCGATTTCTGTGGCCAGGGCCTATGCCTTTAGGTGGCACAAGGAGCAGGAGGAGCACGGAGGAGTGAGGATTCTGGAAGCAGGAGGAGATTCAGGTCCGCAGGTCCACAGTTCCGAGTCCCATTCCGCCCCGTCCCGTTCGTTCGGTGAAGTTCTGTTTGTTTGTTTGTTTGTCGCTTTTAATGCTCGTGCAGTGGGCACTGTGGGCACTGGGCGCTGGACGCTGCAACGCCGACGACTCTTGACTGATTTTTATGCTTTTGGCCCAATTGCCCCGCAGTAGCCACGGACCAGCACAATGGGCGGGGGCACAGCAGTAGAGAGCTAGTGGGAGCACAGGAAGAGAGCCAGCCCGCCACCTCCAATGGGCATCCATCGACCGGTTTGCCGGCGCTGATCTCTCTGCTGCTGCTGCTGCTTCTGCTGCTGCTCTCTCCCTCCCCATTAGCGGACCTTTGTTTGCGTTGCAGTTGCAATATAAGGTCATTCCTCTGCTCTTGTTCTGCCTGTTCCCCTGCCTGCCCCCCCTTGTTGCACGCTTTTCGTTTCGTTTGAAGGCAGCGCCCTGAGAGCCGAAGCACGCGGCCTTTTGTTAGTTTTTCCAGTCTCAATTTTCTTCATTATTATTATTAAATATTATTATGGGGTGAGCTTTGTTTTTTTTTTTTCTTTTTTGCGAGAGCTGCCACATGGAATGCGGGATTTAAATTACTCTATTCGGGGGGTCCTTCCTCTTAAGAGAAGTTACACTATACAACTTTTGCTTTCTTTCAAGGCGCCACTCTCTTTGCTCTTTTTCTCTAAGTTTACATCTTAAAGAGCGGCACAAACCGTTAAAGCTTTAAGCAGGCAAAAATTTAAAAGCAGCGCGGAGGGGGTCGCCGCTAAACCGGAGGAGAAGCATCTGTAGCTGTAGCTGTAGTGGCTCTCCACTTGCTTATCGCATAATTGGTGGCAATGTTGCCTGCCACTTTTTGCTGCGGCTTCTGTTCGGTTCAGGTCTCTCTCGCTTGGGCCCTGGGCCTGGGCCGGGGCTCCGTCGTCGTCGCATTCCGCGGATGCCGGCAAAACACTTGTCCGCGACTTAAATGGCGCGCAGCTGTGCGGCATTAGCCGGGCAGAGAGCATTGTAGAGCGTGAGTGTGCGCGAGGGGGGGACGCTGGACACACCTCTTAAGGAGGTGTTGCACAGCAAAACGAATGAAGGAAAAGGAGTGTGAGCAGAGCGGGGGGAGTGACTGGTGGAGACATTTGATGTGATTATTGAGTTATGCCCACGGGGGCAGGTGCCGCACATATTTCTCTTAATTTTTCGCCACGATAAAGTTATTTTCAGAAATGCTCAGGAATTAAGCAAAAAGATAAGAAGCAGAATTAAGCAATGAGCACAAGATAAGGGCAGACAGGGGAAAGAGATCATCAGAAGCAGCAGAAGCGAAGCGAAGCAAAAGGAAGAAGGAAGATCGAACGACAGCAAAAGGCCAAAATAATTAACATTTGTCAGCAAATCCCTGGGGAGAATCCTCCGGGGAAACAAAGGCAACAAAAAAGCCAAGAAAAATATGATGGAGTTCGAGGATAAAAATACACTCTTAATCGGAATTTTAAATGTTCGAGCGATGGTTCCTAAGGCATCTGAATATTTATGCTCCAGAAAAAGATATACGCAAAGATTTTAAAACCTGATAGAGAGTCGCATTGTATGAGTAGTCAAAGTTATTTATTCTATAGAAAAAATTCACGACAGATATGGCAGCGAAATTTGTCTAAAAAAAAACCGAATTCTCTCCTAGTTTCAGAAAACTTTTTTTGGACGCAAAGAGACCTGACTATATCGAATTCTATTTTGATTTTAATCAGAATTACCTATTTATTTTAGGCTGAAAAAAATAACTTCTGTTGCGTTTCGTTTCAAGCAGATGCTCAAAAACATAACATCCTCTGCAAAGGGTATAAAAACATTAAAAAAGGCATAAGAGTGGCGGCGGGGGTGGGGTGTAGCACAGATTGCCAGAACAAGAACACACAAACACACACACACGCACTCACACGGCGGCAGGGAGTAACAGACAGAGACGAAGCACTCCAGCTGTGATGCTGTCGCTGTTTCTGCCTGCTGCCTGCTGCCCCTGCACCCTGCCCTGTTTCTGCTACGAGCGGCAATCAATAAAACGGATTAGGAATATCCTTTAAATGCGGCGCTTGGTGGAGGCTGCAGCACACACACGTACGAATAGTAAGAGAAAAAGGAAAACGAAGAAACATGGCCAGAGGTAAAGGAGAGGACAGATCTTAAACGTACGAAAGCAATAAAAGTAGCGGCACTTACATTTTCGATTTTCGCTCCTTACAAAAATTGCGCGGGAGAGAGCGGGGCAGCCACACAAAATCACACACAGTCACAGCGGGCACGCACAACCACACACACACGCGCTCAGCTATGAAGATTAACCGTTTGCCTGAGCCATGCGACACACACACACGTTGTTTTTGCTGTTGTTTAGAGCGTGGGTGGGAGAACTAAGAAAACGCTGCTTCTCCTTTTTTTTTTCTGTGTTTTGTTTGTCACTTGCACTCCACACGAAACGCCGCTGCTCCGTTGGGTTGGGTTCTGCGTGACCTTAGCGCCAACGACCTCTCTGCCGGCAGATTAATTGGGGGAACATCATGGGGCATGGAAACAACAATGCAACAAAATCTCTGGCCCCGGCTTCAGCTTCCAGCTGCTCCTCACTTTCTGTTGTTGCTTTCTACCTTTTCATAATTGCAGCCGGCAGCGTTCGTTTATTTGTTATTACGATTACGATTATGATTGCCACCCACGTTGATGCAGCGCGATATTAACAAAAAATCAACAAATTATTATCACAATTTCTTAAACGGTTTGTTTTTTTGAATAGTTATTACTTTGATTTAATTTCAATTGTAATTTTCCGTTTCTTAGGCCGACTTTACCGGCTTTTGCTAGCTTTCCTTCTTAATTTTGTCGCGAGACTCGCGAAGCAGCCGTTCAACCGTTACAACCACTCGATTCAAAAAAACGGGACCGATTGGACATGTTTAAGCATGTTCGTGAGCAAGGTCGTTCAAATGTGCCCAGGGACCTAAGTATGTTGCTGGGGACGTCAAAATGTTGCTGTGGACCGACAAATGTTGCTGGAAAGCATGCTGTCAGGGAGGCAAGGTAAAAAAACATAAAAGGTTATATCCACCCTAACAATTAACATACCATGCAGAGCCAAAGAGAGCGATTTTACGCTCTCGGACTTATTTTTGCGCTCCACATATGAGCAACAGAGAGAGTACCTGAACTGTTAATGATCTGTTAGTGAACTGTTAAGGCCTGCCATGTAAATATGGTGTAGAATCCGTTTAATATTTAAAAACAATGTAAAAACGGGAATTTCTGTGAAATTTTCTGTTAAAAATATTTACATTTATTTCGTTCTGGTTTGGTTTGGTTTTTTTTCTTTTGTTGTCGCGCGGTTCAGTGCCAAGACTTTGGTCCCCCGCTGACCCTCAGGGCCACCGCTTGGGATTTATTTTGAGAAACAAAAACAGCCAAAAATGTTTGGTTTGGAAGTGACAGATCGATCAAAATCGTTTAGACAGCCGTTATCAGGTGGGCGTCGTCCTCATTGAGGCAGGTTCCCTTGCCATTGACCTCAATTGTGTGGTTCGACTCCGTGTCGCTGGGCTCCTGCTCCGGCTCCTCCTCCTCCTCGTCCTCTTCGTCTTCGTCATCACCTGCCTCATGCTCGGGGGACTCCCGTTCCTCGTTCTCCTCATAAATGACGTCACAGCTGGTGGGCAATGTCTTGGGCGGGGGCTTCTTGATCGACTTGCCGACGGTTTTGCCATTCTGCTGCATCTCCGCCATTTGGTTCTGCATTTCACGCAAACGATCTGTGAGGACGTACAGGTCCCGCTCCTGGCTCTCGCAGCGCGTGCGCAGCTCGGAAATTTCGCGCAGGTCGTCGGCACGGGGATCACGACGCTCATAGCGCATGCGCATCTCTTCGAATCTACAGAGCAGAGAGAGAGAATATGAGATATTGCTTGATGCGAGAGAGAGTGGGTGGGGACAAAAGAGCCACAACACGGCTAAGCGGAAAGAGAGAGAGAGATGAGAGAGAGATAGGAGGAGTACTTACAGGTTGGTTAGACAACGGCACTTGCGGTGCAGCTGCTCGATCTCGTTGGCATTGCTGATGTCACGCTTATCCAGCGCCGCCTTCTCGGCATCGTATGCCGCCTTCAGGTCCTTCAGATTGCGCTGGTGCCGAAGCTCTAAATCGCTGCAGGAGTCGAAGTTTCGGCAAAGGATTCGAGTGTTTCGGAATTTTAGAGGGTGTGCGGAAGGTATATTGTTTCGTTTGGACACACACAGTCACACACACACACACACACAAAGAACACACAATTACATATAGCGAGGAGAAAGAGAAATTAAAAAAGATTCAGAGATACGTAATCGAGATGTATTCTAAACGGGGAATGGGGGGTATATAGGGTATCTATAGGGTATTCCATACATCGTAACGAAACTTAAATGCTAATGTTAATTTCGGAGAGAGAGAGAGAGAACTTTTGTTTGTTTTGCAGTTAGTGTCGCTTGAGCAGATGACGATATTTGATATAGAGCACAGCCAGAATATTGAACACCAAGCATGCGAGGGCGATCAGTGGCGACATGGTCAGATATAGCACATATAGTGTGGGCGTATACGGACACGCCCCCTTGGCCAGCACCCACAAGGCGGTGCGTCTCGCTGTGGCACCACCGATATCATCGAAACCCGGCTGCTGCAACATGCTGCACGAATCCGAGCAAATAAAAAAAGAAACAAAAAACACATGAGACGTGTCGAGATGAAAATGAATATCGAAATCAAACGATGGGGGGTTGTGAAAAATGTTGTGACAGTAAGAGGCAGTAAAAGGCATTCAATTTCAAGCCAAAGGTCAGGCAGGATGGTGCACGGGCTGTGTTGCCACATGCCACACACTCACTTGAAACGCTCATCGGCAGCGGCGATTTTGGCGCGATGTCGGTCCACAAGATCCTGCAGAGCCTCGTCCCGTTCCGCCTGGAGTTTGGCCTTCTGCGAGTCTGCCAGTTATCGAACGGTCGATTAGTCGATCATTAAATAAATACCCATTATCCTGTGTGTGGACCTACCCAACTCCTTGCGATGGGATTCCACCATGTCCTGGGTGGACAGCTGCAGCTCCTTGGCAAACTCATCCTTGACCTGGCCAAGGCGTTCGCGGAACTTCTCCTCCATTTCGGTTTTCTCCTCCTCGAACTCCTTCTTGAGCCGCTCCTCCAGCTCGACGCGACGATCCTCCTCCCGACACATGGCATTCTGGTACTCGCGATCGGCCCGATCCAAATGCATGCGGGTCTGCAGCAGGGCATTGTCGGAACGTTCGCGTAGTGTGAGGAAATCCTGCTTCTTAAGCTCCAGATTTTCATGCAGCTCATCGATCTACAAGGATTTTCTTTAGAGCATAAATAATGGCAGATAATCGTTGGGGGGGGTTTGCGCTTGCCTCGGCTCGCAGTTCATCCTCATTGGCCGTATATCGATTGGTCAGCGCTCTCAGCTCCTCGATATGCTCGTTCTGCAGCTTATCCAAAGCATCCCGCCGCTCGTCCACATAAACGGACTCCAATTCATTTGTCAGTCTTGTCATCTCTGTGCTGTAGCATGAAAAAAGAATTAAATTTAAGCATCAGGGTATCTTTTTATTTAATTGATTTTTAAGCACTTACTAAAGTTTGTTCTCCCAGAAGGCAGCAGCTTCATTGCGAACCTCATCGATTTTGTAGATCATTTGACGCTCCTTGTCATAGATGGCACTGCCAAAAAAAAAGGCAAAGATTTAAATTGATTCCAGCTTAACTCTTAACTCCAAAAATTACTCACTTATCACACTGATATTTGATCTTGTGCACAGCCTCAATCTGCGCCTCGAGACTCTCGTTGGCAGTGGCCAGATCGCTCTTCAGATTTTCGATGCGATCCATGAGCGTTTGAATGGTTTGCTCCTGTTCGCCGACAACGCCACGCAGCGAATTCACCTGCGCCTGGAACACGCGCAAATTTTCGGACTCTTTGTGACGCGATTTCAGTTCCAGCTCCAGTTCCTCGGCCTTGGCAGAGGCCTGTTTCCGTTCGTAATTGGATTTGTCCATTTTATCCTTGCACTGACGCTGCATTTGCCGCAGCTGCCATTCGCAGTCCGTCATCAGGGTTTCCTCGCGCTCTAAAAAAACATAACAGGGCGGTGAATAAATCTATGAATGGAATATAAATGTTTGCCGGAGACGCACCTCGATTGTGGGTCCTGAGCATCTCGAATTCCTTTTGCCACTTGTCCTCGCATATTTTGCGCTCTGCCTCCGAGTTTTCCAGGGCATTCTTTAGAATGCGTATCTGTTCATCCAACTCTTCACGGATGTGCTCCACCTGCTTGCGCCACTCCTCGGCCTCGGTCTGTGCCCCCGCCAGTTGCGTTTGCAGGCTGCTGGCCAGACCCTGCGTCTCTTTGTACTTCTCGGTTAGATCGTTGTACTGAGCTTCGAGTTCGTCTGCAAAAAGGCATAAATTTGTCACATTTATAGATCTGCTTATATACGTGTTTCTACTGACTGTATTTGAGCCGATATTCATCTTGATCTTCGCTGTATTTGTGCCTCAAGTGAACCTTTTCGTCCTCCAGAAATTTCAGTTTCTTTCGCACATATTCATCATCCGTTTGGGCCGCACTCAGCTCGCCCTGGAGTCCTTAAATATATACATTATTATTTATCATAGATAGTTTTCAAATTAATGAATGCACTTACTTTCCACATTCCATTGCTTGAGGGAGAGTTCCTGCTCAAATTTCTGTATCTTGAGATGCATTTCAGCCACTTTGGCCTCCAGTTGATGGACATTTTTGTGGGCCTCGTCCAGCTGGCTGCTGAAGCGTGCCTTCTGCTGTTTCAGCTCTTTTCTGCAAGATCAGTAAGGGATCAGGTGATGAGTAATGCCAAGGCGGATGGCAGTAATAGATCAGCTGTCAAAGCGAATATGTCTGTGAATAATCCCCCGGCACACAAACAAAATGAATCACAAACGTGATGTTCTCTAGCGCAGACACACAGTACAAAACATAATATGCACATATATAAATGTACAAAATATAAATAATAATAATAGCAATAATAATTCGAATGGAGACACACGCGTTTTGCACCTATAGCTAGACATTTGCTTGACGCAATTACGAATTGAAAAGTCGGTCGTTAAATCCGAATGAGGTGTAAAAAATACTGGGGAATGTCTTCCTCAACCATAATTTGTTGCGATACAATATATACCAGATATACGAGTATACAGATACAGGCAGACTGAAAGATACAGCTATAGATTTTTATATAATATGTAGTTTGTTGTGGCTTGGGGCTTGGTGCTTGTGCTTTGCTTTGTTTTGTTTTGGCTTTCAACGCAGAATGAAATACGTTTTAATTGAATTTATCTTTGTCGATTCCTGTGGCTGCGAAAATGCGCAAAGTTTATTTTTAAATCGCACGATATGTATGGTTTTTTTTTTTCTTGTAGGTACATTCTGCCAACTCTCTCTCTCACTCTGACTTTTTGTGTGCAGTACGTTTCGTTATCATATGGCTGCTAAGCACCTTAGAAATTCCATTATAAATGAATGTTCTTTTATTTTCATTTAGCAATGAAATAAAATTATTTATTGAATTGCGTTGCAAATTAAACCATAAGTGAATTCTAAACTCTGAGTAAAATATAAATAAAAAAAAATTGTATTACTCTAAATTTTAATGTTTTATAATTAAAATTGGAAATAAAAATAATTTTCTAAATGTTATTTCTGAATTTAAAATAAAAAATAAATATTTCAAATAAAAATGATAATTGATAAAATAGAAATTAAAAAAAATGTATTACTGTAAATTTTCATGTTTTATAATTAAAATTGGAAATAAAAATAATTTTTTAAAAGTTATTTCTGATTTTAAAATAAAAAATAAATATTTCAAATAAAAATGATAGTTGAATTTTTGTTATACAAATTAAAAGTGATAAAAAATGTATTAAAAATAAAAGTATTGGTAACAAGTTAATCTTGTTTTTGGATACCTCTGGTAAAAATATTTTTTCATATATGTTTCTAGGTCACTTCTATCGACTTTTCATTTTTTTACACTCATAACTTTTATTTGTGATTTTTTATAAACATTGAATAATTTAACTTGTAACTGATAAGTAAGGCGAATTATAGTTTCCCTTTCATGCACTACCGAATGTAGCTGCAGCTTGTTCTCATAGTCCCGCAACGCACTGTATGCCACAGCAGAAGTATATACTAAATGTACAAAACTTCTAGTATAGACAATGGGCAGTGAATTTATCAAAATTTTGTGACACGCGGTCTTGTCTGGTCTCTAGAGATAGACATGGAGAGAAACAGAGAGAAGAAAAGAGAGAGAGAGAGCAGATAGGGGAGCGGGTATAGACAGAGTAAGACAGATGCATCTCGTGCACTTAGATTGAAAGTTATTTCAATTATTTTTGGCAAGAGCATCTCAGCATCTCTGCCTCTATTTCGCTGCCTCTGCCACTGCCACTGCCTCTGTGAACTTTCCTCAACAAATAGTTGGGTGTTTGGTTGGTTTTGTTGTTCATGCCCAAGTTGCTCATCAAATTGAATTGAATAAACAAACCGGGGGGGCAGCGGGTGATGATGAGCAGCAGGATAGTATACCCATAACTTAGTTGGAGGAAATTACGCATACGCCGCATGTTCCGCCATTGCCTTTATAAACAATCTTTCAATGCTAACAGAAATTCACACATATACTTTGGCTTCAGCCAAGTGCCAGCCAGAGTTCTCACGGAAACGCCGAATCAATTATCCAACAAAATCAAGAACAACCCAAATAAAATTCCACAAGTGCACTGGTCTTCTCCCCACCCCCTCACCGACCACGCACAAGATTGCTCTAAATTATGAACGTTTCAAAATGTACATCGTACACAGTTTTTTTTTGCTTTTGTTTGCTTTTTTTTGCAACAAGACGAAAATAAGCGGGGGAAAAATTAGAAAACTAGAGCAGGCAGATCGTGTTCTATGCACATGAGAAAATATGACTGAAGAACAAAGAAAAACGAAGATTTAGATACGCTTTGTTTCAGCTAAATGTTGGCCAGAATATTCCCATCTTGAAATTGGATAAGTTTATTTTGGGTAGATCTTCTAACCTCTGAAAGATATCAGAGCTATGAATTTATTATCCTGTGGTAGCAACTCGTATGCATAAGTCATCCATACCCTAACCAAAAAAAAGGGTATACAAAAAAACAAGCGTGGGAAATGGCCAACATGTTGCCAAAAAAAAAAGAAGAAAATTCCCTAGCGAGCAAATGACGAAGTGAATTTATTTTTGCCCCCTGATTCTGACCAAAAAATCAAAATTTTAAAATATTGAAACTGAACAACAATTTATACATTAATATATAATTATACGAATAATTTGCGCCATTACGCTGTGAGACACTTGCCGCACGGCTGTCATAATCTGTCATCTTCGCATGCCCTGAGAAGGCCAAACAATGGCATATAAATGTGCCACAAAACGACTGTTTTCACATTGCGTATACGTAACAAAGAACAAGTGGGTTTTCCTTAGAAATGTTCGTGTGTGGCAATTATCCATCGAATTTTTTTTTTTTACTTATTGAAAACTTCCAACACTTCAAAGCGTTTGTGCATCCATCAGCTCTCACTTAACTCGTTACCCCTATAGAGATTTTGATGGGCAGATGCCAACGCAAAATTATTCCGTAAAATATAAAATATTTTGTATATGTTTTTTGTTCTATTTAAAAAAGGAAATGGCGCCCTAGCTGGAAAATTGTGAATATCTAAATTAGAAAAACAATGAACGAAAATGAGAGATCGCTTTTGAGAGATAATTAAATGAGAAATTTAGTTAGAAATTTAAGTCGAAGACAAAGAGAAAGATAAAGAAAATCCAAGATATTCCATGTATTCGAGAGAGAAAATATCAATGTTTGGAATGCTCCATAAAGATTGTACGTTTCATTCACGGGTGCCAAAATATATACAATTTTACGAGTATTTGCATAATTATTTCAGCAATAAATTATATAGAATATTGCAGATGTTTTTTGTTTTTAATTCAATGTGCAAGCAATGCCGGAAAATTTAGGAAATTCAGGGAGCAAATTTCAGACACTGGGGAATGCTGGGACTAAAAGATTTAGTTGTATATTGAAGCTATCTTTAACCTAATTGCTTGCTTAAATAATCCTCTTATTGGATGCACTTTTTTGCTCTCAAGTATCTATAGTTTGAGGAGAGAAAAAATCACACTTGAAAGCGCTCCATGACATGATGAAGATCAAGATAAATTGGCTACAACATGCAGATGTTTTTCGGGAAATTGTTGGCATCGCTTTGATAAAATTCGTCGCAGTTGCTGCTGCACGAAGAACATCCATCAGGCAGGCCAAACACACTCTCACTTGATCGAGGCACATCAGGGATGCACTTTCGATGAAACAACATCCATCAAGTATACGCCAGAGGAAACTGACATTCAGTTTTACGTGCAGCTGCTATTTATAATCATAGTTGTGCTTACCTGAGCTCGTGTGTCTCATAGGAGTGCTCCTGCCGTACCGGCTTGTTCAGGACACTACCATCCTCGGTGATCTCCAGGCTCTCGCCCAGACAGCTGTCGTCGCGGCTGCGCTGCTTGGGACTGTTGCTGCGACTGCGTCCTTCAACGTGGATGGGTATATAGTGCACGTTCCCCAGACTATTGCCCCCCGCCCCGTTGGCAATATTGATATTGATCTGTGCCTCTGTGCTGTGGTTGCCACTGCTACTTCTGTTGCTGCTGCTGCCATTTGTGGTCGAGGCTGTGGCTGTTGTGGTGCTGGCGGTCGTTGACTCCACCACCACATCCGGCAGGCTAATGCTCTCGATGCATACCAGCCGCTCGCTGAGATCGCGCTCGTCATCGAGTTCGTCGCACTGCAGCAGCGTCTCCTCGCAGTCCGTGGAGTAGCCGTCGCGGGTGAAGGGCGAGCGACCGTCCCGACGGTGCTGGTGCTGCTGCTGCAGCGGATGGGTCGCCGACGTTGCCGATGAGCTGCGCGGCGGCGGTTGCGGCGGCTGCTGCTGTTGCATCTTCTCCTGTGGCTCCTCTTCGTGCACCCCAATGCCGGAATCCGCATAGCTGCTGCTCAGATTGGAGTCACTTTTCAGGGCGCTGCGCTCGCTGCTGGCCGACTGCCTGGAGTTGCCGCTGGGCGTGGTTGCCTGGTTGTGGTGCTGATACTCCATATCCACTGCCTCATCCACTTCATCCTCATCCTCTTCTTCGTCGTCCTCCTCCTCCTCTTCTTCTGCCTCCTCCTGGACATTCTCCAGCTTGACGTGACTGAGGCGTGTCCAGGGCCTGCCATTGGCGTTCTGATAGACGGTGGAGGGTATATCCGTGGCAAAGACCTCATCCTCGAGCGTCTCAATGTGTGCTTCGTTAAGTTCTTCGATGTTTAGGCCGCTATCGAAATCATGGTAGACTTCCGGTTCCGGTTTGTGCCACTCCTGTGGCTCATTCTCCTCCTGCTCCTCCGGCTCTTCATTGCTGCTGTAGCTCTCAAAGGTGCAATCCTCCACCGTTATTTGTGGCACTGTGGCATCCTGTGACTTGTGATGGCGCGGCGGTGCCTGAGGCGCAGTCACGATCGACTCACGGAACTCACGCGGCGTGCTGGCCCGCGAGCTGTGCGCCGATGCTGTTGCTGTTTCGTTGGGCTTGGCACTGGTTTGTCCCATGATTATTATGTCACTTGTTTGTTGTTGTTGTTGTTGCTGTTGTTGTTGCTGTTGTTGTTGTTGTTGCTCTCCTTGTTGCTGTTGCAATGTTGCATTGCCTGGCTGCTGCGGCTGCTGCTGTTGACGTTGTTCTGCTGCTTCCGCGTGCCGGGCCACCGTTCGCCGCCACTCGACGACGTTTGCCGCTTGAATGAAGTCTCTGCTGGGGCTGCCATCTCGCGGCTCGGCACTGCATGACCGCGCCAATAGTCTGCCATGACCACTCTCTCCACTCTCTGGCCGATGGCGCTCTCGCCTCTCTGGGCGCTGATGATGCGGTGCTGCTCCAGCTGAATTACTGCGACGCTCTCGCTTGAGTTCGCTCTCTGGCTGATGCTGCTGATGCTCCTCGGATGCTCTCTGGCCATGCTTCTCTGGTCTATTATTAGACATAGTCATTTGATAACTATTTGTGGATGCTGCGGCGGCAGTGGCAGTGGCGGGGTCGGAGTTCGTTTCAAGGTGTGTGAGGCGGCGTGCTGCCAGTGCTGCCTGATCGATTACGTGGTTACTGTTATCGTTATCGTTACTTTTGTGGCTCTCTTCTTCTGCTGTGTGGCACTTGCCACTGCCGTGTTGCACTTGCTGTTGCTGTTGTTGCTGCTGTTGCTGCTGCTGTTGTTGCTGCTGTTTCTGCTGCTGCTGGTGACTTCTCTGCTGCTGCTGCTGTTGTTGTTGCTGCTGCTGGCGCTGATGATTACGTCCACGCGCCATGAAAATTTCACTGAGAAAATCGCGACTCTTTTGCAGAGTTTTCCGTTTCTTTGTCACACTGGCAGCTGCTGCTGCTGCTGCTGCTGTCTCACAGTCAAGGTCCTGGATCGTAGCGTTATTTGTGTTACTGTTGGTGCCACTCAGGGCCAGTGGCAGGGCAACAAAGCTTCTCAGGGATAGGCGCGACGTTGATTGTCGTTTGGTCGCTGGTGTTGCTTCGTTCGTTGCGGCACGCTCTCGACGGGCGACTACTGTGTCTGTGTCGCTTGGCCGGCCATCGATCAGTGGCCCAATATTGGGGCTATGGCAATTGCCAATTAGCTGATTGGCCACCTTTTCAATGTGCTGGTGGCTGCCGCTCTCCTTACCGTTACCGTTAGCATTCACATTCGCATTCGCGTTCGCGTTCGCAGTGGCTGTCTCGTTTGGACTGGCCACAGCATTTGGATCATCATCAAGAGCAACGGCAGACGACACAGCAGCAACAGCAGCGGCAGCCCCTGCCACTACCGCCTGCCCTGTGTTATTTATATACCGTTTGTCAGAGCGGAGCGGAGAGAGTGCTGCTGCTGCTGCTGCTGTTGCTTCGGAGTGGCGGCCATTAGCAGCTGTTTTTGCTAATTTTACACATGGCGGCGGCGACCGTCTTTTGCGCTCTTCGTCGCTGTCATCGGCAAAGTCCTCCAGCTCCTCGATCACCGCCCGTCTGTGGGCCGGCAGTTGTGCTCTTCCATTGTGCTGCTCTTCGTTGGTGTGCTCATTCTCTCTTTGCCGTTGCCTCAGCGAGCAGCTGCTTCGACAAGGGCTGCCGCTGCTCTCTTTATTACTTTTATCCTCTTCGTCGCTTGTGTCGTGGTTTTTGCTCTTTCTCTGACGCGAGCGTCGCAGCAGATTAAACATCGTTGATCGTTGATCGTTGTTTTGCTTTTATTTATACTCTCTTGAGTCGCTTTAGGTGTTCTTCCTCACTGCTGAGTCTTCCTTTTCCTTCTTCTATTAATTATTTTAATTTCTGTCTAAATTGTTTATCCCCCGCATTAATTATGTTTAGTTGTTGGTTCTTGTTGTTCGTTTTGCTTTTGATTTCGTTTTCGTTTCTCACAACAAATCGTTATTTCGTGTCAAATAAGTATTGTTATTGTAGATTAAATGCATTCAACCTGTGGGGGGGAAAAATGTACATGCATTAGTTTCACCGTTCGCTCACTTAGTACATTTGTACTCCCTCTTTAATTGGCAGTAATTACTAATGTTTATACACGCTCCGCGCACGCGGACTTTTTCGGCGGATTGGGGCAGCTTCGACTTTGCTGGCGGCTGAACGGCAACTGTGAGCCAGTCCAATGTCGATGCTCCACTCCGCTCCATGCAATGAACGCTGATGATGAGGATGATGATGATGACAATGCTGGACAAAAGCAAACAACATGCAAGTGTATAAGTGTGTGTTGTAAGTGCAAGTGTGTGTTTTGTGAGTACACTTGACAAAAAAGACACATGGCATAATTCATTAGGGCATACCTTTGCCGAGGGTATGCACATTTCAAGCAGAAGCATGTAACGCATAGAGGAAAAAACAATTTCCCATGAGATTAGAGTATTTAGAAAAATCTGGCAATCGAAATATAGCTAATGTATGTTGTAATTTTGGATACAAGCAGTTTAATAATGAGGATTTAATCGTGAAAATGCCAGAAAAACATTAAGATAATGCTCTCTTTTGGTCTCATTCATAGAAAACTGCGTATATTTGCTTATTAAACATTTTATACACCCAACTAATATCATTCACATCATTCGACAAGTGTTCCCAAGCTAAAAAGGGGTCACTATAGCTCGGAACTTCATGTTAGATTTAATCTAATTTTTTAATTAATTTATGAGGGTATCTAAATCGTCGACATGCAAACCTCGTCTTTAATTAATGTTTTAATTATCATAAACACACACATATGCACCCCACCCCACCCCACACCACACCACACCACACTCATGCCTAGAAATTTACGTATCTTATGGTAAGCCGGATAATTGCCTTATGAATATTAATTGTTGGGTAGAGAAAGCCGCTGCTGTTGCTTCGACTAGTACAACCATTGTCCGTCTATGCGTCATTATGTGTCATCCCATCCCATGAGCAACAACAACAGCGCAAAACACTCATTGCTCAGAACAATTCTGTTGGGGGGTCCATTGACAGCTGAATGTACTCCAAACGAAAGCGAATATTATTCATCGATTTGATTGTTAAATGTTAGCTTAGTGCTCGCTCAGGGTTATTCAACTTATTCGTTATTTGCTGAGACATAAAGCATTCCCACGTATGTTACATTTTTGCAGGCCAACAATTCTAAAGCAAATGTGTCGCAATTTAAATGAAATGTTGCTTTTAGTAAACTCCTAAAAGTATGCCAAATTAAATAAGCAAAACTCGAACTAAACAAATGCTTCCAACCATTATTTTTTACAGTGTACTCTGGAGTCAGATCGCCTTTGAGTCAGCGCCACTCCTCAGTCATTAGACTTTCCATTCAAAGCAAAGTTCAAATTGCAGGGAACGTGCCAAAAATAAACTAATCACGGTCCCTCGAGCACAACATCATAATCCGAGTGCAGTGCAGTGCAGTTTGGTTCGGGCCCCCCAACCATTTCCCCCCACCACTCCCCCCCCAAGCACTCTTTCCATGGTTCTATTTCAAGTTCAGGATGTGTTCCCGTACGGTCTTAGCTTCTGCACATAAACGAGCCAATTATAGGCAGGAATAAAATAAATAAGAAAAAAACAAGAATCGCAGATTCTCCAAACGAGAATATGGCTAAAAATATATCTAAAAACGTTGAGCTCTTCGTAGGGCCCTCTGATCATTGACGTCACCTTAAATGAGGCGAAATAAGGCGCCGGAACATTGTTAGAGATAAATATATGTATATATACATATGTATATGGGAAGATTTATGTATAGATGGAAGATTGGAGGTAGCTGTTCCCTAGAGCGACAGATTTTTAAACATATGTATATCGATTGATAGTTTAATCATTATTTAGAAAGACCGAAAATTAGACATTTAATGGAAACCTATGTACATTCAGATAGTTCAAATTTAATCAATAGAATGACTTAAGGGTATATGGATAAACAAAATAGATTGATAGAATGATTGATCTTCTCATTTGGTAATAACATGTTGATGGATAGTTTGAGAAATATATTCAAAATTCAAGGACAGGTAAATTGAGATTTTGATGCAAATACAACTACATTGTCTGATATAGAAACTGATCGACAGACAAATGAATGTGTATTTAATTCAACGGCATTAAGCAGATCACCCAAGAGCCAAAAAAAAAACGCTGCAATCTCTCTAAATAGATAAACAAAAATGGGCAATCCAGGGGGAACTGCTCGTAATTTCGTGGATTTACGGAAATTTAGCGTCGCATTTTGCACACATTTTGCCTTCCATTGAATTGAATTTATTTTCAAAAAAAAACAGATTAAGAACCGAACGCCTTCAAGAGATCAAGAAAAAGAATATATAGAACAGGGAGGAGTACGTAAATGATGGGGCTGGTCAAAGCGTAGTTGGGGGTGTCTGGTCCGGTCCGATCCAGTCTGGCCAAGTGCATGACGTTTGCGTTTTTGGCACGATATTTGAAAACGGAAATGATGCAGTCGCATAAAATAGAAAATGGAATCGACATTTCTCTAACGAAGATCAAGATCAATTTATGAATGACTTCGAACAATTAAAAGAGGAAATTTCCGTCAAATCCTTGCTACGAAAAACGAGATGGAACGTGTGAGTCGCTTCTGGGGACGCGACTTTACTTTTATACCCGTACTCAGTCAGTAAATAAATTTGTGAGCTTATAATTTATGTAGAATTTTAAAATATTTTACATCTGTTATCTACATCTACATATACAATGTCGACTCTACATCTAAAATGTATAATCTCTGAGATATACTTTAAGGGCTCGGAAACGTTTCCTTCACTGCGTTAAACACATCCACTTTTACCACAAATACAATATACCCCTTAACTCTTTTTGAGTACGGGTATGAAAACCACTGACCCACTTCCCAAATGTGGTTCAAGTTTACAGATTTTGCCAGCCTTCAACCAGATGGCAGCGACATTATATCATTGTGTTATTTACATTTCCATATCATGCCAATTATTGCACAAGTCCAGATAGATATTCTCCATGTGAAATAAAACAGAAACGAAAGCGAGAGGCAAAACCAATTTGAATGATAAATGAAATCATAAATTGTTGCACTTGGACCAATGCCGAGACCTATAGGCTTGAAAAAACACACACAAATATTCAATAAAAGCCATTTAAAAAATTCTCATAAAAAATGTGGCTATAATTTGTTTTTGTTTTTGTTTTTTTTTTGGCGGGTGGCGAAAAATTAATAGAAATTAAAATAATACGCCAGAAATGCCACAAAACAAAATATGCCACGAATATTTGGCATGCTTTTGTCGTCGTCGACGTTTTTTTTTCTTTAACATATGTTTGCCATCGAGCGCATATATGTGGCCAAAATTTATGTGTATTATAGACATAAGAGTATACAGTGCGTAGCAGTGCTTTGGGCCTCAAAAGGCGCCACCAAAAGACGTACATTCTGCCCTGATGTTGCGGGAAAGCTTTCCCCTGTACCTTATAGTTATAGAACGCACTGTCTACATACATATATCTCATTGTATTTCTAGTTATAAAAACACTTGATACTTGACGCGTGGAGGCTGAAAACTACTTGAAAATGGTAGACCCATCTCTGGCCCCTGGCTGTGTCTCATTGTGGCCGAAAAAGTTGGACACTTTCCCTTTTCATTTGCGCTTTTCAGCTTTTCCGCTTTTGTGCTTGTGCCCTGTTCGTTCCTCCGTTCGTTCTTTCATTTGTTTGTTTGTCTACGCCCACGCGGTCGACCTGGCACTGGGCCAACTGACATTGACTGATGCCAGAACAGAACGATAGCAGCAGACCTGAGCAGGCCAGAGAGCACCGGAGAGAGATTCAACTGGTCTTTGTTTGCAACCATAATATGCTCTCCGACCCTGGATATAGCTACTTGAACCATAGCCCCATCTACTGATGATTATGATTTTCCAAACAGTTTTTTTTGTTTTTTCTTGGATACGCTGGCATTTCCCATATCGAAGGTGATAAAAATGTTTGACTATACATAAAACAGATTTGTAAGACACGGCAAGAGGGGCGGTTATAAATTTGGAAATTAGTGAAACTATTAAAGCATGCGACAGGCAACGGCGACAGGGTGAAAATATTGCGACATGCCCGATGTGAGGTGTCGGGCGAATTAATTGAGCGTGTGTGGCAGTAAAGGCTGCCTCTGCCACCAACACACACAAATCATAATGGTATGTTTAGTGGAAACTTCCGACTTGAGGATACCAACAACAGGTGGAATATAATACAAGTAAAATCGAAAAAGACTAACTATTTACTTTACATATAAAGTAAAATATATAAACTCAAAAAACTATTGAAACTGTTTGTTTTTGCATTGAAAAACTGCTACACTTTGTTGTGCATTTCTTGATTGATGCTAGTAGGAATATATACACTATTTTGGATCGTAAATTTGCATATTCCAATGAGCTATAATGCTACACTTACACGGATCATGTGAGAATATATCATTATATATTTTTTGGGTATTATTTACACAAATAAACACTCACACACACACACTTGAGAACACACGTTAAACGTTGACAAAACGTAATAATTAATAATTGTTTTTCTGTAAATTTCTCATTTCCGCTTCGCCCACGCCGCAGAGGGTTAGGTAGGGACGGAGGGTGGTGTAAGGGGTAACACTTGTTAGTCGCTGACAGGCGACGGCACATGCTCAGACACCCGGCGCATCCAATGCGATGGGGAAATATGTTTTTCACTTTTCATTAAAGCGCACAACGCCTCGTTCCAAACGGCACAACAAACGGTTCACGACTGCGACGGCAGAATGCTTGATGCTGCTGCTGCTGCCGTTGCTGCTGCTGCTGTTGAGACGTTGCCTGTCTGAGAAAATTTGTCGCTCTGCTGCTGCTGCTGCTTTCTCAATTGTTGCACAAATAAATTCAGCAAGTGACCCATAAATATGGCACCGATCAGCAGCAAAGGAACTCTAGCCACAGATAAAGCAGATAAATTCTGACGCCAGCTGAGATTTGAAGATGTTAAAATAATTAAAAAACTATAGGATTGATACATCCGAGTACATACATATGTATGTTTGTACATCCTGTAGTATCGGAAAAGATTTGTTTAAATTTTACTTTATAATTTTTTGCAAAAGAAAAACATTTAAAAAATATTTTAAAATTCTCCAACCTAAAAAATTGTTTCCCCCTTCTTTAATTAAATTTTGTGGAGCTAAGTGCATGAATGTCCATCATATCATACCGTTGAAAGACAGCTGTCATCTGATTAAATCCAAACGTAACCTCTTGGAATTTGTTGACTGGTAGCAATTAGAGAAGCATTTCCGAATACCAAACTCAGTTCACTCTTTCATCTAAACGCTGCTGGTACCGAACTGGACTTAGCTGCGATGCTTGGCAAAATAAAACTAGTGCTGCTACTGCTCCTGGCTCAAGCAGTGTCCGAGAAAACAGAGCAGCCCCAGCTGAGATTCCTCACCGAACTTGTCCAACGTGCCCACAAACAACAAGCAATTGAGACTTTGCTCATGCTGCAGCACCATCAAGACGAGAACTGCTCCATCCAGGATTGGAATCCCGACGGTATTCCCATTCTACGTACCAACGAGCTGAATCAAATCGAATTAAGGAAGAACTACAACCACCAGGCCTTGGCACTGGTCTGCCTACAGGAAACTTCGCATTTAATTCTGCTGATGAATGCTCTGGCCAAGACCTTCGATCATTTACGGTATGGGCGAATTATTCTGTGGATGCATGGGAATCCAACAGAGGACTTTCTAGAAGAGATCGCCAGCCAGGTTGAGGAACATAAATTTACTCGAATGCTCGTTCTGGGCTATCATCCAATCGGAGGAGTTTCCATCCATCGTCTGAGTTCATTTCCCAGCCCTCGCTTTGAGCGGATTGGGAATATTTCGAGCATTTTCCGTAAATATAAACTCAACTTCCAAGCAAAGAAGGCAATCGTATCGGCCAATCTTAAAACGCCCATTAAATTGACCACTAAGTATGCACCGACTGGGAGTTTCCCCATCACCCGGAACGAGGACAGGCAGATAATTGAGTTTGCCCTCAAATACAATTTGACTCTGGTACTAGATGCCAACAACAATTCCAAGACAACCGAATCGCCCTTTGATATTCAGTTAACTCCGCGCTTTGTGTCAAAGAACGATCTTGTCAGCCGAACTGAAGGTGTGAATGCCTTTTCTGTGTCCTCGCTGATGGTTGTGGTGCCGTGCAGCAGGGAAAAAACCATTCGAGATGTTTTCCACAAGCTGGATTTGCGGACCTGGTTCTATTACATTATATCCGTCTATGTCATATTCGTGGTGGTGGAGTGCGTTATTGTTGTTACAACCTACCGCATCTCAGGTCACTCCTATCGACTGACCGGCCTGAATCCTTTCACAAATATGCGCGCATTCCGGGCCATCCTAGGACTGCCATTTCCCACTGCACCTCGGGCGAGCGTCTCACTCCGCCAGCTCTTCCTGGCCATGAGCATATTCGGGATGATCTTTAGCAACTTCTTCGGCTGCAAGTTGAGTTCCCTGCTGACGAAGCATCCCCTGGAGCCACAGGTGGAGAACTTTGAGCAACTTCAGGGGAGTGGACTGACCGTGATTGCAGATACGATCATCCAACCCATCATCGAGAACGAGGTCAGTGAAGAGTTTCTCAGGCGATATTTGCCAAATGTGAAGTACATCGATCCACTGGAGCGGGATAGATTGATAATGACTACGAACGAAAGTGCTGCTTTTATATTTTTTAGCGATTATTGGGAAATGATTGATAATGTGCAGAAGGCGATCGGGGTGAAGACCTTGTGCGAATCAAACAACCTATCGATCCTACAGAATCTGCCGAGGATGTTCCTGCTGCAAAAAGATTCCATTTATTGGTGGCCCCTGAGCAAGTTTTTCGTATTATATTACGAGTCGGGAATAAATTTGCATTGGACACGCATTTGTCCAATTTCTCTCCGAAAGTATTTCAATGTCACTATTGAACCGATACTGAAGCCAGCATTCGAGCCGTTGTCCTTGCAGCACCTAATGTGGCTCGGTTGGGTCCTTGGCTGCGGCTACGGCTTGGCCACTTTGGCCTTTCTTGTGGAAATCTACATGGGAAATGCGAAGAGAAAGGTTGCAAGAAAAGTTGCTCCTGCAGCTCCAGGGAACCAGGAGATCGCTGCTTAAAATTAAAGTATTTATCAATGCAAAAATTACTCAAATATTTATCTGTATTTATCTCTTTAACATTCAATGGATTAAGATTATTGGCAAGATTAAAGTAGTGCTGAGTGCATCGACTCAGTAAACAGCACCAAAAAGTGGGCTAAAAATTTCACTAAATATTTATTTTTGCACCTTTTACATCCAACGATTTTACGCGCCTAATAAAGTTGTCTAAGTGTCTGTATCTTCACCGATTTGCTCTTGGCTTTTAATTTTTATTGAGGCTAGAAGTTTGAGAATTTCGTGGACTTTGAAAACTATACGCATCTACGTACATCCCAAGGTTTCGGCATTAAGGGAATGCAAAAATCAACCTTTATATAGTGCTGATAAACTTTGATGTGGTGGGCAGGCTTCCTCAATCGTATATTCGTCAAAGGATTATTCCCAGGCGTTGATGATTAAAGGAAAGATACATAAGTATATACTTATACTTTTTCTTTTTATTTGTGCGAAAATGTCACCAAATAGCCAACTGACATTTCCACGTAGTTATTTCATTAAGTTAACGACTCCATCGATTGACATCTGAACAATAAAAGATGGCTGTCAATCCTTTGATGAAACCCCACTTAACTGAGTCCTGCTTTGACGTTTGCTTAGTTTTATCACTTAGAGAAAACCATTTGAAAATTAAGTAAAGTTTAAATAAATTGGGAATATTTTATTTAGAATGTGCCAGCAAAAAATATACTATAAAATAGATTCAAATGGATACATTGGGGATATTAATTTTACTTGTTATATTTTTGCAATGTTACATTTATATTTTTCACCTGCTATTTATACAGCAGCGATGTCCTGGAGGTGTAGGAGCAACTTTTCTTGCAACCTTTTTCTTCGCATTTCCCATGTAGATTTCAACAAGAAAGGCCAAAGTGGCCAAGCCGTAGCCGCAGAGAAGGACCCAACCGAGCCACATTAGGTGCTGCAAGGACAAAGGCTCGAATGCTGGCTTTAGTTTTGGTTCGATAGTGACATTGAGATACTTTCGGATAATTGTTGGTGAGATGCGTTGCCAATGGGCGGGGATTCCTGACTCGTAAAATGACATGAAGAACCTGTACATTAGCCGCCTATATATGGAGTCTTTCTCCATGACGTACATTCTCGGCAGATTCTGTATAATTGATAGGTTCTTGGACGAGCAAAAAGTTTTCCGTCCAATCGACTGCTGAAAGGTATCGAATATTTTCCAGAATTCTGCTAAAACTATAAAGGCGAGACTGTCGTTCGTCCCGACTATCAAGCGAACTCTTTCATGAGTATCCATGTACTCCACATGTTGTAAATATCGCCTGAAAAACTCTTTATTGACCTCGATCTCGATGATGGGTTGGATGATCGTATCTGCAATCACGGTCAGGCCACTCCCCTGAAGTTGCTCGAAGTTCTCCACCTGTGGCTCCAGGGGATGCTTCGTCAGCAGGGAACTCAACTTGCAGCCGAAGAAGTTGCTAAAGATCATCCCGAATATGCTCATGGCCAGGAAGAGCTGGCGGAGCGAGACGCTCGCCCGAGGTGCAGTGGGAAATGGCAGTCCTAGGATGGCCCGGAATGCGCGCATATTTGTGAAAGGATTCAGGCCGGTCAGTCGATAGGAGTGACCTGAGATGCGGTAGGTTGTAACAACAATAACGCACTCCACCACCACGAATATGACATAGACGGATAGAATGTAATAGAACCAAGTCCGCAAATCCAGCTTATAGAAAACTTCTGTAATGCTTTTTGCCTTGCCGCAGGGCACCACAACCATCAGCGAGGATGAGGTGAATGTATGAGCACTTTCAATCTGACCGGCAAGTTCGCTCGTCGAAAGTAGGCGCGGATTTAACTGAATATCGTAGTGCGGATTAGTCCCTTGAATCCTGTTGCTCAGTCATTTCCAGAGACAAATTGTATTTGAGTGCAAACTCAAATATCTGCCTGTCCTCGTTCCGGGTGATGGGGAAAATCCCAGTCGGTGCAGACTTGGTGGTTAAATTCAAAATGGGCGTTTTAGATTGGCCAAAACAATTGCCTTTTTTCCCTGAAAGTTGAGTTCATTTTGGTAACAGGTGGACTCTTCAATGCTCGAAAAATTGGCAATCCGCTCAAAGCGAGGACTAGGAAATGGACATAGACGATGGACGGAAACTCCTCCGTTTGGATGATAGCCCAGAACGAGCATTCGAGTAAATTTATGTTCCTCAACCTGGCTGGAGATCTCTTCTAGAAAGTCCTCTGTTGGATTCCCTTGCATCCACAGAATAACTCGCCCATACCGTAAATGATCGAAGGTCTTGGCCAGAGCATTCAGCAGCAGAATTAGATGCGAAGTTTCCTGTAGGCAGACCAGCGCCAAGGCCTCGTTGTTGTAGTTCTTCCGTAATTCGATTTGATTAAGCTCGTTGGTACGTAGAATGGGAATACCGTCGGGATTCCAATCCTGGATGGAGCAGTTCTTGTCTTGATGGTGCTGCAGCATGAGCAAAGTCCCAATTGCTTCTTGTTTGTGGGCACTCTGGATAAGTTCGGTGAGGAATATCAGCTGGGGTTGCTCTGTTTTCTCGGACACTGCTTGAGCCAGGAGCAGTAGCAGCACTAGTTTTATTTTGCCAAACATATCTGAACTATTAAACTTGTGTGGCGGTACCTTCAGGGCTTGGAGTAAACGATGAACTGAATTTCTGTTTCCTGCGGGGAGCAAGTGACAGCACAATCTGAAGGAACCCTTCAGCTGGCAATTGACAGGTGGGTTAACTTAGCTTCACTTAGCTTAATCATGAAGTCTATTTGCATTTCGATAATTTTATAATTGTGTGGAAATGTTGCCTCAATCGATACTCATTTGTGGATGTGGATGAGGCACTGTGAAAAGCATCTAAAATTGGATCAATGCCGCCGCTCCTGTCGATCACTAATTCCAATTTCCAATGAATGCATAAACAAATATACAGCAGATACTCTCTGGCAGCTGATACATTAATCTGTGCATAGCCTTTTAGTTCTAAAAGATCTGTTTGATTTGACGGTTGAATTCTGCTCTGTTCCGGGAATATCATTTTCAATTGATGGCCATAAAATATTACCGCAAATAATCTCACATCTGTGCGTCTATTGTGTCTGCTGTGGATGGCCACAGACGGTCATTAATCAGGCGGCAAATTGTCACAATTTGTGGCAATTGTTGTCTGTGTTTGTGATGATGCTGTAATTATGACAATTTTTGCGTAATTATTTTTATTTGTTTTTTTTGTTTTTTGTTTTCAGTTTGTTTGTTGCTGCCACATACTCGTACATCTGATTGTTTGCATTTAGCGATTGTTGGTGCCGCGTTTACAAGTCGCTCGCTTGCGCTTAACCATTGCTAATTTCATTAATTTCCCTTTGCCCTGATAGATTGTCAGACCAACCAAACGACTGACTGACTGAGTGACTGAATGACGACATACTCGTATACGTAATGTGCATAATACACACACAGAAACAGTTTATGAAACGTTAATTAGCGGCGGTAATTTGCCGGTAGGCTGATTGGGTGACTCTTAATTGATGCACACAGCATTTTCATTATGCTGATTGAACTGAAGATACGTGTGGTGGCAACAGCCACGTCTTCAGCTTGTCAGTGCCTTGCAAATCAGTTTATCTGAGTGCGACTGTGAGTCTATTAAATGCACTGAAATGTGCCTTGAAACACACATCCTGTGTTGTGCTCGACACTGATATGATAATCACATTTTGCCATCCATTCTGCCATCCATTCTGCCCGATTGTCTCCTGTCATTGGCACTCAATCATTTTGGTTGCCTCAAAACCGCATAGCACAAAAATTAAGAAAATTTCATGAAAAATTAAATCAGCAAATCTGATTATGCATCTAATACAGACAGAAACAGAGACACACACATACAGAGGCTCTGGCTCAACCACTCTCAATTTCCCTCAGACTCCGTGTTGTTCGCTGTTCAATTTAGAAACCACAATTTGTATTTTCCCCTCTACACAGCACACACACATAAAACATTTAGGTGCATATATATATATTCTCAGTCCAATTTCCATTGCTGACAAATGCAAAAGCCGCGCTTGGCTCTCGGCTCTCGCTCTAAATGTTATTTATAATAGAATTTATGCCTAGCTGGCAGGCATCTATGGACTGGACCAAATGCAAATGGCAGCCTGTCGCCAGAGTTCCAATTTCGTTCATGTATCAGATTTTAATACCCTGTAGCGTATGACTTTCAGGGCTTATATGAATGTACATAACGATTGTCGATGCGGTACCATAAAAAAGGATAGATAGGAAATTTGTTCGATATATTTATTCAATGAAAATCCAATGCAAAGACACAGATTTAATGATCAGACTCTTGTGCGAATAAATTGTTTATAAATGCACAATTTTATAGTCCAAAAAGGTGCCTCGAACTGCGAGAGTATAAGAAATATATCTCCCAAGCTTATCTTAAGGTTTGCCAACTTATTACAGCCAAAACAATGAAATGGAAATTTATTTTGATATATTTGATGCGTAATTTATGGGCTATCCCAACAGTCGAGAGACACTTGCCTGCGCTGTGCCATATATTTGTTTAGATTTTTGTGTCGGTGGTGTGGGCAGTTGTTCGTTCAGCAACCGCAAAATTCAGCAACAGCAATGGGCAGACGGCGTTATAATGAACCATTTTGTGGCCAAAAGAACGTCTAAAATTTACCCGATTTCCTTTTCGATGATGCATTTCGAAATATTTCATAGATTGAAAACGAAATTGAAAATGTGCATGAGAGTGGGGAGGGGAGGGTCGCCGCGCAATGGAGCAAAACGCAAACAGCATTGGACATTATATTAAAATGGAGTCATAAATTGGGTAAAAATCTCTTTTTATGTGTGGGCCTTGCTCCCCATAGAGTCCTTCTGTATATCACTTTTTCACATTGACTTTCCATGGCTCCCCCACTCTCCCACTCTCTCTCTCTCGTTCTCTATGGGTGTGTGTGTGTGTGTGTGTGTGTGTGTATGTGTGCATGTGCCCTGAAGCGTTAAAATTGCATGAAGGCAAATCTCAATGGCATTTATGTTCTGTTGTGGCGCCCCACCATTAACACGGCCGCCACGTGCTGCATGCGTGGTGGGGGGGCATTATGGAGGTGGCTGCTGATTGAGGGCTTTGGGGGCAGGCTGCTGTCGTGCGTTACTATTTTGGTGTGCGTTGTCAGGCATTGTCAGCATTGGTGTTGGCCATACAACAATGCCCGCTGGCGGCATGTGTCAACAGCTGTTGCCGTTGCCATTGCAGTTGCAGTTGCATAATTTTTCGGCCTTTGCTGCCCACACAAAATGGGCAACAAAAGCGGTAGAGCAGCAGCAACGGCAGCAGCATCGCACCAAAATGGGTGAACGCATTGGGAAAAGTCAATTTAATTACAAAACGAGCGCGCATTTAAATTTAAATCAACTGGTCAGCTTTCGCCCCCGCGCCGCCTTACTTGCTGTCTGTGTGGGAATTTCTGATTTACAATGTCATTAGGCGGGGGGAGGCACTCTTTAAAGGCAAAACTTTAAATATATATCCCACCACAGATACAAGAGTGTGTGTGTGTGTGTTTGTGTGTGTAAATAGTTCACACGGCCAGCTAAAACGGAAATGGATTCACACACAAGGGGCCTGCCTGACTGCCTGCCTGCCTGCCTGGCTTGCCCCTGTGTCCCTCTGTCCGTGTCTCTGTGTTAGTATGCCAATGCAGGCGGCGGCATCGCTGCAAGTATGCTACGAAATATTTTCAGTTTCATGCGCCAAGGCTCTACATTCATTGTGTGTGCTCCGGCACGCCCCTCAACGCTCTCCACTCTCCGCTCTTTCTCACTCACTCTCTCTCTCTGTGGCAGAAAAATGGAATTGTTTATTTGCTTTCGCCTTTTCTTATTTAAAACTATTTTATGTGCCTGCTGTCCCAGCGTAAAGTTTGCCAAAACGATAGAAAGTACACACACAGAGTGTGAGAGAGAGCGAGAGGTAGAGGCAGTGGCAGAAGAGCAACTGGAGTGTGAAACGTTTTCACTTCCGTGTGCCGTTGGCCCCAACCAACGACCAAGCTCCGGACCAAGTCTCCTCCGACTCGACTCGACTCGACTCTCCTGCAGCACTTTTCTTAACATGAACATAAAGTTTAGTCGATTCTGTGCAGTTTTTTAGACCCTATACCAGTGCAGCAGATTGGGTATATTGGTATTCGGATTGGTATTTGGATGCGCCGAAGAAAGCCATATTCTTGGGCTTCTTTTGCACCTCTAACCTCTACTTTGACAACTAAAAATCTAAAAAGAAATGCTCGTTTATTTATTGCGCTGTCCCTATTTGCGCTTATCCAGCGATTGTAGAATTTCAATTATTTTATTTTGTATTCCTGGGGGTATTCTACAGTCGGATTATCGACTGTATGCAGTTTTCTGAGGTTTGTTCTTGTTGCGTTTGTTACTATTCCATCTAAGGCTTACACCCATTGGTGTTGCTGCTGTTGCTGCTGCTGTGGCTGCTGGTGGCTGGTGGCTGGTTGGTTGGTGCTGCCTTTACTTCTGTTTCTGCTCCTGACCAAAATCCCATTTGGCACTGAATTGTGTGCGCACATTGAATTTGTAGTAAGCTTAAAACTCGAGCAATCTATGGGCATTAATAGATATTTTATCTCTGTGTGTGTGTGGGCGAGTGTGTTGGAAAAAATATTTATACCTCTCTACTGCCATACATACATAGAGTTTTGTGCCGTGTAATTGAATTTCCAAGTGCTGTGGCCCTCGTATACATTTTTTTTTGTTCTCCGATTTTGGTTGCTTTTTTTGATTGGGTAAACCGATGTTGAATGTTGGTCAGCCTACAGTTGAAGGCACTTGAACTGAGGCAACTGAAGATAGTCAACGGTTTATGACGTGTTTATTTGCCACAACAATTGCGGACACAATTGTGCCACATGCAGTGACATTTATGTGACCAACTCGAAACAGGGGACGAGTACAGCACTGGAGTACAGTGGCAACGAGTGTTTGTCTATGAGTTATGGCTCTTCAAGCGGCAACTGCAACTGCTAACCATTGCATGCAACGTTGACATATCTGACTTTCTCGCTCTCGCTCTCCTCTCTCTCTCCCTCTCTCTCTCTCTCTCCTTCTGTCTCTCTCTGTCCCTCTCTCTGTGTGTGTGATAAATGAAGCCTGCCAAGAAAAGCCAAGTCCATGCACGTGACAATTTCGGAATGCCTTTAAGTGGCTGCCTTAAAAATGTAGGCCTGCTCAAAGCCAAGACGAGTGCTCCATATAGTGGAATATTTAATGCAGCATTAAATAAATATTCACTGCACCAAAAAAGATAAAAAATTATTCCTAATCATTCCCCTATTGTATCTTTCTATTTGGATAAGCCCACAAAACTCTACAGATAAATACGGATAAATGTTGTGTGAAATACAAATATTGCTTTAGCTCTGAGAACTCCAACTATTGGGACTATTATTTCGCTGCTCTGCTACTGCTTGCCAATTGAACAATAAAGTCAGAATACGCTTTGGGGCGTTGTACGAAAGCGGATAGAAAGCCTTACACAGCCAGCTAAATGAAATAAAATGCAATAAAATAACAACTTAACACCTTTGGCGCCAAGGAGACAGAGAGAGCGAGCATAAAGGGAAATGCAGAGAGCTACGAACCGAAACAGCTCTCCCTTTCCCTGTTTCTTTCCCTTTACCTCTCTACGTACCACAGAAAGTGCCATGCCATACACAAATGCGCAGGCAATGCAAAAAGCAAACCGTAAGCGTAGACTAAGCCGATTATAGCACGAAAGTAACGGCAAATGTCTGAGAGATGAGATGGAGGGGTGGAGACAACAGACAGCAGCAAGAAAATACTGGCACTGGCACGCAGGCGGGGGTGGTGGCGGTTGCGGGGGGCGGGGGCGGCAGTCATGAGAAAGTCGAGCAGGAAGTGCGTCGTGGCAGCCAGACAGAGACGGGACAAAGAGCGAGCGGGCAATGAATTATCGCACTAGCAGCAGTCGAGACAAAAGTGTTGTAAAAAATGTAGTACTATTAATTTTCTTTGCATATCTTATTGTATCTTCATAAACAGACACGCACACAAACGTGTCTAAGAAGGAGGGGCCGAGGACGGGGTCTGGGACAACCCTCAGGAAACTGGCTTAGTGCTAAGAGATTTCTAATTCAGTTGAGCAGAAATAAATTACTTACCGTAATTGTTTGCCATATAAAACTGTAGCAAATAAAATTGAGCTCTCTCTATCTCACTCTTTTGCTGTCTCTTTCTATCTAGCTCTTGCTTTGTGTATCTCTCTGTCTCGTGGGAACTTTTGAGACGAAATTTCTTGTTGTTTTAGTGTTTGCTTTGAGCCATTTCTGTTTTGGCAGCTGCCGTAAAAGGATTTCAGCATCCTTTACGCATGATGGCAAATAAAAACTTAAATATCCCTGTGGAACTATCTCTCTCTCCCTCTCTGTCTCTCTCTTACTCTCTCTGCCTGTGCCGTAAAAACATTAACAATTTTTGTAAAATTTATTTACTTGTTTACTTTTAATTTATCTGCCGTACACTTATAGTTGACACGATAGCAAATTATTGCCCCTTTCATTTTGTGCTTTATGTGTGGCATAAATAATTGTGCAACAGCAGCAGCAGCACAAAACTGCCTCGGTTACAATTTTTAATTATTTTTTAATGAACTACAAACGGCAAATAAAAAAAAAAAAACAGAATAAAAAGTGGGAGTCGGAAGGGCAAAAAAAAAAAAAGACCTGTACTTAACATTATAAATTTATGCATGTTTAAAGTGAATTTATTGCATGTTTAATTGTGGATAATGCGTCAGACGCACGCCAGAGCAACAAGCTGCCATTTTGCGCCCCCAAACTGCCCACCCAAAAGTCCAGGCAATAATGTGGTAATTTCACTTTTACGATCTCATAAGGAGAGGCACCGCACCGCTACCGAGCAGATATTACCTGAAGCATAAAATTATATAAAAATCAGTTTGAATTGGTACAGGAAATAAACTTGATGGCAGAAACATTCATAGCTTAGGCCTGAGTTTTTAATTAGTTGAAAGATTGATTTTCCATTCCAAATCTCAATAACACTGCCCCAAAACACACCCCTTCCAATTTCCACTGCCTCCACAGCCCCATCCCAATCTGAACTGTGGTAAGGGCCAGCCACACAAGTCACGTGCTTCTGTTGGCTCCAAAAATCACGCATTAGCTGCCAGTTTGCACTTAAAGTCATAAATTTATTTAAATATATGAGGGCAACTCTCGCACACACACACCACACACACACACACACACACACACACGCATATATAAACGCAAAAGCCCCAAACGTTCTGATGGAGGGGGAACGGGGGGACTGCACTGTAAAGCAAAATTTATATTAACTTCATTTTGCCAGGGCTGCTGGCTGCTGGCTGCTCCGGTGTGCTCCAGCGCCGTCTGCCGCTGCCATGCAGCCATTGCATAACTCATACGCACCGTGTGCCAAGCGAATAGCGGTGCGTGGCATGCGGCATCCAGCAAGCGGCAATCTCCACTCCACTACAGCCAGCCAGCCAGCCAGCCAGCCAACCAGCCAGCCAGCCATATCACCGACACAAAGTGAAGAAAGGGCCTCGAAAAATGGCAGCCAAGAGAATTTTAAATTACGCTTTTGAGTGTCGACGGCTGAGCCCGAAATGCAACTGCAACGTGAAAGAGGCAGTGACTGGCCCTGCATCTCTCCCCCTGCCACTCCCTCTCGCTTGCGTTGCATGCATTTAATTGCAAATGAAGCAAGAGCTGTTGAAGCAACAGCGGCAGACCCAGCCAAAGCGCTGACAATGCCAATTGCCAGGCTATATGTATATCCCATCCTGCAGCCCAAGGCCCCCAGTCCGTGCAACATCAAGCTGCAAGCTGCAAACTGCAAATGACGTTTAATCAAAGTTGTTGAAATTGATAGCATTGTTTGTAGTGCACGCGGCGGCGGATGGCCAAATGCATTTTAAAGTGCGCTAAATGTGTTAATTAAAGTTGCCCCCTCCCTACCCAACCTGCTCCTTACACGATTTTGCTTTCGCGACTCATTGGCAGTGATTATTGTTGTGGCTACCGCACTCCACCCCGAGAAAAAATCCCATAAATAAATAAGCAAAGCAGCGCAGGTAAAAAGCAACAGATTTGAATTAGAAAAGTGCCAGCACAGAAAGAGTGTGGGGAGGGGTGGGGAGAGAGAAAGCTACAAGGATCCCGGGAAATTGCAACTTAGTTGCTGTGGCAGGCAATAAAATAAAGTCTTAGCCAACCCACCCTGCTGCAACAGCAACAGAAACTGGGGGGCACATTTAATTTGTTGTGCAACAAATTAGCATTTATTTTCATTAGGATTTCAACTTCTGCTACTGCTGCTGGTTGCTCTTTCCCACCATCCACTTCGAGGCATTGGTTTTTTGTCTGCTCCGTGTTTGCTTTTAATTATAAATACATGTGCTACAAGCAATATTAACCCATTAAGTTTCACAGATTATAAAAATTTTATGGGCATATAACTCATGTAATTATTAGAGGTAAATATTAACATCGAATTTTTTGTAGTTAATATAGAAAATTTGCGCAAATAAAATGTTGTAAGTACTTTAAACATTTAAAAAGCAGATCGTATATCATATTTAACATATTTTAAACATATTTGAAAAATATTTAAATTGTCATTTTTACATTTTAATTACACATCTTTATTATTTGCTAGCAAATTTCCACATTTTTGTATTCAGTTTTCTTTTACTTTGAGTAAAACTAAAAATTAAATTAAATTAAATTAATAAAATGTATATAGATCTGTACAAAGTAATAAAGCATTTATTTGCTTCTTATTAATTATTTTGCAACTGCTAAGAGTATTTTGCACACCCAATGCCAGCCAGTGGGTTAATGCCAATGCAATTCAGCTGCTTGGGTGTGCGCACATTTATTCCTATAGCCCACACACAACACACAATTGTGGGCGCGTGGCGTGGTCCGTGGTCTTCTTGCATTCAATTAATGCGTGTATAGAAAGCATCACCGCGACGCCGATGCCGTCCATCGTCATCGTCGTCATCGTCATAGTCATGGTCAGCAGCAGCAGCAGCAGCATCATCATCATCACCTTGACGGCGCTGGGCATTATCCAAGTAAGAGCTCACGCCCGACTGAGCGCCCAACGAAGCTGAAGACCATGGTGCGGATGAGTAGCGTTGCCTGCTGCTGCTGCTGCTGGCGCCATGAGACCAAGGACGCCGTGAATTGCTGTGGCGGGAGTTGTCCGAGTAGCGGTGCCGTTCGGGGTAGTAGTGGTGCTGATAGTAATCGGAATCTGAATCGGAGTCAAAGTCGGGACGGGACGAGTGCTCAATGTGTGTTGTGCGATTAGGATAGAAGTCCGCGGCGCTGGCGCTGGCGCTGGTTTGTGGGGATGGTCGTGGTCGTGGTCTCCGATGTTCGTAATTATAAACATCATCATCATTCTCATCATTATCAACGCTGGGGGGTGCTGGCGCTGGATAATGATGTGAGTCCGTTGCTGGATTGTGATTATGGTGGTGTTCGTGTTGGTGTTGGTGAGGATGCGGCAGGGGCTGCTGCTGCTGCTGCTGGTGCTGCTGGTACTGGGGCTTATTAGTCACCACGGCAGCGGCAGCAGCAGCAGCTCCGCTATATGGCGACTGCAACACCACCGTGGGGTTAACAATAATGGGCGGCGACGGACTGGAGATGGGCAGGGGTCCGGGTGCATAGTCCGGCACGGGTACTAAGGCAGCCTGCTGCCAAGATGGGGTCGTCGATGAGGTTTGTTCGCGTGAGTTCATCTCCGCTAATTTATTGAAGCGATTGCGACCGCCGGTGTCCGTGAGCACCATAACGGTGGGATTCATATCGGACATGTGATCCTTGAGGCAGTTCTGCAGCAGGTTCAGGAAGAAGAAGAACGAGAGAAGCGTCAGCGCGGACATCACCGCACCGGAGTTTCTCTTCGATTTCTTTCCGGAGCTCCTGGTGGGTTGCGGTGGTGGCTTCGGCTTTGGATACGAATATGGATGCGATGCTGGCGGATGGGGCGGATGAGGCGGATGGGGCATATGAGGCATATGGGGCATATGGGGCATATGCGGCATATGAGCGGGCGGATGTGCGGGCGCACTTCCAGCGCTGGCCTGGTACGAGGAGAAGCTGCCCGAGGGTGGCGTCTGCTGCAATTCGTACTCCACCGATGGCTCGATGCCGCTGCTAATTCAAACTTGCATTAGCCTCGGTCTGTCTGTCTGTCTGTCTGGGTGTGTGTAGGGTTTTGGGATGGTTTGGTTGGGCACTCTTACCCATAGCCGGAATGTCCGCTGGATGGTGCAGTGCCTGCATAAGCACCGTTGTGGCTGCTGCCGGCGGCCAGCAGTGGTCGTCCCTGTTGCTGGTAATGGTAATGGTTCGGATAGTAATGGTTGGGATAATGCACGCGTTGCGTTTGACTGCAAAATATGGAAAGAGCGAGTTGCGGGCAAGCGGGCGGGCCAGTTAGTCCATGAACTCTGATTGGATGCGAACGGCAGTGACTCTGACTAGAGAGGGTGTCCCGAAAATACAGGCAAGCTACCAGCTACATCAACTTATCTGTAGCATAACTAATTGCAATGGATGGGGGCAGAGAATTTCCCTTGCAATTAAATATGAAATTTCAAAATATTAAATTCTCAAATGTGCTCTACTGCATCTTTCCGGACACCCTTTATATGCTGCTTCATAACTGTCTAGGTGCTCGTTAAGTGCTTGAGGTGGGGACTTTTCATGCTCTGCTCTGCGGCTGCCTTTGGGCTCCTGGGGTGTGTGGTTGTGTGGGTGGGGTCCAATCATCAGCGCGGGTCACGCCGAGTGTCACTTTCTGTCATTTTGGCTTACGCATAATTATTCTCCGTAATGGCTGACAGCAGCGGATGTTGTTCCTGTAACTGTAGCTGTTCCTGTAGCTGTTGCTGTTGTTGCAGCTCTCGCAGCTGCTCCAGCTGATGCTGCATATTTTGATGTTGATTTGGCAGAGACATTCCGTGGGTTTTGGAATTTCAGCAAATTTAATTGCTAATTGATTTGTGCGGCAACTCTCTCTCTCTCCCGCTCTCTGCCGTCTCGCGTATGCTTATCACTTCACTTCACTTTTGGGTGGAGAATACACTCAACTGCCAGATGCAGTAGCCACAAAAGGGTGCCGGTAAAGCCTGATGGCAGCAGGACGGACCCCCAACCGCAAGTGACAATGTCGCTTAGGCAACTGGCCCGAAAGCCTTTTCCAGACACTTGGCAGGCAGCTATTAACAGGGGCACCAGCACCAGCACCAGCACCGGCACCGGTCCGGGCCTGTCATTGTCAGCTGTTAAGTGAGTTTGAGCTGCACTGCAACAACAACGGTCTTAGCACCTGAATGAGGCAGCAGCAAGTGGCAAGCGGCAAGCGGCAAACTGCAAACTGCAGCTACCAAAACTGCCGCCTCTGACAATTGCCTGCAAAGTGTTTTGCGGTGACATCGACCAACTGACACACACCTGAACTGGAGCGTTTTACACCAGCCCCAGCCTCAGCCCCGGCCCTGATGCGCTGCACATTTTGGCCAGACAATTAGTGCACGACAAAAGGCGGCCCAGTAATGCTTTCATGCCACCCAACGCCTCGCCTCTCGCTCTCTTCGGGCTGCTGCCCTGCCCTGTCAGTGTTAATGACGCTGCAGTCGCTTGTTTATTGCATTAAAGCTCTATGGATGCAGCGTTATGCATCAGAAATTGTCATAATTGTGCCATGTCTGGCACTGAGTCTGCCACAGCTCATAGAGTCTGCCTCTGCCTCTGCCTCTGTTTCGGCAGCCAAATGGAGCTCAGTTCTTGCGGTCTTTTGTGTGGTTAGTCGAACGTTCTCTGGAAGGTTTACAGAGAGAGATTTCATCTCTCTTCCGTTGAAGATTTATGACTTGGGCTAATAGTTTTCATTGCCAGCAAATGTTTAGGGTTGGTATTATCTGGGCATATTCGTTGTTAAGAAGTTTTAAATTTGAAAATACAATTTAAAATAAAATCTGAACGAATTCAAGCATTTCGGATACTTGAATGTGCCCTAAACATGATTTTCGTAAAAACTTAATTTTGGGATGGTTTTTTAAGGTAGTTAACGAATGACATTTAAAAATATTTCATTTAATTTAACTAATATAACTAAATTTAATTTTTTTAATTCATTTAATTTAATTAATATAGTTAAATTTAATTTTTTTTAATTCAATTTAATTAATTTAATAGAATTAACACTCATTAAATTCTTGGCTTACGCGTACAAATATATTCCCAGTTCTGTATAATTTATTTTGAAGAAAATCTTACCGAAAAAAAAGGGCGTGGTATTACACATTCGATCAATTGCCCCCCACAAGATCTAACAAGTCCGGGGCTGTTGTCTTCCCTAAACAGGAAACATTACACTGCAATGGCAAATATTTAACATTTCCGCAGTGGCAACAAAAAAACGAACATTTGCTGAATCAAAAGCATATAATAAATTGTCAAATGCTGCTGCACTGCAACTTTTCCACACATTTTCAGCTTTGATTTGTCGCCCGCCCCACCACCACCACCCAACCCTCAGGAAATGTCGGCGAAAACTATACAACAACTTTTGCTGATGCTCTCAAAAAAAAAACAAGCAAAAAATAGAAGAAAAAAAAAGCGAAAAAAATAAAAGGAAAGCAAATCAAAAAGTCAAATGCCTTAAGGGGTTGCAAAACTGAGAGTGGCTGGAATGTGTAGCATATACGAGTAGTACGGTGGGGGCACGGGGGACCTTACCCCATGCTTTAGTATGGGGGCTGGTGGGCACTGTAAGGGGTGAGTATTTGTATTTAGCTTTTGTTGCTGGCGCCATTGTCAACATATTTCAAGCGGGCCTCGGCCTGAGCCTCAGACAGAGAGTCAATAATAACTTGACTTCCCCCCATATTGTGGTAGTTGCCCGCGAAGATTGGGGAGGGGTTTGGGGGAATTCCTATAAGATTTTTGTAAGATTTTTATGGCCAGCAAAATTGGTCAGTACGCACCCAGCAGAATTTAATGACTGGAAAATGAGGCATTTAAGCCAAGTGCCAACGAAAGTTTCTGCTCCTGCGAACGTGCCCGGTCAGCCGCTGATATTTATGGGTCTGCATCTGTATCTCCAACTCGGTCTCTGCCACTGTCTGTATCTGTATCTGTGTCTGTCTCTGTCCCCCTGCGTAACTGTCTCTGAGGGGAAGAGGCTGTGGACTGAGCCCCATGGGGTATGGGTTGGGGTGTGGGTGTGTGGGCGCATACATTAATTGCCGTGATTAACACGTAGGCGCATTAAATTATACAAAAACATGGAGTAGCAGGGACAGCCGAAGAAATAAATACTCTAATTAATTAATTGGGAATGATATTTAAATATACATTTATATTTGTATATATTTATTTAATTATTCGCAAGGTTTATCAATTGAAATGAATTCTTTAAAGTTCATACATAGGAGAGACTTAGAGAGATGCAGAAGAACAGATGTAAAGTATTACAATAAATATATAAATGGATGAAGTCCATGTCCAGGATAGAGGTTTTCTCTATTTTTCGTTCCAACTCCATTTATTTACTGCTTCAAACATGTCTCTTCCTCGGCCTGTATCTCCTTGTGTTCTATAAGTTACCTTTTAGTTATGTATCGAGTCGCATTCCTTACAAAATCGTACTTACCCCAGTTAGAGTATCAAAACCAGGCCTAGACCTGGCAATGCCACATCAATTATCGCATATGAAGCGGCCAATGCATGCCTCTTCTGTGTCTCTGTGCAGTCTACATTTGTGTGTGTGTACGTTTTGTACGAGTATCTGTTTGAGTGCATAAATCATTTGGCTACATTAAGTCTTTGAGCTACACAAAACAGGACCAGGGCGCCGTGAAAGGCCACACTGAACAAACTTTTTGGGCCTGGCTGGCTGGCTGGCAAATGAAACAAAAATAAAAACTCGTTAGGCAGACCCAGGACGAAGAGTACGTGCCAGGACTTGGACTTGGACGTGGACTTGAACGTAGACGTGGACTTGGGCTAGCAGTCGGGCTAGAACTAGACGAGCCCCAAGGCAGCGCCAACGCTGGACTGTGCAGTGTCAAGTGTAAAGAAGAACTACTAATCAGCAGTTAATTCTTATCTTTAATTAAGTGCACGTTCCACCCCCGACCGATCCAAGAGGTTCCAGCAAAGGCGAGCCCAGGACTTTGGCTTCAGCTTCGACTTCGGCGTTTATGGCAGATGGCAGACACAGCGAGAGCAGTTCTAGCAGAAGTCTATCCAGCTTTTTGCTCAACACTTTTGTTTGCCCTTCTGCTCACTTTGTTGCTTTTTTTTTTGTATTTTTTGTATTTTGGCATTGTCCGGGACAAAGGCCACTCGCTGGACAGGACACCCGTTGCCGCCTTTTGTCGCCTTTGTCCCGCTCCGGTCAATTTAATGAAATAATCTAAGCAAACACTCTTGAAAATTAAGCAGTTCGTTTTTTTTTTGTTTCTGTTTTTTTTCGTTGGCTTCCACTCTCGAATTAAAAATGTAATGCGTTCGCTTTTGTTTTGTTGCTGCGAATAATTAAATGTGGATATTTTTCGTTTGGTTGTTAAAGAAGCTGCCGCCATCCGGCTGGCCAATTAAAAAGGCCACGCAACAATGGCCAAGGCGCTCATGCATGGCTTATGCTCAGCGCCAGACCCTAACCCTAACCCTTCATCGAAGTTGGAGGTTGGTCTAAGATGCTGCTGGAATTCGATGCGATAAACTTCGACTTGCTCTGAGGCTGAGTCGCGGCTCGGGGGTAGTCCATAAGTCATTACCCCCATCTGAAAAGCGCCCACAGGTAGGTAAACGGTGGAGTACGACGACAGAAACTTGCTGCAGCATTTGGCCCTCTCAAGTTGTTTGACAAACAATACACACAGCCCGGCCAAGAGAGGGGACACCTGAAAGAAGAAGAGCAGCAGTAGCAGCAGCAGGGGGAGTGGCAAATGGGTTAGCAGGGGGGTAGAGGCCACCGGGAGTCGTAGTGAGCCGGAGTGAGATCTGAGCACGAGAGCCGCACTCAAGCGTACCCGTCACATTTTTGCGCTTTTACATGGCTCCCATTCCCATTTCCCCCATCCCCCATGGTAGGGTGCACTGCCACTGCACTCGCCACCCCTGACAAGAGTGCCCCAAAACGTGGCATCATCAGATACATGAAAACAAAATTTTTTTTTTACAGCACTGAAAAGCTGAACTAAAAATAAAATAAAAGATATTTTATTGAAGTGGCGCAGTGAAATGATGGAGTGAAAACGGGGTGGCTGGGGCGGGCACCTCGCACCCACCCAGCCCATTCCCGGACTCTGGCAGATTAATTATGCATCGCTAAAATGCTAAGCCAGGTAGCACCACAGCGCCACAGCAGCACGGTATCGCAGCAGTGCCCCAAAGGCAAGTGGCAAATGGGAATGATGAAGAGGTACAGGGGGGGTAGCAGAATAGGGGGTGGATGGGGGTGGATAGGGTGGATAGGGGAAGCAGAGCCAGCCCACGGGGGAGTATGTAAAAGCCAAGTACAAGCCACAACAAAATTAAAATCAAAATAAAATCAAAGCAAAAAAAATGTTTTTGGCAAATATGCAGATAAAATGGAAGGACTTTTAGATAACCTGCCATGGGGTGTGCACACTGCAAGTGATGGAGCATCTACTATACGAGGAACTGGAACTACCATACTAAAACTAAAATTAAAACTTAATAGTTAACTTAATAGAATATATTTGGAACAAGATGTTGGCTGCATGCAGCAGTTGGATATAGTAGATGGAAGTCACTCAAAATTATTCAATTCTAACATGTAAAATCGTCAACTGATGTATTATTGCCAGGGACTGTAATCATTATAAGCGATTTCTTTGTTTGTGATAATGCAGTGTTGATAATAATTATTTTTATTAACTTAAAATTACACGATTATCCATTTTCCTTACAAATATTGGGAAAATCATTACTTGAAAATAATGATTTTGTTTTGTAAATTTTTTTTAATCTTATTCATCCTTATGCATGCCTAATGATTATCCATTATGTTTAAAGAACAAAAAATAGAACTCAAATACTAATGATTAAACTTTGTGTTTTTATTTTTTCGCTCAAAAATAAAACTCAAAGTTTTTATCTATATTTTTCTATATTCAAAGAGTCATAAATACCGAATTAAATGTGCCGATTAACACTTGATCCCAATAAAATTATTTATCAATTATTTGTTTATTTATTTTTGGTATACCATTTGGTACAGCACCATCCAGTAGCTAAGCTAGGCATTGGCTTATCAAAGGTCACACCTCCCAGCTCTATCGCAATCCTTTTAAAATAAATGCAAATCTTTTTGGATTTCGCTGGTGTTGCCGCTGCCTCAAATCAAATGCCTGTCACAGACAGACCCTACAAATCATCATGCCTCTTCACACATAGCGTTCGTTTCCACAAACACACACAAACACACACACACACATAGAGCTGCCCACTCTTGCTCGCACACTTGCCACCAAATTATTCACATAAATAAAAAACGGTGGAAAAAAAATTAAGATTAAAATAAAAATTAAAAGCTACAGCTAAAAATCAAGCAGCAAACGTCAAAGCCAAAAGCGTTGAGCTGTCGGAGCTGTCGTCGTGTCACTGCACCCGCGCCCAGGTGAGGGCTATGACACGGGGGGGTAGGATACGGGGGGATACGGTACAGAAGTGCTGCGGACTCACACACAGCCACAGATACACACATATGAACATGAGGTGCGACACAGATACACTCACTCCCACTAGAGACACACACACACACACCCAGACACACAGGTGGAGGCAGGAGCCAGGAGCCAGGAGCCAGGACAGACGACAGCGACAACGACAACGACATCATAGTACCCACTTGAAGCGCTTTTAACAAAAATTCTTTTAATTTTTCACTCTTCTTTTTTTTTGGCAACACCAGGCAGGTTGATGGAAGTGGCAGGGGGTGACGCAAGAAAGAGAGTGTGGCGAAAGAAAAGGTGAGCGTCGCAGCTTGGAATACCCTGGCAGGACTCAATGGACTACTAAGCCATATGTGATAATGCTCGTCCTAGCAAATGAATTTTAAGCTACGCTGCATGCAAAAAAGAATGAAAACAAAGCCTGTGGTAAATATTTAAAATTGGAAATGTCGGAACCACATTGGCTGAACGGATCAGTGCAAATGGGGATAACCCATTCGAAAATATATACTCAATATTAAACAGAAATACGTGCATCAACAAAATATATATATCTTGCGATACCCTCGTCAGGGGTATAATTAAGAAAAATCTCGTAGCTTCGCTGCAGATTCGCAGCGAGTTGGTGCTGGCTCTACGCTTCTGGTTGGATTTCTCTGGCTGTTACGTATGTTTGTGCAACCCTCACGGAAAATGAAATTTTCCTGCAAGATGCAGAAGAAGCAGACGACGAAGAGCCGGCGACAGCGACAGCGACTGCTGAGGGAGCCGTTGCATTGTTGATGAACAAGCAGCACGCTAACAAGTTGTATGCGCCAGCAGCTGAGGCCCTGCCCCTGCTCATGGCCCCCCAAAAAAATAAAAAAATCGGAGTGCACCTTTCAGCGCTGGCGTTGGTACGTGGGCGCTTACATTGTTGTATATGCCACATGCCCCAGCCACAGGGCACTACCGCCCACCATCCGGCAACCGCTTAGAGATGGCTGGAAAATTATGATGCCTGCGTTTGTTTCTCGTTTGCAGGGCGCTCATTTTAATTTCCACTCGTTTTTTGCGCTCCTTTTTTTGGCCTTCGAAAATTACAATAAAAAACAACAACCAAAGGGAGCCTGTGGAGAATGGGCGGATGGAGATGCAGATTAAACAGTTAGAGAAAAATAGGAAAATTCAAGTGCATTTTTCACTTCACTTTACGGTGCATTCACATTTCCGTTGCATTGCATACAGAACAGAACAGAACAGAGAACAGAGTGAAACAACAGTGCGGAAAAAAATCATCAAAAAATTAAAACCAAAACAGTTTGAGGGCATCAAAAACCGAAAACGGAGCTGCGGATTTTTAAAATTTGTCGTATGGAGATGGGGCAGAGACAGCAGACTTCAGGACCGAGCAGGTATCCGTATCCCTTTGTTGAAGAACCCCAACCCAATACCAAAAAGCCGCCAACCCTCGAGCCCTGCCTCCTTTTTTTTTGTGTTGTTGTTGTTTGAAGACCTTTAAGGTATTGCTCTGGCTATGCAATTTTTTGTCATTGTCATCGTTTTGTGTTGTTGCATGCAACTCGTGGCAGGATGGCGGTGTGTGGCACAGGGAGAGGTCAGTCCCTTTCGCTGCCTGCTTTTAGGCGCTGTTGCAAGAGTTGCACTTTTTGCGGCGGCTGCCACTCGTCGTCGTCACTGCACTCGGCCCCCGTCCGCACTGTTGTGTTAAATTTTTTGTATAAAATTTGCATGCAAAGTGCATTCCCCGCTTTTTTGCTTTATTTTTTGGCATTTTCTTTTTTATTTTAATTTCTTAATTAGTTGCTTTTGTGGCCAGGCCAAAAAACGGGAGCATGGAGCTGAAGCTGGAACGGGAGCGGGAGCTGGAACGGGAGGTGGGAACGGGAGCTTGAAAGCAAAAGTCAAGCCGCCTGCATTTAGGGGTTGCAAGAAGGGTCACTCGGGGGTTGCGTTGCGTTCTGGGGGGGGCTTTAAGTCCGAGCAGCTTTTCAAATTAGTCAAATTGAAATAGCATTAGGCTGGCTGTTGATCTGGGCAGATGTCCAACCACCCCTTCTGCATCCTCGACTTTGCCCCCGCAATCAAACCGAAAACTATTTAAATTCTAATTTGCATTTCGTCTAGGGGTGCCGGGCTGGGGGGGTCCAAAAAACAAATGCATAGAATTTTCTTATCCTAAGCCTCGGTTGGGAATGGTTGGGGCCCAGAGCAAGGCAAGGGGCCACGGGGGCTGGGCTGCATAATCACAAAAATTTGTCATAAAACTTTGGCAGACGCAAAAGTTTTTGCTGCACAAAGTCAAAGTCGTTGACGTCGTCATCAAATTTCAATGCTATAGAGAAGAAATATATAGGGGTGCTGAAAGGAGCTCCATACTATCGCAGGCGGGAATCCAATGGGGGGAAGGGACTTTCAGAATTAGTCATGAATCAGCAGCATGCCAATGCTGCAATATTTACGAAATCTTTCATTCCCCCAAATGCCTTTGCCTTTAAAGCGATTACAAATCCTGTATCACAAGCAATTTGGTTGCACGCTGCTGCGGTTGCCCCATGCCACCAACGGGGGTAGAGGCGTGTGAGAACTTTTTAATTACCCTCATCAGCGAAATGCAAGGCTTCACTCAAACCAACGATATAGACACAGACCAGAGACCCCGACCAGGGGCAGGAGCAGGAGCAGGAGCATGAGGATGAGGAAGTTTGCTTTGAGACAATTTTGTGCACAAAAAGTTTCATTGAGAAGAAGTTGCCTGAGCCTGAGCCAGAGCCAGAGACTCAAACTGCTCTAGAATCTATATGAACTTTGCTTGTTTTATGATAATTACATTTGAATAATATACATTTCAGTCACACACAATATACGAATGTACACATGTAGACTGCAAAGTGCAACTAATTAATATTAATGACACTAATTTGCCAAAGAGTGTGGGATTTCAATGGCTGTCGGCACCTTGTGGGAAGGGGAAGTGAGGGTGCGCTTCCTGTATTATGTAACCTTTGGGATAGCTGCGAAGCGACACACAAAATTCCAAGCAGCACTAAGCTCTAAAGTAGTGACAGAATTATGATTTAAATGGCACTAATCAGAGGCCTGCCATCAATCTGTGTCACTGGGCAAAAAGGAAAGCGAAATGCCAACACCCATGATGTGTGATCCGTATCTCTCGGATGTGGTGTGAAAAGCGAAATTCTCAAACACTTGGCAAACAGCGCGACTGGGGTGGGGGCGGGGGCGTCGGCTCACAAATGAGTCGATCTTATCTGTAATTGCTTTCGCTCAGAAAGATGCTGCAAGAAGCCATCTTGCTCCTTCGCTTGCTTGGACACTTTAAGGAAGTGACCCAAATTAGGCATAGAAATGGAAAAGTTTTTGCATTAGCATGCGGCTTTGCCACTTTCCACTTTGTCTTTAGTTTTTTAGATTTTCCTCTGGCTGTTGGGTTATGGCTCTCGGGGCAGGGGGGTAAACTTCAAGAAATCGACATTTGTTTGAGCGTTTTGTGCTGGGAGTCACGTAGTTGCAGCTGCCACGCTTCCAGGTACGAGAGTACATATCTCGGTGTCATGTGCAACAGCAGTGGCATATGCACACACACACAAACACACACACACAAACATACACGAAGGCGGAGAGACAGATTCTCACATCTTATCTGTATCTGCAAACAGACGAGCAAATCTCACTCTCTGTGTTCCTATATCTTCCCCCTGCTGCTTCTCAGACATACACACGCGCACGAACGTCATTCCTCAGTCAACACAAACATGAGATGAAGTTGAATTTGTACTTCCGCTTCTTCTTCTTCTTCATATCCACTTCCAGTTCCCTTTCTGCTTGCATTTTTCTTCTACTCGTTTTGGCCTCAGGCTGAAAAATCAGTTCTCATACTTTTCTTGCAGGGTATTCAAGTTATGGCAGGATTTTCGAGCACCGATGGGATAATTACCGAATGAAAATCAAATCTTTATTCGTAAAGACCTCTGAACAACTAGCAACAGATCGTATTGGTATATATTATTATTTTTTATTTATTTAATTACTATAATTTGATTCTTTGCGTATGTATTCGATGTTCGTCTGATGCTTCCCCTAGTTACATTTCTCTGGCAGAGTATTCCGAACTTCTCCGTGTCCCTTTGGAACGTCCTTTCTTGTTTGTTGTAGTTGTTGGTGTCTCTCCACTGATTTGTCGCACGACTTGAATTTCTGATTATGCCGCCAGCTTCAGCTGGGCATGAATTTTCTGTTCATGTGCATTAAAAAAAAACATAAAAATAAAAAAAAGTGGGAAAAAAACAACAAAAAATAATTTCAAACACACGGACGACGGTGAAGGGCCATTAATTATGCGTAAATGAGCTTAATGCATCAATTAATCAAATCAAAGGCGGCACCGGCCAATGGGCCATTTCCACGGCCAGAGTTGCAGCTCCAATACGGGATGCACCAGTACCCAGTGCCCAGACCCAGGAGCCACTGTGAGTCAGCTCCAGCTTCTCATCCTTGTCCCTGCGTGCCTTTGTCGTGTCACACAAAAGCGCGAACTCGCGCCGCAGAATAACCTAACCTAACCCAACCGACTCTCCATTAGCTTTACGGTGGTCACACGTCCCTTTAGAGGACGTAGAGGTTGTGGGCGTGTTCGTGGGTTGTGGGTTGTGGCAAGAGCGTGGGAGGGTGGTTTAACGGTCAACATAGTCCATAGCAATGAGCAACTGTTAGATATTGCCTTTTTGTGAGTTATCAGTCAGTTTTTGTCAGGGCACAGCAACGAGCTTGACGAAAGCTTTGCAACAGATGGCGCTGTATAAATGGCACTTAATGTGGCTGCACTTTTTCACATATTTCAATCGATGTGGCAATCTTGGCAAATTCAAAAGAAAGCTATCGAAAGCTTAACAAAAAATCGAATTCAAATGCAATATATTACAAACGAAAATTAATTAAATTATTTGCAGTTGTAAAAAATTCTTTTATAAGCTTGAAACTTCTATGGAATATTTATAGGAATATTGGTACCCACAGAGTATGAAGTTATCTCTTTTTAGTTTTGCTAGTTTTCTGCTGCATTAAAGCTCTTGCCCCGTCATGGTGTTATCAAATATTAAGCAGCTGTGAAGCGGGCCATCTGAATGTTAGTAAGCTGTCCGAATTATGTCAAATCAATGGGAAAGTTTGGCGAAAAGCAAACTCATTGCCAGGAAAGTTGTTCAGCCGCAAGCCACTTCAAAACTGTTGCATGCCCCTAAGCTCACACAAACATGCAACCACCCATCTTCACACACATCGGAAACAGTTGGAAAACACACAGCTATGTGTACGCCTACACATATTCATGCATATGCATGTAAACCTCATCTCGTAATATGCGTAACGACCACCAAAACTATTCAAGATGCATAACGGAGTGGCTCACGTAGTTTTAGTTGCGGTCAGCTGGGGCTCATTCAACTCTGAACGATGGGGCTGGCCTGAACGCTGATGCTTGAGTTGATCTTTAAACTTTAATTATGGGCGGGTCATTAACAGCCTGATGGGGCGGCACCAACCACCAATTACCGTGTTGGCGTCGGCCTGGGCACCCCCCATTACCCATTTAGTCTGTCTCTGCATAAGCTACCGACGCTTGGCAACAACTTACAATATGTGAATATATTTTTATCAGGACGCCCCAAAGTATGCTGTGACTTTCCGAGCGCTCGAGTCCTCAAGTGTGTGAGTGTGTGTGTGGCAGTCAAAGGTGCTGAAGTATTTGTGAGTGAGTGTGTGTTTGCTGTCAGGGGAAATTAAGCAGACCTTAAATGACAAATTTAAGAGCGTTTAATTGGCTCGTTTGCAAATGTTTTAGTCAAGTAATTATCTTTCTAAGCCTTAACATAACCTTCTGCATAACCTTAGTTGAGTGTTTAATTATAAATTTACGTACATACATATGTACATTATGTACATATGTATATATGTATGTGCATACATAACAACAACTGATGTTGCTGCTGTTGCATCAATTGTTCAAAATGAAAAGCACTACAACATCAGTATGCTCTTTAGAATTTATTTTAAAAATATAATTATAATAGTTCCATTAAAACTCATTCGCTATGTGCAACCACAACAAAGTAAATGCATAAATTATCATCCATTTCCATTAAGAATACAATTTTGTTTGTTCATATTTACTGTTTGCTGCGCATTTCCAACATTTCCAAAACGGTTTATAATTTTTTGCTAGAATTTTAAAATATAAATCAATGTTAGTCGACGGAAAAGCTAATTAGTTTGATGCTGGCCATAATTCACAGTCAGCTCCATCACCTGTTCACAAATCAGTTAATTTTGTTGACTATTTGGTAAACAAGAAATGTGTGCCAGTACCAGGCTCTCGAACCGAGGCAGCCCTTTGAAGTGACTTTGTAAATGGAAATTCTATTAGCCCGCCCGACCCAGCCACGCGACTTGTAGGCAATATCTTATAAATCTGGAGGTCTAAAGACCGCATTGATTCAACGACAAGCGGCGACAGGCAAATAGCTAATGTCGACAGGAAGTCAAAGGAGAATGTCACAATGGGAGACGAGTGACGAGAGACGAGACGGGAGACCATCACCATAGGCAGTGGGAGGCCATGTGTATGGCAGTTTCTATTATACTAATGCTATTAATATCACACCAGGAGCAGTCGTAATAGCTTTAGAACATTTCCCTACAGCCTGTCACGGGTGGGGGGGCGCGGTTGGAGGAGACTACAATGCCATGGCCATGGCCATGTTATGTGTCTATGCAAAATATATTGCATTATGCTGCTAACCTAATAAACATATAGCAAGCAAAGGCTGCAAACTCTGTTTGATTTATTGTTGTACAATTCTTTTTTATATATATTTTATCAGAATTGCTGTTGCACACCCGCCCGTGTCTGGACCATAAACGGGCAGGCCCTAGTGCCAACCATAAAACTCATGGGTCGAGCCATACACATATCTGATGGGCCGCCGCCACATCCAGTTCTAGGCACTTTTATGTCTCACAGGGCTGCAGTTAACCCCATGCCAGAGGCTCCATCATGTGCTGGGAGTTTTTCTTTTTGTTTGCTAAGAGTGTGGCAAAAGCATCCGTCTTGAGTTGGTTCTGCTCAAAGCTGGCGCAATTATGCGATGGCTCCATTGGGTGTCATTCGGCGAAAGTGCTCACTGTTTTGGCTTAACTGTGCTTAAAGGCTTAAAGCTGCCCGATTTCTAGCCAGTTAATTTAAACTTTTAACATTTTTGGCACATCATTCAATTTGCTAATGGATCCAATGGAAAGCGGTCTTAATTTCACAACTCGTGTAAATAAAAGCCCTTTATTAGTATATATACTCATACTCATGCAACTTCCCTGCCACATTGCACTGATAATTATCAGAATTTCAGAATTTTATAATCAGCTTAAGTGTGGAAAAATGTGTAAAAAAAACGTTTATTTTACAATTTTTGTATTGGTACTGTACTTACGCCGCCACATTGCCACAGCTGCAATCAGGTGCAGCAATCAGGTGCGTGATTGAATAATTGTGTAAATATAAATTTAACTCGAATCGGAAAAGCATTTAATAAGGGTTCAAAGGGTGGTGTCAAATACAAATAACTGCCAATGAGTGGCGGTCTGTCACCTCGCTCCGGGTGAAACCCGTGCAGACAGCACGCTTCAATTTCTACATGTGGCTTAACAGGTGTCCAACCAAATGAAATTGAAGTGCATTAATAGCCGTTTGGTTTCGACACTCCTGCTGTGAATGGCAACAGATGGATGCCCTGCGTGCCCTTAGCCATAATTTAGTTGCTCTTTGGGTGGAAAGCAGTGAATGCCAGACAGCATTCAGCAGTAAATCAAATTGAATGGTGAACTTCAAATCGGACTTCAACAGAATTCGGCAGTGAACTCTGCCATAATTAAAGCGATAAACAGTGTGGGGGGGGGAGGCGGGTAAATGGCCTGGAAGGCAGATTAAAATCCATAAGTACAGCAGACTCTGGAAAATTATGTTCCGGCCATGGCCAATACAAACCGAATGGAAATTCTGACATCATAAGCCTCTAAGACTAAGAACGGAAATGGACATGACTCTGACCTCGAATGTTCGATGGCTTTTCGTGCTAAACACTCTGGCCTCAGTCCAATTAAGACAGCAGGAGCAGAGGTTACATTTCACCCGTAATCGCATTATACCACGCAAATAAGCAGCAGCAGCCTGATTTAGCAGCCTCCACAATAAAGATATAACACCATAGTTCTGGTTAATTTTCTTTTTGGTAAAAGCTTATCAATTAATAATTCTTACCAAGTGCTGGCACCAAATCCTGGGTATTTCCTCGCTTTTCAAAGAAAAAGATGACTTTCATTATGCACATTTCGTTTCGTGTCTTGTCATAACTTACGCCCACGTGGTGCCACGGACACACTGGCAACGCTCAACTGACCAAAAATGGTTTGTTGCATGCATTACGCATACGCCCCTGCTGGCAGGTGAACAATAGGGGCGTCAGAAGCATCACCAGCAGCAATAACTGTAGCAGACAGAGTGGGGCCATATCCTGATGCGAGTAGAATGCCAAAACTGAAACTGAAAATAGCAACAGCTGGAAAAATTCCCATAATTGTCAAGGTCCGTGATGTGAGAGCAGAAAAACGGTTGCATGCATTTATTCATTCACAGGCACAGGCACAGCCAAGGCCTTAGCCGGGGCTGCTGCTTTTGTTTTTACTGGTTGTACTCATGCCAGTTGATGTTGGCTGATGATTGGCTATTGCTATTGCTACTCCTCTGTTGACTCAGATGCTGCCTGAGTGCACTCAAAGGACGGGTTTTTTTTTTGCCAAATGGGGCTCAGGTTCCGTTTTTTTTTACTAAAGAGCTGGAGGAAAGCGAAAATGGAAAAAATGTATTTGTTTCCTTACTGCGTTCCTCTGCATGAATATAGGGGAATACCTTTTCGGGCTACTGACCCTGCTACAATTGTAAACCCATGGGGAGAGAAGGTCCTGATAACTTTTCCCAAAAGACGAACCTTTCATCATCAACCAACAGCAGAGCATCTGCTGGAATATACATAAAAGTCACTACATTTCAAAAGTTGTATATACGTGCCGTGGCAATGATAGGCTACTTTAAATCATTTTAATTCAGAGAGTTTTCAAAGCTTTCTCCTTGGCAAGTAATCAATCAGGCACATCATTATTCGGAAAATAAGTAAGAACGCCATGAGGTCTATCACGATAATTCAGCATAATTAATCATCAAATCTCAGTTAAAGCAATAATATTTACTCGCAAAGCACATAATTAAATAGCCCTAGTCGGATGAGTCTTGCATTAAAAGATGAGTACATTTTCACACTAGCTTTTCAGTACCTTCCACCCTTTGAAGTACTTAAACCTTTTTTATGTGGAGAGCAAATACCAAAACATGAGCCGAAAAGGCAAATTAAAATGTTTACACATTTAGCATATAATTTGTTTGCACTCGACGAGCGCACAGCAAATGTTTTGTACGAGTACTCGCCTCGTAATTGACAAAAAAAAAGGGCCAGAACCGAACTGTGAGTCAAATGAAAATAAGATGTTGCCGGAACAACCCAATTGTATGCTGTGCTTTGCTCTGACCTTGGTAACTTAGTGATAAACAAATTAAACATGGCTGGACATGGGCTCTGCCAGAGTGCCTTCTCTTGTATGGCTCAAGGTTCCTCATATGGGAATGCCGTGGTACTGTGTCATTGTCCTTTGCGTGCTGCCGAAGCAGCTTATGCTGCTGTCAAGGTTACTGACTGCAAAAATATTTCAATTAGAAAATCGCTGTCGAGAAAGTTCTGCCGTGAAACTTTCGCCTACAACTTTCACCTTACTTTTGACTGTTTCATTTTATGTGCTGCTGGGGGAACTTTCAAGGCTTTTCTTTGTTCGTTTGCTGGCAATAAACTGTTGAACAACTGGAAATCGGCTTAAAGTTTCATTCTAAGAGCAAATTGATGCCTAATTTATGGCTACAAAGTGCAACTGCAATGGGCCTGGTCATCGCCATGAAAAAGGAATAATAATAAAAGGCAGAGGAATGAGTGCTGACTGACTGACTGGCTGGGTCCAATTTCCCGACTTGCCTGTCGTTACTGAGCGACATTCTGGGCTGCCTAAACACGCTTTGAATGTCTACATTCAAGCAGAAATCTGTGGCTTCAAAGCTGTGAAAATTGCTTACATTGAGGGGCATCTAAAATTTCATAGAAAATTGTTAGTCCAAGGAGGAGTTGTGGGCAACTTTGTCCGATACACTACGAAAAATGTTGAGTTGAGTTTATAGAATTTGCCATAATTTTCAAGGCAAAAGTAGGCCCTCAACTCATATGTATATTTTGGATATACGAGTATGCCTTAAGGCCCATTCAAAAGGCAGCTTACTGATTACTGTTTGCTTAAGTAAAGTAAATTTTTGTTGCCTGCAGCATTCAGAGTGGGGACTCTGTTGTGTTCCACATTGACCTCTGCTCTCAATGTATTTCTCTTTACCTTTATGCAGCTGGGAACATTTTCTGAAGCAATTCAGGGAATTTTCCGTACCTGTGGAGTGGGAGTTGCTTTTGTTCCACCACTGCCCCCCAATCAGATTGTCGTCTTCCATGAACTGACGTCTGCCACATTTTAATTGCGCATACGCAATGTAAGCCAGGACCCCCCACAAATATGTGCCGCAAATTTCAATTGAGATATATGGCACCGGCAAGAAAAGGGAATGAAACATGTTAAGCATAATCCACTCGATAATGGCATGCCAATAATCTGAATTGAATTCATTTATTAATGTCTGCCGGCGATGTGGGGCGCAGCCAGAGGCAGGACGAGATCCAGAGCAACAGAATAATAATTTAAACATGCTATGTAAATTTGCCGTGTGGCCTGTGCAAAAGGCCCAAATAAAGCTCAGCCAGAGAGCAGATGTAAGGTATCAAGCAGAGAGCACGTGATGGCATTAAACCGGAGGCGCTAGCCTCCAGCCTCAGTCACAGCAGCACGCACACAAAAAACACGCACACAGGCCGCTGTAAGATAAATCAATGTTTGGATTTCCTGGAACATTTAAGGGGGCCAACAGGAAAAGTTGAAATTTGTTTGGAGTGGCCTCCAATTCGGCTCTTCACGTTTCACATCAGCAACGAAATCTGCTTCTAATTCCACACAAATTAGGCACAAAAGAAGTGAAATTTACCTGAAATCAAATCAAAGCAAATGTATATTAAATTGCAGCATCTCCACCCCGTAATCAATGAGGCTAGCAGTCTATTTTTTTCCATATTAAAGCTGTTAGGTAAGGGCATAAAATAAATCCAAAAGGACAAATAATTTGGGAAGTCACGGAGTAAAACTTTAGAGCAGAGAAGCTAGGGAATTTTATTTTATTTATTATTTTCAGAGCTACCTAGCACGGAAATATTTAACTTCAGGTGAAAAATAAGTAATTTCAAGTCGATCAAATCGATTTAATCCTACAAACAATTGCCTCTTATTTCATTCCTATATGAATCAATTAAAGCAAAGAAGAAAAAACTTTACGTAATCGTATTTTTATAGCAGAGTATCGGATTGAACATTGATTGATTTAGAATTCATTGGAAGACTACTATGCTACATAGTCTCAGTGGCTTGCAAATAATATTAATTGTAGTTGAATATTCCGCATTCTTCAATGCTTTTCCCTTTCGAATTGTTTGCCTCTATGCGAATCTCTTACTCAAAGACAATCGCAGCGCAGTGAAATTGGTTGGTTCTGTACAAATGTTTACCTTTGGAAATAGCAAATTTAATCTTGGCAATGGTCCTGCTATTGTTTCGGCGCAAGTGCTCAGCTATGACTGGTGCAGACAGACAGAGGCTGCATGTGCCATGTTGCATGCGTGGCAAGGGGCTCATTTACAAAGACGAAAGGTATCCGCCTAAGCCATCACATCACGCTGATTACATTATGTTATGTACACTGATGGCTGGATGCAAGCATCGATCTGGCAGCTACAAGAGGCCATGAGCACGCATTCAATTATGTCCATGTCATCGCAGTAACCTCAATGCCAGCCAAATCATCTACAACTCATCCTCGAACACAGGTATACAAATGGAAATAGCTACATACATATGTACGTGGACTATTGCCTGTGTGGCTGTTTGCACAATTCGAGTTACCAACATCGATATGCAGCTATTTGGTGCTGGGTCTTCCTTTCCAGACGTCTGCCCTACAGAGGACCAGATTTGTTTGCAGCACAAATCAAAGCATCAAACGAACACAACAGAACAAAAGTGTATGGTTGTGCCAGCGCCTTAATGTGCAATTATAGTAGTTGGCAGATCGAATGAAGGAGAGCACATGACTAAGCATAGACCATTTCAAAGAAACTGAAACTGTATCATTTTAAATTCAATTTTAAATTCTCTATTGACATTTGCTCCCTTTCTGCTCTCTGCCCTCAATTGCGATTGCAATCATTGCTGCTGCAATACGAATGGAGACAGCCAGCCAAGCCAAGCTTTTAACTAAATGAATTCATATCCAATACACATGGGAAAATGGTACTACGTAAATACAAAACTCGAAATGTTTACTAAACTTAATAGTTCACTTAGGGGTTCAGTTTAAACATCCACATTGCAGTGTTCACAGCGACCATTGACGATGGTGTTGCCGCCTCTTTGATAGAAAGTGCCTCGACCTCTGTAGTTCCCTCCGCCGCCGCCTCGTGAGATGACTACATTGCCATTGCTGTCGGGTGAGGAAAAACTGCGATACTCCTGGCCATCCAAATACACTGGATCTCCGTTGGGATTGGGACCTGTTTCACCAGAGAATGAAGATTGGTTTAATTAACGATTGATCAAATGCTAGAGATCAAATCAAGCTTACACGTCAGGCAAACGCCATTCACCACCACAGTGCTGGGCAAAGCTGTAAGTGATAAACAAAGAACAATCAATTAGCAGTGTAGCTGAGTTGCAATCTCATCAACGAGCTTACCGCCGATCAAAGCCGGAATCAGCGCCAACGAGAGCAATGCACACGTTAAGTACTTCATGATAGAGTCAACCTCAACAGCTTACTGTCCCACCTCTCACGCTGTTTATATAGGCTTAGCAGTCGCTCAATCGAAATCGAAATCTTAATCAAATTTGCATATTGCGATAAGCATTGCAGTTCACGGCAGTGCGCTGCTTTTAATCTACACTCGTATTTTTCAGTCGAACTTCAAATCAGAAACTCTGTTGGAACGTATTGGGGATTTTCCCTATACATATTGATAAACTAGCACGTAATTGATTTCCCTGAAGCTTGTTGTACAGTTAACTTATGATGTGCCGGACAGACACACCCCAAAAAAAAAAAAAATGTAATTTATTACGTTGAAAGTTGTACAAGTATTCCAGCATGAATGGCAAACAATTCCAGGTAATTCTAGCTCGTAAATTTCCCCATCTCGGGAGCTGAATAAAACTTGTTTCACCCCCAAAAGTCGTGACTGATGAGCACTGAAGCCTAACCCCCCAGAAGGTAGCGCATCTATGGGACTGCCTGACTGACTGATGGACTGCTAATTGCTTTGCCCAATGCTCATTGATTACAAAGGTATATTCATCGCCACAAGCACTACAATTCGATGTTAGACTCTTCCAAATAGAGCCACATAAATGTGAATGCATATTTAATGCAAAAGTTTGTCTCTCAACAGCGATTATAGCCATTAGCTAGCGATCAAACAAATTCTATGCATTTTGATGCATCAATAAAATGAACAGGCATCGCTTAGTCGGCATACTCGACTGTACAGCTCGCAATACGTTTTCGAAATGTATCTCTGGGCATTTCCCTGCGACGATTATGGCTGACGTAGCGGCCTGTCTATATTATATTTTGATGCAGCGATAAGGTTCGCTGGGATCCACAATGGGCAGCGTATATAAGCGGCTGCTGTGAGGCGCACTTACCCCAGACCTGTTCGACACTTAATCATGAGACATTCGACGGCATTTGTGGTTCTCGCGCTCTGTGCTTTGGCTCTGACCGAGGCAGCGGTTTACATTGGCGGCGGCTGTTATGACTGTAAGGCAATCAGCACCGCAATAATAGAACAACACTCATAACACTCTGATTCCAATGGTACTTTCAGGTAACCCGCCCGGTGGCCAAGGTCCCGGCATCTATACAGGCGGCGGTGGAGGAAACAGCGGAGGCCGTGCACCCAATAACTATTATAATCAAGGAGGCGGCCGAGGCGGTGGCAGCTCTGCAGGCGGCAGTGGTCGTCCAGTTTACTCCGGAAACTTTGGTCCAAATGGATATAGCGGTGGCGGTCGAGGCGGTGGTGGGGGCTATAGCAATGGTGGTGGTGGCGGTTATGACGATGGCGGTCTGACGCAGGTTATACGATATGATTAATGCTGTCGCAATTTGGTTTAGCTCTCAGCCGCAAAGCAGCAGAGGCTGGCTAGCTGGCGGGCTTATAGTTAGTTAAGTAATTTTAGCTAAACTAAAAAAAGTGATTCTTACAATTGTACATATAACAGATGTTTCTTATGTTAAGTTCCGATGCGATTTATTGGCTAATGAAATTTGTTTTCAATTTTTACACATTCAAGAACCTTTTAAACAAATTTTTTTATTGCATATAGACGTACGATTAGGAAGATGAGATGCACTTTGTATATACTTGCTTGACCTCCAGAAAAATTCTCATTGATTTTAAAATAATCTGGAAAAAAAATACTGTGTGGCAAATTTGTCTGAAACTGCAAGCAAGCTTTAAGGCAAAACTTTCTTACCACACACACACTGCAGGAAGGCTATTGAGTTATAATCGACTGAAGTACCATCATTGTTTTCATAATCCCACAATAGCTCAGGAGCCCAATCTATAATCCTGGGCTGTTTCAACTTCTGGGCGGAGCGTGGTAATGCACAAGCAAGGAAAGCGCTGCAGAGTTTGGTTTTGAAAAAGAACCAAATTGCCAATAAAGCTGAGATGAAAGAGTAAACTGTAAGGGGAGGCAGGCTTAGTTGGTTTATGCTCCGTTTGGTTCATTGTCTACTTAGTTCACATTCCCCTTATATCTAAAAATATCTGGTTCCAATGTTATGTAGTATATTTTGTCGTCACACCAACCATTAAAGGCTTAGCTCGTACATATTACAAAGTTATTTTGAGTAGCACAAACGTCAGAGCACGCACCAAATATTATTTATAACTTGCCATTTGAATGCCATTTATTGCATTTAGCCTGAGGGAATTAAAGAAGAAATATGTGCAACATCAAAATTGATTTAGTTTTCTTGTAAAAACTACTACCCCCATTCACCCCACCTCCACTGCTTTTGCCTTACTAAGTGGAAAACTTCTCTCCGTAAAAGTGCATCCGATCTCCAGGGAAACCGGGAAACCTTTAAACCAATATTGAAAGTATTTCTTGATTTCATTCCGCAGCCAAAAGGCCATAAATTTCGCTACCAAATGTTTTTTAGCCAGGGTGTGTCTGGGCCACTTATTGGCTAGCCAGTTGAGCATTTGTTGCTCGATGCTTTTATATGAATTTCACCCTTGGGAAAACGCTCCCAGTTTTCTATGATTTATTGCCGAGTGATTTTATATATTCACATCTTTGGACTTTTGCTTACCTTCTTCGTTTCGTGTGGAACTAAAATGAACGATTTGTTTTTCGTGTAATTCTAATTGGGAATTTATTAAAGCTGGCATAGAAGACTTTCAACTGAAAGTTGAATGCCTCGACTGTAATTAATGCACGACCGAAACCGAATTTCGCAAATATATAAAATGGCCGCTCTTTAATTTAGAAGCTGAACAGAATGGCCAAATTATATGGTTTACCTTTCGACTGACGGCGCGCAGCTAAAATGTATCTGGAAAAGTTTGAGTGGAATTTATTAGATAATTGTTTTGGAACCATGGCAACTTCTGGCTCTGGGGCCTGAAGCTGAGGGCAGGGAAGCGAAATTGATAACCATTTCAAAGTTTGAGGCAGCTCTCAATTTTTCGGTATTAATTATAACACTGGTCTGCTTGTTAAATATGCGGCGCATTGAATTTCCATCGGCCAAAACCCCAGTAACCTTTGTGCATAACCCACTCCACTTAATTGACTCAATTAAAAGTTCGATTCAGAACCATTCGAGGGCTCAACCCCAACCCATTCATTCAGTAGAAATTTTTGGGAGACAAGGGCCTTGAACAGCGCAATTTTGATGACAGATTTAAGGCTTTGATTTGTATTTACTGCGAGCCATTTCGAGCCAACACTTGCTATGCCAATGGTCTCTAGCTTAATACTAGTTTATGTGTATGCTTAATTCATCTTTTATCTTCCTGTCTTCTTTGCCTTTTAATTAATGTTATTTCTTAGTTTGTTATTATTTTTAGTTCGGATTTTAATTCCACAAAGCACTCCATGATGAGAATTTGCAGACTTAAATAGGCACAAATCCACTAAAGCTCAAAAGCTACCACACACAATTACACAGTGCTACAAAATTAAAACTTTCGAATGTTTTTTTACAAGACCTAGTTTAATTTTTAGAGCCGCTTGCCATCTTTAAAATTTGCAACACAACCCCAAAATCTCTCTCTATATTGGTAGCGTAAGAGGGTACAGCACAGTGTTATTAGTTGTAAGATACAACGCACATCCTCTCTCCTTCAAAGAAACCTTTTCTTGTAAGAATTTAATTTTCCTGTATTATTTTTTGTGTTTATTAAATATATTCAATATGACTTTAATATGATTTTACAGAGTTAAATAAAATTATTAAAATTAGATTTGTATATTTTACCATAATTCTAACCTAATAATAATTGCTAGGAAAAACAATTCAAAGTAGCAATGTTACATGACCACCCGAGGCAGCACTTTTGGCATCTTTCACTTAGCTCGCATGCAAATGGCAGCCTACCTTTTCCCAAAAAAAAAAGTAACTTCTCTCGGTTTGGTTGCTGTACAAAAATGCAGCTTGAATGAATTTCAAAGACAAGGTGAATCGAGGCATCATTTCATGGAGGTATTTCCCGTGAATGCTGAAAAGAAAACTGCGTTCTTCCAGCTAATTTCATTCTGTTTTTCTACGCTATTTCACTTACCTTGTGGAGCAAAATGTCAAAGTTAGCTAAAATAAGTACTTAGCTACGGTGACAGTCTCGGTAATGGAGTACAGCCATTAGTGTTCAATTTTCATGTTGCAGCAGCCAGTAGGAAAATTAACGTGGACCAGCGACCTACAACAACGTTAGCAGCATCCAGCAATGGATGGAGCCCGTAACCCACAAGAGCGACTCTTAACCGTGTTGGGGAAAAATGTTTTTCTTTGGTAACTTTGTGTGCAACAGCTGCTTCTGGGGGAATGAGTTTGGCCCTCATATGCGCTGGATATGTTTGGCGGGTAGCAAGTGGCTTGTGTTCGGATTTCACTTTGAGTTTAGGTTGCGAGCTATCAGCTACTTTCATTTGCTTTCCATCGTGAGGAGTATGCACTAGCCTGGACGTTGGGGGTTGTTTCATTTATAGCATCGCTGTCGCATGTACCTTTGAGGGCGAATGCAATTAAACTTGTCATCGGTGAGCAACAGATTGGAGCCGATGACCTAGTGTGTGCTCTGATTGCAGTGGAAAAAAAGTTCACTAATATAGTTGGCAAATAGTTGAAAGGTTGATGAGACACGTGCGGTAGTATTTTCCATTACTCGCTGCCCTTGTGCATTGAATAAAGTTGATTGGTATTTCGTTAGTGGCTGCTGCAAAGCATTTAAAACAATTATGGAAATTCGGAAACAAAAGCAAATAATTTAAGTTATTAGCCTCGGTAACAGGTAATATTTGTTCGTACAATTTCCATTCAAGAAATCTTATCTGCTCTCTGATTTTATTAGACAAGAGCTGAATGAGAATTGATGAGAAACCTTTAAGCAGAAATAGTTTCCTTAGAATTTGTTTATCCGTCTCAACTTTTTATTGCAAATTTCTTGATTTCACGGAAAGTTACCCTTACTGCCACTATGCACCACGGAGAGAAACAGAACAGAACGCTTGGAAATATTATTGGCTCTAACACCTGTAAAAATATTTTATTTTCAGCTTCCATAGCTTCCATCCAAGCGCCGGTCAACAAAGAACGGAATGCTTGGTAGAATTTATTTGCATTCAGCAATCACTCGACCCGCATTCTCTGTAGCCTAGGAAAACGAAGCGTAGTTGAACATCATGAATGATAAATTTATTTGAAATATACATTTAATTTAACTTAGCAGACTACAGACTTAGCAGACTACAGACTTAGCAAACCAGTGCCGCTTTCCGACCCCGTGACCCACCCAACCATATCCAAAAATACACCACCGAGAGAGAGAGAGAGAGAGAGAAAGTGAGGTAGGGAGCTCGAAAATGCTTGGCATTTTCATTTGGACAACCGAAGGACAACCAAAATATAAAAACTCAATCTCAAACCACCATATCCAGACCGCATGCATATCCACACCCCACACCCAAATCCACACACACTCACACACACATCCACTAACCCATAGACCCACAGCACCACCACCCGCCCACATTCATTTGTTGAGCTTTGATTTACGGCAGAAGTCGCACCACAAACAGAATCAGCAGCAGGGTCAGCTGCGTACCGAGCCATTGGCGGGCCAGTCGTGAGGCTTGTCCGCAGATATTCTCGAGAATGGCGCAGTTCCTGAAGTGCTTCTCGTCGGACAACATTTTGGCCGTTTCCCGTGCAAACTCCGCTGAGTTCTTGTAGCACTTGTATCTCGCACTGTTATAGATGCAATTCTCGTAGGCGTAGCGGGCACTGAGTGAGATGACAAATGGCCATTAACCATTCGATTTGCAATATCCAAGAACCACTTACCAACAGAATTCCATAAATTTTTCGCTGGCATTTCGCGTCCCATCGTGTACCTCGTCACTGAGGATGCTCTCGAATTCGGATGTGCAGCTGACCCAGTCCAATTGGATGTAGGCGAAGCAGTCCTTGTGCCTCAGGTAATCTGCCAAAAACCAAGCAACATATAATGGATAATGTTACCCGACAATTGAAGTACTGTCTAGTCGCGAGTCTTTTGTTCGAGCTTTGTCCTTGACTTAGCGGGATAATCTCATGGGGTCCTTGTGTGTGTGTTTATCTCAGTGTGTATCTCACTGTTGAGTACTTTGCGCCTCGGGTGTGCTTATGTCTGATTCAGTCTCGGCTTGCCAAATTGATTTCCCACCTGGCGTCGCTATCCTTGTGTGTATCTTACCTCGCTGAAAATCCGCATCGCCGCAAAATTTATAGAAAAATCGACGGGCTCCTTCCACATTGTTTTTAAAGGTTTCCAGCTTCCGATCGTTTAGGCAGCGCTTCGAGTAGGCATCAAAGCATTGCATGCCACGGTTAAAAATGCTGCAAAACAAACATTTGTATGTAGTCCCATTTCAATGCAATAATTGAGTTGAACGCTGATTGATGGGGGAGCCGGAGGCCCCAGAAACACACGAAACATGGCCCCCAAATACTGTTGCCAGGTATTGGTACTCCCACACAAAGGGAACTCACAAAGTATTTGCTTCGATACCGACAGAATGCGTAAATAAATAATAAACTTAACAAGGAAGCCAACAGCTTCAAACGCTCTCTTGAAAATTGTCCCTAGCTTGGACCTTTATTGCTACTTGACAGAAACTTGACACGATTCATGAAATTCCAACACTTTTGCTGACTGCACCAAATCAAATTTAACCAATTTTGTTGCTAAATCCAATGGGATATATGCAAAAAAGGGAAAGCGGCTGGTTACACTAGGACTTGCTCTTTTAGGACTCCCTGCGTTCGCCTTCTTTTTTATATGCCCTTACTCAAAAAGAGTTAACGCATAGAAGGAAACGTTTCCGACCCCATAAAGTATATATATTCTTGATCAGCATCAATAGCCTAGTCGATATAGCCATGTCCGTCCGTCTGGTCCGTCCTGCTTAGCGCCTAGATCTTAGAGACTATAAGAGCTAGAGAAACCAAATTTTGTTTCCAGACTCATGTGATATTACTCACTGTTACAAATGTATTTCAAAATTTTCCTACCTATTTATATACTGACTGAGTACGTGTATAAAAGTAGAGTCGCGTCTAAAGAAGCGAGTCACACGTTCCTTCTCGTTGAAGATATTTTGTAACAAGAAAATGAGGTTTTGTTCCGTGCTAATATCCAACATTTAAACTAGCAAGCTTAAGCCCAGCGCCTTCCCATTTTTAGGAAGTCGAATGTTGAACATGTAAAACATACAAACTTTTATCTATAGTTACAACAGCAGTTTTCTTTACGAACTTTGCAAACTTTCTTGCTTGTTGTCTACCTTAATAATTCAGCCAAAAAAGTACTCCATTTTGCAAGAAAATACGAAAAAAAAAAAAATAAATAAATAAACGTTGAACACCAATCAATCGACAATTCTGGCATTGGAACCGCCGACTGCAGGTTATCCTGAGAGTCACTGACAGTTTCCGTCAATCACGTATAAGGATGCCCCCCATTGTGATTGGATCAGACTTGGGATGCGAAACTGTATCTATCATCCAACAGATGGAACGACCCACAAGACGAGAACGAAGATGTATAAAAGGGACTCCCCAGCGGAAATGGTAATTGTTATCCGATTTGCTTGCATTTCTGGCTGGGGAAAAAGTTTTAAGAATTGTAGCAGTTTTAGATAAGATTGCTTTAAAGTTTTTGCCGCCATAACACAATTAATGAAATTATTTCAGTTTTAGAAGGCAGCTTCCTAGATCCAGGTGCTTATCCACACGCTTGCACATTCTCTCAGAGTAGTACAGTGTACGACTGATTAATAATGGCAGTAATTAATTGAACAATTAAATAATTGTTTGAATTAAATCGTTTTAGGTTTGAGTCCGTAATGTATCCCTAAACCTTAATTAGTTAATTATACGCCTGAATATAGTTAATGTAGTGTCAACACACAACATAAACCAACATAATTGATTTCAAAGGTCTCGAATTAATTAATTCAGATTGACACTTAAACTTGAAGCAATTAATCAGGAAACTTGTATCCTCTTAGCGGCCCTGGCAAGAATTTTCGAGGAGGATATCGTTTCTTGTCGCTTAAATAAAGAAAGCCCGAAAGAGTGCTTTCGACACCCTCTGGCCCTGGCCAAATATGAATTAATTAAATATTGCGCTGGGTGTCAACAGCAGCTTGAGTGGGTCAATCAATAATCCGTGAATGCATCCCATCGATGGGCCCCTGTCTTAATTTCTCATACGCATAATTCACATGCACTTCTGGAAGCTGGCTATCCGACGGTCCCAAGCTGATTGCTTACTTGCACTTTGTCGTGATGTCCCTCTTGCTGATGACAATTTTGGTGTTCTGCAGAAACTCCATTAGATGTGGTGGCAAATCCTTGAAGCACTCATCTACCATTCTCTGCGTGCTACCGCACTCCTCCGGCAGAACGGCCGTCTGGGCGCTGGCCTCATTTTGGGCAAGGCCGGGAACCGCAATCCCAATCAGTATGATTGCAAGCCCGAAAACTATGAACGTACAAGAGTTGCTTACGCACATCCTTAAAGGACACTTGTTGCCACGATAATGGATAATAATTGACGGGACCTGAGCTCTCGGGGCAAGTCAACCGAACGAATGCTAACAGCGAACTGTGCCGGCCAGTCACAAGCATCGTCTTTAAAAGGACTGCAAGAAGGATGATTCTCTGTAAATGCTGCTGTTAACTGGATGTTTGGTGGCGCATGCGCGTCTACAGACCTAGACACAGACCCAGCAGCACGTGTTTCCTCTTTTGTTTACATTACAAAGGCAAGCGACTTATTCCTCTCAGCCAGCCAGACAGACAGACAGAGAAAATCTCTTGGGTAGGGAATTTGCATAAATTACTTTGTATCTTTCTGTGACTAGCGGATGTACACTTGTCGCCCAATTTGCCATCGTTTCAAGTCAAAATCGAAGGATTGATTGAGTCCTTGTCTCCAGCTGCACTTCCTGCCTGGGGAGCACAAACAAGCTTTCCTAACCGCACTTAATTACTCACATTTCTTTCAAGTGTTCTCCCGTGTAATGGAATTCGCAATAATCACGCCCTACTCGTGTGATTTTCCTGAGACAAATCCTGGCATGAATATTGCGCCCAGTGTGTAATTAAGTTACAATTGTTACTTTATCTCCACATACATTAAACGTAAAACTCACACACACACAGAGAGACAGAAATCTTAGACAAAACCGAATTTCCCTATTGCTTGGTTGCTTGTAACATTACTCTGGCTCCAAGAAATTTGTGGTTTCCCATCATAGATTTCTTGATTATGTCGATTGTTGGGTTTCCAAGTCTTCATGAAAATTTACCCGTAAATAGATTGCAAGCTAATTAAAATGATATAACGTACGTACATGTGTGTATGGTTGGGAATTCCTTTGTCAAAGAAGAAGCATTGGTTCCCACATGTATAAGTGAACAGCCAATTCTTAGAATCCACGTTGGTTTGTGGAAATATTACTTCTGGTGACTGTAAATATGTAATCTAAGCAGGGCCGTTGTCGTTAAAACTTATTTCAAACAAAAAATCAGTTGTAAAAAGTGGCAGCACTTCAGGGCTGCCACCTAATGCAAACATCACCAATCAGCTGTTCCAAGCAAAACAAAAAAACCAAAACACGTGTGGAATTTTGTAAATTTTGTAAATAAACTAATATTTGAGCGCCAATTCGATGGATACGTCTTCTAGTGAGTCCGCGCCAGACTCGGAGCCGGAGGCGGTCAGTGAAGATGAGAGCCAGGTGAAACAAAAAGTGCTAGGTTTGAGTTGCTCCAGCTAAATGATAATCCATTTTAGTCTGCAATACGTGAAGACCTTAAGGGCATGTCGTTCGAGGAGATTATGCAGCTCAAGGAGCAGCTGGGCGCCAAGGTATACAAGGAGGCGGTGCTGGGCAGCAAGAGCGCCCCGGCAAAGCAACGGAAAACCAAAACCGACCTCAAGCGTCTCAACAAGAATCGTCCGCGTGAGATGAGCTCCAGGAAACAGGTTCCCTTCCTGGGCGCTGAGCAGCGCGTGGAGCGCAAAAAAGACGTTGAGCTACGGGATCCACGATTCGATGAAAAGTCGGGCGACTACAACATTGAAACCTTCAAGAAAAACTACAAGTTTGTTGCTAAAATACGTGACAAGGAAGTTGGCCAGCTAAAGAAGCAACTGGACGACGTGGGTGATGCCGAGGAGAAGCAGAAAATCAAACACACCATGCAAAGGCTCATCAACAAAAATGTGGAGGACAAGCGGTGGCACCTCAAGCAGCGTTCCTTGAAAAAGGAGCGTGACACCATCCAAAAGTCACATAACGCCGGACAGCAGCCTCACTATCTCACCAAGAGTATGTGCCACTATATCCTGCCCTAACAGGGTCATTAACATATTGTTCTATTGTAGAGGAACGTCGTGCCAAGGAGCTGGTGGCCCAGTTCGAGCTGCTGAAGAGCACTGGAAAGTTGAACAAGCATTTGGAAAAGAGGCGCAAGAAGAATGCGGCCAAGGACAGAAAGCGGATTGGCCTGGATTAGAGTTTCTTTAGCTATAGATGTATATTAACGATTAAACAGTTTTCATGCTGAACACCCCCTAACTAACTAGCCCGTTCGCAGCATCTTTGCCTCTCGCTTCTCCTGGAGATCACGTCGCTGCTGCTCCACAATGGTCTTGCGCTCCTCCAGGAACTCGCCGTAGGCCGCCGGATCCAAGTCGCGTACCACCTTGATGCCACAGGTGCGCGCAATGCTGATGAGCATCTCACACATTTGCTGAAAGAGTTCAAATGAACTTTTAGTTTCCTTGGATCAATTCCTGCGCCATGTGGACTCACCTGCATGGATAGGAGTGCATTGGGCGGATCTTGGATCTTTATGGCTGCAATTTCGTACAAATGCTTGAGGGTAATCATGCCGGCTACTTCCTTGCCAGGTGTCATTGTGCCCCGCTGTATCCCCGCCGCCTGCTTCAAAAAGAAAGTCGCCGGCGGATGGTGTATGGCCAGGTCGTAGCTGCGGTCGCTGTTTACAGATATGCGGCAGGGCAGAGGCACGCCCTCCCTCATTTCCGCTGTTTTCGTGTTAAAGTCCTTGCAGAATCCAGCTATGTTGATGGCACGCTGTGAATTACCATTAATCAGCAACCGAATGTGCTATGTTTTGAGTGCTCTACTAACCTGACCCAGCATGGGTCCTAGTGGCGGACCTGCTGCCGCCATCCCGGCGGGTATGTTGGTCTTCAGTCTGCTCGTATGCGTAACCCGATCGACTGTCTTCTTCAGGGATTTCAGTTTACCGGCTGCCTTGGACATTTTAATTGAATTATTTCGTTAAAATCGCTGCCCGTCCTGTGTTATGCAAAGGTGTTGATAAAATATACCGACTGACACTCAAAAATATATCGAAATATACCATAAATATACCGTAAATATACCGACGGACACGATAAGATGCGTTGATATTCCTCGATTTTGATATTCGGTTTAATATTACTAGCTATTTGGCACTGTCAGCCCCAAACAAATAATTTTATCCGATAGATACATAAATTTTGTTCAGGATTGGTTAGATTTTAGAACTCTTTTTTATTGGATTGTTTACATATTAAGGTTCAAACAAAAACGGCCAAAGCATAAAACTTAAATGTTGACTAAATGTTACGTCAGTGTTGCTGGTCAACCAAGTATCTTCTATGCGTATGTACTTTTGTATACCTTATTTCTTTTAATTGGGATTAAATGTTTTGTTCCAAGCTCCATTGAAACATTATTTATGATTTTATCCTAGATTGACATGTTTTTTTACATATTAATGCACATGTTTGTGTGTTATAAATACATTTATCCCGGTTCTGATACCTATTATTGGTAGTCGTGAGCTGCAAAACTTTGTTAAAATCTTTAGAACAGAGACTGAGTAGTTTTTGCATTAATTGGAACCTGAAAATTCAAACAATATCCCAAGTCCATAATATCCATTTTCCCAAGGTATGCAGATTGTTGCTCATTCCGTGCCAAAGTCGCACAACAATGCTGCTACTTCATTTCCCCATGTTGCTAAAATGTATGGAATAAAGATTCATTGTTGCGTCATTCCATACGCGTTCCCGTATGATACATTTGATTTGTATGGGAAATATTTCAGCAGAAAATGAGGGGAAAGTCTCCACAAAAACACTCAGTAACCAGTAAATAACAAAAAAAAAAAAATTAATAATTAATCATTTTTTTAGCCCGATACTATCATGATAGTATCGATTGTTTTTTTCAAAACATTCAAACAACGTTCAAACAAAAACGACCAAAGCATAAAACGTAATTGTGTAGTTTGGAATTTGGCGTTCATTTTGAAAAGTATCTGAATACATTGGAAAATAATTGGAACTTAATTATATACTTATACCGATATACCGAAATATACCTTGCCATTATTAAAAAAATACAATATAATGACGGACACGACATTATTGTTCATTGTTTATTGTTCAAATGCGGTGCTGTAATCGAGCTGGAGAAACGAATATGTAAAATATTCGAATATTGATAGTGCTGCCACATGTTGCGAAGAAAAAACCCAAATACCGCAAACGGTCACCCTGAAGCTGATGTCAGGGCTGGCAAATGACAAACGATAACGATAGTAAACGTTACTCAACACAACACACAGTAAAGCGCGAAATTTGAATTTAAATTTGAATATTGTGATTTCAGAAATCGAAAAAAGATATATGATCAAAAGAATATGAGAACTAAAGCTAATTTTGATGGTTGGGCTATCATATAATTTCTAAATTGGTAAAGCAATCAATTCATTTGGATTTAGTCTATTGAAATTCCGAGGATCATCATCATCTAGAGCACAACTGGCGAGTTTGATTTTTTGTACGGTTGTGTGCAGCCAAATCTTAAAATCGGTTATTTTATAGCCTCAATGCACGACAAAAGCGTACTTACTTTTACAATTTATGTGCTCTAATCAACAGGTTGGGACAATCCCCTATCGACCGCCCCCCATTGTATTTATTATTTTTCACTGTTCAATGACTTCACGTGCGCTAAAAACATTGACCTAACTTTACCCACACAAAGGTAAACATCAACAACATCTATGGGAGGTGGGAACGGGCTGGGGGGTGGTTTAATGATGACTATAACTTTCCATGCAGCTACATTATCACGTTTTTGATGGCCAAGGCTGGGCGCCTTTTCACTCTGCGATTTGTTTGCATTGCATTTGTGGCCCCAGCCGAGCCGAGCCGGGTAGGGCTTGGCTTGGCTTGGCTAGTCTCGTTGGCTAAAAAGTCAGCTGAACCATTTAACGGTCGTGGTGATTTCTAGGTATGTGTACACATAATTGTAACACGCATGGGTTCGATTTCGTTGGGGGGTGTCATTACCAGGAGCGTTTCAAAACCAAAACCGACTTCCCCTTGGGTTCCTTTGCCTCTAGAGACGGTCCTGTAAATGTCGAAGACGCTTCGGGCTAAGGCACACACACGGGGACACAGGACGGAGGACACGGGGACTGTGACTGGGACTGGGTCCACTGTCCATTCACCAATTACGCGCCATTCGCTGCGGTGTCCTTAATTTCTTAAAAAGCGTTTAAACATCTAATGAAGGAAAGCGTTTTGGCCTGCTGTTTCTGCTGTCCCTTTCAAGTCAATTTAGTTTCCTTTGGCTTTTTGACCTGTGCGGTTCGGTTCGGTTCTAACGGAGGAGAAGCGTAGCACAGGCGTAGCACAAGTGGAGTGACTGACACTGACACTGACACTCGATGCTGGCAGCCACAGGATTATGTCATTGAGACCATCAGACCATGGCCAAGATAATATCGACGATCAAGGCCATCCTAACGAGGATCATATTCGGTGCGCACAGTCTGCTGGCCATTTGGCGGGTGACGACGTTCAAGGACGACATCATCTACTGGACACTATGCGGCCCCCTGCTGCTGCTGCTGCTCGAGGGCATTTTCACCATCATGATCAAGAAGACGCAGGAGTGGCGTTGGTAAGCGACACATAGATTCTTCTTCCCAGGCAGATCCGCCTCTGGCTCTGGCTCTGTCTCTGTCTCCTGCAATGTAAACAACAGCCAGGGGGCTAGCGCTGACGTCACCCTTGGGTTTTGGGTTTTGATTTTCAATTAAAAGTGAAATCATGTGTTTAATGTGGGCAGACTGACCAGCCCAGCCATCCCCCCACTGTCGTAACGGTGTTAAAAACTTTAATGGAATTCCGTGTGAACGGGTGGGTGGTTGGGTGATGTTTACCTTTCGACGCATCACTCGGGAACGGGTCGGGTCGGGTAGGGTCGGGACCATTGTTTGTTTTTGCTATTCCTCTTTGAACGCTATGCTCTATCTGTCTCTCTTATGCTGCCACCCACTTGTTCAGGTTCTGCCCCTCGGTGTTTCTATACCTGAGCAGCATTGTGCCCGCCATTTGGTTGTTGGAGCTGGACAAGATTGAGCGACGCCTGCAGATAATAAACGCCCCCCAGACCAGCTCGAATGCCACAAATGCGAGCAACTTTAGCAGCAACGGCAGCAGTGGCAGTGGCATGGATCCCGTGACAGATCTGCTGGACGATGCTGGCATTAAGCTGCCCGTCATCACTACGGACACCTGGACGACACTCATTGAACAGTTCCTGATGCTCATTCTGATTGTGGGCCGCTGGCTGCTGCCCAAGGGCGACCTGACACGGGATCAGCTCAGTCAGCTGCTGCTGGTGTACATTGGCACGGCGGCGGACATTATTGAGTTTTTCGACTCCTACAAGGATGATTCGATTGCACGGATCGGCTTTCTGGTCTACCTGACGCTGGGCATCTGGTCCTGGAGCCTCATGCAGTTTACAATTGTGCTATCGGCGACGCGTGGCCGACGACCCCGTGGCAGTGGCTCACACCAGAAGGAGGAGCACACGGACTGCTGCCAAAACTGCTGCTGTGGCATCGATGTGTGGGGCATTGTGCTCAATGTCATACTGCAGGACGCTCCCTTCCTCACCTTCCGCCTGCTGATCATTTTCCAGTACAAGATCATCAACTACATGAATGTCTTCTTTACATGTAAGAGTCGCTGCTTGCTGCTTGGGTCTGCCTTCCACCTTATAGAGATTATATTTCTCTCGCTTCCTGCTTGTAGGTAAAAACTCTCTGGTGATCATACTGCAATTGTATCGACTGTACGTGGTCAATGCTGAATTCTGGAAGAGTCGTCGCGAGAGCCGCATGGCCAAGTCGCGTCAGTTCCAGTCGCGTCGGCGAGTGCAGGAGGCGGACCAAAACAGCATTTACATGATATCCAATGAGCGTGGCGGCGATGTTAAAAAGAAAATCAAAAAGTGAGCATGTCCCCCCCATCCACATAGCACAATCTATAAACTCTTTTCTAAGCAGGGCCAAGGACAAAGACTATGCCATACAGGAGGCAAGCTATAGCAAAAAGAAAAAGGACAAAAAGGACAAGTAAGTGGCTTTATCCCCAACCCAATTGCAGTTAAATGTTACACAAATAATCATAGGAAAAAGCGCAAACGAAAGGACACTGGCTACTCGACGGCCAGCTCACAGAATCTCTATTCCACCAGGGCCAGCGGCACCGAGAAGGACCCACGGCGCAAGGACAAAAAGGGCAAGAAGTCGTCAAAGCGCA